>NC_136267.1:133467386-134132564 GCF_964187855.1 Myxine glutinosa | reverse complement strand
CGGCACTCTGAACAAGTTGACGGCAGAGATACTGTACTTGCACGGCATGATAACCACGTGTCGCACGATCTCTTGTCATGGTCCACAAGATTATCACAGAGAGGTGCAGCTTCCAGCGTTTCGAGATCTGATCCAGGCCTATCCAACGAGACCGGTCCCAGCGTTCTAGGCCCGGTGGTTGTCTCAGACGGACCCGACAACGGCAGTGTTCGTTTTAACTCGATTCGATTCGAGCGCCGACGTGCCGGCGAACAAAACCGGTCATATCTTTTGAACGCGTGGCTCGACTTTTACAAAATAAACTTTTTTCTTGAAGGTCTGAACCGTGCGCTCAAAACGATACCGAGTTTGACCCTGAGAGAGCCGTTTTGCGCCGGCAAAGGCGCCTTGTGTGACGTGAGGACCACGTCGTGCTGCATAGATTATCATAAATTATCATATCATTATCGGCGGCGTTATATATCATTAGCGCTATACGACAGAGATACTGTAAGTGCACGGCAAGATAACCACGTGACCGGAGCCCACCTGGCGGCGTAAACTCAAAATAACCGAAATGCGAAATCTAAAATGCAGCGCTATACTACAGAGATACTGTACGTGCACGGCAAGATAACCACGTGACCGGGTGGCGAAAGCTCGTAACTCGGATCTCGGCTCGCATCTCAAAGCAATAAACTGCCAGAGTGACGGCTCGTATCTCGAAAAACTCGTAAGTTGGGGCACTCGTAAGTCGAGGTTCCACTGTATCTTTATTATGTGTTTTAGGGTAAGGCCTTGTCTTCCATTAAAATGACACTCCATTGCACCAAGTGAAATAGATAGATTCCCTTCATTCCCATTCCCAAAAACCTCCATTTCCCCTTTCGTCATGGCCAAGCCTCAATTTGCCAATTACATCCCCTCCAAAGCCGCCATTGAACATGTGCTTGGGTCGGGGAAGAAAGGCGTGCCCGCCCGTCATCATCAAGGGCGGAGCCAGAGGGGTCGCGCGACCAACCATGGCCGAGGTGAGCACACCGATGGGTGTGTCCTGAAGGCCGGCGGCTTAATCGCCGGAGGCGTTATAAAAGCACGGGCGCAAGAGTGATAAGAAGGGAGTCGTCAGAGCAGAGCTGCGTAGAGAGGTCCATGACAAGAGAGGTCCATGACAAGAGCAGAGCTGAGTTGTGTGGTTTTGGTCAGAGCTGGGTTGGTCATCAGTGGTGGTCAGTGGTTGCATTGAGTTGTCGGTGGTAAGGAGTGGTTGGACCAAGAGAGAGAGGAAAGAACCCGTCACGCCAGACCCCCCACCAGCGTGTGGGCTCCACCAAGCAGCTCCGACCCGTGATCCCGCGCACACGACAGGATCGGTGGCATCAGCGGCCGTCGAGGTCCAGCCCGACGTCCCGTGCGGGATCAAGCTCCAGCCACACACCTCCTTCCAGCCAATCCTGCCTGCAATTTCCCCATTCGTGTATGTGAGTTTGTTCTGTTTGTTCTGTCCTGGGTATTTAATTAAGTTTGTATAAGCTAGTATTAGTAATTTTCACTGTGTCTCTAAAAGCTTCTGTATATTATTTTCTTATCTTTCTTTTTTTTTTTTTTTTTTTTTGTATACAAGATCGAGGCTCGTGAAAGAGCGAACATTAATCACACAGAAAGACAAACCGACACATAAAACATATAACATCGGGAGCGGTAGACAAGATGGGGAGAGAGGGGGAAGGACACAAACACAACATTTGAGAGCAGGGACCGAGAGACATGGAGACATCGAGAGATCTGAGAGAGGGCGAGGGCTTTGGGGGGGGGGGGGGCATGGGAAGGGGGCGGTGGGAGAGGTATAAAACATATGGACACTACCAGGACTTCCAGGAAAGAAGTTGGAATTTCAAACAAGGTGGATCTGGGGTGAATTAGCGGGGGTAGAAAAGATCAAGGTTTTGGATGGGGGAAGATAAGAGATGGTGGTGAACAGCTGTTTTAAAGACCTGGAGGGAGGAGTGGGATTGAAGGGAGTGAGGGAGTTTGTTCCAGAGGCGGGAGAAAAGAGGAATGAAAGAGTGAAGGTGAGCAGAGAGCCGAGATTTCGGCAGTTTAACCATCAGAGGGTTGCTGGCAGATCTTGTGCGACCTGTAGGAATATTTGGGGGACAGAGCACAGAGAGAGCTGGGGGTGCAAGGCCGGAGAGGAGTCGGTAGAAGACAGAAAGACCACCTACCTGCCTGCGGTGAGTGAGTGAAAGGCCCTCAGAGATAGCTTCATCGCGGGAGATTCCAATAATTCTGAAAGCTTTGGTTTCAACAGCGTGAAGCCGAGCTAGGTGTGAGGCAGGAGCACCGGCCCATAGGGGAGAACAGTATTCCATTGAGCTGCGGATGAAAGCCTTGTATGTGGTGAGGAGCTCAGGTGTGCCGAGGAAGGACTTCGCACGACGGAGGATGCCCAGTCGGCGACTGGCTTTGGAGGCCAGCTTGGAAATGTGGTTTTCCCAAGAAAGATCATGGCAGATAGTGAGACCCAAAATCTTGAGCGACAGAACTTCTTGGAGAGGATTGTTGAGAAAGTAGATGGGAGGGTTGTCCAGTCGATCTTTTCGGAGAGACATAGTAAGAGTGTGAGATTTGTCAGGATTGAAAGACATGTTCCACTTGTTTGACCAGTCTGTGATTTTGTCCAGGTCTTCAGAGAGTGAGGAGGCAGCAGACTGCCGATCTGAGGGAAGAGGAATGGAGCGGCAGAGAGTGGAGTCATCAGCAAAGAGATAGAGAGGATTTTCGAGAGAGTCAGAGAGATCATTGATGAAGACCAGAAAAAGCACGGGGCCCAGAACACTGCCTTGGGGAACTCCAGCCTGAACAGGAAGAGGAGATGAGAGAAACCCATTCAGGGCCACACGTTGACGACGACTAGAGAGGAAGTCCGCCAGCCATGCGTGGAGATTTCCATGGATACCAAAGGAGGAGAGTTTGGTGAGCAGAGCGGGGTGCCAGACCGTGTCGAAGGCACGTGATATGTCGAGGGAGACAGCTCTAATTTCCTGTTTGGCATTGAGGACCTCCATCCATTGTTGAGACAGCAGAAGCAGCATGTCCAGAGTAGAGTGACCTGGTCTGAAACAAATTGATGATCAGAGATCAAGCCATTGGAGAAGAGGAAAGATTTCATATCCGAAGCAATGATGGATTCCATGACTTTGCTGATAATTGGGAGAAGGCTGATTGGTCTGTAGTTGCTAGGATCTGTTTTTGCACCTTTTTTGTGCAAAGCGGTGATGTTGGCTGATTTCCAAGCAGATGGCAGTTGACCTTGAGCAAAAGAGAGGGTGAAGAGAACAGAGAGAGGGTGAGATAGAGCGGCAGAGCAGGATTTTAGGACCCGTGGGCTGATGCCGTCGGGTCCAGTTGCAGAATCAGAGTCGAGGGTTGACAGAAACTTTTCCACCTTGTCAGGAGGAAAGGACACGGAGTCCAGGAGCAGCAGGGTACGACTGGGTATGGTGGGTACAGAGAGGGATGGGTTTGGGACACAAGATGTAGAGGCAAACACAGAGTTGAGGCATTCAGCTTTTTCACGTGCGGAGTCAGCTGTGTAGCCATTTGAGGTAAGGGAGGGGATGGAGGGGGAACAAACACCAGAAACGGATTTGACCAGACGCCACCAGGATTTGGAAGAGGGAGACAGATAAGAGAGTTCGGTCTTGAGAACGGAGAGATATTGTTTCCTGGCTCTCCTGAGGGTGGACACACACTTGTTTCGGGCTTTGTGAAAGGAAATGAGATTTCCTTCCGTTGGATTTGCTTTCCAGGAGACGAAGGCAAGTTGTTTCTGGGCAACAGCCTCACCACAAGATTCCGTGTACCATGGACGGGAGGAAGGGTATGACAACTGAAGACGAGATGGGATAAATCTGTGCATGAGAGAGAGCAATTTACTTTGGAAGAATTCCCAGGATGAGTTGATGTCAGAGGTGGTAGAGATGGGAGACCAGTCCAGATGATTGATGGCTGCTTGAAGACCGTGCCAGTTGGCCTGAGTGAAATGCCAGACTCGTCGACGCAGAGCAGGCTCCCTGAGGATGGTCAGAGAGATGTCCACTTTAACAAGGACATGATCAGATGATCCGATCGGAGCAGAAGAAGAGCAGCAGACATTTTCAGGGAAGTTAGTCATAACCAAGTCCAGAAGAGAAGATGTTCCGTTGACTGAGATCCGGGTCGGGAAATTGACAGATTGTGTCAGTCCCAGTGAGTCGCAGAAGTCCTTTGCTGAAGAGCCATGGCTGGTGAGAGAGGTACCCACACCCAGCCAACTGGCATGGTGACAATTGAAATCACCACATATGAGGAAGAGAGAGTTGGGATGAGTAGATAGAAGTTGGTCCATATCATCGGACAGCGAGATGTAGATGGAGTCATCACTGTTTGGTGGACGGTACAACACACATATGAACAAGAGGTGGGAGCGAAGGGGAAGCCGTAGCCAGAGGTATTCCTGGGGGTGAGGTGGAGAGAGTGCAGTGCAGGGCGAGTGAGGAAGAGAGTTTTTGATAAAGATAGCAACCCCGCCTCCAGGACGAGGCTCAGGTCTATCATACCGGAGGAGGGAGTAGCCCGGGAGAGATACTATGGAATCAGAGACATCATAAAGGAGGAAAGTTTCTGTTAAGCAGATCACGTCTGGTTTGACAGAAGCAACCTGTATGGAGAGATCAGTTAAGTTTGAACGAAGGCCCCGGATGTTTGAGGTCCATACCGTTAATGAAGAGGAAGGGGGAGCATCAGATACAGAACAGGGGGGAGGAGGGGTAGGGTAAGATGTGGAAGAGGTGGAAGAGATAGGGAGAGCTGTTGAAGGTGTGTCAGAGATTTCAGAATAGCTCGGAGAAAGGGAAGGATGGGGCGGACAAAAGGTTTGATGGTGATTGGGTGAGCCACAATGAGGTGTTATTTGAGGAGGGGGAAGAGCGAGGCAGAAGGTTGGGGGAGATGGAGGTGAGAGTTTGAAGGGGGAAGAAGCGGGGAGGACGCTTTGAGGAGGGGGAGTGAGAGGGGGGAAATTGAGAAGCAATGAGGGTGGGGAGATTTGAAGGGGAGGGGTGAGGGGGGAGTTTGGGAGGGAAGGGACAAGGGGAGGGATTTGAAAGGGATGGGATATGGGGGAGATCTGGAGGGGAGGGGTGAGGCAGGAGTCTAGGAGGGGAGGGGCAAGGGGGCGTCTTGGCGGGGAGGGGTGAGGGGGTAGTTTAGGAGGGAGGGGGCAAGGGGGGAGATTTGAAAGGGATGGATGATGGGGAAGATTTGGAGGGGAGGGGTGATGGGGAAGATTTGGAGGGGAGGGGTTATGGGGAAGATTTGGAGGGGAGGGGTGAGATTGGATTTTTGAAAGTGTACGATTTATGGGAAACGAACATTTATTGCAAAATGAGTTTCTTGTGACCTTCGAGTTAAAAATACGTTTAAGGACGCTGGATGGAGGATGGAGTGCAGGAGAGTTTAGGGAATGTAGAAAAAAGGCACTATAGGAGATGGATATTTTTTTTGGGATGAATTGATTTGGTGAGCAAGTCGAAAGCAGCCTTTTAAAGAAGAAGAAGAAAAAGGTGTTATAAAATATGACGGAATACATAACTTGAGGGGAAAGTGTAAACATTGAAGGTTAATGAGTGAAAACTATCTGGGGAAATGGGGGAGAAACACGTGGTCGAAGAACGAACGAACGAATAAGAATGAATAAACGAATGAGAACAGAGAAGGAAATGTTTTTTTTTTTTTTTTTTTTTTTTTTTTTTTTGAGTTGAGATTTACACAAGGAAGTAGGCTATGGGTGAAAAGCCTGGGAATACAGAGAACGAAAGTTATTGGATCACAAACGACGGACCGCTGAGAGAAAAACAAAGCCTCAAGGTTGTACAGTGCACACTGTACAAGGCCTCAAGACACGACACGGCAAACAGACGATCAATTTATGAAAGATAAACACCGAGAAACAACCAAAGTTGCACACAATAACTTCACACACCGAAAGATAAATACAGTTTCGACAAAATACAATTGTGAACAGACTTAACTTCGAAAAACGTGGAGACCGTGTGGAGCTTCGAAAATCCCTCCCACCGTCTCTGAGATCTCGCGAGATCCAATGGTCCTGGGTCGCGAGATTCTCGCGAGATTCTCCTTGGTTATTTTGAGCCTGTACATAGTAAATAAATTTAGTAGTATTTTCCACCTTTTGCCTGCATCTTCCTCTTCTTCACATCCGTGTCGTCTTTGTCTTTTCCCTCATTGAATAGCTGTGGCGCGATACGGCCAACGTTCAGGGAATCGGGTTTAGTCGGGGAAAAACTGTTCGGCCGCGGTGCCTCCGCTCGGCAAACAACATCCTTAACCGCGGACCGTAACAATTGGTGTCTGGGCGTGAGATTCGGGGCCCAAACCAAATTTTTAAAATATCTAGAAAAAATTTGGTCAAAATTTAGAGCGGCCGAAATTTGGTTTGTTTTAAAGAAAAACCCGAATTTTGAAATCGCGCCATGGCTGGTCAAGGCGACGGGATGCCGGTGGGAGAGATAGACGGGGTAGAATCGACCCAGGACCTCGGGGAAATGTATGTGGATGAAAGAGAGGAGGAGAACATTGGCAATGTGGTTGAGGAGGTTTCAGGCGCGCAAAATGGCGCTCTCGCACACGAGGTTTCAGGCGCGCAAAATGACGCCTCGCACATGGCTATGGCGCCCGCGACTGTAGCAGCGCCACCGGTGGATTTGAACCTTTTTATGATGCAAATGAAGGCCCTTATGGACAAGAATAGTGAGCAAATGGGAAACCAAATCGGAGGATTGGAAAACAGAATGGGGAACCGGATGGATGCTAGGGGTGAGCGATTGGAGGGACAAATGGGACAAATGGGAAACAGAATGAGGGCTAATAGTGAGCAATTGGAGGCAATAATAAGCAAAATGAGGGCCGATAATGAGGGACTGGCGAGGGACAGGGTCGCATATGAAGTAAGGGAAGCGGAGAGGGACAGAGACCGCGGGTTGGGCGAGCAGGTCCCACGGGTGCACGAGAAGGTAACGCGGGTCGAGAAGCGCTGGTTGAGCGAAGCGGCGGAAAGCGCGGGTACAATGACGGGGGTAGAAATCGCGACACGGGGTTTGGAAAAGCCGGCGACCGATGAGGTAGAGGGAATTTTATAAAGCCAACGGTCGTCGAGGTGAGTAAAGAAAAAGTGGAAGTGGGCATTGAAATTGAAGAGACCGGGGACTTAGAAAACCACTCGCGGCGGGAGGAAAAGATGGAATATGTACAAAGTCCCTGCTCAAATCATGAATATGTGCTCACTAACCAAATACAGAGTTTGCAGGTGCGCGTGGAGAAAAGGATCCCCCAGGTGAGTCGTGCTGTATATTGTGCGGGTAGATTTTGTAGAGGGGGGTTTGGCGCGAAGAGAATAGTCGCGCGATTGGGATCGATATGGCACCCGGGCTTTGGTAAAGGGTCCCGTGTGAGTGTAAATGGCACGTGTGTGAAAAAAAAGTGTGCGTCAAGGGGTGAGCGTGTTACGAAGCGCGAGTGTGATACCGAGTGCGAGCGAGAATGCACGTCGGGGTGTACTGGGTGTGACACAGGGAGTGAGAGCGATACGGAGTGTACGTGCGAGGGTGAGAGTGACCCGGAGAGTGAGTTGGTGGTGGAGCGGGTGCGAGAATGCACGCTTGGAATGGTTGAGGGTGTGTGAGGAAGCACACCTGAGTTGGTCATGGCGCGGGTGTGGGAGAGCCCATGTGAGCGCGTTGGTGGGTGGATGCCAGAGTGCACGCGCATGGTGAGTGGTACGGAGTACGTACCGGGGGAGAGTGCGCAAGACGGTGCGCGAGGAGTGTTAAGGGAGTGTGCGAACGGCGGGTGTGCGCAAGAGGTGTGGTGTGTAACGGGGAGTGCGTTGGTGGAATGGACGGACGGCGTTGGAACGCCGGGTTTTGTGAGTGTCAAAAGGGTCGCGTTTGCGTGTGGGCATGCGAGTAAAGCATCGACGGTAACCGGGTTAGCGTTTAAGGCGACGGATAGCCGATGCGAGCACTCGGGGCGCGGTGTGCTTTGTTGGATGCGAGGCCCGGCGCGGATCGATGCGGCGTCGCTTCTCTTCGAAGCGTCGTTGCCGATTCGGGCTTGGCCCCGCCCTGCACGGTCGAGTCCGGGCCTTGTCGGGCGAGGCGTCCGGTCCGGTTCAAGGGCGAGTGGGAGGAAGCGGAACGGTGCCCCCTCGCGGGGACGGGGTTCCGAACGAGCGAGCCTCGGTCATCGGGCCCGGGACCGCAAGGTACCGCGCCGAGATGGTGCGTGGAATCTCGGCCCAACCAAACCACCTCCCTTGAACCGAAAAGCCGGACGGATTCAACCTGCAGGCGACCAAACCACCCGAATTCATTGCTCGGCTTTACGAAGCCGAGTTTAATGATGTCATGACGCACCGAGGCTAGGATATAGCGGACTGTGATGATGATAATAGTGATAGTGGTTTTGATCCGAAATTTAGAAAAGTGAATAGAATTGGCAGTAATTGGAAAATTTTTGATTTGTTGGATTTGGACGAGCCAAATTGGTAGTGGGAGATGCCCGATGTGGTGGGATGGCCAATCCACCATCCCTCACAGCGGGGGCAAAGGAGCACTAGTCTTATGGGGTTTATGGCAGTGAAAACTAGCCCAGGAGGGTTAGGATATAACGATAGGGATCTAGCGAAGATGACATTAGGTAACGTTAAGGTTAGTTAGTGACTGATACCTGTAGTGGGGACGCAGGTAGATTAGAGTGGATGATAATGACGTGGTATGTGCTTAGTTTAAAGGGAAGACGGGGAGCACTAAGTTAGCAGGGCACCAGGTAGATTAGATGATGCCGTGTGAATGGTTACAAAGGTGTGATTGCACAGGTGTGCAACTGAACAGGTGTGTGGAGCAGTGTTTGAGTGAGTGATGGTGATGAGTATTGTGCTGACCAAATGGTCCAGGAAGGAAGGAGGGTGCAGGTGGCACCAGGTAAGATTGCACAGGTGTGCAACTACAGGTGAATGGAGGATGGTTGTGTGAGATAAATGGTTGTGTGGAATAAATGGTAGTGTGGAATATATGGAGTATTGGAATGGATGGTCGTGGAGTGAGTATGATGGAAACTATGGAGTGGAGTGGATGGTGCGAAGGTGTGAATGGGGGAAGGATGGACCCCCATCACGAATACCCAGGGCGGGTAGTGTAAGTGTTAGGTAGAGGGTACAGGTAAATTGTGGTTGGATATTGGCATCTGTGGTGTGGGTAGTTGCACAGGAGTGTAGTGATGGGTGCATTAGTGTCGTGGAAATGGCTGGGCGTGTAGCCTGTTAGTGTGTGTAGTTGGTTTGGGCACTCCACCACTGTGAGGATGTTGGCCAGGTGAGGCCACAGGTGGGCTCTGGGAGCCGGTAGAGTTGTTGTGGATGGGGCCCGAGGATCCGGAGGACGGACCCAGGTAGCCCAGTGCCAGAGGGCACCGAGTGGAGTGACAGAGCCAGGAGGGGCCTTCCCCAGTTAGATAGGTAGGTGAGGAGCTAGGTAAGCTCGGGTGGCAACTGCAGTGGTGGAGGTGTGCAGGTGGGTAGACCTGCTGGGAGAGCTACACGCCCCAGCCCAGAAATTGTGCAAGGGCACCGGGAGATGAATCGGGGGAGTGAGACCCCAAATTGAGAAGCACCACAGTTTGGTCAATGGGAATTGGTTTTTAGAACCCATAGTGTAAGTTGGCCAATGGATTGGCAGGGAAAGACCCCGGGTAGTGTAAAGTGTGTTAATGTCATTTAGAAAGTAGTTAGGATGGAAGTCTCCTCGCACCATCTGCATCCACTCACCTGAGGTGACGTACCTCCACACCATGCCATGTTTTATTATTTTTATTGTGCAAATGTTTGAATTGTGAGACGCATCATGACGTGGGTGTGACATTGTGCTTGATGTTCCATCTCTTCCTCCTTATGAGGATTGATGATGAATTGGTGATGGCAAATTTTGAAGTAGAGGGATTGTGGAGACGAATTTGGTATAGGGGAAATATGGGGAAGACGTGACAGTAGCGACGAATTTGTAAATGTGTAGATTTTGTAAATATGGGGTAAGGGCAAGGGTAGGGTAGGTGACAGGGGGGGGTGCCGTACGGTAGGGACGAGCTTTCTCACTTCACTCTCCGTACGCACTTCGCCTTGCATTGCCTTATTGATGTGTACCCTTGTGACCTTACCCCTCGCTCATCTTTCTTGTCCCCCTTTTGTCTCCCACATGACCTGTGCGCCACTGGGCACCGAGGGGAGCGTGCGTGAGTCCGCCATTTTGCGCCCGGAACTCCCAGAACCAGCTGTCTGCATCGATGCACCACATTATGGACCACATGTCTGTGGCCGAGCACCACTTATGGACCCCATGGGTTGGGGCATGGCCCCTCTGCTGGAACCGGCCATGAAGGCCCGAAATCTTGCTGGCAGAATTTGCCCACAGGGCACCGATGCCCCACAGGTGAACCACACATAGTCGGCCCTGTGAGCCATAAATAAAGAAAATAAAAACGGACACGTTAGGTGCATTTTATTGCAAATAGGCCGCCAGCAAGGGAAGATGACAACATCAGGAAGAAATAATAATGGCCAGCAGAGGGAGCCGAAGAGCAAGAGACCACCTGCAGGGTTAGGGGTTGTTGTTTTTATTTTTATTCATTGAACTGTGGTGACTGCACCGATTGGTGCTTGAGGGTGTATTGGTGCGTTTATGGGTGCTTTCATGGTGCATTGATGCAGAGCAGACTGTCTCCCCCCCAGAAAGAACAATCACAGGTCCTGGGTTGCGTTTTGTAAATACAATAGCGTCACTGTAAATAATGCTCCCCACCGTCAGTGTGTAGTTTGAAGACCATTCCGCAATTCGGTTAGCTGTGGGCGTGAGTCTGTTAGGCAGGGTGCAATGGAGCAGCGGGACATATTTATCTATGTTTTAAAACTGTCGCACTCAGGGTCAGGTTAAAAGTAGAGGGAACTACACCTACGTGTCACACTAAATTAAAGTTGTAGGCCCGGTACGTGCCTAAGAGGAGGAGGGTGCAGTGTTGCGGATATGAGGACTGTATTTTTTTTATTGTGTGTATTATTATTATTGCTTGAGTTTGGCCCCTCCTGCCTCCAGTGTTGTGTAAAGGTCAAAGGGCATTCCGGTAGTTAATTCCATAAAGCATCCATTGAAGGACACTGTAAAACCCTTGTTTAGTCGCTTATATCTTTATTATGTGTTTTAGGGTAAGGCCTTGTCTTCCATTAAAATGACACTCCATTGCACCAAGTGAAATAGATAGATTCCCTTCATTCCCATTCCCAAAAACCTCCATTTCCCCTTTCGTCATGGCCAAGCCTCAATTTGCCAATTACATCCCCTCCAAAGCCGCCATTGAACATGTGCTTGGGTCGGGGAAGAAAGGCGTGCCCGCCCGTCATCATCAAGGGCGGAGCCAGAGGGTCGCGCGACCAACCATGGCCGAGGTGAGCACACCGATGGGTGTGTCCTGAAGGCCGGCGGCTTAATCGCCGGAGGCGTTATAAAAGCGCGGGCGCAAGAGTGATAAGAAGGGAGTCGTCAGAGCAGAGCTGCGTGGAGAGGTCCATGACAAGAGAGGTCCATGACAAGAGCAGAGCTGAGTTGTGTGGTTTTGGTCAGAGCTGGGTTGGTCATCAGTGGTGGTCAGTGGTTGCATTGAGTTGTCGGTGGTAAGGAGTGGTTGGACCAAGAGAGAGAGGAAAGAACCCATCACGCCAGACCCCCCACCAGCACGTGGGCTCCACCAAGCAGCTCCGACCCGTGATCCCGCGCACACGACAGGATCGGTGGCATCAGCGGCCGTCGAGGTCCAGCCCGACGTCCCGTGCAGGATCAAGCTCCAGCCACACACCTCCTTCCAGCCAATCCTGCCTGCAATTTCCCCATTCGTGTATGTGAGTTTGTTCTGTTTGTTCTGTCCTGGGTATTTAATTAAGTTTGTATAAGCTAGTATTAGTAATTTTCACTGTGTCTCTAAAAGCTTCTGTATATTATTTTCTTATCTTTCCTTCTCCTTGTTTATTTTGAGCCTGTACATAGTAAATAAATTTAGTAGTATTTTCCACCTTTTGCCTTCATCTTCCTCTTCTTCACATCCGTGTCGTCTTTGTCTTTTCCCTCATTGAATAGCTGTGGCACGATACGGCCAACGTTCAGGGAATCGGGTTTAGTCGGGGAAAAACTGTTCGGCCGCGGTGCCTCCGCTCGGCAAACAACATCCTTAACCGCGGACCGTAACAATTGGTGTCTGGGAGTGAGATTCGGGGCCCAAACCAAATTTTTAAAATATCTAGAAAAAATTTGGTCAAAATTTGGAGCGGCCGAAATTTGGTTTGTTTTAAAGAAAAACCCGAATTTTGAAATCGCGCCATGCCTGGTCAAGGCGACGGGATGCCGGTGGGAGAGATAGACGGGGTAGAATCGACCCAGAACCTCGGGGAAATGTATGTGGATGAAAGAGAGGAGGAGAACATTGGCAATGTGGTTGAGGAGGTTTCAGGCGCGCAAAATGGCACTCTCACACACGAGGTTTCAGGCGCGCAAAATGACGCCTCGCACATGGCTATGGCGCCCGCGACTGTAGCAGCGCCACCGGTGGATTTGAACCTTTTTATGATGCAAATGAAGGCCCTTATGGACAAGAATAGTGAGCAAATGGGAAACCAAATCGGAGGATTGGAAAACAGAATGGGGAACCGGATGGATACTAGGGGTGAGCGATTGGAGGGCCAAATGGGACAAATGGGAAACAGAATGAGGGCTAATAGTGAGCAATTGGAGGCAATAATAAGCAAAATGAGGGCCGATAATGAGGGACTGGCGAGGGACAGGGTCGCATATGAAGTAAGGGAAGTGGAGAGGGACAGAGACCGCGGGTTGGGCGAGCAGGTCCCACGGGTGCACGAGAAGGTAACGCGGGTCGAGAAGCGCTGGTTGAGCGAAGCGGCGGAAAGCGCGGGTACAATGACGGGGGTAGAAATCGCGACACGGGGTTTGGAAAAGCCGGCGACCGATGAGGTAGAGGGAATTTTATTAAAGCCAACGGTCGTCGAGGTGAGTAAAGAAAAAGTGGAAGTGGGCATTGAAATTGAAGAGACCGGGGACTTAGAAAACCACTCGCGGCGGGAGGAAAAGATGGAATATGTACAAAGTCCCTGCTCAAATCATGAATATGTGCTCACTAACCAAATACAGAGTTTGCAGGTGCGCGTGGAGAAAAGGATCCCCCAGGTGAGTCGTGCTGTATATTGTGCGGGTAGATTTTGTAGAGGGGGGTTTGGCGCGAAGAGAATAGTCGCGCGATTGGGATCGATATGGCACCCGGGCTTTGGTAAAGGGTCCCGTGTGAGTGTAAATGGCACGTGTGTGAAAAAAAAGTGTGCGTCAAGGGGTGAGCGTGTTACGAAGCGCGAGTGTGATACCGAGTGCGAGCGAGAATGCACGTCGGGGTGTACTGGGTGTGACACAGGGAGTGAGAGCGATACGGAGTGTACGTGCGAGGGTGAGAGTGACCCGGAGAGTGAGTTGGTGGTGGAGCGGGTGCGAGAATGCACGCTTGGAATGGTTGAGGGTGTGCGAGGAAGCACACCTGAGTTGGTCATGGCGCGGGTGTGGGAGAGCCCATGTGAGCGCGTTGGTGGGTGGTTGCCAGAGTGCACGCCCATGGTGAGTGGTACGGAGTACGTACCGGGGGAGAGTGCGCAAGACGGTGCGCGAGGAGTGTTAAGGGAGTGTGCGAACGGCGGGTGTGCGCAAGAGGTGTGGTGTGTAACGGGGAGTGCGTTGGTGGAATGGACGGACGGCGTTGGAACGCCGGGTTTTGTGAGTGTCAAAAGGGTCGCGTTTGCGTGTGGGCATGCGAGTAAAGCATCGACGGTAACCGGGTTAGCGTTTAAGGCGACGGATAGCCGATGCGAGCACTCGGGGCGCGGTGTGCTTTGTTGGATGCGAGGCCCGGCGCAGATCGATGCGGCGTCGCTTCTCTTCGAAGCGTCGTTGCCGATTCGGGCTTGGCCCCGCCCTGCACGGTCGAGTCCGGGCCTTGTCGGGCGAGGCGTCCGGTCCGGTTCAAGGGCGAGTGGGAGGAAGCGGAACGGTGCCCCCTCGCGGGGACGGGGTCCGAACGAGCGAGCCTCGGTCATCGGGCCCGGGACCGCAAGGTACCTCGCCGAGATGGTGCGTGGAATCTCGGCCCGACCAAACCACCTCCCTTGAACCGAAAAGCCGGACGGATTCAACCTGCAGGTGACCAAACCACCCGAATTCATTGCTCGGCTTTACGAAGCCGAGTTTAATGATGTCATGACGCACCGAGGCTAGGATATAGCGGACTGTGATGATGATAATAGTGATAGTGGTTTTGATCCGAAATTTAGAAAAGTGAATAGAATTGGCAGTAATTGGAAAATTTTTGATTTGTTGGATTTGGACGAGCCAAATTGGTAGTGGGAGATGCCCGATGTGGTGGGATGGCCAATCCACCATCCCTCACAGCGGGGGCAAAGGAGCACTAGTCTTATGGGGTTTATGGCAGTGAAAACTAGCCCAGGAGGGTTAGGATAAAACGATAGGGATCTAGCGAAGATGACATTAGGTAACGTTAAGGTTAGTTAGTGACTGATACCTGTAGTGGGGACGCAGGTAGATTAGAGTGGATGATAATGACGTGGTATGTGCTTAGTTTAAAGGGAAGACGGGGAGCACTAAGTTAGCAGGGCACCAGGTAGATTAGATGATGCCGTGTGAATGGTTACAAAGGTGTGATTGCACAGGTGTGCAACTGAACAGGTGTGTGGAGCAGTGTTTGAGTGAGTGATGGTGATGAGTATTGTGCTGACCAAATGGTCCAGGAAGGAAGGAGGGTGCAGGTGGCACCAGGTAAGATTGCACAGGTGTGCAACTACAGGTGAATGGAGGATGGTTGTGTGAGATAAATGGTTGTGTGGAATAAATGGTAGTGTGGAATATATGGAGTATTGGAATGGATGGTCGTGGAGTGAGTATGATGGAAACTATGGAGTGGAGTGGATGGTGCGAAGGTGTGAATGGGGGAAGGATGGACCCCCATCACGAATACCCAGGGCGGGTAGTGTAAGTGTTAGGTAGAGGGTACAGGTAAATTGTGGTTGGATATTGGCATCTGTGGTGTGGGTAGTTGCACAGGAGTGTAGTGATGGGTGCATTAGTGTCGTGGAAATGGCTGGGCGTGTAGCCTGTTAGTGTGTGTAGTTGGTTTGGGCACTCCACCACTGTGAGGATGTTGGCCAGGTGAGGCCACAGGTGGGCTCTGGGAGCCGGTAGAGTTGTTGTGGATGGGGCCCGAGGATCCGGAGGACGGACCCAGGTAGCCCAGTGCCAGAGGGCACCGAGTGGAGTGACAGAGCCAGGAGGGGCCTTCCCCAGTTAGATAGGTAGGTGAGGAGCTAGGTAAGCTCGGGTGGCAACTGCAGTGGTGGAGGTGTGCAGGTGGGTAGACCTGCTGGGAGAGCTACACGCCCCAGCCCAGAAATTGTGCAAGGGCACCGGGAGATGAATCGGGGGAGTGAGACCCCAAATTGAGAAGCACCACAGTTTGGTCAATGGGAATTGGTTTTTAGAACCCATAGTGTAAGTTGGCCAATGGATTGGCAGGGAAAGACCCCGGGTAGTGTAAAGTGTGTTAATGTCATTTAGAAAGTAGTTAGGATGGAAGTCTCCTCGCACCATCTGCATCCACTCACCTGAGGTGACGTACCTCCACACCATGCCATGTTTTATTATTTTTATTGTGCAAATGTTTGAATTGTGAGACGCATCATGACGTGGGTGTGACATTGTGCTTGATGTTCCATCTCTTCCTCCTTATGAGGATTGATGATGAATTGGTGATGGCAAATTTTGAAGTAGAGGGATTGTGGAGACGAATTTGGTATAGGGGAAATATGGGGAAGACGTGACAGTAGCGACGAATTTGTAAATGTGTAGATTTTGTAAATATGGGGTAAGGGCAAGGGTAGGGTAGGTGACAGGGGGGGGTGCCGTACGGTAGGGACGAGCTTTCTCACTTCACTCTCCGTACGCACTTCGCCTTGCATTGCCTTATTGATGTGTACCCTTGTGACCTTACCCCTCGCTCATCTTTCTTGTCCCCCTTTTGTCTCCCACATGACCTGTTCGCCACTGGGCGCCGAGGGGAGCGTGCGTGAGTCCGCCATTGTGCGCCCGGAACTCCCAGAACCAGCTGTCTGCATCGATGCACCACATTATGGACCACATGTCTGTGGCCGAGCACCACTTATGGACCCCATGGGTTGGGGCATGGCCCCTCTGCTGGAACCGGCCATGAAGGCCCGAAATCTTGCTGGCAGACCTTGCCCACAGGGCACCGATGCCCCACAGGTGAACCACACGTAGTCGGCCCTGTGAGCCATAAATAAAGAAAATAAAAACGGACACATTAGGTGCATTTTATTGCAAATAGGCCGCCAGCAAGGGAAGATGACAACATCAGGAAGAAATAATAATGGCCAGCAGAGGGAGCCGAAGAGCAAGAGACCACCTGCAGGGTTAGGGGTTGTTGTTTTTATTTTTATTCATTGAACTGTGGTGACTGCACCGATTGGTGCTTGAGGGTGTATTGGTGTGTTTATGGGTGCTTTCATGGTGCATTGATGCAGAGCAGACTGTCTCCCCCCCAGAAAGAACAATCACAGGTCCTGGGTTGCGTTTTGTAAATACAATAGCGTCACTGTAAATAATGCTCCCCACCGTCAGTGTGTAGTTTGAAGACCATTCCGCAATTCGGTTAGCTGTGGGCGTGAGTCTGTTAGGCAGGGTGCAATGGAGCAGCGGGACATATTTATCTATGTTTTAAAACTGTCGCACTCAGGGTCAGGTTAAAAGTAGAGGGAACTACACCTACGTGTCACACTAAATTAAAGTTGTAGGCCCGGTACGTGCCTAAGAGGAGGAGGGTGCAGTGTTGCGGATATGAGGACTGTATTTTTTTTATTGTGTGTATTATTATTATTGCTTGAGTTTGGCCCCTCCTGCCTCCAGTGTTGTGTAAAGGTCAAAGGGCATTCCGGTAGTTAATTCCATAAAGCATCCATTGAAGGACACTGTAAAACCCTTGTTTAGTAGCTTATATCTTTATTATGTGTTTTAGGGTAAGGCCTTGTCTTCCATTAAAATGACACTCCATTGCACCAAGTGAAATAGATAGATTCCCTTCATTCCCATTCCCAAAAACCTCCATTTCCCCTTTCGTCATGGCCAAGCCTCAATTTGCCAATTACATCCCCTCCAAAGCCGCCATTGAACATGTGCTTGGGTCGGGGAAGAAAGGCGTGCCCGCCCGTCGTCATCAAGGGCGGAGCCAGAGGGTCGCGCGACCAACCATGGCCGAGGTGAGCACACCGATGGGTGTGTCCTGAAGGCCGGCAGCTTAATCGCCGGAGGCGTTATAAAAGCGCGGGCGCAAGAGTGATAAGAAGGGAGTCGTCAGAGCAGAGCTGCGTGGAGAGGTCCATGACAAGAGAGGTCCATGACAAGAGCAGAGCTGAGTTGTGTGGTTTTGGTCAGAGCTGGGTTGGTCATCAGTGGTGGTCAGTGGTTGCATTGAGTTGTCGGTGGTAAGGAGTGGTTGGACCAAGAGAGAGAGGAAAGAACCCGTCACGCCAGACCCCCCACCAGCACGTGGGCTCCACCAAGCAGCTCCGACCCGTAATCCCGCGCACACGACAGGATCGGTGGCATCAGCGGCCGTCGAGGTCCAGCCCGACGTCCCGTGCAGGATCAAGCTCCAGCCACACACCTCCTTCCAGCCAATCCTGCCTGCAATTTCCCCATTCGTGTATGTGAGTTTGTTCTGTTTGTTCTGTCCTGGGTATTTAATTAAGTTTGTATAAGCTAGTATTAGTAATTTTCACTGTGTCTCTAAAAGCTTCTGTATATTATTTTCTTATCTTTCCTTCTCCTTGTTTATTTTGAGCCTGTACATAGTAAATAAATTTAGTAGTATTTTCCACCTTTTGCCTTCATCTTCCTCTTCTTCACATCCGTGTCGTCTTTGTCTTTTCCCTCATTGAATAGCTGTGGCACGATACGGCCAACGTTCAGGGAATCGGGTTTAGTCGGGGAAAAACTGTTCGGCCGCGGTGCCTCCGCTCGGCAAACAACATCCTTAACCGCGGACCGTAACAATTGGTGTCTGGGAGTGAGATTCGGGGCCCAAACCAAATTTTTAAAATATCTAGAAAAAATTTGGTCAAAATTTGGAGCGGCCGAAATTTGGTTTGTTTTAAAGAAAAACCCGAATTTTGAAATCGCGCCATGGCTGGTCAAGGCGACGGGATGCCGGTGGGAGAGATAGACGGGGTAGAATCGACCCAAGACCTCGGGGAAATGTATGTGGATGAAAGAGAGGAGGAGAACATTGGCAATGTGGTTGAGGAGGTTTCAGGCGCGCAAAATGGCACTCTCGCACACGAGGTTTCAGGCGCGCAAAATGACGCCTCGCACATGGCTATGGCGCCCGTGACTGTAGCAGCGCCACCGGTGGATTTGAACCTTTTTATGATGCAAATGAAGGCCCTTATGGACAAGAATAGTGAGCAAATGGGAAACCAAATCGGAGGATTGGAAAACAGAATGGGGAACCGGATGGATACTAGGGGTGAGCGATTGGAGGGCCAAATGGGACAAATGGGAAACAGAATGAGGGCTAATAGTGAGCAATTGGAGGCAATAATAAGCAAAATGAGGGCCGATAATGAGGGACTGGCGAGGGACAGGGTCGCATATGAAGTAAGGGAAGTGGAGAGGGACAGAGACCGCGGGTTGGGCGAGCAGGTCCCACGGGTGCACGAGAAGGTAACGCGGGTCGAGAAGCGCTGGTTGAGCGAAGCGGCGGAAAGGGCGGGTACAATGACGGGGGTAGAAATCGCGACACGGGGTTTGGAAAAGCCGGCGACCGATAAGGTAGAGGGAATTTTATTAAAGCCAACGGTCGTCGAGGTGAGTAAAGAAAAAGTGGAAGTGGGCATTGAAATTGAAGAGACCGGGGACTTAGAAAACCACTCGCGGCGGGAGGAAAAGATGGAATATGTACAAAGTCCCTGCTCAAATCATGAATATGTGCTCACTAAGCAAATACAGAGTTTGCAGGTGCGCGTGGAGAAAAGGATCCCCCAGGTGAGTCGTGCTGTATATTGTGCGGGTAGATTTTGTAGCGGGGGGTTTGGCGCGAAGAGAATAGTCGCGCGATTGGGATCGATATGGCACCCGGGCTTTGGTAAAGGGTCCCGTGTGAGTGTAAATGGCACGTGTGTGAAAAAAAAGTGTGCGTCAAGGGGTGAGCGTGTTACGAAGCGCGAGTGTGATACCGAGTGCGAGCGAGAATGCACGTCGGGGTGTACTGGGTGTGACACAGGGAGTGAGAGCGATACGGAGTGTACGTGCGAGGGTGAGAGTGACCCGGAGAGTGAGTTGGTGGTGGAGCGGGTGCGAGAATGCACGCTTGGAA
Organism: Myxine glutinosa; assembly: GCF_964187855.1. Lineage (NCBI taxonomy): Eukaryota > Metazoa > Chordata > Myxini > Myxiniformes > Myxinidae > Myxine > Myxine glutinosa. The sequence goes on along the minus strand of NC_136267.1, from coordinate 134,112,971 downwards.
TGGTTGAGGGTGTGCGAGGAAGCACACCTGAGTTGGTCATGGCGCGGGTGTGGGAGAGCCCATGTGAGCGCGTTGGTGGGTGGTTGCCAGAGTGCACGCCCATGGTGAGTGGTACGGAGTACGTACCGGGGGAGAGTGCGCAAGACGGTGCGCGAGGAGTGTTAAGGGAGTGTGCGAACGGCGGGTGTGCGCAAGAGGTGTGGTGTGTAACGGGGAGTGCGTTGGTGGAATGGACGGACGGCGTTGGAACGCCGGGTTTTGTGAGTGTCAAAAGGGTCGCGTTTGCGTGTGGGCATGCGAGTAAAGCATCGACGGTAACCGGGTTAGCGTTTAAGGCGACGGATAGCCGATGCGAGCACTCGGGGCGCGGTGTGCTTTGTTGGATGCGAGGCCCGGCGCAGATCGATGCGGCGTCGCTTCTCTTCGAAGCGTCGTTGCCGATTCGGGCTTGGCCCCGCCCTGCACGGTCGAGTCCGGGCCTTGTCGGGCGAGGCGTCCGGTCCGGTTCAAGGGCGAGTGGGAGGAAGCGGAACGGTGCCCCCTCGCGGGGACGGGGTTCCGAACGAGCGAGCCTCGGTCATCGGGCCCGGGACCGCAAGGTACCGCGCCGAGATGGTGCGTGGAATCTCGGCCCGACCAAACCACCTCCCTTGAACCGAAAAGCCGGACGGATTCAACCTGCAGGTGACCAAACCACCCGAATTCATTGCTCGGCTTTACGAAGCCGAGTTTAATGATGTCATGACGCACCGAGGCTAGGATATAGCGGACTGTGATGATGATAATAGTGATAGTGGTTTTGATCCGAAATTTAGAAAAGTGAATAGAATTGGCAGTAATTGGAAAATTTTTGATTTGTTGGATTTGGACGAGCCAAATTGGTAGTGGGAGATGCCCGATGTGGTGGGATGGCCAATCCACCATCCCTCACAGCGGGGGCAAAGGAGCACTAGTCTTATGGGGTTTATGGCAGTGAAAACTAGCCCAGGAGGGTTAGGATATAACGATAGGGATCTAGCGAAGATGACATTAGGTAACGTTAAGGTTAGTTAGTGACTGATACCTGTAGTGGGGACGCAGGTAGATTAGAGTGGATGATAATGACGTGGTATGTGCTTAGTTTAAAGGGAAGACGGGGAGCACTAAGTTAGCAGGGCACCAGGTAGATTAGATGATGCCGTGTGAATGGTTACAAAGGTGTGATTGCACAGGTGTGCAACTGAACAGGTGTGTGGAGCAGTGTTTGAGTGAGTGATGGTGATGAGTATTGTGCTGACCAAATGGTCCAGGAAGGAAGGAGGGTGCAGGTGGCACCAGGTAAGATTGCACAGGTGTGCAACTACAGGTGAATGGAGGATGGTTGTGTGAGATAAATGGTTGTGTGGAATAAATGGTAGTGTGGAATATATGGAGTATTGGAATGGATGGTCGTGGAGTGAGTATGATGGAAACTATGGAGTGGAGTGGATGGTGCGAAGGTGTGAATGGGGGAAGGATGGACCCCCATCACGAATACCCAGGGCGGGTAGTGTAAGTGTTAGGTAGAGGGTACAGGTAAATTGTGGTTGGATATTGGCATCTGTGGTGTGGGTAGTTGCACAGGAGTGTAGTGATGGGTGCATTAGTGTCGTGGAAATGGCTGGGCGTGTAGCCTGTTAGTGTGTGTAGTTGGTTTGGGCACTCCACCACTGTGAGGATGTTGGCCAGGTGAGGCCACAGGTGGGCTCTGGGAGCCGGTAGAGTTGTTGTGGATGGGGCCCGAGGATCCGGAGGACGGACCCGGGTAGCCCAGTGCCAGAGGGCACCGAGTGGAGTGACAGAGCCAGGAGGGGCCTTCCCCAGTTAGATAGGTAGGTGAGGAGCTAGGTAAGCTCGGGTGGCAACTGCAGTGGTGGAGGTGTGCAGGTGGGTAGACCTGCTGGGAGAGCTACACGCCCCAGCCCAGAAATTGTGCAAGGGCACCGGGAGATGAATCGGGGGAGTGAGACCCCAAATTGAGAAGCACCACAGTTTGGTCAATGGGAATTGGTTTTTAGAACCCATAGTGTAAGTTGGCCAATGGATTGGCAGGGAAAGACCCCGGGTAGTGTAAAGTGTGTTAATGTCATTTAGAAAGTAGTTAGGATGGAAGTCTCCTCGCACCATCTGCATCCACTCACCTGAGGTGACGTACCTCCACACCATGCCATGTTTTATTATTTTTATTGTGCAAATGTTTGAATTGTGAGACGCATCATGACGTGGGTGTGACATTGTGCTTGATGTTCCATCTCTTCCTCCTTATGAGGATTGATGATGAATTGGTGATGGCAACTTTTGAAGTAGAGGGATTGTGGAGACGAATTTGGTATAGGGGAAATATGGGGAAGACGTGACAGTAGCGACGAATTTGTAAATGTGTAGATTTTGTAAATATGGGGTAAGGGCAAGGGTAGGGTAGGTGACAGGGGGGGTGCCGTACGGTAGGGACGAGCTTTCTCACTTCACTCTCCGTACGCACTTCGCCTTGCATTGCCTTATTGATGTGTACCCTTGTGACCTTACCCCTCGCTCATCTTTCTTGTCCCCCTTTTGTCTCCCACATGACCTGTGCGCCACTGGGCGCCGAGGGGAGCGTGCGTGAGTCTGCCATTGTGCGCCCGGAACTCCCAGAACCAGCTGTCTGCATCGATGCACCACATTATGGACCACATGTCTGTGGCCGAGCACCACTTATGGACCCCATGGGTTGGGGCATGGCCCCTCTGCTGGAACCGGCCATGAAGGCCCGAAATCTTGCTGGCAGACCTTGCCCACAGGGCACCGATGCCCCACAGGTGAACCACACGTAGTCGGCCCTGTGAGCCATAAATAAAGAAAATAAAAACGGACACGTTAGGTGCATTTTATTGCAAATAGGCCGCCAGCAAGGGAAGATGACAACATCAGGAAGAAATAATAATGGCCAGCAGAGGGAGCCGAAGAGCAAGAGACCACCTGCAGGGTTAGGGGTTGTTGTTTTTATTTTTATTCATTTAACTGTGGTGACTGCACCGATTGGTGCTTGAGGGTGTATTGGTGCGTTTATGGGTGCTTTCATGGTGCATTGATGCAGAGCAGACTGTCTCCCCCCCAGAAAGAACAATCACAGGTCCTGGGTTGCGTTTTGTAAATACAATAGCGTCACTATAAATAATGCTCCCCACCGTCAGTGTGTAGTTTGAAGACCATTCCGCAATTCGGTTAGCTGTGGGCATGAGTCTGTTAGGCAGGGTGCAATGGAGCAGCGGGACATATTTATCTATGTTTTAAAACTGTCGCACTCAGGGTCAGGTTAAAAGTAGAGGGAACTACACCTACGTGTCACACTAAATTAAAGTTGTAGGCCCGGTACGTGCCTAAGAGGAGGAGGGTGCAGTGTTGCGGATATGAGGACTGTATTTTTTTGATTGTGTGTATTATTATTATTGCTTGAGTCTGGCCCCTCCTGCCTCCAGTGTTGTGTAAAGGTCAAAGGGCGTTCCGGTAGTTAATTCCATAAAGCATCCATTGAAGGACACTATAAAACCCTTGTTCAGTAGCTTATATCTTTATTATGTGTTTTAGGGTAAGGCCTTCTCTTCCATTAAAATGACACTCCATTGCACCAAGTGAAATAGATAGATTCCCTTCATTCCCATTCCCAAAAACCTCCATTTCCCCTTTCGTCATGGCCAAGCCTCAATTTGCCAATTACATCCCCTCCAAAGCCGCCATTGAACATGTGCTTGGGCCGGGGAAGAAAGGCGTGCCCGCCCGTCGTCATCAAGGGCGGAGCCAGAGGGTCGCGCGACCAACCATGGCCGAGGTGAGCACACCGATGGGCGTGTCCTGAAGGCCGGCGGCTGAATCGCCGGAGGCGTTATAAAAGCGCGGGCGCAAGAGTGATAAGAAGGGAGTCGTCAGAGCAGAGCTGCGTAGAGAGGTCCATGACAAGAGAGGTCCATGACAAGAGCAGAGCTGAGTTGTGTGGTTTTGGTCAGAGCTGGGTTGGTCATCAGTGGTGGTCAGTGGTTGCGTTGAGTTGTCGGTGGTAAGGAGTGGTTGGACCAAGAGAGAGAGGAAAGAACCCGTCACGCCAGACCCCCCACCAGCGCGTCGGCTCCACCAAGCAGCTCCTACCCGTGATCCCGCGCACACGACAGGATCGGTGGCATCAGCGGCCGTCGAGGTCCAGCCCGACGTCCCATGCGGGATCAAGTTCCAGCCACACACCTCCTTCCAGCCAATCCTGCCTGCAATTTCCCCATTCGTGTACGTGAGTTTGTTCTGTTTGTTCTGTCCTGGGTATTTAATTAAGTTTGTATAAGCTAGTATTAGTAATTTTCACTGTGTCTCTAAAAGCTTCTGTATATTATTTTCTTATCTTTCCTTCTCCTTGGTTATTTTGAGCCTGTACATAGTAAATAAATTTAGTAGTATTTTCCACCTTTTGCCTTCGTCTTCCTCTTCTTCACATCCGTGTCGTCTTTGTCTTTTCCCTCATTGAATAGCTGTGGCGCGATACGGCCAACGTTCAGGGAATCGGGTTTAGTCGGGGAAAAACTGTTCGGCCGCGGTGCCTCCGCTCGGCAAACAACATCCTTAACCGCGGACCGTAACAATATATATATATATATACACTGTCGAACAGGGAAGGAACACACAAACAACCCCAGCTACGATGCCAGCAATACCAACAACAACTACATGTTATAAAAGATCCTTTTTGTGTTTTTACTTCATTTTACATCCTTATTGAGATTCACAGATAGACGTGCAATAAGTCTGGGAAACATGCTGTCTTTTAATTAAACCCACCAGTGAAGTGATGGACTTGTTACTCTGTTTATGAAACTTGACTTGTATAATCTTTACTCTGGAGTCAATGGCAGGGAGTGGTGTTGGGGGGGGGGGGGGGTGGGGGGGGGGGTGTATTTTTACCATACACACATATGGTGGAAATTTGGACCTTCTCCTACACCCCGTTCCTCCCTTTAATTTAACTTATTTATTTTGTTGCTCCTTTTAATTTGGCTCGGTGCATCAAGCTCATTATTACCAGCCACCACTGGGCCTCTGATGTAGCAAGGAAATTCATCAATTGTAAATGAATCAAGTTCATCAATTGTAAATTAGTCCCCTTCCATCTGTGCATATCTCAAACATGTTTGTTGTGCTCAAAATATCTGGAACAGTTATACCAGATCATGCACGTTGGAGACAAAATAAAACATCAAGGAATAAAAAAATTAAGCTTTGTACTTTTTTTTACCTTGGCTGTTACTAACCAAATCATTATTTATTCTTGCTTTGATTCATTTGTTTAATTATCCTGTGTGCTTTGGTCCATGTGCACATACAATACACACATTTACAAGTTCTTTCAATTCTCTGGACTCCTTATCTCATTAAAAGCAGATAACCTGTAAGTATGAACATTGTTTTTGATCACAATTCTGTGGGATCTTGAACACGCACAAGGGAATGCCAACGGGAAGAGGAAGAGACTGCGGAACTTCACTTCCCTTCAATCAGGTAGTGTTTTTGACCATACACTACCATAAAGTGATTATAATTTATGGTTAAATCAGTAAGTCCCAGAAGGGTGAATTGTGACAATTCAACTGCAGGGTTAGGAAAATCTCGACTCTCTTCTGTGAGGTCCCATTGGTTTCAAATACAGCTGGAGACAGACATATGAAGAATTTGGATTACCAGAAACATCCTCTCCATGTGGGAGCGGCGAGAGGGAAGATGGCGGTTGTGGTGGGTTCATATTCATATTATTATTATTCTTCTTTAACGGTCACAATTATTCCCATGCTTTTGTCAGGTTGGCCGTGGGAAGCTTAGCCCAAATCTTTCACGAATCTGCCTCACGTTCAGCTAAGGTTGGAACAGGAATTTGGAATTTGTTTGTCACTCGCCTACTCTTCCGTGGGATCTTTAACGTCTACCAATCTCTGCTGGCAGATGTTACTCTAGTTTAACTGTCAATCTGAGGGATGTCACACATTAATGAATCGCCCTGCCAGTGAACACCAGATGACAGATTATGGCTGGGTCTGGATTCAAACCGAGTCTGGACAGCTTAGAAGTGAGTATGCATTACGTAGGAATGTGTTTTTAGGGTTATGCATCGAATAAAGGTCACAATTGGGCTGTAACGGTGTCAGGTGCAATATCGCAAGTCACACTTGAAAATATAGCTTTAGTAAGGGAAACATATGAAAATCTGTTAACTAAATTGTTACCAAAAAATTTCTTCACCAATATGTTTGTAAAGGTGTGTAATAACATGTGTTAAAATGTTGAAGGTCAACTCCCGTGGGAAACCCAGAAAAAAAGCTGTTGAATTCGGGTACCGAAAAATTATTTTCGAGAATTTTTATTTTTTTAAATCGGCCCTTAAGTAACTTATGAGGGGTCAAATAAGGGTTTTTCATGATTCTGAGTTGATTGTTAACATTTATATTTCACCACAGACACTACTTTGTGGAAAAATAATTTCTAAATATATCTCATTTTCTACTTTGCAGGACATGGAGTCTAGCAATATGGATGAAGACGTTACTCCACCTGTGCTCAATTGCTTCATCTGTGCACGCTCGGATACACCAGCTGAAAGGCTCATACAGGCAACTCCAAAGGGATACTCAACTTTATTGAAACAAGCAGAAACTGTCGAAAATGTTACTGTTGTGGAACGTATGAAGGAGGCTCAAAACGAAGGAAAACTGAGGTACCACCAGAAGTGTAAAAATGATCTGTACAACAACTTTGTTGCAACCACCAAGAAGTCAGCTCAAGCATCAAAGGCAGAGAAAGAGTCATCAAAGTTGAAGAGAAGACGCACTACTTGTGAGTTCAGTTCATCAACTGGCTGCAGTTCTAGAAGATCACAGTCAGTTGACCTCCTGTATAAGGATGTATGCATTCTTTGCAACCAACCAGCCCAGCTCTACAAAAATAATCCAGCACAAGCTAGAAAGAAATACAGAGTGCCAGATATTTTGACTGCAGATACACTGAAGGCAAGCTTGCTGAAGACAGCACGGAGTCGCGGGATGACTGGGGCACTGAAGTCACTGGACGCCTGGAAGGGATCAACGACTTGGTAGCAGAAGAAACACTGTACCATTTGCGATGCAAACTTATGTTTGCGAGAGGTGACAGTTTGTCCAAGACTGATGAGGAAGGAAAAAGGAAGAGAGGACAGAGGAGTATTGATGAGGAGCGAGAGGCAGTTTTTATTGAATTCTGCGAATGGTTAGACTCAGAATTAGAGCATGGGGTAATGAACATGGACCAAGTCCATGAAAAGCTGCAGGAGTTTGATCAGTCACCAGAGAAGAGCCTTTCTTATTCAAAGCATTGGCTAAAGATAAAACTTCTAGAGAAATACGAAGACACCTTGTATTTCACAACACAGGAAAGAAGGGCAGATGTACTCTGTCTCAAAGATGGCACCGACAATATTCTGCGAGGGCATCATGCTAATCTTTACCATGGAGATGAGAAGACTCAGATCATAAAGACGGCACTCAAGTTCATATCCAATGATATTGCCTTGATTGATTTAGGTCCAAAGTCATACCCCACCACACACAGTATGACTGACATCGATAGTCAGCTGACACTTGTTCCTGCAAGCCTTCAGATGTTCTTGAGACCGATTGTCAAGACAGACGAAAGAGTTGCCGTTTGGGGGCAGAATTTTATTAAGGCCTGTCGACCTCGGTCTGGAGTATTGCCACACCAAATGGGGCTTGCCATACAACTTGATCATAGATTTGGGTCAAAATGGATGCTCAACAAGTTCCACTGGCTGGGATACACTGAGTCTTACACGGAGACACAAAACTACAAATACTGCTTCCTTAATAGTAGGAGTGGAGATGATGTTCCAGATACTTCTGGCACTCTTGACACCATTGTGGAGGAAACCGATGAACAGATCAATGATGAGGTTGCGGTAGATGCTGTGCTTGAGGATCAATCAGTGATGACAGCCAAAGTGCCAGCCAGTGAAAGTGAATTGTCAAGTAATGATCAGGTGGTCTTTATGGAGGTTGAGGAAACAAACAATGCAGTCACTCAGTTTGTTGGAGACAATATAGATTTAAACATTGTCTCTATTCACGGAAACACTCCCTTTCACTCAATGGGTTAGATCGAAGTCACCTCTCCGGCACCACCTTTGCCAGATCCACAGACAACAGCAGCTTTCCCCCGGGTGAAGTTAAAGGCACTCGACAAAGCTAAGATCCTGAGAGAAACTGAAGTAAAGATTATTCCATTTACGAACAGGAAACAGATAGGAACGAACGCGATCATGTTTCTCCCCCTCGCTGAGCTTTACTCCTCCCTGGCTCATGATCAGCCACTCCTCACTCCAGGTGACACACTCTGGGCAGCGGGGTGGGTGATCAAAGCCAACGATCCTGAGTTCCCACACTCCAACTGGAATGGCTGGATGAAGAGAATCCATGCTAATGATGCAAAGCAGAGCACACAGATCGAGTTCCTCCCAGTTATTGAAGGAGACCCTAATGACCTCAACACCATCTTCACCACTCTGAAAGAGTGCATACGGCGCGCTGGGGTCGCTATAGTGACCTTTGATCTGCCGATTTGGCTGAAGGCTGTGAATATAATAAAGCAGGCAAATCTACCCGTCATTCCAAGGTTGGGTGGTTTTCACCTGCTGAAGTCTTATCTTGGATCAATGGGTAACATCATGGAAGATTCTGGACTACTAGATGTGATCCAGTTGATCTATCCTGGAAGTACGACAGCCAAACTTCTGTCCTACCTGCAGACCCGGGACTGGATCCTTCTACAGAGCATGTCTCTGAACCCCAGTGACTATGGATGGACAATAGGTGTGCATGGGTATGAGCCAGTTCCAACACTGGACCCCACGGCTCCTGAGGAGCTATTGCAGTTCACGAGCTGTAATTGTCATGGAGATTGCAGCAACCGGCGATGCAGCTGCAAGAAGAATGGGGTCACGTGCATCTCGGCCTGTGGAGTCTGTAATGGCATTACATGCAGAAACTGCAGTCATGATGTTGTTGAGTCTGAAGAAGACATAGACAATGACTGTTAAAACTTCTGACATTGTGAATGAGAAATAACTCTTGAGTATTATATATGTATGTGAAATAAAAGCTACTTTGTGTGTAAATGTAAAAGTGAAAATATAAATGTTAACAATCAACTCAGAATCATGAAAAACCCTTATTTGACCCCTCATAAGTTACTTAAGGGCCGATTAAAAAAAAAAAAAAATTCTCGAAAATAATTTTTCGGTACCCGAATTCAACAGCTTTTTTTCTGGGTTTCCCACGGGAGTTGAACTTCAACATTTTAACACATGTTATTACACACCTTTACAAACATATTGGTGAAGAAATTTTTTGGTAACAATTTAGTTAACAGATTTGTGAAATATCTCATAAAATGCCCTTACTACTTGGAGAAATGATGTATGAGGCCCCAAGATATGTTGGAAACAATCCATGCACATTCCACAAAATGTTATGGCTAGAAAAATTAACCCACCACAACGACAGACAATGGGATATATCATTCATGCGTAAAGACTCATTTGAGCACTTTGCCTTGAGGCCTAGCAAGTTCAGACGGCTCGAATTAGTTAGTCTGTGGGGAATGCGATAAGCATAGTATGTTACAAGGACATTCGGGTATGCTCCATTACCAAGCAGCTTGTAGAGCATGTAATGAAAAATAAAGGTTTAGACTCGTTGCAGTTCCCTCTCTGGTGGTGAGACAAGCAATGTGCTATAAGAGGATTGGCCTGAGAGCGAGGGAGCTCTCTGTCTTTCGTGACGAATCTGAGCTGGTATGTTTAAAATGACGCATCTTTATATGGCTTGCTTTATATAGGGTTTTTATATGATTGCCTGCTAATATGTGATTATGTTTTGTATATGACGTGGAAAATCGATTTCAATAAAACTCATTATCTTAAAGGAGTTTTGTAATTGAAATTATTACATTTTTAATGAAATCGTCTCCTTCGCTCGGATGCCATAGACAAGCTACTGAGACTCGAGAACTTCTGCTGGGACCCTCAGGCGACGGATGCTGCGAGCAAATGGGAACACTGGCTTCGTGCCCTGACTAATTATATTGCCACGGTTCCAGAGATTACAGGGGTGCAAAAACTTTCTGTGCTCACCTGTCATGTTTCCAACACCGTTTTCAACTACATTTCACATTGTGAGACTTTTGAGACCGCCGTAGAACCTTTGAGGGAAATCTACGTAAAACCTCGTAGTGCTTTGTACATGAGACACATGCTCGCTACTCGGCGAAAGGATCCTTCGGAGCCTCTCAAACGTTATCTTCAGGAATTGAGAAGACTCGGGAAAGACTGCATGACTGAGGCTCGAACGGACGCTGAGATAACTGATGATCTGATGTGAGATGCCTTTGTGACTGGCCTCTCATCACCTGCGATACGGCTAAGATTACTTGAGAAAACAGCTATGACGCTCCAAGATGCATACGATCAAGCTCGCGTACTGCAGCTCACTCAGACTCGCTCAGAGGCCTTACATAACAGCAGGATCAACTGCTGAGGCTTACACAGAGATGCCTCCTAATGCCGAGCGATCCCTTGAGGGTGCCGCGGCTGCTCCGGGAGCCACCGCCGCTCCGCCGACACCCGAAGCGGAGGGCCTGAATACTACGGCTGCTGTCTCCCCTGCCGAGAACACAATGTGTTACTTCTGCGGAAATCGTCGGCACACACGGACTCTTTGTCCTGCCACGGAAGCACTGTGTCATACTTGTGGTGAAAAAAGGGCACTTTGCGAAGGTTTGTTGCTCGATGAAGACGCGACGTAGTACCCTCGCGGGAACTATCACTTCGCGGGTCACCTGCTTCACGGACCCAGGCCTGTCTCGTAGCCTCTCCAGCGCAGTGCTTCCGGTGCTCATTGAGGGGAAAGTGGCCGATGCCCTGATAGACACAGGCAGCAGCATGACCTATATCTGTCAAGCACTGGTTCAGCGCCACGGATGGACGGTCGGCCCAGCTACACAGCGAATCTACATGGCATCTGCAGGCTTGTAGATTCACACTAATGGAATGTGCATTGTTAACTTGAAGTTTAATGACGTTGTGTATCCTGATGTAAAACTCATGATAATGCCGAATTTATATGCTGATGTGCTGTTGGGACATGATTTTTTGCATAGACATTGGCGATTTGAAATGCGATTCGGAGTCGGGGAGAACACTCTTTCTGTTTGCGGTCTGGCCGAGATGGCAACCGAGCCACTGGCTCTATTTCCGAGCTTAAATGCCGACTGTAAGCCGCATACAATAAAGTCTAGATGGTAAACTCACGCTAACACGCAGTTCATTGCTGATGAAACTAAACGATTACTGCTAGAGGACATTATAGAGCCTAGCAGTTCTCCGTGGAGGGCCCAGGTGCTCGTGGTGCATACGGTTAATCAATCGGAAGCACATGGTCATGGATTATTCACAGACCATTAATAGATTCACACCGCTTGACGCATATCCATTGCCCAAAATGAATGATATGGTACGTGACATGGCTAAGTACCGCGTATTCAGCACCTTGGATTTAAGAAGTGCGTACCATCAGATACCGATACGTGAGTCTGACAGGCCCTACACTGGGTTTGAATCTGGCCAAAGGCTCTATCAATTTTGTCGCATCCCTTTCGACGTAACAAACGGTGTAATTTGTTTTCAGCACGCCATCGATGACATTATTGCTAAAGAGCAATTGAAAGACATTTTTGTGTACGTTGACAATGTGACCGTTTGTGGCCACAATCAAGAAGACCATGATGCCACCTTGCGCAGATTCATGTGGGTCGCGCAACAGTACCATTTGACTTTCAACGAGGACAAATGTAAATATTCAGCCCAGACGATAGATCTTTCCGGGTACAGTGACTGGAGGCGAGATAAAACCGGATGCCGAGAGACTGCGCCCTTTGCTCGACCTGGCAGCTCCATGTGATCGTGCGTCTCTGTGTCGTGCCTTAGGGCTATTTGCCCATTATTCTCGGTGGGGCCAAGGCTACTCAGAGAAGATTCGTCCTCTTGTAGATTGCAAGGCATTCCCTCTAACGATGGGTGACAAGGCCGCATTCCAGCAGATAAAAGAAAATATAGCTCGCCAGTGTGACCTCTATTGACGGGACAATACCCTTCCTAGTCGAAACAGACGCCTCAGATTGCACTATCGCTGCAACACTTACCCAGGGGGGGAAGCCGGTGGCATTTTTTTTGCGAACTTTGAGCAACAGTGAACGTAAACACTCTGCTATCGAAAAAGAGGTGTACTTGATCGTGGAGTCGATCAGGCGATGGCGTCACTTTCTTTCACGCAAAAAGTTTCAACTCGTGACCGATCAGCACTCTGTGGCCTTTATGTACAACCATCAGCATGCACAATGCATTAACAATGAAAAGATATCGAAATGGCGGATATAATTTGCAGAGTATTGCTTTGACATAACCTATCGCCCAAGACGCCATAGCCTGGCAGCCAATGCCCTGTCTAGACCTGCCTGTGCTGGCATGACGTCCGACGATCTGCGGGTTATCCACGAATCTCTATGTCATCCGGGGGTGACTCGTCTCATACATTTTGTTCGTTGTCGTAACCTGCCTTTCTCGGTAGATGACGTCAGACGCCTGTGCCGTTCATGTTCGGTGTGCGCTAAAGTGAAGCCTTGTTTCTGTAAGCCACCGATGGGGACTTTGATTCAAGCCGGCCGTCCTTGGGAGAGACTGGGTATCGATTTTAAGGGACCTCTACCTTTGTCTGGCCCGCATCGCTACATGCTCATGGTTGTAGACAAGTACTCGCAATTTCCATTTGCATTCCCATGCCCTGACATGTCATCCGCTACTGTCATCCGCTGCTTGCGTCAGCCATTTCTACTGTTCGGATATCCGGCTTTCATACATTCTGACAGGGGGCTGCGTTCATGTCTCAGGAGGTGAAGACCTTCCTCATAGAGTGAGGCATCGCCACCAGCCGGACTACTCCATATCATCCGCAGGGGAACAGACAAGTCGAACGATTTAATGGTATTATTTGGAAGGCTGTGGAAATGGCTTTGAGAACACGGGGCTTGAGCCCTCATCAATGGGGTTTAGTGTTACCCGAGGCCTTACACCTTATATGTACTCTCCTATGTACTGCTACAAATGAAACTCCCCACGATCGAATGGTTCATTATGAAAGGCGTAGTGCGAGTGGACAATCCTTGCCAGGTTGGCTATCCGAACCCGGACCCGCTTTTTTTAGACGGATGGTTTGCACTAGTAAATACTGTAGGAACTGCAGGTCGATCTGGTACACGTGCTGGAGACGAATCCAGAATATGCCCATATTCAGATGGTGGACGGACGCACGGCACCATATCGGTTCGGCATTTAGCTCCTTGTGGCGAGCATCCATGTCCTGGTATGAGTGAGGGGCATGTAGCCGGGCAGGAACCGCTTAACACACCTGCGCTGTCTCCTCCTGGGCCAGTTGCATATTCTTCTTCTTCTAGGGCCCCATTGCCTGATGGAGTCTCGATTCGTGCGGAGCCGCTGGGGCCCGGCCCTGAAGTAGACTCCCCTAGTCCGGCAGTGCCCAACGTGTTCGATCCTGCGAACTCGATCAGTTCGATTCTGTCAGCTATCATACCCGAGCCAGACGACAAAGTCGGAAGCCGGTTTGTTTGTGGTTGTAGATTGTTTGTTTTTTGCTGATGAATGATGTTATCTGTGGGTTTTATATGCCGTCGTATGGATTAAGTTCATGCGTGCTTCGCGGGAATTTTAATTGGTGGGAGAATGTAATGAAAAATAACGGTTAAGACTCATTGCAGTTCCCTCTCTGGTGGTGAGATAAGCAATGTGCTATAAGAGGGTTGGCCTGAGTGTGAGGGAGCTGTCTGTCTTTCGTGACGAATCCGAGCTGCTAGGTTTAAAATGACGCATCTTTATATGGCTTGCTTTATATAGGGTTTTTTGTATGATTGCCTGCTAATATGTGATTATGTTTTGTAGATGACGTGGAAGATCGATTTCAATAAAACTCATTATCTTAAAGGAGTTTTATAATTGAAATCATTGCAGAGCAATCCCCAAGTGGCTTAAGCACTCAAGCAAGCACTCCATTCAAACGTTTGATATGGAACGGCTGACTTGGCAAGCGATGGCAAGCTTATTGGCGATGGAACACATCCTTGGTTTGCTCCAAATTTATTTCAGTTGCGACTGTTTAAAAAACTAACTTTGTAAAGACTCTTTACAAATGTAATCATATGTTGGAAATAATTGACAGAATAGTTTGTGGTTATTACAATTTTTACTTCCAGAAGGTACTGTGCCCTCTGAAATGCCATGTTGAGCTATTTACACACCTTCACAAGGAATTTGTCCAACGTGGAAATCCCCCTTGGGGATGGGGGCAGGTTAAGTCGCTGCAAACACCATCTTGTGACCCTTATTCCCCCTGCAAGTTTGGTTGAGATTGAATTAGTAACGACTGAATGTACCTCAGTCAGTCAGACAGACAGACAGACAGACTGCAAATTGCATATTTTGGTATGATAAACATCTGCAAACTGAGCTATTGGCCGCAGAATTATCACATCGCTATTGGATCATTGGTAAAAACACATCTGGCTGAACAATGACCTTTGGGTGGGGAAATCCTCCTGCCTTGTCTGGTCCGGTGTACATGTGATGCCCACCCACAACATTTTGATTGACTCACAATTCCCCAGGGGCAATAAGGTGGCCACTAAAATGCTGCCCATGAAAATGAAACCACTCAGAAAATGCACTTGATCGAATAGAACATTAAAAAAAAATCACAAGCACACTTCCGCTGAATTATCCTTACAGTCAAAATGTTAAATGGAATTCAAGCAACACTGTAGCTCAGTTGCTTGTAAACACGCGGTGCCATCATCATGTCATTTAATGGACGATAAAAGTCAATTGAGACCGCATAGAAACTACCTTAAAATATGTATCTTTCTTTTGCAATAATTAATTGCTAATGTACGCAGCAAAGGGTGTTTGAAAGTGAGCCACAAGAAGTCTTTGCGAAACCTACAAATTTGACAGTTTGCTCAATTAGAGATATTCTATTCTCCCACTGCACATCACACTGGCCTTCCCTGGAGCAAAATCTGCCACCCGACACAAATCCCTACATTGTAATTAGCTTTCACATCAGGGCATGGAGAGTGAAGATGCTGCCTTCCACCCACTTCTTTCTATTAAGCCATCAGATCTGCCTCTGGGACCACAGGCAATGGAACACGAAATAAACCAAGGGTCTTAACATGTTTAAACGGGTCTGTAATGTGATTCTGATGAGCAAAATTAGAAACTCACAGGAGTGCATTGGCTTTTCCAGCAAACATACTCATAGCTGGATGAAGTGGATTCCAGTTCATACTCATAGCTGAAGTGGATCTGTGCTCACACTCATAGCTGAAGTGGATCTGTGCTCACACTCATAGCTGAAGTGGATGTGTGCTCACACTCGTAGCTGAAGTGGATCTGTGCTCACACTCATAGCTGAAGTGGATCTGTGCTCACACTCATAGCTGAAGTGGATGTGTGCTCACACTCGTAGCTGAAGTGGATCTGTGCTCACACTCATAGCTGAAGTGGATCTGTGCTCACACTCATAGCTGAAGTGGATGTGTGCTCACACTCGTAGCTGAAGTGGATCTGTGCTCACACTAATAGCTGAAGTGGATCTGTGCTCACACTCATAGCTGAAGTGGATGTGTGCTCACACTCATAGCTGAAGTGGATGTGTGCTCACACTCATAGCTGAAGTGGATCTGTGCTCACACTCATAGCTGAAGTGGATGTGTGCTCATACTCATAGCTGAAGTGGATCTGTGCTCACACTCATAGCTGAAGTGGATGTGTGCTCACACTCATAGCTGAAGTGGATGTGTGCTCACACTCATAGCTGAAGTGGATCTGTGCTCACACTCATAGCTGAAGTGGATCTGTGCTCATACTCATAGCTGAAGTGGATGTGTGCTCACACTCATAGCTGAAGTGGATCTGTACTCATACTCATAGCTGAAGTGGATCTCTGCTCACACTCATATATGAAGTGGATCTGTGCTCATACTCAGAGCTGAAGTGGATCTGTGCTCACACTCATAGCTGAAGTGCATCTGTGCTCATACTCATAGCTGAAGTGGATCTGTGCTCACACTCATAGCTGAAGTGGATCTGTGCTCACACTCATAGCTGAAGTGTATCTGTGCTCATACTCATAGCTGAAGTGGATCTGTGCTCACACTCATAGCTGAAGTGGATCTGTGCTCATACTCATAGCTGAAGTGGATATGTGCTCACACTCATAGCTGAAGTGGATCTGTGCTCACACTCATAGCTGAAGTGTATCTGTGCTCACACTCATAGCTGAAGTGGACCTGTACTCATACTCATAGCTGAAGTGGATCTGTGCTCATACTCATATATGAAGTGGATCTGTGCTCATACTCATATATGAAGTGTATCTGTGCTCATACTCATATTTGAAGTGGATCTGTGCTCACACTCATATTTGAAGTGGATCTGTGCTCATACTCATAGCTGAAGTGGATCTGTGCTCACACTCATATATGAAGTGGATCTGTGCTCATACTCATATTTGAAGTGGATCTGTGCTCATACTCATAGCTGAAGTGGATCTGTGCTCATACTCAAATATGAAGTGGATCTGTGCTCATACTCATAGCTGAAGTGGATCTGTGCTCATACTCATAGCTGAAGTGGATCTGTGCTCACACTCATATTTGAAGTGGATCTGTGCTCATACTCATAGCTGAAGTGGATCTGTGCTCATACTCATATATGAAGTGGATCTGTGCTCATACTCATATTTGAAGTGGATCTGTGCTCATACTCATATATGAAGTGGATCTGTGCTCATACTCATAGCTGAAGTGGATCTGTGCTCACACTCATATATGAAGTGGATCTGTGCTCATACTCATATTTGAAGTGGATCTGTGCTCATACTCATATATGAAGTGGATCTGTGCTCATACTCATAGCTGAAGTGGATCTGTGCTCATACTCATATATGAAGTGGATCTGTGCTCATACTCATATTTGAAGTGGATCTGTGCTCATACTCATAGCTGAAGTGGATCTGTGCTCATACTCATACATGAAGTGTATCTGTGCTCATACTCATATTTGAAGTGGATCTGTGCTCATACTCATAGCTGAAGTGTATCTGTGCTCACACTCATATATGAAGTGTATCTGTGCTCATACTCATATATGAAGTGGATCTGTGCTCATACTCATATATGAAGTGTATCTGTGCTCATACTCATATTTGAAGTGTATCTGTGCTCACACTCATATTTGAAGTGGATCTGTGCTCATACTCATAGCTGAAGTGGATCTGTGCTCATACTCATATATGAAGTGGATCTGTGCTCATACTCATATTTGAAGTGGATCTGTGCTCATACTCGTATATGAAGTGTATCTGTGCTCACACTCATATTTGAAGTGGATCTGTGCTCATACTCATAGCTGAAGTGTATCTGTGCTCATACTCATACATGAAGTGTATCTGTGCTCATACTCATAGCTGAAGTGGATCTGTGCTCATACTCAGAGCTGAAGTGTATCTGTGCTCACACTCATATATGAAGTGGATCTGTGCTCATACTCATAGCTGAAGTGTATCTGTGCTCATACTCATAGCTGAAGTGGATCTGTGCTCACACTCATAGCTGAAGTGGATCTGTGCTCATACTCATAGCTGAAGTGGATCTGTGCTCACACTCATATATGAAGTGGATCTGTGCTCACACTCATATATGAAGTGTATCTGTGCTCATACTCATATATGAAGTGGATCTGTGCTCACACTCATAGCTGAAGTGGATCTGTGCTCACACTCATATATGAAGTGGATCTGTGCTCATACTCATAGCTGAAGTGGATCTGTGCTCACGCTCATATATCAAGTGTATCTGTGCTCATACTCATAGCTGAAGTGTATCTGTGCTCACACTCATATTTGAAGTGGATCTGTGCTCACACTCATATATGAAGTGGATCTGTGCTCATACTCATAGCTTAAGTGGATCTGTGCTCATACTCATAGCTGAAGTGTATCTGTGCTCATACTCATAGCTGAAGTGGATCTGTGCTCACACTCATATATCAAGTGTATCTGTGCTCATACTCATAGCTGAAGTGTATCTGTGCTCACACTCATATTTGAAGTGGATCTGTGCTCACACTCATATATGAAGTGGATCTGTGCTCATACTCATAGCTGAAGTGGATCTGTGCTCATACTCATAGCTGAAGTGGATCTGTGCTCATATTCATATTTGAAGTGGATCTGTGCTCATACTCATATATGAAGTGTATCTGTGCTCATACTCATATATGAAGTGTATCTGTGCTCATACTCATATTTGAAGTGTATCTGTGCTCATACTCATATATGAAGTGGATCTGTGCTCACACTCATATATGAAGTGGATCTGTGCTCATACTCATAGCTGAAGTGTATCTGTGCTCATACTCATAGCTGAAGTGTATCTGTGCTCATACTCATAGCTGAAGTGTATCTGTGCTCATACTCGTATATGAAGTGTATCTGTGCTCATACTCATAGCTGAAGTGTATCTGTGCTCATACTCATAGCTGAAGTGTATCTGTGCTCATACTCATAGCTGAAGTGGATCTGTGCTCATACTCGTATATGAAGTGGATCTGTGCTCACACTCATATATGAAGTGTATCTGTGCTCATACTCATAGCTGAAGTGGATCTGTGCTCATACTCATAGATGAAGTGTATCTGTGCTCATACTCATAGATGATGTGTATCTGTGCTCATACTCATATATGAAGTGGATCTGTGCTCATACTCATATATGAAGCGTGTCTGTGCTCATACTCATAGCTGAAGTGGATCTGTGCTCATACTCGTATATGAAGTGTATCTGTGCTCATACTCATAGCTGAAGTGGATCTGTGCTCATACTCATAGCTGAAGTGGATCTGTGCTCATACTCATATATGAAGTGGATCTGTGCTCATACTCATAGATGAAGTGGATCTGTGCTCATACTCATCGCTGAAGTGGATCTGTGCTCATACTCGTTTATGAAGTGTATCTGTGCTCATACTCATATATGAAGTGGTCTGTGCTCATACTCATAGCTGAAGTGGATTTGTGCTCATACTCATATACGAAGTGGATCTGTGCTCATACTCATAGATGAAGTGGATCTGTGCTCATACTCATAGCTGAAGTGGATCTGTGCTCATACTCATAGATGAAGTGGATCTGTCCTCACACTCATAGCTGAAGTGGATCTGTGCTCATACTCGGATATGAAGTGTGTCTGTGCTCATACTCACAGATGAAGTGGATCTGTGCTCATACTCGTATATGAAGTGGTCTGTGCTCATACTCATAGATGAAGTGGATCTGTGCTCATACTCATAGATGAAGTGGATCTGTCCTCACACTCATAGCTGAAGTGGATCTGTGCTCATACTCGTATATGAAGTGGATCTGTGCTCATACTCGTATATGAAGTGGTCTGTGCTCATACTCATAGATGAAGTGGATCTGTGCTCATACTCATAGCTGAAGTGGATCTGTGCTCATACTCATAGCTGAAGTGGATCTGTCCTCACACTCATAGCTGAAGTGGATATGTGCTCATACTCATAGCTGAAGTGGATCTGTCCTCACACTCATAGCTGAAGTGGACTGTGCTCACACTCATATATGAAGTGGATCTGTGCTCACACTCATATTTGAAGTGGATCTGTGCTCACACTCATATATGAAGTGTATCTGTGCTCATACTCATAGCTGAAGTGGATCTGTGCTCATACTCATAGATGAAGTGTATCTGTGCTCATACTCATATATTATGTGTATCTGTGCTCATACTCATATATGAAGTGGATCTGTGCTCATACTCATATATGAAGCGTGTCTGTGCTCATACTCATAGCTGAAGTGGATCTGTGCTCATACTCGTATATGAAGTGTATCTGTGCTCATACTCATAGCTGAAGTGGATCTGTGCTCATACTCATAGCTGAAGTGGATCTGTGCTCATACTCATATATGAAGTGGATCTGTGCTCATACTCATAGATGAAGTGGATCTGTGCTCATACTCATCGCTGAAGTGGATCTGTGCTCATACTCGTTTATGAAGTGTATCTGTGCTCATACTCATATATGAAGTGGTCTGTGCTCATACTCATAGCTGAAGTGGATTTGTGCTCATACTCATATACGAAGTGGATCTGTGCTCATACTCATAGATGAAGTGGATCTATGCTCATACTCATAGCTGAAGTGGATCTGTGCTCATACTCATAGATGAAGTGGATCTGTCCTCACACTCATAGCTGAAGTGGATCTGTGCTCATACTCGTATATGAAGTGTGTCTGTGCTCATACTCATAGATGAAGTGGATCTGTGCTCATACTCGTATATGAAGTGGTCTGTGCTCATACTCATAGATGAAGTGGATCTGTGCTCATACTCATAGATGAAGTGGATCTGTCCTCACACTCATAGCTGAAGTGGATCTGTGCTCATACTCGTATATGAAGTGGATCTGTGCTCATACTCGTATATGAAGTGGTCTGTGCTCATACTCATAGATGAAGTGGATCTGTGCTCATACTCATAGCTGAAGTGGATCTGTGCTCATACTCATAGCTGAAGTGGATCTGTCCTCACACTCATAGCTGAAGTGGATATGTGCTCATACTCATAGCTGAAGTGGATCTGTCCTCACACTCATAGCTGAAGTGGACTGTGCTCACACTCATATATGAAGTGGATCTGTGCTCACACTCATATATGAAGTGGATCTGTGCTCACACTCATATATGAAGTGGATCTGTGCTCACACTCATATATGAAGTGGATCTGTGCTCATACTCATGGATGAAGTGGATCTGTGCTCACACTCATATATGAGGTGGATCTGTGCTCACACTCATATATGAAGTGAAGGAGAAAGAAAGAGAAAGAAAGAGAATGAAAGTGAAAGAAAGAGAAAGAAAGAGAAAGAAAGAGAAAGAAAGTGATCTGTGCTCACACTCATAGATGACGTGGATCTGTGCTCACACTCATATATGAAGTGGATCTGTGCTCATACTCATATATGAAGTGGATCTGTGCTCACACCCATAGATGAAGTGTATCTGTGCTCATACTCATATATGAAGTGGATCTGTGCTTATACTCATATATGAAGTGGAGCTGTGCTCACACTCGTACATGAAGTGGATCTGTGCTCACACTCATAGATGAAGTGGATCTGTGCTCACACTCATATATGAAGTGTATCTGTGCTCATACTCGTACATGAAGTGGATCTGTGCTCACACTCATAGATGAAGTGTATCTGTGCTCATACTCGTACATGAAGTGGATCTGTGCTCACACTCATATATGAAGTGTATCTGTGCTCATACTCGTATATGAAGTGTATCTGTGCTCACACTCATATATGAAGTGGATCTGTGCTCACACCCGTAGATGAAGTGTATCTGTGCTCATACTCGTATATGAAGTGGATCTGTGCTCACACTCATATATGAAGTGGATCTGTGCTCATACTCATATATGAAGTGGATCTGTGCTCACACTCATAGATGAAGTATATCTGTGCTCATACTCGTACATGAAGTGTATCTGTGCTCACACTCATATATGAAGTGTATCTGTGCTCATACTCGTATATGAAGTGGATCTGTGCTCATACTCATATATGAAGTGGATCTGTGCTCACACTCATATATGAAGTGGATCTGTGCTCATACTCATAGATGAAGTGGATCTGTCCTCACACTCATAGCTGAAGCGGATCTGTGCTCATACTCGTATATGAAGTGGATCTGTGCTCATACTCGTATATGAAGTGGTCTGTGCTCATACTCATAGATGAAGTGGATCTGTGCTCATACTCATAGCTGAAGTGGATCTGTGCTCATACTCATAGCTGAAGTGGATCTGTCCTCACACTCATAGCTGAAGTGGATATGTGCTCATACTCATAGCTGAAGTGGATCTGTCCTCACACTCATAGCTGAAGTGGACTGTGCTCACACTCATATATGAAGTGGATCTGTGCTCACACTCATATATGAAGTGGATCTGTGCTCACACTCATATATGAAGTGGATCTGTGCTCACACTCATATATGAAGTGGATCTGTGCTCACACATATATGAAGTGGATCTGTGCTCATACTCATAGCTGAAGTGTATCTGTGCTCACACTCATATATGAAGTGGATCTGTGCTCATACTCATAGCTGAAGTGGATCTGTGCTCATACTCATAGCTGAAGTGTATCTGTGCTCATACTCATAGCTGAAGTGGATCTGTGCTCATACTCATAGCTGAAGTGGGTCTGTGCTCACACTCATAGCTGAAGTGTATCTGTGCTCATACTCATAGCTGAAGTGGATCTGTGCTCACACTCATATATGAAGTGGATCTGTGCTCACACTCATATATGAAGTGTATCTGTGCTCATACTCATATTTGAAGTGGATCTATGCTCATACTCATAGCTTAAGTGGATCTGTGCTCACACATATATGAAGTGGATCTGTGCTCATACTCATAGCTGAAGTGTATCTGTGCTCACACTCATATATGAAGTGGATCTGTGCTCATACTCATAGCTGAAGTGGATCTGTGCTCACACTCATAGCTGAAGTGGATCTGTGCTCACACTCATAGCTGAAGTGGTTCTGTGCTCACACTCATATATGAAGTGTATCTGTGCTCATACTCATAGCTGAAGTGTATCTGTGCTCACACTCATATATGAAGTGGATCTGTGCTCACACTCATATATGAAGTGGATCTGTGCTCACACTCATATATGAAGTGTATCTGTGCTCATACTCATAGCTGAAGTGGATCTGTGCTCACACTCATATATGAAGTGGATCTGTGCTCACACTCATAGCTGAAGTGGATCTGTGCTCATACTCATAGCTGAAGTGGATCTGTGCTCACACTCATATATGAAGTGGATCTGTGCTCACACTCATATATGAAGTGTATCTGTGCTCATACTCATATATGAAGTGGATCTGTGCTCACACTCATAGCTGAAGTGGATCTGTGCTCACACTCATATATGAAGTGGATCTGTGCTCATACTCATAGCTGAAGTGGATCTGTGCTCACACTCATATATCAAGTGTATCTGTGCTCATACTCATAGCTGAAGTGTATCTGTGCTCACACTCATATTTGAAGTGGATCTGTGCTCACACTCATATATGAAGTGGATCTGTGCTCATACTCATAGCTGAAGTGGATCTGTGCTCATACTCATAGCTGAAGTGTATCTGTGCTCATACTCATAGCTGAAGTGGATCTGTGCTCACACTCATATATCAAGTGTATCTGTGCTCATACTCATAGCTGAAGTGTATCTGTGCTCACACTCATATTTGAAGTGGATCTGTGCTCACACTCATATATGAAGTGGATCTGTGCTCATACTCATAGCTGAAGTGGATCTGTGCTCATACTCATAGCTGAAGTGGATCTGTGCTCATATTCATATTTGAAGTGGATCTGTGCTCATACTCATATATGAAGTGTATCTGTGCTCATACTCATATATGAAGTGTATCTGTGCTCATACTCATATTTGAAGTGTATCTGTGCTCATACTCATATATGAAGTGGATCTGTGCTCACACTCATATATGAAGTGGATCTGTGCTCATACTCATAGCTGAAGTGTATCTGTGCTCATACTCATAGCTGAAGTGTATCTGTGCTCATACTCATAGCTGAAGTGTATCTATGCTCATACTCGTATATGAAGTGTATCTGTGCTCATACTCATAGCTGAAGTGTATCTGTGCTCATACTCATAGCTGAAGTGTATCTGTGCTCATACTCATAGCTGAAGTGGATCTGTGCTCATACTCGTATATGAAGTGGATCTGTGCTCACACTCATATATGAAGTGTATCTGTGCTCATACTCATAGCTGAAGTGGATCTGTGCTCATACTCATAGATGAAGTGTATCTGTGCTCATACTCATAGATGATGTGTATCTGTGCTCATACTCATATATGAAGTGGATCTGTGCTCATACTCATATATGAAGCGTGTCTGTGCTCATACTCATAGCTGAAGTGGATCTGTGCTCATACTCGTATATGAAGTGTATCTGTGCTCATACTCATAGCTGAAGTGGATCTGTGCTCATACTCATAGCTGAAGTGGATTTGTGCTCATACTCATATATGAAGTGGATCTGTGCTCATACTCATAGATGAAGTGGATCTGTGCTCATACTCATCGCTGAAGTGGATCTGTGCTCATACTCGTTTATGAAGTGTATCTGTGCTCATACTCATATATGAAGTGGTCTGTGCTCATACTCATAGCTGAAGTGGATTTGTGCTCATACTCATATACGAAGTGGATCTGTGCTCATACTCATAGATGAAGTGGATCTGTGCTCATACTCATAGCTGAAGTGGATCTGTGCTCATACTCATAGATGAAGTGGATCTGTCCTCACACTCATAGCTGAAGTGGATCTGTGCTCATACTCGGATATGAAGTGTGTCTGTGCTCATACTCACAGATGAAGTGGATCTGTGCTCATACTCGTATATGAAGTGGTCTGTGCTCATACTCATAGATGAAGTGGATCTGTGCTCATACTCATAGATGAAGTGGATCTGTCCTCACACTCATAGCTGAAGTGGATCTGTGCTCATACTCGTATATGAAGTGGATCTGTGCTCATACTCGTATATGAAGTGGTCTGTGCTCATGCTCATAGATGAAGTGGATCTGTGCTCATACTCATAGCTGAAGTGGATCTGTGCTCATACTCATAGCTGAAGTGGATCTGTCCTCACACTCATAGCTGAAGTGGATATGTGCTCATACTCATAGCTGAAGTGGATCTGTCCTCACACTCATAGCTGAAGTGGACTGTGCTCACACTCATATATGAAGTGGATCTGTGCTCACACTCATATTTGAAGTGGATCTGTGCTCACACTCATATATGAAGTGTATCTGTGCTCATACTCATAGCTGAAGTGGATCTGTGCTCATACTCATAGATGAAGTGTATCTGTGCTCATACTCATAGATTATGTGTATCTGTGCTCATACTCATATATGAAGTGGATCTGTGCTCATACTCATATATGAAGCGTGTCTGTGCTCATACTCATAGCTGAAGTGGATCTGTGCTCATACTCGTATATGAAGTGTATCTGTGCTCATACTCATAGCTGAAGTGGATCTGTGCTCATACTCATAGCTGAAGTGGATCTGTGCTCATACTCATATATGAAGTGGATCTGTGCTCATACTCATAGATGAAGTGGATCTGTGCTCATACTCATCGCTGAAGTGGATCTGTGCTCATACTCGTTTATGAAGTGTATCTGTGCTCATACTCATATATGAAGTGGTCTGTGCTCATACTCATAGCTGAAGTGGATTTGTGCTCATACTCATATACGAAGTGGATCTGTGCTCATACTCATAGATGAAGTGGATCTGTGCTCATACTCATAGCTGAAGTGGATCTGTGCTCATACTCATAGATGAAGTGGATCTGTCCTCACACTCATAGCTGAAGTGGATCTGTGCTCATACTCGTATATGAAGTGTGTCTGTGCTCATACTCATAGATGAAGTGGATCTGTGCTCATACTCGTATATGAAGTGGTCTGTGCTCATACTCATAGATGAAGTGGATCTGTGCTCATACTCATAGATGAAGTGGATCTGTCCTCACACTCATAGCTGAAGTGGATCTGTGCTCATACTCGTATATGAAGTGGATCTGTGCTCATACTCGTATATGAAGTGGTCTGTGCTCATACTCATAGATGAAGTGGATCTGTGCTCATACTCATAGCTGAAGTGGATCTGTGCTCATACTCATAGCTGAAGTGGATCTGTCCTCACACTCATAGCTGAAGTGGATATGTGCTCATACTCATAGCTGAAGTGGATCTGTCCTCACACTCATAGCTGAAGTGGACTGTGCTCACACTCATATATGAAGTGGATCTGTGCTCACACTCATATATGAAGTGGATCTGTGCTCACACTCATATATGAAGTGGATCTGTGCTCACACTCATATATGAAGTGGATCTGTGCTCATACTCATGGATGAAGTGGATCTGTGCTCACACTCATATATGAGGTGGATCTGTGCTCACACTCATATATGAAGTGAAGGAGAAAGAAAGAGAAAGAAAGTGAAAGAAAGTGAAAGAAAGAGAAAGAAAGAGAAAGAAAGAGAAAGAAAGTGATCTGTGCTCACACTCATAGATGACGTGGATCTGTGCTCACACTCATATATGAAGTGGATCTGTGCTCATACTCATATATGAAGTGGATCTGTGCTCACACCCATAGATGAAGTGTATCTGTGCTCATACTCATAGATGAAGAGGATCTGTGCTCACACTCATATATGAAGTGGATCTGTGCTTATACTCATATATGAAGTGGATCTGTGCTCACACTCATATATGAAGTGGATCTGTGCTCACACTCATAGATGAAGTGGATCTGTGCTCACACTCATATGTGAAGTGGATCTGTGCTTATACTCATATATGAAGTGGAGCTGTGCTCACACTCGTACATGAAGTGGATCTGTGCTCACACTCATAGATGAAGTGGATCTGTGCTCACACTCATATATGAAGTGTATCTGTGCTCATACTCGTACATGAAGTGGATCTGTGCTCACACTCATAGATGAAGTGTATCTGTGCTCATACTCGTACATGAAGTGGATCTGTGCTCACACTCATATATGAAGTGTATCTGTGCTCATACTCGTATATGAAGTGTATCTGTGCTCACACTCATATATGAAGTGTATCTGTGCTCATACTCGTATATGAAGTGGATCTGTGCTCAAACTCATATATGAAGTGGATCTGTGCTCACACCCGTAGATGAAGTGTATCTGTGCTCATACTCGTATATGAAGTGGATCTGTGCTCACACTCATATATGAAGTGGATCTGTGCTCATACTCATATATGAAGTGGATCTGTGCTCACACTCATAGATGAAGTCTATCTGTGCTCATACTCGTACATGAAGTGTATCTGTGCTCACACTCATATATGAAGTGTATCTGTGCTCATACTCGTATATGAAGTGGATCTGTGCTCATACTCATATATGAAGTGGATCTGTGCTCACACTCATATATGAAGTG
Source organism: Myxine glutinosa (assembly GCF_964187855.1). Taxonomy (NCBI): domain Eukaryota; kingdom Metazoa; phylum Chordata; class Myxini; order Myxiniformes; family Myxinidae; genus Myxine; species Myxine glutinosa. The sequence continues at coordinate 134,085,625 of NC_136267.1, read as the reverse complement.
GATCTGTGCTCATACTCATAGATGAAGTGGATCTGTCCTCACACTCATAGCTGAAGCGGATCTGTGCTCATACTCGTATATGAAGTGGATCTGTGCTCATACTCGTATATGAAGTGGTCTGTGCTCATACTCATAGATGAAGTGGATCTGTGCTCATACTCATAGCTGAAGTGGATCTGTGCTCATACTCATAGCTGAAGTGGATCTGTCCTCACACTCATAGCTGAAGTGGATATGTGCTCATACTCATAGCTGAAGTGGATCTGTCCTCACACTCATAGCTGAAGTGGACTGTGCTCACACTCATATATGAAGTGGATCTGTGCTCACACTCATATATGAAGTGGATCTGTGCTCACACTCATATATGAAGTGGATCTGTGCTCACACTCATATATGAAGTGGATCTGTGCTCATACTCATGGATGAAGTGGATCTGTGCTCACACTCATATATGAAGTGGATCTGTGCTCACACTCATATATGAAGTGAAGGAGAAAGAAAGAGAAAGAAAGAGAAAGAAGGAGAAAGAAAGAGAAAGAAAGTGAAAGAGAGAGAAAGAAAGACAAAGAAAGAGAAAGAAAGAGAAAGAAAGAGAAAGAAAGAGAAAGAAAGTGATCTGTGCTCACACTCACAGATGACGTGGATCTGTGCTCACACTCATATATGAAGTGGATCTGTGCTCACACTCATATATGACGTGGATCTGTGCTCACACTCATATATGAAGTGGATCTGTGCTCACACCCGTAGATGAAGTGTATCTGTGCTCATACTCGTATATGAAGTGGATCTGTGCTCACACTCATATATGAAGTGGATCTGTGCTCATACTCATATATGAAGTGGATCTGTGCTCACACTCATAGATGAAGTGTATCTGTGCTCATACTCGTACATGAAGTGTATCTGTGCTCACACTCATATATGAAGTGTATCTGTGCTCACACTCATATATGAAGTGGATCTGTGCTTATACTCATATATGAAGTGGAGCTGTGCTCACACTCGTACATGAAGTGGATCTGTGCTCACACTCATAGATGAAGTGGATCTGTGCTGACACTCATATATGAAGTGGATCTGTGCTTATACTCATATATGAAGTGGATCTGTGCTCACACTCATAGATGAAGTGTATCTGTGCTCATACTCGTACATGACGTGGATCTGTGCTCACACTCATAGATGAAGTGTATCTGTGCTCATACTCGTACATGAAGTGGATCTGTGCTCACACTCATATATGAAGTGTATCTGTGCTCATACTCGTATTTGAAGTGTATCTGTGCTCACACTCATATATGAAGTGTATCTGTGCTCATACTCGTATATGAAGTGGATCTGTGCTCATACTCATATATGAAGTGGATCTGTGCTCACACCCGTAGATGAAGTGTATCTGTGCTCATACTCGTATATGAAGTGGATCTGTGCTCACACTCATATATGAAGTGGATCTGTGCTCATACTCATATATGAAGTGGATCTGTGCTCACACTCATAGATGAAGTGTATCTGTGCTCATACTCGTACATGAAGTGTATCTGTGCTCACACTCATATATGAAGTGTATCTGTGCTCATACTCGTATATGAAGTGTATCTGTGCTCATACTCATATATGAAGTGGATCTGTGCTCACACTCATATATGAAGTGGTTCTGTGCTCACACCCATAGATGAAGTGTATCTGTGCTCATACTCGTATATGAAGTGGATTCGTGTTAGATTCGCGAGTCTTCATCGCATGAATGGCAGTTGAGGGTTCGGCGTGTGGTGAGAGTTAGAACCTGTGGCACAACAGGGAGGATGACTCAGACAGAATGAGCTATTGCTGGGATTGGAGTGGCATGCTGGGCTCCTGGCCCAATAAATTATGCTTTGTTATTTTCTCCAGATCATTACAAGAGTTCGTGGGTTCCTTTGGCATGTCTGCTTTCCCCAACCGTGAAGAGTCTTTGAATGCTGCATCTATAACCCTTGTGATTCCAATACAAATCCTGTGGAACCTATGTCGGCTTGTTTGACCCATGTTAATAGTTTAGGTTAAATACACAACAACTGATTAAAATATGTATAGAGTGTATCTCTGAAATCAAGTCATGACGTTTCTTAAGAGGCTGCAGTGAGGTTGTGGACATCGAGTCCCTTGTTCTGGCTCCGATTGCTCTTGTCGCAAGAAGAGACCCTGGACGATGTACCGTTATATCACGACTCCATTTTCGCTGAACATGATTGCTCCAAAGATGTGGTGTGAATAGATTCTTATGCAGAATAACCACGCTGTCCTAACCCACTGATGAGTAGGAAGATGGGAGCTTCATGGGTGGCAGATGAAAAGAACTGAATAAGAGGAAAGGGCAATGCTCGTCACTGCATTTTGTGCATGGGTAGGGAAGAGGTCATTGAGGAAAGGCACAGTGAATGGGCCAAACCTAATTGCCCAGAGCCCTGGAGTACTCTAAGCTATATTGCTGGGTGAGGAGTGGAGGGGGTTAAGTGGGAGAGGTGAAAAATTTCACGTATAAAGAGGCTTCACCATGGTGGTAAAGGAATAAAAAACAAACTAATGTGGTTTCATAATGCTGTGTAAGGGAATATTGGTCATCAGAGAATCAACAGCAACATTTTCAAATTAATTAAATAATTGTAGATTTGGGACTTTTTATATTTCTGTTGTTCCCCCTTCTTTCCTTGGAGCTGTATTCCGATCTCAATTATAGTCTGTAAGGACTGAAACTAATGTTGTGATATTCATAAGTTGTTTATTCAGTCGTAATTTTAATGGAGGACAGGTAAAATTATGGTTTCCAGACGGATGTGCGTTTACACCAACAGTACAAGCAAACTCGTATCACCTGAATTGTATCTGGCCAATATTGGCCTGATTTTGGACTAATTCGTCTTGAATTGACTGACTTTTTTTCGGGGAGATAATCTTCAAATTAATAATGGTGGTGAAGTCATTACAAACACATAGATTCAAGTATTTGTCCCAATCAATAACCAAGTTATTGTCCGCAATGCACCACTGTGAAGCCGTGGTCCCAACCCGCCGTACTTGCAAGTGCGTGCTGTCTACTTGCAAAAACGTGGGCAAAATTTGGGGATCCGTACGTGGTGAGTACCACCTCAGTACGGATTTGTGAGCACGCAGACACGCCGTAACACTTTTAGTGCATGAGGAACTTTCGCTGCGTTCGGGATGCGGTCGGGCTACGGATTCACCCCAGTACGGGTGACGCGCGTGCCTTCTACAGCCAATGAGCGCACAACGCACTGACTCCGTGAGTCTTTTAAATTTTTCCCACGGTCACTTGCTCTACAGACGGCGCACTTCCACGCACTTACAACATGCGAGTGAGTAAGGACACCGTACGTGAGCAGCACGTGTAAGTACGGCCGCCGTACGATAACGTGGCAATCGCACGGAGATCGTACGTTGTAAGCAAGTTGTAAGCACGTACAACTCACTTACCACGTGTGCAACGTACGATGCACGCAACCGCTCACGGCCAGGCGTGGCGTGCGGGCCACGTACTTACACCTTGCGCAACCGTGCGAGTGACGTGCGTTGACGTACTCTCTCCCTACTCTTGCCACTCCCTCCCCACGTTTTCGGAAAAACGTGGCGGCCGTGGCCTCCCCAAAAAACGTACGGACTAAAAACACGCACGGTGGGTTGTGACCGGGCCTTGAACGACACAAATGGTTTACATTTGCACGCAAGGCAGGGACACGAGGCTGCAATGACACTAGGTTAGGAAAGCTAAAATGGTCAGATTTACGATGATCCGTGCAACGAAACTTTTGCCTGCTGGGAGACCAAAACTTGAGGTGTTATATAAAGTATACTGTGGCGGACACAAAAGCCCACTGGCGTGGTGACATCATTCCACGCACCAAGTGGGCGGTGGCCACGCCCGAGGGGTAGGCGTGGCCTCATGATATACACCGGGCGACCAGCCCGGAGGAGTTCAGTGTTACAGTGTAGTCTTACAATAAAGACGTTCATATGTTACCGCTTGTCCGCTTCCTCCTTGCTCACAAGCAGCGCGCGTAACGCCGTGCTTTACTGGTGACCCTCGATGTTGGATCTGCCGTAGCGATCCTTCCGAACACGACGCCATTGCAATGGCCAACGACAAGTCAATGGCGATTAAACTTCCCGAATTTTGGGAGGCCCAGGCCGAGGTCTGGTTCGTTCAAGCCGAAGCCCAATTTCAGCTTCGGCACCTCACCAACGACGACCTGCGCTACTGCCATGTCGTCGCCTCCCTCGGGCCCGGCACGGCCGCTCGAGTTGTGTCCGTCCTTCGCCACCCACCGGACGGCCACAAGTACGAGGCACTCAAGCGGCTACTCCTAGCCACGTTCAGCCTCACGGACGACGCACGGGCCGACCGCCTCCTGGATCTCCCCGAGCTCGGTGAGACGTGCCCGTCGGTCCGAATGGACCATATGCTGTCACTGTTGGGCGACGAAGCCCCCGGTTCGCTATTCCGGGCGCTTTTCCGTCGCCAACTTCCAGCGCAGGTTCGCCTCGCGTTGGCCGGGACCGGGCTAACGGAACCCCGAGCATTGGCGGCCGAGGCGGACAAGTACTTCGCCGCTTCGGACACGCGGGCGAGCGTTGGCGTGGCCGTCACGGCCTTCGACGCGGCTGTTCCACAGCATCATCTTCTACAGCACGCTGAGTTTCAGCAGCATGCTGATACGCACCTCGTGAACGCCGCCACGCCCCGCCCACCGCCGCGGAGAAAACCGCCACCGCGGGGAAACCCGTCGACTCCACCGGCCTGGCGGAGCCAGCCGCGCTCCTCCAGCTCCACCACCTGGTGCTGGTTCCACGCCAAGTTCGGCCACGAAGCTCGGCGGTGTCATCCGCCGTGCTCCTTCAACGGGTCGGGAAACGCCCGGGCCGGCGCTCAATTGTGGCGATGAGCGCCGGCCGTTCGAGCAGCCTGCTGTTCATAACGGACACCTTCTCCGGGCGCCGTTACCTGTGCGACACGGGAGCACAGGTGAGTGTCATTTCCGCCGGCACGTCAGACAAGCACGCCGTGGGTGGGGGCCCCGCGCTGCTTGCCGCGAACGGGACGCCCATCCATACGTACGGAAAACGCTGCCTCTCTCTGCGGTTTGGAGGGCAGGTTTTCCGATGGACGTTCGTCACCGCCGACGTGCCCATGGCACTGCTTGGCGCGGACTTCCTGTGCGCTAATGGGCTCCTGGTCGACGTCAAGCGCAGACGGCTTGTCCAGGCCGAGACGTTCAGCTCGCTCGCATGTGCGTTGCCCAGCTCAACGAGCGGCTTGCCAAGCGGCTTGCCGAACGATTCGGTTCCGGCCACGTTGGTCTGTACGCTTCCGGCAGCGGACGCATTCACCCGCCTCCTCGCCGGCTTCCCGGCCCTCACGCGGCCCACCTTCTCGGCGGGGGCCGTCAAGCACGGGGTGGCCCATCACATCCCCACCGTCGGGCCACCGGTCTACGCCCGGGCACGCCGCCTCGAGCCGACGAAGCTGGCGGTGGCAAAAGCGGCGTTCGCTACCCTGGAGCGACTCGGCATCGTTCGGCGCTCAGAGAGCGCTTGGGCGTCGCCGCTGCACATCGTGCCGAAGCCCGGCGGGGGATGGCGACCGTGCGGGGACTATCGCCGTCTCAATGACGCCACGACTCCCGACCGCTACCCCGTCCCCCACATTCAGGACTTTTCCGCCCGTTTGGCGGGCAGGTCCTTCTTCTCGAAGGTGGACCTCATACGCGGCTACCATCAGGTCCCCGTCAGGCCGGAGGACGTCCCGAAGACGGCGGTCATCACGCCATTCGGACTCTTCGAGTTCCTGCGCATGCCCTTCGGTCTGAAGAATGCGGCTCAGGCGTTCCAGCGACTGATGGACAGCGTCCTGCGCGACTTGGATTTTGTCTACGTCTACCTGGACGATATCCTCGTCGCCAGCGCGTCCCGCGAAGAGCACCTACGCCACCTCCGCACGCTCTTCGAACGCCTGGGCCAGCATGGCCTGATTGTGAACCCCGCAAAGTGCCGGTTCGGCGCCGCCACAATCGATTTTCTGGGGCACCGTGTCACCAGGCACGGAGCCGTCCCCCTGCCGGCCAAGGTGGAGGCGGTGAAGGGGTTTCCGCGCCCCCGCACGATCAGAGGGCTGCAGGAGTTCCTGGGCATGGTGAACTTTTACCATCGGTTCCTGCCCCGTATCGCCCAGCTCCTGCGCCCCCTGCACGAAGCTCTCCGAGGTAAGCCGGGCAAAGGCGACGTTACCTGGACCGAGCAGATGGACACGGCGTTCACGGGCGCGAAGCTCACCTTGGCTAACGCCACCATGCTCGCGCACCCGGCGCCCGATGCACCGATCGCCCTCACCACCGATGCCTCGGACTACGCGGTGGGCGCGGTGCACAAGCAATGGGTGCGTGGAGCTTGGCAACCGCTGGCGTTCTTTAGCCGGCAGCTTCGCCCGCCCGAACGCCGTTACAGTACCTTCGACCGCGAGTTGCTCGGACTTCACTTGGCGGTCAGGCACTTCCGCCATCTGCTCGAGGGCCGGGCGTTCGCTGATCTTCGCGATGGGCAAGGTCACCGAGCCGTGGTCGGCCCGGCAGCAGCGTCACCTCTCGGCCGTGTCCGAGTACACGACGGACATCCAGCACGTCGCGGGGAAGGACAACCCGGTGGCGGATTGCCTTTCCCGGGCCGTCGCCCACGCAGTCCACCTCGGCATCGACTATGCCCGGATGGCAGCGGACCAGGCCGCTGACCCCGACGTCCAGGCCTTGCGGACCGCCGTCACGGGCCTCCGCGTCACCGAGGTGCCGTTCGACGGCGCGGCCCTCTTGTGCGACGTCTCCCTCGGGCGTCCTCGCCCCATTGTGCCCGCGGGCTGGCAGCGCCAGGTGTTTGACGCCATCCACGGCCTGTCCCACCCGGGCGCGAGGGCCTCCCAAAGGCTGATCGCCGACAAGTTCGTCTGGCATGGCCTCCGGAAGGCCGTCCGCGGCTGGGCCAGGACATGCCTCGCGTGCCAGCGCGCCAAGGTGCACCGGCACACCCAGGCCCCGTTGGCCCCGTTCACGGTGCCGGAACGCCGGTTTGACCACGTCCACGTGGACCTGGTGGGACCTCTGCCCCCCTCGCGGGGTTTCACCCACGTCCTCACCATGGTGGACCGCACCACCCGGTGGCCGGAGGCCGTGCCCTTGGCGTCGACAACGGCGGCCGATGTCGCGCAGGCTTTCATCGCCACCTGGGTCGCCCGGTTCGGCGCCCCCTCAGACATCTCATCCGACCGCGGCCCCCAGTTCACCTCGGAGCTCTGGGGGGCGGTTGCGCAGGGGCTCGGGGTCCGGCTGCACCGAACCACGGCCTACCACCCCCAGGCTAACGGCCTGTGTGAGCGATTTCACCGCTCATTGAAGGCCGCGCTCCGGGCCACCCTCCGCGACGGCGGCTGGGTCGACAGGCTCCCCTGGGTCCTGCTGGGCCTCCGGACGGCGCCCAAGGAGGACCTGCGCGCATCCGCGGCGGAGTTGGTCTTCGGGCAACCGCTGCGGGTGCCGGGCGAGTTCCTCCCCGACTCCACGGCACCATGGTCCGCGGCACAGCAGCGCTCCGCTCTGCAAGAGACCGCCCAGAGGTTCGCCCCGGTGCCAACGGCATGCCACGGGCACGCACCGACGCACGTCGCCCCGGAGCTTCGCACGGCGGAGTACGTCTTCGTCCGCCACGATGCCCATCGGACACCACTGCGGCCCCCGTACGACGGGCCTTTCCGCGTGCTGGAGACCGGGGCGAAGCACTTCACCCTGGACATCGGCGGTACTCCTGACCGCGTTTCGGTAGACCGCCTCAAGCCGGCCCACCTCGATGTGGACCATCCACCGCCAGTGGCCCGACCCCCACGTCGGGGCCGCCCTCCTGCGGGCGGACCCCCGGCACCGCCCAGCCCCGCCGCCACGGCGCCCCCCGGTCCTGCACCCATCCCAGGGGCAGCCAGGGGCATCCCACCTGGTATCCCTGCACCCCGGACGCCGCCGATCGCCAGGGGGCGCTTCGGCCAGGTCATTCGTCTGCCCCACAAACTGGCCCTCCAGGTGCGCGGGAATTCTGGGGGGGCGCGTGTGGCGGACACAAAAGCCCACTGGCGTGGTGACATCATTCCACGCACCAAGTGGGCGGTGGCCACGCCCGAGGGGTAGGCGTGGCCTCATGATATACACCGGGCGACCAGCCCGGAGGAGTTCAGTGTTACAGTGTAGTCTTACAATAAAGACGTTCATATGTTACCGCTTGTCCGCTTCCTCCTTGCTCACAAGCAGCGCGCGTAACGCCGCGCTTTAATACTGTATATAGAAATCTACATATAGAAACGTGATGATATATATATATTGTTACGGACGCGGTTTAGAATGTTATTGTGGGCCGAGCGGATGGTCCACCGCAACCGTTACAGGATCCCCGATTGGCCCGACTCCCCCAACGTTGACCAGATCGCACCACAGATATTCAATTTGGAAACCTCTAAAGCGACCGAAAGAGAAGGAAGAGAGAAGAAGACAGAGTACGGAGAAATAACAGGATTTATTATACACACAAGCAAAAAGAAGGAGCGATCAAAGTTATTTACAAGCAATGGATGGAAGAAGCAGTCACACAGTGAATCGTTAGCTTATACTAGTCAATTTACTTAACCCCAGGACAACGATTAGGACAGACGACGTTCACACTTACACGGGGGATATTGCAGGCAGGTATGGCTTGAGGATGGATGGTTGTTTTTGGGAGGCAATGGAGGGTCCAGCGTGGATTGCTGCCTGGCGCGTCCTTTTCGTGGCCTGCGGCCCCTTAGCTGCCCCCTTAGCTGCAGCGCAGCTGGTCGCACGATGGCTCGCACACACCTGCTCGTTCAGGCGTCTTCCTTCTCCCCAGCAACAACGAGGGACAGCAAGCAAGATGACGGGGTCAGAGCATGGGCAAGAGGAGCAAGAGCAAGCCAGCGGAGTGCGTCCCGCGGCGACTTATATTGGTTTTCTCAGCGAACCTTCGCGCACTTTCTCAGGGGTTCCCGCTCCGCCCTCTCTTAGCCAAACCCCTTGTTCTGGGTTGGATGAGCGGGGCCGACTTACTCCTCCCCCCTATGACGAGGGGGGCGACCCGTCTTCTCTAGCCACTCCCCTTGTTCGTAATGGCCGCAAATGGCGAAAACCGGTCAGCAGCTGCAGGTACTGCGCCGTCACGTTGCACAGCAGTTCAGTACTGCAATAAACGTTTGCTGTGAAAGCTCAAGTGGGGGAATCCCTGGCACTTGAGCTGCCATGGATCATCGGAGGGGCCTACGCTTTATTTCGTTTGATACAATGCAGAGTCAATCTATTGGGAAACACATATTTAGCCTACATAGAATAAGGAAATAAACTATTTAAAAAGATATATCGTGGCCTGTGTGTAAGTTTCATGGAATTAACTAGGAGGACGGCTGCGACCATTATTTACATTACGAGGGTGTTACACACAACAAAACCATACTTTTCACATTCGTTACACTTTCTCCAAAATTGTTACACTTCTCAAAACCGTTACACTTCTCAAATTCGTTACACTGCACCCTCCTTTCTTCAGGCCCGTGCTCGGGCCTACAAAACTTTAACTTAGTGTGACACGTAGGTGTAATTCCCTCTACAATTAACCTGACCCTGAGTGTGACAATCTTAAAACACAAATAAGTATGTCCCCCTATTGCATTGCACCCTGTCTAACAGACTCAAGCCCACAGCTAACCGAATTACGGAATTGTTCTCAAACTATACATTTACGGTGGGGAGCATTATTTACAGTGACGTTATTTCTTATTTACAACGCAACCCAGGACCTGTGTTTTTTTTTCTTTTTTAGGGAACAAGAAAAAGAAATTCCTGTTGGGAGGGAGGAGACAACACGCATTGCATCGATGCACCAGTACCAATACCACCAAAGCACCCAAAAGCACCACCAAAGCACCCAAAAGCACCACAAAGCACCAAAAGCACCACAAAGCACCAAAAGCACCACAAAGCACCAAAAGCACCACTCGGTGCACAGTCACCACGGTTCATAATAAACACAACAAAACAACTGGTGGTGGTCTTCTCTTTCTCTGCTGGGCCGATGTTCTTCCCGACGTCTTCTGGTTTCATGCGGCCTACTTGGAAATAATAAAAAGCACAACTTGTGTTCATTTTTATTTAGGGCCTCAGGGGCCAACTAAGGGTGGTCCACCTGTTTGGCATAGGTGCCGCCTTACCGAGGTCCGCAAGCAAGATTCTCTGGCCACTATGGCCGGTCTCCAACAGAGGTGCCCTGCCCCAGAACCTGGGGTCCATCAAGTGGTACTTGGCCGCAGAACAGCGGTCCATAAAGTGGTACATCAATGCAATGCATGCTGGTTCTGAGAATCTCGTGCGCACAATGGCCATCTCACGCACGCTCCCCTCGGCGCCCAATGGCGCACAGGTCCTCAAGTGGGAGACAAAAGGGGGGAAGACAAATGAGCGAGGGGTAAGGTCACAAGGGTACACGTCAATAAAGGCAATGCAGGGTGAAGTGCGTACGGAGAGCGAAGTGAGAAAAACTCGTCCCTACCGTATGTCACCCCCCCTGTCACCTACACTACCCTTGCCCTTACCCCATATTTACAAGAATTTACACCTTTACAAATCCGTCACTACGTCTTGTCTTCCCCATCTTTCCCTTCTACACCAAATTCGTCTCCAATCCCTCTACTTCAAAATTTGCCATCACCAATTCATCATCAATCCTCATAAGGAGGGAGAGATGGAATTACGCACAATGCCACACCCACGTCATGATGCGTCTCACAATCCAAACATTTGCATCATAAAAAATACTCAAAACATGGCATGGTGTGGAGGTACGTCATCTTTGGTGAGTGGATTCAGATGGTGCGAGGAGACTCCAATCCTAACTATCCTCTAAATGACCTTAACACACTTTACACTACCCGGGGTCTCTCCCTGCCAATCCATTGGCCAACTTACACTATGGGTTCTAAAAACCAATTCCCATTGACCAAACTGTGATGCTTCTCAATTTGGGGTCTCACTCCCCCGATTCATCTCCCGGTGCCCTCGCACAATTTCTGGGCTGCGACGTGTAGCTCTCCCAGCAGGTCTACCCACCTGCACACCTCCACCACTGCAGTTGCCACCCGAGCTTACCTAGCTCCTCACCCTAACCTAACTAACTGGGGAAGACCCCTCCTGGCTCTGTCACCCCACTCGGTGCCCTCTGGCACTGGGCTACCCGGGTCCGTCCTCCGGATCCTCGGGCCCCATCCACAACAACTACTACCGGCTCCCAGAGCCCACCTGCGGCCTCACCTGGCCGACATCCTCACAGTGGTGGAGTGCCCAAACCAACTACACACACTAACAGGCTACACGCCCAGCCATTTCCACAACACTAATGTACCCATCCAAACATCATTCTTCCACTCGCACCACAGATGCCAATATCCAACCACAATTTACCTATACTCTCTACCTAACACTTACACTACCCGCCCCGGGTATTCGTGATGGGGGTCCATCCTTCCCCCATTCACACCTTCGCACCATCCACTCCACTCCACAATTTCCACCATACTCACTCCACGACCATCCATTCCAAGACTCCAGATATTCCACACTACCATTTATTCCACATAGCCACATACACCTGTTGTTGCACACCTGTACAATCACCTGGTCCCACCTGCACCCTCCTCCTCTTCCTGGACCATTTGGTCAACACAACACGCAATCACCACTACTCCCTCATACACTGCTCCACACACCTGTTCAGTTGCACACCTGTGCAATCACACCTGTTCAATCCTCAAACACACGGCATCATCTCATCTACCTGTTGCCCTGCTAACCTAGTGCTCCCCGTCTTCCCTTTAAACTAAGCACATACCACGTCATTATAATCCACTCTACTCTACCTGCGTCCCCACTACAGGTATCATTGTCACTAACTAATCTTAACGTTACCTAATGTCATCTTCTAGGGCCCTACACACAATATCCTAACCCACCCGGGCTAGTTTTCACTGCCATCAACCCCATAAACTAGTGCTCCTTTGCCCCCCCGTCTGTGAGGGATGACAGAGTTGCCATCCCACCACATCGGGGAGGTCCTACTATCAATTTGGCACACCAAATTTCAGCCAATCAAAAATTTTGCCAATCATCTGCCAATCACCGTACCAATCATCAAATTTTGCTTTTTTGCTAATTTCGGGGCCAAAACACTATCCTCATCACCCGTCTACTTATTAGATCCTCTTGGTGCGCCAATTCCCTTCTAAAGCTCGGCTTCGTACAGCCGAGCAATGAACGCGGGTTCTTTGGTGCCGGCGGCTGGATGCGTCCGGGACTCGGTGCAGGGACGGGGGCTTACCCGTGCCGAGATCCCACGCACCACCTCGGCGCGGAGCCATCCAATTGCCCGATCTCGACCTGCCGGAACGTCTCAATAAAAAGTGGTCGCCATGACGACCCTTCCTATCGGGCTGCCCGCTCCGCCTAGTGGAGCCCGGACGCGGCCGTTCCAAGCGAGGCACAGCGTGGATCGCGTACGGCGGTCCTTTTGAACTCGCCGTGGCTCGGATCCCCGCTGGTTCTCGCGGCACGCGAAGCCCGGCACGCACCGAGGGCCCGATTCAGCTATAAGTCGCTCTAACCGCTAACCCGGTTACCGTCGATGCCTCACCTGCATGCTCACACGCATACGCTACCCCTTTCTTGCCCATACATCCAGCTGTTCCCATGCTCCTCATCGTACCTTCTCTAACACACCCAGGTACACTCATTCCACTCACAACCTTGGTCACACACCTGACCACCGAACACTTTGGCACACATTCGTTGTTCGCACACCTCACCAACACACCTCTTCGCGCCCCTTCCTCGGTCATCTCCTCTGTGACAATCACAGGTGTGCTTTCACTCGCACACCCAACCACGTGCCTCACGACCAACTCAAGTGTGCATTCCCACACACGCTCTTCCATTCCAGGTGTGCATCCTTCCATTCCAGGTGTACATCCTCGCTCACCTGTCACAACCAACTCACGCTCCGTGTCACTCTCACTACTTTCACCTCCACTCTCAGTCGCGCACTCACCCTTACTCTCGACAGCGCACTCTTTCCTCATGCACCTGTCCGTTACACACCTTTCTCGCGCATCCTCTTGCGCACACTCTTTCGTTACTTCCTCCGTAACACTTACCACACCGCACTTCCATGTACCCCCTCGCACACGCGCTACGACCGACTCACTCTCGACAGCACACTCACTGGTCGGCGCGCACTTTTTCCTCACACACCCCATGGTCGGACATTCTCGCACACCTCGTTTTTCGCACACCAGACCTGTCGCACACTTCACCAACGGCCTTTCACGAACACCCGGATCCAAACCAATCCCCAAGCCGACTGAAGCTTTCCTCACATCATATACATTGCCGAATATTTCGCCACTCACCTTGGCACCTCGTCTCTGCACCTCTTTTGCCACCTGCAAACTCTTTATTTGGTTAGTGGCCAGCACATCATGAGTTGAGCACCGACCTTGTACCAATTCCATTACCTCCTCCTTTATTTCTCTCTTAGTTTCTGTCCGTCTCTTCTTAATTTCACTCACCCCCTCTTCCACCTCCTCTAATTTTTCCTTTACCTCCTTCAGCTCCCGGTGCGCCCCCTCTATTTCTTCCTCCATCGCTACTTTAACCGTTTCTATGTGCGTCCTTACCTCCCGGTCCTTCGTCCCCATTACTTCTGTCACCTCTTCCAACCTCTTCGTCAATCCCTCATGTACCATTTGACATTCCTTCTGTGTCACTATTAATTCATTTTTAATGTCCTTTTGTGTCGCTTTTAAACCCCCGATGATTGCAGTGTTCTTTTCCACTTGGTCCGCTAATTCCCTTTGTCCTATTGTCAGCTGCTCTACTCCCTTCGTCAGACCCTCTATGCCCCCCTGTAACCTAGCCGTATTATTCCTCACCTCTTTCTCCATACGCTTCTCTCCTCACTTACACCTCGTCGTATCCCCTCTTTCATCTCCTCCATCTCTTTTGTAGATGCTACCCTCATCTGTCCCAATTCATCCCTCTGAGCATCCAGTTTACTTTCTAACCCGATTTGCACCTCCTCTATCTGGTTCCCCATTCGTTTGATTTCCCTGGCAGATTGTTCCCCTATTTCCCACAATTTGTCGTCCATCCTATTTTCTAACCCCATTAACCCATTTTTCACCTCTTTTATCCCGTTGTCTAACCCCTCAAATTTCTTGTCTAATCCTTCAAATTTCTTGTCTAATCCCTCACCGGTACCCCTCGCTTCGTCCCTCATTACCCCCAATTGCTCACTCTGAGCCCTCGCTTCGTCCCTCATTGCCCCCATCATTCTGCTTTCCATTTTCTCACTATCAGCCCTCCTTCTGTCTTCCATTTGTTCCATACTGTCGTTTTTTTTCTGCATTTCCACCATGAATTGGGCCATGAAGGCTTGCATTTGGACCGCGCTCATTGGTTCCTCGGCCGTGGCCCCCTCAACCACATGCGCGAGAGCGCCATTTTGTGCGCCTGATACCCCCTCAACCACATCCTCCATATACATTTCCCCGAGGTCCTGGGTTACCCCTAACCCGTCTATCTCCCCCACCGACATCCGATCGCCTTGATTGTCCATGGCGCGATCTCAAAATTCGGGTTTTATAAAACAAAAATTTCGGCAGCACGTAATTTTGACCAAAAAAATTTTTTCTACACGTTTTAAAAATTTGGTTCGGGCCTCGAATCTCACTCCTCGGCACCAATTTTTTACGGACGCGGTTTAGATGTTACTTTGGGCCGAGCGGATGGTCCACCGCGACCGTTACAGGATCCCCGATTGGCCCGACTCCCCCAACGTTGACCAGATCGCACCACAGATATTCAATTTGGAAACCTCTAAAGCGACCGAAAGAGAAGGAAGAGAGAAGAAGACAGAGTACGGAGGAATAACAGGATTTATTATACACACAAGCAAAAAGAAGGAGCGATCAAAGTTATTTACAAGCAATGGATGGAAGAAGCAGTCACACAGTGAATCGTTAGCTTATCTATCTATAATTCCAGTAATCTCTGTGTGTATGTTTGTATGTTTGTATGTTTGTATGTCTGTGACCGCTGTTTCTCGACAACCACGGGTCCGATATACTTTAAACTTGCCAGGTATATTGCTGGGGACCCGAGGATGTGCCTTTTCAAGGTTTCATATTAATCGGAGAAGTAGTTACCGAGCTATGTCCAAAAAACGATTCAACCAATCAGAGAGCAGCGAGCTATCACGTGTGCCGAACGTGGCGAACAGACTCTGCCTCGGACGGCACATTTGAGAGCGTATTCATTTATTTCACGTTGGCAAACTATGTTGCCGCTATGTTGGCGTTAAACGATGTTTTAAAACTAATTAAAACTAATTTGCGATTCTTTCGCTTTCCTGCGCGTTTGTGCATGCTATGGCGATTTCTTTACCAAACTCCGCAAGCCGTTCGCTTTGGACCAAACCATTTCATGTAAATAGAGGGGGGGGATTGTCACCGTACTCGCAAGCCGTTCGCTTTGGACCAAACCATTTCATGTAAATAGAGGGGGGGGGATATAATTTTAGATATAGATATAGTACGGGCATGCCCTAGTACTAGTCAATTTACTTAACCCCAGGACAACGATTAGGACAGACGACGTTCACACTTACACGGGGGATATTGCAGGCAGGTATGGCTTGAGGATGGATGGTTGTTTTTGGGAGGCAATGGAGGGTCCAGCATGGATTGCTGCCTGGCGCGTCCTTTTCGTGGCCTGCGGCCCCTTAGCTGCCCCCTTAGCTGCAGCGCAGCTGGTCGCATGATGGCTCGCACACACCTGCTCGTTCAGGCGTCTTCCTTCTCCCCAGCAACAACGAGGGACAGCAAGCAAGATGACGGGGTCACAGCAAGAGCACGGGCAAGAGGAGCAAGAGCAAGCCAGCGGAGTGCGTCCCGCGGCGACTTATATTGGTTTTCTCAGCGAACCTTCGTGCACTTTCTCAGGGGTTCCCGCTCCGCCCTCTCTTAGCCAAACCCCTTGTTCTGGGTTGGATGAGCGGGGCCGACTTACTCCTCCCCCCTATGACGAGGGGGGCGACCCGTATTCTCTAGCCACTCCCCTTGTTCGTAATGGCCGCAAATGGCGAAAACCGGTCAGCAGCTGCAGGTACTGCGCCGTCACGTTGCACAGCAGTTCAGTACTGCAATAAACGTTTGCTGTGAAAGCTCAAGTGGGGGAATCCCTGGCACTTGAGCTGCCATGGATCATCGGAGGGGCCTACGCTTTATTTCGTTTGATGCAATGCAGAGTCAATCTAGTGGGAAACACATATTTAGCCTACATAGAATAAGGAAATAAACTATTTAAAAAGATATATCGTGGCCTGTGTGTAAGTTTCATGGAATTAACTAGGAGGACGGCTGCGACCATTATTTACATTACGAGGGTGTTACACACAACAAAACCATACTTTTCACATTCGTTACACTTTCTCCAAAATTGTTACACTTCTCAAAACCGTTACACTTCTCAAATTCGTTACAATATATATATATATATATATATATATATATATATATATATATATATATATATATATATATATATATATATATATATATATATATATATATATAGGGTTTATACATAGGATATATACATACATTTTTATACAGAAATTTTAACAAACAGGAATAAATTCCTGCGTGGGGCTAGTGTGCCAAAATATTGACTCAAACCTGGACTCATGTAAATGTGATATTTCAGTTTTTTATTTTTAATAAATTTGCAAAACTTTCTAAAACCCTGTTTTTCTTTGTCGTTATGGGTATTGAGTGTAGCTTGATGAGGGAAAAAATGAATTTAAACGATTTCAGCATAAGGCTGCAACATAACAAAATGTGAAAAAGTGAAGGGGTCTGAATACTTTCTGAATGCACTGTATGTCCAGCAATGAGTCCAGTATATATATATATATATATATATATATATATATATATATATATATATATATATATATATATATATATATATATATATATATATATATATATATATATTGTTGTGGATATGAGGATTGTGTTTTTTTAATTGCTTTATTCTGGACCCTCCTGCCTCCAGTTGTGTATAAAGGTCAAAGGGCATTCCCGTAGTTAATTCCATAAAACATACACGAAGGACACCATATATCCCTGTTCAGTAGTTATATCCTTATTATGTGTATTAGTGTAAGGCTGTGTCTTCCATTAATTTAAATACTCCATTGCACCAAGTGAAATAAGAGTAGATCCCCTTTCATTCACATTCCCCTTCCAACAATTGCCAACTGTTCCCTCCGCGACTCCATTCGCCACGAGGTCGGCTCGGAGAAGAAGGGGGAGGAGCTGCCGAATCCTGGGCGTGCCCGCCCCTCGTCATCAAGGGTGGAGCCAGAGGGCCGTGCCGACCAATCAGGGCCGAGGCGAGCTCACCTATGGGCGTGTCCTGGACACCAGCGGCTTGATCGCCTGAGGCGCTATAAAGAGCGCGCGCAAAAGCCTTGAAGTAGTTGGACTAAGAGAGAGGAAAGAAGTGCGCATGAGGGCGAAGCAAGAGAGGAACGTCCTAAGAGAGATACGTCCGAAGATATACGTCCAAAGAGATACATGCAGAGATACGTGCGACGATCAAGTGCAAGCGAGTCAGAGCGGCGAAGTGCGAAGTGCCAAGTAGGGCAAGTGCTGAGTGTGCAGTGCCAAGCGCAAGAGAGTTCTATGGAGGGGCTTTGGAGAGCGCACGGTGCACCGGAGGGGCTTCGCCGTGCAGTTTGGAACCGCGGCTGTTTGGCGATCCCAGCTCGGGTATTGACGGCGGCTATCCGCTCCCGGCCCGACCGATCCCTGCTGAACCTTCCTCCCCCACCAAGCCATTCCTCCTTCCGATCCTTCCTGCCTGCAAATTCCCAATTCGTGTGAGTCCGTCTTTCGTTTGTTCTGTCCAGGGTTCTAAGTAAGACTGCCATAGATAAGCTAAGGTTCACTGTGTCCGCTTCTTCTTCTTCTGTTTTTATTTTATTATCCTTCCTTCTCCTTGGTTTCTTTGATTGTGTAAATAGTAGGAATAAATTTAGTAGCATTTCCAACCTTTTTGCTTTGGTGTTCTTCTTCTTCACATCCTTCGCTTTAGTCTTTTCCCCATTGAATATCTGTGGCGCGATTCGGCCAACGTTCAGGAATCGGGTTAGTCGGGGTAACTGTTCGGGCGCGGCGGCCATCCGCTCGGCAAACAACATCCTCGCCGCGGTCACGTAACAATATATATATATATATATATATATATATATATATATATATATATATATATATATATATATATATATATACATGCACATAAACGCACTACAAACTGATTTAGTGCAATGTCAATACTCACGTCATAAAATGAAAGAATCAGAAAAACTACAGATGTAATTTATATTTATTTATTATTGTGGTTTGGGAACAACCAACTCCGAAATGAAATGAGAACTCAGAATTAATTGAGATCACATTTGTGTATAATTGCATATATACACAATGTTGTAAGGCAAAAAGCAAGTTTTGATATCGTCGTGGATCATAATTTCTTGATCACCAACTTAATGTGCCCGCATGCAGAGCCAAAGCAAAATAACACGGCCATTAGAAGACATGGCATATTCCCAACAACCATAAAAGTCAAACACCGAGGACGACTTGGTCTTTCATTGCCCACCTTTGAGAAAAAGTTGAAGTTGTGCCAAAAACTGGAAAGGTTTTATACATAATAAATTGTAAGTTGTATATATTGTCCAGGAGCCAGTTTTCAAGAGAGGCCTAGAAAATGAGTTTCGTGCAACACCCACTACACAGTTGGTTTGTCATTTCAGGGTGCTTGGGATACATCTGTAGAACAAATCCAGCCCTGATGTCCAGTTAAATTGCGGCAGCAACAATAAATGGCAGCCACTTTTCTATTAAGGGGGTAGCGTACAGCTCGAAATTGACGATTTTTTTTGGTATTTTTGTTTTTTCAGCTCTTCCAATAGGGATTCTTCAACATTATAATTAAAAGGATAGTGGGAAGTATGAGGGGATTTTCGTTATGCTGTTCAAGTATGATTTTAAATATATATATTATTATACCTTGTATTATACCCAAAACACACCAAATCGCTGAAATATGTCGTTTTTGCTTTTCGAC
The DNA here is from genome assembly GCF_964187855.1 of Myxine glutinosa. Taxonomy (NCBI): domain Eukaryota; kingdom Metazoa; phylum Chordata; class Myxini; order Myxiniformes; family Myxinidae; genus Myxine; species Myxine glutinosa. The sequence continues at coordinate 134,066,288 of NC_136267.1, read as the reverse complement.
TGTAATTATGCAATATCATCTTTATGTTGTTTAAATGCGGTTATGGTTGTAATATGATATGTCTTTATGATCTTTTCAAGAAACAAAATTGGACAATCCTTAAGTAAAGTCAGAAAAATATAGATTTCTATTCCCCTTAAATCATCAACCCCACTCCTGTTATGACCAAAAGTCCACAAGTAATCTCAGCAAAAATATCTCACCAGGTCAAATCTGGCTGCGTATCATAACCATAGTCATTCACTGAACATTACAATGTTAACATATAACTGTTATTTGTTGTATTATTAAAATAAACACACATATTTTGCTACTGAATCATCCTCTAAGTGGTATAAAATCACGAAAATGTCATCATTAATCTTCCTCATCATCATCTTCTGAGTCGCTTGTGGTAGGTTCTTTGTTATCGGTTTGTTATTTGTGGTAGGTCATTTATATCATTGTCAGCAGCTGCTTGTATGAACACACCTGGCCAGATGTTTGATGGGGGTGACAACATCCAGAAGATTGGACTTGGCAACAACTTCCATAGCTAGGCTGGTATCGTCTGCTTCAACTTCTTCATAAGATGAAAAGTGGCCCATGTGGTTGAGTATGTTGATGACCTGTTTCGAACCAGTCAGGTGGCGTACTGACATCGCGAGACTTACATGTTTGGGTGTTTTTACTCTGCCATGTAAAGCGCTGTGTACAATATCTTGGCCAAGCATTATACCATGACGTTCATCTGCTGCATTAGGGTTATCCTCAGTGTATGGTGGTGGAGCTGATTCCTTGCAGATGACACAGCGCAGGAAGTTATATAGACTTTCTGGTAGCATGTCCTTGGACCTCCTCAGATTTAGATCATGAAGACTCAATGGGCGAATTTGGATGCCTGCACAGTCCTTCAAATCGGTCCTGATGATCTGAGCAGCATGGTAAATGGTGCTCATCGGCCCAGCGTCTGCATCGTCATGGGTAACGTATGCTGTATCAGTAGTTGCAGTTTGTCTCTCTTTCAAATGAGTGGCGTTGATAACTTCATATAGTGAGATATTGCTGGAGTACACCAATTGGGATTTGCTTTGATCCTGCTGTTGATGAAAAACCACACTGTCCTTGAAGTGATTCTGGAGCCTTAGCTTGAGTCTCTGGTTGGTATAGCTATCTGCTGTTTTAACATCCATACCTGTCAGGTACTATTATGGTACTATTATGTCAGTCTTGTACTTTGCAAGAAGGCTGGTGAGCTCATAAGCCTTTCCTCGCTGGATGCCTACTTCAACCGAGGACATGAGCTTAGTAAAGGCATCTGAATAGACATCTTCTGTGCGCTTCTCTTCCTTGTATGCATGGTACTTGAGGTTCGCTTTGCTTGTATACTGAGCTTTACATGGGTTGTGGTATTTAGCCCTAGTAGCTATCAGGTCAATGGCACCTATGTTGGTAAGCATGTCGTCGTCTCCCTTTACATATGCTGATTGCAGTATTGCGGTACACGCATCAAACGTTGTAATATTGTACAGTACCTTGCTCTTTCCATGGTACTTGCGTTGACAGAAGAGACACAACGACCAGTCCACAGCAGGTGCTGAACTTCTCAGCCGGGTTGTACTTTCGTCAACGTCCTTCAAACAGCAATCCTCTGCTGGCTTTCCATGGACATACTTAAGATTGTGTGAGCTTGTGTGCGACTGGTACCATGCACGATGCCAAACAGTTTCCATAGTGTGCAACGTTTCAATAGAAGTCTCGAGACGTTGGTAGGTTTCATCACGTCTGTATTTTGCAGCTGATACAAACTTTGCAATTCCTTCATCATACCTGCTTTCCTAAAATCTGAAGCTGTGCTTGTTTGGCAGATGATGCATTTTTTCCAATCGATTAGTTTCATGCGTTTTTGTGGTAGAAGTGGGAAAGATTCCTCTGCACTACTCTCGCTCGCCATGCTTAGGTTGTTATGTTCCTTGCTTCTTATTCAGACAACTGCAAAATACAAAGTGCAGTTTCATGTTACAACAATAATATGATATTTCATCACATCAATACTATTTCAACGCACAGACAACTGTGTAAAATGTTTTGATAGCAAAATATTTGGAAATTTCGGGAATTCCTCGAATTAGGCGATATTATTTTTGCATAATTATATGAACAGCTAAGACATGCGAAATATAAAACTATTTTTTAACATACACATATAGATGTCTCATACTCATGAATGAAACTTTCACAACAAAATTGGATGTATCTTGCCTGCAGGGGCTAAGAGAAAAAATAAATAAATAAAATCCGTCAAAATCTCAGATTTATGCCTCGGACACCACCCCCTCATAGAAAAGTGGCTGCCATTTATTGTTGCTGCCACAATTCAACTGCACATCAGGGCTGGATTTGTTCTGTAGATGTTCCACAATCACCTGGAAGTGACAAACCAACTGTATAGTGGGTTTTGCACGAAACCATTTTGATAGTAAGGGAAACATATGAAAATCTGTTAACTAAATTGTTACCAAAAAATTTCTTCCCCAATATGTTTGTAAAGGTGTGTAATAACATGTGTTAAAATGTTGAAGGTCAACTCCCGTGGGAAACCCAGAAAAAAAGCTGTTGAATTCGGGTACCGAAAAATTATTTTCGAGAATTTTTATTTTTTTAAATCGGCCCTTAAGTAACTTATGAGGGGTCAAATAAGGGTTTTTCATGATTCTGAGTTGATTGTTAAATTTATATTTCACCACAGACACTCCTTTGTGGAAAAATAAGTGTGTCTTTGTACTAAAATACTAAATAAGTACTAAAATAAATTTAAGTGTCTTTGTGGAAGATGGGAGCCAGACACTCAGACCCAGTAGTGCCAGTGTTTGAGCAAAGGTTTGAAGAAACCTTCAAACGACTCGCAAAAGGAGGAAGAACACCTGCACTCTGGGTGGAGTACCACCACATGGTAGATGTGATCAAGGTCTTTATCAGAACCGAGCGACTTGCAGACCACAATGGGCATCTGTCCTGCATTGTTACCAAGATGCTTCACATCTTTGCCGCTGCAGGCCATCATCGGTATGCCAAGGGCGCACGGCTGTACTGTCAACTCATGAAGGAACTAGAAACTTTGCCTGCTTACAAAGACACCTTAGAACGTCTCACTGCCCACGGGAACCACGTTGTCCGTTACTCAAGTCATGAGTGGTCCGGCACATGGTGTGACATTTGCATTGAGCAGACATTAATGAAGGCAGCCAAGTCACAAGGTGGACTGAGCAGAGGAAGAATGAGAAACAGTTTTTCTGGCCACAAATGCTGGGTGCTCACCCTTAGTCACCTGTCTGATGTCAACCGGCGGATGGAGGAGGACGTCAGTAAACATGTTCCAGTCCACAGAGACCTTGCCAAGACACAGATGAAGCGAGATGCAGAGGCAGTTGAACTTGTCCTAAAATGGTTTGAGGAGATCAAGCCATTCGACAACGATAGAGACAAGGAGTTGCTCGTATCTTTCTCAACAGGATTCACAAGCACTGGAGATGATGCAGTCAATGCTGAGAGAGCAGCTGAAGTTGGGATGGAGATGCAGATCAAGCTGGATGGACAGTCAGTGACGTCGACCATGGATGTCAAGTCAAAGATAAAAGCCCTGTCATCACTAAGAAAATTTCCCTTGGTCAACGAGAAAAAGATTCACCTTGACTCACTAAAGTTGTTCAACCGACTGATCATTTTCGCCCAGCGGGATATGACAGTTGAGACAAGCTTACAGTATGAGCTGACTCCCTTCCCATTGTCCCTGTTCAGCAACAAAGATCAGAATATGAACAAGGCAAACAAGGCAGACTTTTCAAATACAAGCCTGAAGGCGTTAACTGATCCACTTGACTTGACTAACCAACCCTGCTGCACCCTCGTAATTGATGGCGGATGGCTTGTCTACATGGTGAAGTGGGAACAACGTCAGACCTGGCAGGAGATCGCCAACAGTTACCTGAGCTACGTGCAGTATCTGGGCCGCTGCTCCCAGAAGATCATTGTGGTCTTTGATGGCTACAGCAGATCACTAAAAGATCACGACCACATCCGGCGTACCAAGAATTCCTGCTGTAATCTCCAGATTCGACCGGATATGTCCAACTGGACCCCAAGAGCAAAGTTTCTGGACAACATTTACCATGGACGAGATACTACATTGGGTGAAATTCGGTACAACATGTTCTCAAGGAAGGCAGCGGCAGGAGTGATCAAACCAGAGACTCTACCTCCAACAGAGGGTGCAGCTGCACAACATTCACTCCGTGCCTACCTGCAGACCCGGGACTGGATCCTTCTACAGAGCATGTCTCTGAACCCCAGTGACTATGGATGGACAATAGGTGTGCATGGGTATGAGCCAGTTCCAACACTGGACCCCACGGCTCCTGAGGAGCTATTGCAGTTCACGAGCTGTAATTGTCATGGAGATTGCAGCAACCGGCGATGCAGCTGCAAGAAGAATGGGGTCACGTGCATCTCGGCCTGTGGAGTCTGTAATGGCATTACATGCAGAAACTGCAGTCATGATGTTGTTGAGTCTGAAGAAGACATAGACAATGACTGTTGAAACTTCTGACATTGTGAATGAGAAATAACTCTTGAGTATTATATATGTATGTGAAATAAAAGCTACTTTGTGTGTAAATGTAAAAGTGAAAATATAAATGTTAACAATCAACTCAGAATCATGAAAAACCCTTATTTGACCCCTCATAAGTTACTTAAGGGCCGATTTAAAAAAATAAAAATTCTCGAAAATAATTTTTCGGTACCCGAATTCAACAGCTTTTTTTCTGGGTTTCCCACGGGAGTTGAACTTCAACATTTTAACACATGTTATTACACACCTTTACAAACATATTGGTGAAGAAATTTTTTGGTAACAATTTAGTTAACAGATTTGTGAAATATCTCATAAAATGCCCTTACTATGAGCGTATTCTGGCTCCTGGACTAATAGTACTTTTTGAGGAAATGGGACAGAACATGGCAGATGAGTATTTGTTGATGAGGAAAGTAAACTTTTGGAGATGAATGAAAATGGCAGGAATATCATTGTCAAATTATCGTCCAAAACAGGATTGTCAAGCCATCCGAAAGTCTTATCTTTTCAACGATGTGCCAACTTTTCTCATCAAAGGCAATGCACCTGGGATCTTTATTTTACCTGCAGGGACTCCTTCACCTTACCTTGAATCCATGGACATCGTGTTTGGCAGCCATTCTGTTCTTTAAAAGGGCTTTGTCTTATCTTATTCTCACAACTTTATTTTCTATCAACTCATCCTCAGGGTCACAGGTTCATAACTCTTCATCAAATCAGTTACAGCTTTCACAATTTACTTATCTTCTAAATAATAACCCTGTTCTTACCATTGATTGAATCTCGCATTAATTTAAGATTAAACACCATTTAATCTCTATAGATGGGGGAATTATATCGGAGTAGCAGCATACAATGATCTGCTCTTTATTAGAGGCAGAGCGATCTTTTAAGCCCACAATAGGAATGCAGGACGGACATGTACGCACCCACAGAACGGCGTGTTTTGAGATGCACCATTAGGGTAGCAGTTTTGGTTCTATTTGAACAAATCTACTTTCACAACAATCTTCTCCAAGAAGTTCTGTCACTCAAGCTCTTGGGTCTCACAATCTGCCATGAACTTTCCTGGGAAAACCACATTTCCAAGCTGGCCTACAAATCCAGTCGACGACAGAGCATCTTCCGTCGTGCGAAGTCCTTCATTGGCATACCTGAGCCCCTCACCACATACAAGGCTTTCATCCACAGCTCAATGGTACACTGCTCTCCCCTCGAGGCTGGTGCTCCTGCCTCACACCGAGCTCAATGGAACACTGCTCTCCCTTGTAGGCTGGTGGAACACTGCTCAATGGAACACTGCTCTCCCCTCTAGGCTGGTGCTCCTGCCTCACACCGAGCTCGGCTTCACGCTGTTGAAACCAAATCTTTCAGAATCATTGGAATCCCCCACGATGAAGCTGACTCTGAGGGCCTTTCACTTACTCACCGCAGGTAGGTGGGTGGTCTTTATGTCCTCTACCGACTACTCTCTGGCCTAGCCTCCCCAGCCCTGTCTATGCTCTGTCCCCCAAATACTCCTACAGGTCGCACAAGATCTGCCTGCAGCCCTCTTATGGTTAAATTGCCAAAATCAAGACCCTCTGCTCACCTTCACTTTTCATTCCTCTTTTCTCCCGCCTCTGGAACAAAGTCCCTCAGTCTCTTCAAACCCACTCATCCCTCCAGGTTTTTAAAACAGCTGTTCACCACCATCTCTTATCCTCCCCCATCCAAAACCTTGATCTTTTCTATCCCCGTTAATTCACCCCAGATCCACTTTTCTGAAATACCGACTTCTTTCCTGGAAGTCCTAGCTGTGTCCATGTGTTTTTATTTATTTATTACCTCTCCCACCCCACACCCCCTTCCCGTGCCTCCTCCCCCCAAGCCCTCTCCCTCCTACAGCTCTCCCGATGTCCCTGCTCTCAAATGTTGTACTTGTGTGCTTCCCCCTCTCTTCCCATCTCGTCTCCCGCTTCCTGTATTTCGTCTAATGTGTCCGTTTTTTTTTTTTGGTCATTAATGTTGGCTCTTACACTAGCCTCGATGTTGTATGCAAAAAAAACAACATCTGAGATGCACTAAATGGAAGACAACTCAGAAATATCCTGCTCTTCCTGAGCCTAAAACACATGGCATTCCATGGAGGTCTCCGCCCAGTCTCCCAAGTTCCAATTGGTAACAATTGACCTCGATTTTGTCTGTCTTCAGATATTTTAAGGATAAGTTCTATTGAGGCTAACTTGGTAACTTATAGACATTTGCAATTTATGTTTTTATTCAAGTCGATGCCATTTGTTTTGGAATCTTCAATCGGTATATTGCTGCTTGAATCGATTATGGCTTTTGGAAGAACTGGAAGTATAAAATTTTCTCTTTCTGTTATCGACATAGTTATTGTATCAATGTATCCCTTGACGCACGCAGGGGGTGGACAACATGGATACAAGAGCAAAATCTCAGGAAGGAAAAAGTGGAGATTTGGGAGGAGGTGAGTTATGGGGGAGTTAGCGGGAGTAAAAAAGATCATGGTTTTGGAAGAGGGATGGTCTGAAATGATTAAGAACAGCTGTCCTGAAGACCTGGAGCCTGGAGGGAAGAATGACATTGCAGCGAATGTGGAGATTGCAGCGAGAGCTAGGTAGGGAGCCAGACTATTTCAAAAGCATGAGATAACTCGAGAGAGATGGTCCTGATCTCATGTCTGACATTGAGGGCCTCCATCCATTGTTGGGAGAGTCGAAGCAGCATGTCCATGGTAGAATGACCTGGTATGAATTAATGATCTGAAAAGAGGTTGTTGTGGAAAAGGAAGGATTCTATGTCAACTGCAATGATGGATTCCATGGCCAAGCTGATAGGTTTGTAGTTAAGGGGACCCGTTTATACACATTTTATGTCATGCTGTGACGTTTGCTGACTTCAAAGCAGAAGAAAGATGACCTCGGGCAAACAATAGGGTAAAACGGGCAGAGAGAGGATGTGCAAGAGCAGCAGGGTGGGTTTTTAGGACACGTGAGCTGATGCTGCCCGGTCCAGATGCAGAATCAGAGTCGAGGGTTGAAAGAACCTTCTCCACATTCTCAGATGCAAACTAGAACGGGCACTCGGTAGAGCGCATACCTTCGCCGCAGCTATGGTAAAAATACGATTTTGACCTTTTCGTGACCTTGACCTTGACCTTTGACCCGATTGCTCCCAAAATCTAATCAAATGTGTCCCGTATAATAACCAATCATCCCACCAAATTTCATGCAATTCGGTTGAATACTTTTTGAGTTATGCGAATAACATACACACACACACACAGACATACAAATAAATACACAGCGATCAAAACATAACCTTCCGCTTTTGCGAAGGTAAACATGCAGAATCCAGGAACAGTTCGGTGAGACTGTGTCGGGTGGGTACAAAGAGCAAGTGGGTTGAGGACACTGGATTTTTGAAGTAAACAGAGAATTCAGACATTCAGCATTCTCATGAGTGGAGTCCACTGTGGTGTCGCTTAAAGAGAGGGAAGGGATGGACGGGGACATGAAGTGGGGACATGAGATGGGAAGAGGGACATGAAGGGGAGGGATGCTGTGAAGGGGTACACATAGGAGTGTGGAGTTGGAAGGACACAATCTCGTCGGAGATATTGGGGAGGGTACTGATACGGAGGGGTTTGATACCATTGAAAGATGTGAAGGGGAATTTATTGCAGTGTGCAGACAAACAATGCAAACTGCACTTCTCAACATTCCCACCCTAGGCATACAGAGACAAAGATCATGGGACAGGTATAAATCTGCCTTCAGAACTCCTCACCCTCAAAAATCACCAATAAACTCCAATACATTCAGAACTCCGCTGCCCGTCTACTCACCCATTCCCGGACCCGTGACCACATCACCCCTGTCCTTTACAAGCTTCACTGGCTCCCCATCCCCCAGAGAATCCAGTACAAAATCCTCCTCTTGACATACAAAGCCCTCCATAACCTGGCCCCATCCTACCTGGCTGACCTCCTCTCCAGACACACTCCCACCCGCAACCTCCGCTCTGCTGGTACCAACCTCCTGACCCCCTCCATCCGGACCAAATTCAGATCCTGGGGGGACAGGGCCTTCTCCATCGCTGCTCCCACCCTCTGGAACTCACTACCTCACACCATCAGAGACTCCTCCTCACTCACCACATTCAAAACATCACTAAAGACCCACCTGTTCAACACTGCATTCAACATTCAACCCACAGCATTTAACCCCTGACTATCTCTTCTCCTTCTCCCTCCTTTTGCTTTAAATATTTCCCTATTGATTCTTGTCTTTTTGCAATTGTTGTTTTCATGTATTGTTATGCATTCTGTTTTCCACTCTGTCAAAGCGCCTTTGGGCTTCTGGAAAAGCGCTATACAAAATAAATGAATTATTATTATTATTATTATAAATAATTATTGTTGAAGGCATGGAGGAGCCGTATGTACTGGAGGAGGGTGGATGGACACTATGTGTCTCATTTAGGGAAGAGACAGGTTTGGAAAAAAAATCCATATAAAGAAGAAGAAGATGAATTTATCTTAGTAAAGAAAAACAGGTAGAGTACTCATGATGAAGAAATAAGAAAGGTGGAGCATTTTAAACTCTTCTAAAGGATGAATGAATAAGTAAGTGTTTCATTCAATTCAATTGGATATTTGGAGATATTGAGAAAAGAATGAAGTACATGAAATACAGACAGAAGGAACAACAAACAAATTGAAATTTGTGTTTTGGAGTGAAAAATGTCTTTTTTGAAGTGAGGAGGAATAGGAAGAAGTTGAGGAAGCTGAAAGGACAATAATTGGAATAAAAGAAGCAGAATCAAGAAAATGGCTTGAAAGCAGATATAAATTGCATTCCAGGTATCCTAGGTGTGGAACTGAGCAAATACAAATGCGAATTCAAGAATCCATCACCATAAGTTACGATTTAACACGGAAAATTGGACAAAAGCACAAACAGCAACACAGGGACGAAAATATAACAGAAATACATGATGGATCCTGTCTGTGAAACTTCGATTCAATGAAGTAGAAAGAACAACTGCCGATTGAACCAACATTTGCATCAGGCCCTGAACTTGAACACCAGACTTATCCTCTTCAAATATCATTTCTGTCTCTTCAACATGTTGAGACAGCATATTCGAGGGAAATAATATCAAAATAGAAAATTCACAATTTTAGTGTCGGAAAATACTCAAAACACCCACCGCTGGAAATACTTACGGAAACACACCTCAAGAAGTAACAGTAAGTCACCCTCTCCCCCCAACCCCCCACATGAGCCATCTGCTTTATACATTCTTTTCAAGCTTGTTCCCTTGTTTTCAAGTTGCTTTGGAGTTTATCAATGACGGTGTGAAATGTTAATCCAAATCCTCTGTATTACCTCGACTATTCAGTACATGGTTGATGGTTGATCTCACTTCCGATGTGAGGCCACCTGATTAATGTTCATATTTCAACTTTGTACCGGCCAGACCATGGTTACGAGTCTTCTATCGGCCATTATACCATTGTAGCGACCCATGGGTCCCCCAAAGCTCGAGACCAGCAACAGAATCTCCTGGCCCAAGCCGGTGACGTAACCGGCGGCCAAACCGCGGCGCCGAGGTTATAATCCTTTGCACCTGTCGGTCACATGACCACCAAAGCGTGCCTCGCCTGAGAGGCGGGGCTTTGGTTCTGATGTATGCTTTTTGGTTTGGATATATATATGCGAACCCGATAAACGGGCTTTCAGAGTTCCCGAGATGATTATACAATAAACATCTTCTCGGACGAGTTTGTGTCTTGTCCGTCACTTCGTCCGTCTCAAGCAGGAGCGCTGCTCCTTCACTGGTGACCCCGAGTTTATGACACGCGATGGACACGGCAGTGTCCCTCAAACTGCCCACTTTCTGGGAAGCACATGCCGCCGTCTGGTTCGCTCAGGCGGACTCCCAGTTCGCCCTGCGTGGCATTACGGGGGACACCACGAAATACCATTACGTGGTCGCCGCGCTCCACCAGCCGCCACGGCTGGCTCTCCCACCGCGGCGCGGCCGCCCCCCCCGTCCACTGCACCCCCCGTCCGGCCACCCGCCACCACACCGGACCCCCCCCCCCCCCGCGACCAGCCAGGGGTCGTTTCGGTCGGGTCATCCGGACCCCCCTCAGGTTGACCTTCCTGGACCAAGTCGATTCTGGGGTGGGCGTGTGTAGCAACCCATGGGTCCCCCAAAGCTCGAGACCAGCAACAGAATCTCCTGGCCCAAGCCGGTGACGTAACCGGCGGCCAAACCGCGGCGCCGAGGTTATAATCCTTTGCACCTGTCGGTCACATGACCACCAAAGCGTGCCTCGCCTGAGAGGCGGGGCTTTGGTTCTGATGTATGCTTTTTGGTTTGGATATATATATGCGAACCCGATAAACGGGCTTTCAGAGTTCCCGAGATGATTATACAATAAACATCTTCTCGGACGAGTTTGTGTCTTGTCCGTCACTTCGTCCATCTCAAGCAGGAGCGCTGCTCCTTCACCATCAAGATATAATTTCACCACTTTTTGCTGAATACTTCGGATCATTGTCTTGTAGGTGATATGCAACCTGATGAAATTTATTTCTTGAGAGAATACAGACTTTCCAAATGACGTGTGAATGCGAACAGGCCTTTTGTGCATGCACAGAATGTGTGTTTTCAGTGACTCGGTTATGCTCGCCGGGCACTTTTAACCTGCTGTTACCAGCGCAAAATGTGTAATTCAAGTAGTATTTTCAACATAAACTTCAGCATTTAGACAAAAGAGTGGCAGTTTCAAAATGGTTAACCATAATTATTCTGTTTTTGAATACTAATCAGACTCATATAAATATAGGAAATACGAGAAATATTCATGGATATGAGGTTTCGGATTCCTTCCTTTCCTTGTTAATGCAATTATCGAGTGGCCGAAGCAGATATAACACACACACACACACACACAGACACACACACACACACATGGACAGACGGACAGATGGACGCATTTAATTTTACCAATATATGCAAAAAATCTAGTATGATGTCTTTAGTGGTCCCTGAACCAAAAAGAAAAGATATACTGTACTGTATTTACAACAGCACTGGCAGCCTACACAGCTCCGACTACCACCGCTCACCTCCACTCCTCTTCTTCAAAACATGATTATCATAATTTTGAACTTACCCTGTGAATTGACAACTCCAGATATGAGCATCCCATTGGTGTGAAAGAACCAAACCAGATATGGTGTCTCCTTCTGGGAAGTCTGCCTGAATGTTGGCAATGGCACACCCCTTTCTCGCAGGTACATTGCTTAGTATTTTCAGCTTATTTTAGTAGCTTTGTGAGTCATTTTAGGTAACAATCCTTATTTGTCATGCATGATATACATTTGACTGCCCCGATGAACCCAGGTGCTCGGGGTTTCTGCGCATTGGCACCGAGCATTCTGGGGCGGATTACATCATTTTGAAAGATTACGTCATGCCTAATAGGTTTATCATTTGCCAGCAGTTGGGATGCCATTAGTTAGTTTGTTTATCACTGACACCAATGGTTGCCATGTAATGATCTTCCAGCATACTTCACCTGTTCTTATCTTTCACCATACGATCACAATAGATATAACTGAGAGTATTCTCTTCCATTTAGTCAAACAAATTGTTATTGAATTGTTGCTGGACAATTCAAACTTGCTGACTCTTGTTGCAATTTTTCATTGAAGTATCCTTCAATTCTCAAAATTTTGATTTACAAAAACTTGTGATGTGTTTTTTCAGGCCTGGTTGCCATTTATCCATTCGATTCAGGCTAATAATCCATTGGGCATAATTTGAATTGGCTTTATAGACCAGTATGACACTCTCTCATTTTTGAATGACAAGCAGTCATATTTGTAAACTATCAACAATGATTGTACTCTGATGCAGTTCATTTATTTTCCATATGAGTATGGTGTGACATTCCTGTGGTGTGTTATTCAGTATTTATACCTTTTTCATGTGCATCAGTTCACGTGTATACTGCACAAGCCATGGAATATATGGTTTGTAGTAAATGGAGGATTGAATGTGATTTCAGGCAACTGTATGTAATATGCGACTGACAATGAAGGAATTGTCAGTTACATTGAAACAAATGTCCTCATAGATCTTAAAGACTTACTATTGATTGACCCTTCTTATCAAGAATGCGTTCCATCAGTTACGCGTATCATGTAAGAAAAGTTGTGAAATTCTCATCTCCTCCCATGTGAAAAGAAACAACCGCTAGACACTGCTTTCAATTTTAGTGGACAGAAGTATACATTTGGACAATAACCTCTCGAGAATGTGAAAGAAAATTGGAAATTTCTGCCACGCCGTCAGTTAGGTTTGTGCCTGCCCAGTCACGTCGAGGGACATGAAAGGTTCATGAGTCCAAGAAGGTGGGAAAGGAATTGACAAAGGAAAAGGATGTGAAATAGGAAATTGTAGCATCATACTCGTTTAAAAGGACAGATAAGATTGGGGCCACAAGATCACGAGGAAGAGTAAAGCACGACCCGAGCATCAAACCCCAGCACTGCAGGCAGACCAAGGAGAATGCGGTGTCTTGTGCTGAGCTTCCTTTATTGCTCGTTGGGCTGGAGGCCACAGGCAGTGATCCATCGTTTCAACACAAGACCAATGCAGCGAATGGTTGGTAGTGAGGTGGGGGCAGGTCTGACAGATATACGGTATATATATACAGACTTAGCATTTAATATGGAATATTTTTTTTTCTTGACTTGGGTTTACTTTCTTAACTCATTATATCAATCTGGTGAATTTCTTTTACACTTTGGTGATTTATTTGTTAAAAGAACCATGTCACTGATTGTCTGTCGCAGCAAGAAGTCAACAACAGGATTATATCACAGGTCGCGTGGCAAAATGTACGGACAGGTGCATTTGACGATTGGCTTCGCAGTCGGGTATACAAGGGTTGTTGCATTCTGTATTAGTGGAAAACAACTGCTGCACATCTCCAAAAGTTATTGCCGCTTCCTCTGGAGATGGTCCGTCAACTCGACAATGCTATTTGTCATGGAGTGGTGGCTTTACGAAATTACGGCATGAAAGAGCGTGCTATTGCTTGGCAGTACGGCATCACTCAAGGTCAGGTGTCAAAGATCCTGAAACAAAATGCTCAGAGGGGTGTCCCTACTCCAATACCGAGGCCAGGACGTCCCCGCAGAACCACAAGGAGGGATAATCGCCAGCTGCACCGGTTAGTCCGCAATGGCCATACCAAGTCAGCTAATCAGCTTAGGGCTGAGTGGCAGCAACTGACAAATGTGCCTGTATCCAGAAGGCTAGTCAACCAACGACTGGTTCAAGCAGGCTATCGTGCCAGGCGTCCCCTGAGAAAGCCACGCCTGACCAGACAACATCACCAGCGCCGATTGCAGTGGGCCAGAGAGCACCGTCAATGGCAGCCAGGACACTGGAATCACGTGATCTTCAGTGATGAGTCTAGATTTCTGGTCTATCGTCAAGATGGCCGCGTCCGAGTGCGCAGACAAGTGCATGAAGCCTACAACAAAGATTGTATAGTGCCAAGAGTCCAAGCTGGAGGTGGTGGGGTGACCGTTTGGGCTGCTTTTCATGCAGGGGGCAAAACTGACCTGGTTGTTCTGAATGGAAACCTGAACCAGTTCAAGTACAGGGCCATTCTGAAAGAAACATTGCTTCCATTTGCTCGTGCAGCCTTTCGAGGAAACTTTGTCTTCCAAGATGACAATGCACGGCCTCATCGTGCTCGCATGATCCAACACTTTCTTCTTGACTGTGGTGTAGAGCATATGGAGTGGCCTGCCATGTCCCCGGATATGAATCCGATAGAGAACCTGTGGGCAGAATTAACGCGTCAAATCGACCACTTGGACCAGCAGCCGACCTCTGTGCGTGAATTGCAGCAGGCTATTGTCACTGCATGGCAAGCGATTCCTGTCCAAACCTTGGCAAATCTCGTGAACAGCATGCCTCAACATGTACGTGCTCTCCTGAATGCTCGTGAGGGTTACACGAAGTACTGAACTGTAATTTTACTGTCCGTAATCCCAGTCGTAATTTAACTTTTGTTTTTGTTAAAAAAAATTTTGGCTAATGTGCAAAATAAAGAGATACTTCTGGAAAACGTACAGAAGTTTAACACAGTACTGTCCATGAATTGAGTTCGATATCAGTTTACATCACTTTCAAGGATCAATTTATTTGTTTCGAAATGTCAAATGTGGTTTTTGTTTCTTTTAAAGGTCACATTAACAAAATCTATAATAATTTCAACATAATTCCATTGAACTTTTGGTTCTAAGACATCTTGAAAAGTAAGTTCACCCCCACCAAAAAAATATTCCATATTAAATGCCAAGTCTGTATATATATATATATATATATATATATATATATATATATATATATATATATATATATATATATATATATATATATATACACGAGGGGCAGTCAATAAGTAACCTTAAAATATTTTTCACAACTTGTTTATTGCATGTATGTGTGTAACAACTGTGTTATTTTTCAACATAATATCCATTGCGTTCAATGAATTTTTTCCAACGCTTTACTAAGGCCTGGATTCCTCTAGGGAAAAAATATTTTGGCTGCTTCTGTAGCCATTCGTGCACCGCCTCTTGGACCTCTTCGTCATATCGGAAAGTGGTTCCACCAAGCGCCTCATTAAGTGGCCCAAAGATGTGGTAATCTGAAGGGGCGAGGTCTGGCGAATAGGGTGGATGAAGAAAACACTCAAAATGCAGGTCCTCGATTGTTACAGCTGTAACGCGGGCAGTATGGGGCCGAGCATCGTCATGCTGCAGCAAAGCACCGGTAGTGAGTAGTCCACGACGTTTTTTTTTTTTTTTTTTTTTTTTTTTTTTGTATACAAGATCGAGGCTCGTGAAAGAGCGAACATTAATCACACAGAAAGACAAACCGACACATAAAACATATAACATCGGGAGCGATAGACAAGATGGGGAGAGAGGGGGAAGGACACAAACACAACATTTGAGAGCAGGGACCGAGAGACATGGAGACATCGAGAGATCTGAGAGAGGGCGAGGGCTTTGGGGGGGGGGGGGCATGGGAAGGGGGCGGTGGGAGAGGTATAAAACATATGGACACTGCCAGGACTTCCAGGAAAGAAGTTGGAATTTCAAACAAGGTGGATCTGGGGTGAATTAGCGGGGGTAGAAAAGATCAAGGTTTTGGATGGGGGAAGATAAGAGATGGTGGTGAACAGCTGTTTTAAAGACCTGGAGGGAGGAGTGGGATTGAAGGGAGTGAGGGAGTTTGTTCCAGAGGCTGGAGAAAAGAGGAATGAAAGAGTGAAGGTGAGCAGAGAGCCGAGATTTCGGCAGTTTAACCATCAGAGGGTTGCTGGCAGATCTTGTGCGACCTGTAGGAATATTTGGGGGACAGAGCACAGAGAGAGCTGGGGGTGCAAGGCCGGAGAGGAGTCGGTAGAAGACAGAAAGACCACCTACCTGCCTGCGGTGAGTGAGTGAAAGGCCCTCAGAGATAGCTTCATCGCGGGAGATTCCAATAATTCTGAAAGCTTTGGTTTCAACAGCGTGAAGCCGAGCTAGGTGTGAGGCAGGAGCACCGGCCCATAGGGGAGAACAGTATTCCATTGAGCTGCGGATGAAAGCCTTGTATGTGGTGAGGAGCTCAGGTGTGCCGGAAGGACTTCGCACGACGGAGGATGCCCAGTCGGCGACTGGCTTTGGAGGCCAGCTTGGAAATGTGGTTTTCCCAAGAAAGATCATGGCAGATAGTGAGACCCAAAATCTTGAGCGACAGAACTTCTTGGAGAGGATTGTTGAGAAAGTAGATGGGAGGGTTGTCCAGTCGATCTTTTCGGAGAGACATAGTAAGAGTGTGAGATTTGTCAGGATTGAAAGACATGTTCCACTTGTTTGACCAGTCTGTGATTTTGTCCAGGTCTTCAGAGAGTGAGGAGGCAGCAGACTGCCGATCTGAGGGAAGAGGAATGGAGCGGCAGAGAGTGGAGTCATCAGCAAAGAGATAGAGAGGATTTTCGAGAGAGTCAGAGAGATCATTGATGAAGACCAGAAAAAGCACAGGGCCCAGAACACTGCCTTGGGGAACTCCAGCCTGAACAGGAAGAGGAGATGAGAGAAACCCATTCAGGGCCACACGTTGACGACGACTAGAGAGGAAGTCCGCCAGCCATGCGTGGAGATTTCCATGGATACCAAAGGAGGAGAGTTTGGTGAGCAGAGCGGGGTGCCAGACCGTGTCGAAGGCACGTGATATGTCGAGGGAGACAGCTCTAATTTCCTGTTTGGAATCAGACGTTGATCTGATTGCTAGTTTCAGATGACTTTAAGGAGATCGCAGTATGATGCACTGGTGACTGTGGTCCCTATGGGCATATAATGCTCTACAAGTGGGCCTCGGCTATCCCAGAAGAGTGTCAGCATCACTTTCCCACCGGACGGCTATGTGCGGAATTTTTTGGGCTTCGGTGAAGTTGAATGGCGCCACTTTTTGCTTGCCGTCTTCGTTTCTGGCTGAAAGTAGTGGAACCAGCCTTCATCCCGAGTCACTACACGCTGTAAGAAAGCATCACCTTCTGTTTCTTAATGTCGAAGAAGTTCTTCACATGCATCCACTCACCATTCTTTCAGTTTGGGTGTGAGTTGTCTAGGCACGCACCTTGCAGACACTTTGCGGAACCCCAGCATGCTGTGAATGATATGGTGTGCTGAACCATGGCTAATGTTCAATTCGGAGACCCCTTCATCCAGCGTAATGCGGCGGATTTCCCTTAGCATGCGCTCAACTCCTGCAACCATTTCTGGTGTGTCGGCTGTGTGAGGCCGGCCTGAGCGAGCAGCGTCTGCCACACTGAACACTCAACTTTTAAGCTTCCTGTCCCAATCGTACACCTGCTGCAGTGATAAACATGCGTCACCATATTGCATCTTCATTCTGCGATGGATTTCACTGGGATTTACACCCTCACTTCCCAAGAAACGGATGACAGAACGTTGCTCCTCCCTGGTGCATGTTTCTAAGGGAGCCGCCATCTTGGAACTGCTCTACTGACGTCACACGCTCAATGTTGCCAGATCTAAAACAGGCAAATCATGACTCTTACCCATAGATATAACATATATCGTCTACAACTACACACATTACATTCTCGAATTTATATCGCCATTTTAAGGTTACTTATTGACTGGCCCTCGTATATATAAGCATTTAAAATAATATATATTGATATATGCACCTGTTTATGTATATATATATATATATATATATATATATATATATATATATATATATATATATATATATATATACATATATATATATATATATATATATATATATATATACATATATATATATATATATATATATATATACATATATATATATATATATATATATATATATATATATATATATATATATATATATATATACATATATATATATATATACATATATATATATATATATATATATATATATATATATATATATATATATATATATATATATATACGTATATACATATATATATATATATATATATATATATATATATATATATATATATATATATATATATATATATATACTGTATAAGACCAGAAGAGATGAGAACAGACGTGATGAGAAAAGCTTTCGATTGAAACGCTCCTCGTCCTTGATTCACTTTAACTGAACCTCTGAACCCTTTCTGCATCCTCGGGGGAGCAATTTTGAAATGTCAAACTTTCAAAATTTCCGACCCCTTGGGACTGTGACTCGTGTTTCCGACCTTGATGTTTGTGAGCAAACTTGGAGATCGACACCAGCTTTTCTTGTCAGCAGGTTACTTTGAATTTTCTCCACAACTGTCTCTATAACACCTCCATGTCTTAGCTGATACTATTACAGGTGCATGTGCGACTTGCCATGATCAGGGCGCATCTTATAGTGTATGATCGCAGAGATAATTCAGCTCGGATAAAGCACCTGTTGTAAAATCAGTACTCAAAGCATCTAGAGTTCAGAACTCCTGGATCATTATAAAAACAAATCATGATCTTTTCTCTGTGGGAATTGCATGGTACAATTGCCATCTCGCACTGAAGTATATTTGACCATCGTAGCTTCGAGTGTTGGCCAGTGTTTATACGATTTGTGGCTAGGATGGTGATTTCATTGTGTTGGATGCACATCCAGGAGGCTTCCGGTAATTTTTTTGAAAATTCGCTGCCCTCTGCTGTGTCAGCATGACACTCATCCCTATCCTCTGATCACGTTTAGCGGAGAGATGGATGGAGGAAGGGGAATGCAAGGTGCTACCCAGAGGTGCGTCAATATAAGCAATGAGAATTGAGCAATTTCTGTTCTTTTTATCCTTCTTCTTCCCTTTCCTCTAATTCGTGTCCTCGTTGAGCCTCCCCCTTTCCATTATTGCATTCTACCACTCGACCCTCATACCCTTCTCCGTTGCCAGGGATCGGTCTGGGTTGTAGTTTGCGCACCGCAGGGGTCTCTGGGATTGCAATCGCAAGGGCTTTTGCACATTACGGGCCACTGCCGATATCTCCTTATTTCCTAATGGAACCATATCAGACATCCCAAAAGTTCACAGGTCTGGATTTCCATCGTCCAACTGTGATTACCCCTCGAACGCTAGCATGCCTCCCCATTTTTCGATAATCATCAGCGATGAACAGAAAATGATTTTGCCATATCGCACTGTGACAGAAAGCCACTCCAGCAATTTTCTGCTAAATTGGCTTCCGTTGCTTTGCTGGCCAGGAACTAATTTTATCGCTATTGACACGAGACTATCTTAGCCCGAAGGCTCATGCCAATGCTGATGCCAAATAGCGACTCGGTAAAGCAAAGGCAACAGAAAAATACAGAAGGCATTTTATATTTGCAATGCGGAGAATGGGAAAAAAAATGAAACCCAAACGAGGGGATAGAGGAAGGTGAAAAGAGGGGGGGGGGGGGGAGGGGGAATGGTTTTATTGTGTAATTATTTTTTCTTTATGATGTTTACAGCTAAAGAATCATAAATACTTGATGGAATTGCATCTTTGTGCGGGAGACAATCGGGGCGCATTTTGCTCATTTCACTTCAAAATGGGTTTGAAATCAAAAGTCCCTCTCGGCTTCACAAGCAGTGTCCTTGTTTATTAATAAAGATTATCTAAATACAGTATTGTATTCCTCAATAAAGTTATGGTGTTGCCTTGACCAGAGCAGGATGCTGACTGCTCCCAGTAATCTATATAATCTATTACATTTGTGAGAATGCTCCCTTCTAGATCAACCAATGATGTTGAATTTGTCATTTCATCCTCAAGGTGATTCACGGTCAAAGAATGTAAAAATGCCCTTGTTTGTAGCATCAGGCTCTAACTCGGAACGTTTAGTCTTTTTCCTCTTTTTGGGGCATTTGCTCATCCTGTCTGGCACGATTCAATGTTCGTTATTGATAATATACGCGTTTTGAACGTTGTCAACTAATATGCCAGCTCGACAGGCCTGATGCTTGATTAAAGGTGGCAGGAATCTGGAATTTGTTGTTGGGTATCAGCCATCAGGGATAACTCGCCTACACTTGGTGAAAGAAGGCGGGATCTTTAAGATAAACGGACAAAGAGTGCTGGTGGGCAGGTCTTCCAGGTTGACATCCATCTGAAAGGAAGCCCACATATTGATGCATTGCTCTGCATGCGGAACACCGGGTTTACAGTTTACAGTGGGGTCGAAACTCAAACTCAGGATAGACAGCTCTTAAGGCAAGTTATCTTGTAAAGTGCCCACTAAGCTATTTTTCTGCCCGTATGTGTGTGTTCACCAGGCCTCAAGGTTGCCTACTGTCTTGGTTTGAATCCCGGCCCAGATAAAAACTGTTATCCTGGTGTTTCACAGACTGAGTGAATCATCAATGTGTGCCGTCCCCCAGATGGACGTTAAACTGGGCATCCCGTCTGCAGACATTAGTTGGCAGACGTTAAAGATCCCACTGTGTCCTTTGAAAAGAGTAGGTGACCTATCGCTGGCACCCTGGCAAAACTTTCTACATTCCTGCCCTAAATATTGCTGGGACAGGGATGGCAAAGTCATTTTTTTTCGAGAAGAGTAGACTAGGTCCCTGGCCAAATCATGTATGTATGACTAATTATCTAATTGATTATTTGTTACATATATGTTATGCTCAAATTTCATGCAATGTATGTCCAGATGTGATTGCAGGTCAGGAATGACACATGAGAAATTGAACAGATCGTACATTGGATGTAGGACAGGGATTGGGCAGGAAGGGTCAGTGAAACAGTCGTTCGAGGCAGAGACTAAATTTAGTCTCTCAGCCTTGCTTTGAGCTATCAGGCTTTACCTTGAGCAACAATCATGACAAAAATTGAGGGGACAGAGGAGGAAATACACGCCAGATACATATCAGTGAATATACCACTGTAACCTGAAAGTTTATGGCAAACCTCAATCGAGCGATACAATTGATTGAGCATCCCCGTAGCATATGCAACATATTGTTGCGGATATGAGGACTGTATATATTTTTTGATTGTGTAAATTATTATTATTGTTTATTCTGCGCCCCCTGCCTCCGGAGCTGTGTAAAGGTGAAAGGGCATCCCATAATTAGTCCACAAGCATACACGTCAGCCAATAATAGAATACCCCTGTTTGATAGTTATATCTTATTCTGTGTTTTAGAGTAAGGCTGTGTCTCCCATTAATTGAAGTACTCCATTGCACCAGTGAAAGAGAATAGATCCCCTTTCATTCCCATCCCCAAAATCTCCATTTCCTTTCACATCCCCTTTCGTCATTGCCGAGCCTCGATTGCCAATTACCTCCCCTCCAAAACCACCATTGAACAAGTGCTCGGGTCGGGGAAGAGGGGCGCGCCCGCCCGTCGTCATCAAGGGCGGAGCCAGAGGGTCGCATGACCAACCAGGGCCGAGGTGAGCACACCGATGGGCGTGTCCTGAAGGCCGGCGGCTTGATCGCTGGAGGCGCTATAAAGGCGCGCGCGCAAGAAAAGAGTCAGTCAGTGGAGTCGGTGGTGAGGTGGTCAGTGGTCAGTTGGTTGCGTTGGTTGCGGTGAGGAGTCGGTGGTGGTGGTCAGTTGGTTGCGTTGGTTGCGTTGGGGAGTCGGTGGTGAGGAGTGAGTGGACCAAGAAAGAGTTGAGGGTTTGGGCCAGGCGAGTCAGACGAGGCCTGGCAAAGCACGCGACGTCCACAGCAGCCACAACAGCAGCTTGGGGGCTTGAACGGCGGTTTTGAGCAGGGCCGCGAAGGAACGGAGGCTGCTAAACGCGCCGGTTGTGCTGCAGGACCCCTTGGACCTTCCTCTCCCTCCAGCCATCCACCTCCTGCCTTTCCACCCTTCTTGTGTACGTGAGTTTGTTTTGTTTGTTCTGTCCCTGGGTTAATTAAGTCTGTATAAGCTAGTATTTGCACTGTGTCACCTGCGTCTTATGTGTTGTAAATAAACGTGACTGCTTTCTTCTTGCTTGTGTGTACAATAAATCCAATTACTCTTCTGTCCGTCTTCTCATTTTATTCCTTTTCCTCTTTGCATTTCGTCATTTTAGAGTTTTCCAGATTGGGCAGCTTCGGTGCGATACGGCCAAAGTTCTGGGAGAATCGGGTGAGTCGGGGAACAACTGTTCGGTCGCGGAGCCTTCGCTCGGCAAAGTAACATCTAAACCGCGATCAGTAACAATTGGTAGTCAGGAGTTGGGATTCGAACCTGGGACTAAATTTATTTAGCCCAAACTTTGGACACCAATTGTACTATTGGCAGTAACAATTGGTGTCGGGAAGTGGGATTGGACCCGAAGCGTGCTTAACGCGCTCAAAATTACAAAATACCGAAATTGCTTTTGTTTTACAAAACCCGAATTTTGAAATCGCGCCATGGCTGGTCAAGGCGACGGGATGCCGGTGGGAGAGATAGACGGGGTAGAATCGACCCAGGACCTCGGGGAAATGTATGTGGAGGAAGGAGAGGAGGAGAACATTGGCAATGTGGTTGAGGGGGTATCAGGCGCACAAAATGGCGTCCTCGCGCACGTGGGTGTAGCGGCACCAAATTTTGCCGCGCCCGCGACCGCAGCAGCGCCGCTGGTGGATTTGAACCTTTTTATGATGCAAATGAAGGCCCTTATGGAAAAGAATAGTGAGCAATTGGGAGACCAAATTAGAGGTTTGAAAAGCAGTATGGGATAAATGGGGGGCCAAATGGGAGAGATGGGGGGCCAAATTGGGGCAATGAGGGACGAAGCGAGGGGTACCAATGCCCAAATCGGGGAATTAGACAAGAAATTTGAAGGGATGAAACATGGGTTAACGGGGGTGGAAAATAGAATGGCTGCCCAGGAGAATCAGGTAGAGGGGATGAAAAAGGGGTTAGAGGGGTTAGAAAACAGGATGGAAGGCAAATTGCGGGAGATAGGGGAGCAATCCGCCCGAGAAATTAAACAAATGGGAGAGCAGATAGAGGAGGTGAAAATCGGGGTAGAAACCAAACTGGATGCTCAGAGGGATGAATTGGGACAGATGAGGGCGGCATCTACAAAAGAAAGGGAGGAGATGCAAGAGGAGATACGACGAGGTGTAAGTGAGGAGGTCTCGGGGCTACGCGAGGAGGTAAAGCGAGGTGAAAAGCGTATGGAGAAAGAGGTGAGAAATAATACGGCGAGGTTACAGGGGGGAATAGAAGATCTGACTGAGGAGGTGGAACAGCTGACAGAGGGACAAACGGAGTTAGTGGAGCAGGTTCAAAGGAACACTGCGGTACTAGGAGGGTTAAAGGCGACACAAAAAGAAATTAAAAACGAATTAATAGCGACACAGAGGCAATGTCAGATGGTACGTGAGGGACTGACAATGAGGGTGGACGAGGTGACAGAGATAATGGAGACAAAGGACCGGCAGGTGAGGATGCACATAGAGACGGTCACGGTAGCCTTAGAGGACGAACTTGAGGAGACGCACCGGGAAATAAGAGAGGTGAAGCAAAAATTAGAGGAAGTGGAAAAAGAGGTGAGTGAAATTAAGAAGGGACGGACAGAAACTAAGAGGGAGATAAAGGAGGAAGTAATGGAATATGTACAAGGTCGGTGCTCAACTCATAATGTGATGCTCACTAACCAAATAAAAAGTTTGCAGGTGGCAAAAGAGGTGCGGAGACGAGGTGCCAAGGTGAGTGGCGAAATATTCGGCAATGTATATGGTGTGAGGAAAGCTTCAGTCGGCTTGGGGATTGATTTAGACCCGGGTGTTCGTGAGAGGCCGTTGGTGAAGTGTGTGACAGGTCTGGTGTGCGAAAAAAGAGGTGTGCGAGAATGTCCGACCATGGGGTGTGTGAGGAAAAAGTGCGCGCCAACCAGTGAGTGTGCCATCAAGAGTGAGTCGGTCGTAGCGCGTGTGCGAGGGGGTACATGGAAGCGCGGTGTGGTGAGTGTTACGGAGGAAGTAACGAGAGAGCGTACACCTGTGGTGAGTGTTACAGAGGAAGTAACAAGAGAGTGTACACCTGTGGTGAGTGTTACAGAGGAAGTAACGAGAGAGTGTACACCTGTGGTGAGTGTTACAGAGGATGTAACGAGAAAGTGTACGCCTGTGGTGAATGTTACAGAGGGTGTAACGGGAGAGTGTGCGCAAGAGTGTGCGCGAGAAATGTGTGTAACGGACAGGTGCATGAGGAAAGAGTGCGCTGTCGAGAGTAAGGGTGAATGCGCTGTCAAGAGTGGAGGTGAGAGTAGTGAGAGTGACACGGAGCGTGAGTTGGTTGTGACAGGTGAGCGAGGATGTACACCTGGAATGGAAGGATGCACACCTGGAATGGTAGAGCGTGTGTGGGAATGCACACTTGAGTTGGTCGTGAGGCACGTGGTTGGGTGTGCGAGTGAAAGCACACCTGTGATTGTCACAGAGGAGGTGACCGAGGAGGGGGCGCGAAGAGGTGTGTTGGTGAGGTGTGCGAGCGACGAATGTGTGCCAAGGTGTTCGGTGGTCAGGTGTGTGACCAAGTCGGTGAGCGGAATGAGTGTACCGAGGTGTGTAAGGAAAGGTACGAGGAGCATGGGAACAGCTGGAGGTATGAGCAAGAAAGGGGTAGCGTATGCATGTAAGCATCCAGGTGAGGCATCGACGGTAACCGGGTTAGCGGTTAGAGCGACTTATAGCCAAATCGGGCCCTCGGTGCGTGCCGGGCTTCGCGTGCCGCGAGAACCAGCGGGGATCCGAGCCGCGGCGGGTTCGAAAGGACCGCCGTACGCGATCCACGCTGGGCCTCGCTTGGAACGGCCGCGTCCGTGCTCCACTAGGCGGAGCGGGCAGCTCGATAGGAAGGGTCGTCATGGCGACCACTTTTTGTTGAGACGTGCCGGCAGGTCGAGATCGGGACATTGGATGGCTCCGCGCCGAGGTGGTGCGTGGGATCTCGGCACGGGTAAGCCCCCGTCCCTGCAAGAGTGCCGGACGCATCCAGCCGCCGGCACCAAAGAACCCGCATTCATTGCTCGGTTGTACGAAGCCGAGCTTTAGAAGGGAATTGGCGCACCGAGAGGATCTAATAAGTAGACGGGTGATGAGGTTAGTGTTTTGGACCCAAAATTAGAAAAAGGCGAAATTTGATGATTGGTACGGTGATTGGCAGATGATTGGCAAATTTTTGATTTATTGAATTTGGACGAACAAAATTTATAGTGAGAGACCCCCGATGTGGTGGGATGGCAAATCCACCATCCCTCACGGAAGTGGGGCAAATGCGCTATAGTTTATGGGGTTTATGGCAGTGAAAACTAGCCCGGGTGGGTTAGGATATTGTGTGTAGGGATCTAGCGAAGATGACATTAGGTAACGTTAAGGTTAGTTAGTGACAAGGATACCTGTAGTGGGGACGCAGGTAGATTAGTGTGGATGATAATGACGTGGGAGCGCAATAGTTTAAAGGGGCGACTGGGAAGCGCAAGTTTCAGAGGGGAGTAGTTAGCTGAGATGATGCCGTGTGTTTGAAGATTGAACAGGTGTGATTGAACAGGTGTGATTGCACAGGTGTGCAACTGAACAGGTGTGTGGAGCAGTGTATGAGTGAGTGAAGGTGATTGCATGTTGTGTTGACCAAATGGTCTAGGAAGAGGAGGAGGGTGCAGGTGGCACCAGGTATGATTGCACAGGTGTGCAACGACAGGTGAATGGAGGACAGGTGTATGGAATAAATGGTATGGAGTATTGGAATGGATGGTCGTGGAGTGAGTATGGTGGAAATTGTGGAGTGGAGTGGATGGTGCGAAGGTGTGAATGGGGGAAGAGTGGACCCCCATCACGGATACCCGGGGCGGGTAGTGTAAGTGTTAGGTAGAGGGTACAGGTAAATTGTGGTTGGATATTGTCATCTGTGGTGCGGGTGAAAGAATGGTCTTTGGATGGGTGCATTAGTGTGTGGAAATGGCTGGGCGTGTAGCCTGTTCGTGTGTGTAGTTGGTTGGGCACTCCACCACTGTGAGGATGTCGGCCAGGTGAGGCCGCAGGTGGGCTCTGGCAGCCGGTAGTAGTTGTTGTGGATGGGGTCCGAGGATCCGGAGGACGGACCCGGGTAGCCCAGTGCCGGAGGGCACCGAGTGGGGTGACAGAGCCAGGAGGGGCTGTCCCCAGTTAGTTAGGTTAGGGTGAGGAGCTAGGTAAGCTCGGGTGGCAACTGCAGTGGTGGAGGTGTGCAGGTGGGTAGACCTGCTGGGAGAGCTACACGTCGCAGCCCAGAAATTGTGCGAGGGCACCGGGAGATGAATCGGGGGAGTGAGACCCCAAATTGAGAAGCACCACAGTTTGGCCAATGGGAATTGGTTTTTAGAACCCATAGTGTAAGTTGGCCAATGGATTGGCAGGGAGAGACCCCAGGTAGTGTAAAGTGTGTTAATGTCATTTAGAAAGTAGTTAGGATGAAGTCTCCTCGCACCATCTGCATCCACTCACCTGAGGTGACAGGTACTCCACACCATGCCATGTTTTGATTATTTTTTATGATGCAAATGTTTGGATTGTGAGACGCATCATGACGTGGGTGTGACATTGTGCTTTGTTGTTCCATCTCTTCCTCCTTATGAGGATTGATGATGAATTTGGTGATGGCAAATTTTGAAGTAGAGGGATTGTGGAGACGAATTTGGTATAGGAGAAATATGGGGAAGACGTGACAGTAGTGACGAATTTGTAAATGGGTAGATTTTGTAAATATGGGGTAAGGGCAAGGGTAGTGTAGGTGACAGGGGGGTGACGTACGGTAGGGACGAGCTTTCTCACTTCGCCCTCCGTACGCATTTCGCCTTGCATTGCCTTATTGATGTGTACCCTTGTGACCTTACCCCTCGCTCAATTGTCTCTTTTGTCTCCCACATGACCTGTGCGCCATTGGGCGCCGAGGGGAGCGTGCGTGGGTCGGCCATTGTGCGCCCGAAATTCCCAGAACCAGCTGTCTGCATCGATGCACCACATTATGGACCACATGCCTGTGGCCGAGCACCACTTATGGACCCCATGGGTTGGGGCATGGCCCCTCTGCTGGAACCGGCCATGAGGGCCCGAAATCTTGCTGGCGGACCTTGGCCACAGGGCACCGATGCCCCACAGGTGAACCACACGTAGTCGGCCCTGTGGGCCATAAATAAAGAAAATAAAAATGGACACATTGGGTGCAAGTTTTAATACAAATAGGCCGCCAGTAAGCAAAGCAAAGGAATGACAACATCTGGAAGAACAAATAATAATAACCAGCAGAGGGAGCCGAAGAGCAAGAGATCACCTGCAGGGTTAGGGGTTGTTGATTTTATTTTTATTGAACATGCATTGAACACTGATGAACTATGGTGACTGCACCGATTGGTGCTTGAGGGTGCTTGTATTGGTGCGTTTTTGGGTGCTTTCATGGTGCGTCGATGCAGAGCAGACTGTCTCCCCCCAGAAAGAACAATCACAGGTCCTGGGTTAGTTTTGTAAATAAAAATAGCGTCATTGTAAATAATGCTTCCCACCATCAGTGTATAGTTTGAAGACCATTCCGCAATTCGGTTAACTGTGGGCGTAAGTCTGTTAGGCAGGGTGCAATGGAGCAGCGGGACACATTTATTTATGTTTTAAAACTGTCGCACTCAGGGTCAGGTTAAAAGTAGAGGGAACTACACCTACGTGTCACACTAAATAAAAGTTGTAGGCCCGGGACGTGCCTAAGAGGAGGAGGGTGCAGTGTTGCGGATATGAGGACTGTATATTTTTTTTGATTGTGTAAATTATTATTGTTGTTTATTCTGCGCCCCCTGCCTCCAGAGCTGTGTAAAGGTGAAAGGGCATCCCATAATTAGTCCACAAGCATACACGTCAGCCAATAATAGAATACCCCTGTTTGATAGTTATATCTTATTCTGTGTTTTAGAGTAAGGCTGTGTCTCCCATTAATTGAAGTACTCCATTGCACCAGTGAAAGAGAATAGATCCCCTTTCATTCCCATCCCCAAAATCTCCATTTCCTTTCACATCCCCTTTCGTCATTGCCGAGCCTCGATTGCCAATTACCTCCCCTCCAAAACCACCATTGAACAAGTGCTCGGGTCGGGGAAGAGGGGCGTGCCCGCCCGTCGTCATCAAGGGCGGAGCCAGAGGGTCGCATGACCAACCAGGGCCGAGGTGAGCACACCGATGGGCGTGTCCTGAAGGCCGGCGGCTTGATCGCTGGAGGCGCTATAAAGGCGCGCGCGCAAGAAAAGAGTCAGTCAGTGGAGTCGGTGGTGAGGTGGTCAGTGGTCAGTTGGTTGCGTTGGTTGCGGTGAGGAGTCGGTGGTGGTGGTCAGTTGGTTGCGTTGGTTGCG
The DNA here is from genome assembly GCF_964187855.1 of Myxine glutinosa. NCBI lineage: Eukaryota > Metazoa > Chordata > Myxini > Myxiniformes > Myxinidae > Myxine > Myxine glutinosa. Next base: position 134,037,740 of record NC_136267.1, on the reverse strand, counting down.
TTGGGGAGTCGGTGGTGAGGAGTAAGTGGACCAAGAAAGAGTTGAGGGTTTGGGCCAGGCGAGTCAGACGAGGCCTGGCAAAGCACGCGACGTCCACAGCAGCCACAACAGCAGCTTGGGGGCCTGAACGGCGGTTTTGAGCAGGGCCACGAAGGAACGGCGGCTGCTAAACACGCCGGTTGTGCTGCAGGACCCCCTTGGACCTTCCTCTCCCTCCAGCCATCCACCTCCTGCCTTTCCACCCTTCTTGTGTACGTGAGTTTGTTTTGTTTGTTCTGTCCCTGGGTTAATTAAGTCTGTATAAGCTAGTATTTGCACTGTGTCACCTGCGTCTTATGTGTTGTAAATAAACGTGACTGCTTTCTTCTTGCTTGTGTGTACAATAAATCCAATTACTCTTCTGTCCGTCTTCTCGTTTTATTCCTTTTCCTCTTTGCATTTCGTCGTTTTAGAGTTTTCCAGATTGGGCAGCTGCGGTGCGATACGGCCAAAGTTCTGGGTGAATCGGGTGAGTCGGGGAACAACTGTTCGGTCGCAGAGCCTTCGCTCGGCAAAGTAACATCTAAACCGCGATCAGTAACAATATATTTTACATCACTTTCTGAACTATCATCAGAAAGGACCATTTTTTATATGCAAAGTTGACTATCATGAAAGAGCTGACAGCAGAAGTCAGAGTTCAACATAGGCTACTCGCAATGGGAGAGACAATCAACAATACAATATTGTGTTGAATAAAACATTATATTTATTTAAAAGAAGACAACAAACAATACAATACAATACAGGTGCACAAGAGACAATCAACAAGGGTCGTATTGCATGACGTGTATAAAAAAGACTGAGCAAATATATAATAACATTTCATATTGCAGATTTATGGCAGGTTGAGGGTGTTGTTGGGGTTTTTTGCCACAACAGAACAGGTACTATGAAATACACAACAGGTACGCAGCAGAACATTTTGCCCCGGATTAGGGATGCTGATAGAGGTGGGTGGCAATATTACAGAATACGAGGGAGGAACATGCCCACACATATTCAACAATTAAGAGAAGAGGGAGACAAAGGAGCTGAGGTGACCAGTAAGCCTTGATGTGTTATGGCTAATTAGGTAGATATTGCTTTAGAAGCACGTGGACCAGGGGGGTTAAAAAGAAAGAGCACGGATAATGAAGTGAGGTTGGGGGAGGAGAGTGGGCCTACTACACACACCAAAACATGGTAGAGTTTTGTCCTCACCACCATATGCCCCATACATGTTTCCTTCTCATCCTCACTCATATCTCCTCCAAATCACCTTTTCATTTCATCATGCTCTCCTCTTTTCATTTTCTCATCTCAATCTTACCACCCTCCACCCACTCCTCTCGTCCTCTTTCCCCCACATAAACGGTGAATATATATATAAACAGGGTGACCTTTATTTTTATTTAATAAACCGAAGAAAGAGTAAAACGTTCTGGCATGGATAGTACTAATATACTTGTTTAGGCTTTGTGATCAAACTCATTCCATTCCATCTACAACTGTCTATCTGATCCTCCAGACAATGGATCCCTGAGGATTAGAAGCCATTTGTAAGGGTCCAAAACTAGTGCATCATTCTTGATGAATGTGATAAAAACATCTCTTCTGATACCAATAGTGACAACTTTTAAAAATGGCTCTAAAGATGCCTGCACAGTCCTCATAAGATAGTTCATGTAAATAGATCTGCAACTGTCCGTCCGACCCCCCCAAACTATGGCGCAATGAGGCTGGGAAGCCATTTCAGAATATCCAGGTCAATTGTATCGCTCGGTTGAGGCTTGCGAGAAACTTCCAGGTTGCAGTGGTGTATTATCAGGTATGTATCTCCTGTGTATTTCTTCCTCTGTCCCCTCAATTTTTGGCATGGATGTGGTTCAAGATAAAGCCGGATCGCGATGGCTGATTCAGGATTGGGAGCCTAAATTTAGTTTTCGCCTCAAACGACTGTTTCACCTACCCTTCCTGCTCAATCCCTCCCCTGCATCCAATGTATAATCTATTCACTTTCTCATGTGCCATTCCTTTCCTGCAGTCACGTCAGTGGTCACACATTCCATTAAATCAGAGGATAACTTAGGCACAGGCAATCAATTATATCACTACAAGCAAAAGTACCCGTCCCAAGTGATGGGAAATGCGAATGGGCATTTCAAGTCCCATCACTACTAACATCATTCCTTCCCACTGACTTTCAAGGCTTGTTCTGGCTTGCTCATGAGATCGAAAGGCTTGGTCTGACCCTCCCTTTTGCCTCCATGTTTTTTTTTGGTTTTTTTTGTATACAGGATCGAGGCTCGTGAAAGAGCTAACATTTATCACACAAACAAATCAAACAGACACACAAAACGTATAATAAGGGGAGCGGTAGACAAGATGGGGAGAGAAGTTGAAGCACAAACACAACATTTGAGAGCAGGGACATCGGGAGATCTGTGGGAGGGAGAGGGCTTGGGGGAAGGAGGCTTGGGGGGAGGAGGCTTGGGAAGGGGGGGGGGGGGGGGATAAATTGTTCAAATCCTCAGGTTTCTGGCTTTTCAAACGTTTCCAGTGAAAACAAAAGGCGTAGTGTGCGGACATATATGGAAACACTACGATGGGACCCAGGTCAATAGTTCGCACTTGTGGAGCTACATTATTAATAAATAAAAAATTGATATTAATTAATAAATGTGCATAATAAAAGAATACTGCATTTTCATTGGAGAATGACATTCATGGGAGTAACAAAAGTTGACACAAAAAGTCGAATCCAAATCCAAAAAGATCATCACTGGAATCCCTGGGCGGTGTGAAATAAAATCAAGCATACAATAATCCTTACTACAATTCACGGACAAGTGTGTGTTTGTCAATCTACTCCTCCTGCAGTTCTGGGTCGATTACATCCAGACTTGCTACTTAGGATAAGGCACTCAGCTAATCAGCGTAAACCATGAACAAACAGACAGTCTTCTCTGTGTTATATTAAACACATATAGATTGTCATAAGTACAGGATTTGGCCAAACTACCTTACAGTACTAGTCTACCCTTTTCAAAAACATACTCAAACTCTAGGATACTTAATGTACATTTAACCTAAATGCACACGGGACTGTCCGATTGATACCACTCTCCAATGGAGAAAGTACCATGAAATACCACCCCCATTTCTGGCATACCTACACTTCTTTCTGTACAGATTCACCAAGGCCTTGGCAATTGTAGGTTAAGCCTTGCTCCAAGGCAGTTGCCATTAACTCTTATATCACAGCAGCAACATTACGACAAGAAACTGAGCCAGCATTTTTGTTTACACTTCTTAATAAATAAAGGGAGAACTCAAACCCTTTTAATGTGCAACACTTTTTAGTCATTAAGTCTTATTTGTTATTACATCACAGTTTTTAGTCAACAGGCCTCATTTTGATCATCTTTTCTGCTGCCAAAATCCTCATACATTGTGCCACATGCTTTATATTAGGTGACATCGCCAGCTGTTCACATTAGACAATATACTGTATATTAACCTCAACAACATCATTTGTGTTAACATCTTCACAATCAAAATACAGTCAACACAATTATCCAATATGCTAAACATGACAAAATGAGCGAAAAAAAAATACAAAAATATTGACGATTTTTGGCGACCTTGATCTTTTGGCCACAAAAGCAAAAGTCTTCAATGACTCAACATGAAAACCCTGCTCAAATTTCAAGTCAATCAGATGGAAATTGACGATTTCATACAACCTTGACCTTTTATTTAACAAACAAGACCAAAACTCTAACAGCTGCGCAGCAGGGCTTGTAAAATATTATAAACCACAAACACATATTATTAGCCTTTCAACCAGTGGCTAATGCTGCCGATAACATTAAACAAAGAAATTTGGAGGAATCTCAACATCCATGAGGTAAGTTTTACTTACAGAACTGAGCGAAGATCTACTGTAATCTAGATTATACCCCACAAGGATTGGAGGTGTGCTCATTTACCAAGCAGCTAGCTAGAGCTTGCCAAGCCAGCTGTCCCTGAATGGTTTTGAATGGCGTGCTTGCTCAAATGCTTAAACCACTTGGCGATCTCTCCACAAGAACCTTGGTGTCACTGTCACATGAACCCAATGTTCTTGAGACCCGACCATAGATCGACTGTAATCTATATACCCCAAAGATGAATGGCCCTTCCTGCCACTCCCGTAGTGAGTGGGTGTAATTGTAAATTAAAATGTCGGTCGGTGTAGTCAGCTGTCATAATGACATCAAAGACGTAATGATGTAACGGACACAACACTGATATATATATATATATATATATATATATATATATATATATATATATATATATATATATATATATATATGTATATATATATATATATATATGTATATATATATATATATGTATATATAAATATATATATATATATATATATTTATTATTATTATTTTTGTATACATAATCGAGGCTCGTGAAAGAGCTAACATTTATCACACAAACAAATCAAACAGACAAACAAACAAAGTATATAAAAATGGGAGTGGTAGACAAGATGGGGAGAGAAGGGGAAGCACATAAACACAACATTTGAGAGCAGGGACATCGGGAATGTGTGGGAGGGAGAGGGCTTGGGGGGAGGCGGCGTGGGAAGGGGAAGGGGTGGGAGAAGTATAAACACAAGGACACCAACGACTTCCAGGAAAGAAGTTGGTATTTCAAGAAAGTGGATTTGAAATTAGCGGGGTGAATTTAGCAGGGGTAGAAAAGATCAAGGTTTTGGATGGGGGAAGATAAGAGATGGTGGTGAACAGCTGTTTTAAAGACCTGGAGGGAGGAGTGGGATTGAATTTGTTCCAGAGGCTGGAGAAAAGAGGAGTGAAGGTGAGCAGAGAGTCTTGATTTTGGCAGTTTAACCATGAGGGTTGCAGGCAGATCTTGTGCGACCTGTAGGAATATTTGGGGGACAGAGCCCAGAGAGAGCTGGAGGAGCAAGGCCGGACAGGAGTCGGTAGAAGACAGAAAGACCACCAACCTGCCTGCGGTGAGTAAGTGAAAGGCCCTCGGAGGTCGCTTCATCACGGGAGATTCCAATGATTCTGAATGCTTTGGTTTCAACAGCGTGAAGACGAGCTAGGTGTGAGGCAGGAGCACCATCCCAGAGGGGAGAGCAGTATTCCATTGAGCTGCGGATGAAAGCCTTGTATGTGGTGAGGAGCTCAGGTGTGCCAAGGAAGGACTTCGCACGACGGAGGATGCCCAGTCGGTGACTGGCTTTGGAGGCCAGATTTGAAATGTGGTTTTCCCAGGAAAGATCATGGCAGATAGTGAGACCCAAAAGCTTGAGTGACAGAACTTCTTGGAGAGGATTATTCAGTAAGTGGATGGGAGGGTTGTCCAGTCGGTCTTTTCGGAGAGACATCGTAAGAGTGTGAGATTTGTCAGGATTGAAAGACGTGTTCCACTTGTTTGCCCAGTCTGTGATTTTGTCCAGGTCTGCAGAGAGTGAGGAGGCTGCAGACTGCCGATCTGAGGGATGAGGAATGGAGCGGCAGAGAGTGAAGTCATCAGCAAAGAGGTAGAGAGGATTTTCAAGAGAGTCGGAGAGATCATTGATGAAGTCCAGAAAAAGCACAGGGCCAAGAACACTGCCTTGGGGAACTCCAGCCTGAACAGGAAGAGGAGATGAGAGAAACCCATTTAGGGCCACACGTTGACTACGACTAGAGAGGAAGTCTGCCAGCCATGCGTGGAGATTTCCATGGATACCAAAGGAGGAGAGTTTGGTGAGCAGAGCGAGGTGCCAGACCGTATCGAAGGCACGTGATAAGTCGAGGGAGACAGCAATAATTTCCTGTTTGACATTGAGGACCTCCATCCATTGTTGAGACAGAAGAAGCAGCATGTCCAGAGTAGAGTGACCTGGTCTGAAACCAAATTGATGATCAGAGATCAAGCCATTGGAGAAGAGGAAATATTTCATATCCGAAGCAATGATGAATTCCATGACTTTGCTGATAATTGGGAGAAGGCTGATTGGTCTGTAGTTGCTAGGATCTGTTTTTGCACCTTTTTTGTGTAAAGCGGAGATGTTGGCTGATTTCCAAGCAGATGGCAGATGACCTTGAGCAAAAGAGAGGGTGAAGAGAACAGAGAGAGGGAGTGAAAGAGCGAAAGAACAGGATTTTAGGACCCGTGGGCTGATGCCATCAGGTCCAGTTGCAGAATCAGAGTTGAGGGTTGACAGAAACTTTTCCACCTTGTCAGGAGGAAAGGACACGGAGTCCAGGAGCAGCTGGGTACGACTGGGTACGGTGGGTACAGAGAGGGATGTGTTTGGGACACAAGATTTAGAGGCAAACACAGAGTTGAGGCATTCAGCTTTTTCACGTGTGGAGTCAACTGTGTAGCCGTTTGAGGTCAGGGAGGGGATGGAGAACTTCCATTATTTTAACTTCCATTACGTTTGCAGTCACCACGAAGGGATTAGTGTTATGATTAGATTTACTATGACATTAACGTTACGTTGTGGCGGACACAAAAGCCCACTGGCGTGGTGACATCATTCCGCGCACCAAGTGGGCGGTGGCCACGCCTGAGGGGTAGGCGTGGCCTCATGATATACACCGGGCGCGCAGCCCGGAGCGCGCCAGTGTTACAGTGAGCTCCTGAAATAAAGACGCTTATAAGTTACCGCTTGTCCGCTTCCTCCTTGCTCGCAAGCAGCGCGCGTAACGCCGCGCTTTACTGGTGACCCCCTCGATGTTGGATCTGCCGGAGCGATCCTTCCACACGCGACGCCATTGCCATGGCCAACTTCATCAAACTTCCCGAATTTTGGGAGGCTCAGGCCGAAGTCTGGTTCGTCCAGGCCGAAGCCCAATTTCAGCTTCGGCGCCTCACCGGCGATGACACGCGCTAGTGCCACGTCGTCGCCTCCCTCGGGCCCGGCACGGCCGCTCAAGTTGTGTCCGTCCTTCGCCACCCACCGGACGGCCACAAGTACGAGGCACTCAAGCGGCTACTCCTAGCCACGTTCGGCCTCACGGACGACGCACGGGCCGACCGCCTCCTGGATCTCCCCGAGCTCGGTGACACGCGCCCGTCGGTCCGAATGGACCATATGCTGTCACTGTTGGGCGACGAAGCCCCCAGTTCCCTATTCCGGGCGCTTTTCCGTCGCCAACTTCCAGCGCAGGTTCGCCTCGCGTTGGCCGGGACAGGGCTAACTGAACCCCGAGCATTGGCAGCCGAGGCGGACAAGTACTTCGCCGCTTCGGACACGCGGGCGAGAGTCGGCTTTGCCGTCACGGCCCTCGTGGCTGATGCTGCTGATGCTGCTGATCCACAGCATCAGCTTATACAGCATACGCAGCATGCTGATACGCACCTCGTGACCGCCGCCACGCCCCGCCCACCGCCGCGGCGAAAACCGCCACCGTGGGGAAACCCGCCAACTCCACCGGCCTGGCGGAGCCAGCCGCGCTCCTCCAGCTCCACCACGTGGTGCTGGTTCCACGCCAAGTTCGGCCACGAAGCTCGGCAGTGTCATCCGCCATGCTCCTTCAACAGGTCGGGAAACGCCCGGGTCGGCGCTCAATAGTGGCGATGAGCGCCGGCCGTTCGAGCAGCCTGCCGTTCATAACGGACACCTTCTCCGGGTGCCGTTACCTGTGCGACACGGGAGCGCAGGTGAGTGTTGTTCCTGCCGGCACGTCAGACAAGCACGCCGTGGGTGGGGGCCCCGCGCTGCTTGCCGCGAACGGGACGCCCATCCGTATGTACGGAAAACGCTGCCTCTCTCTGCGGTTCGGAGGGCAGGTTTTCCGATGGACGTTCGTCACCGCCGACGTGCCCATGGCACTGCTTGGCGCGGACTTCCTGTGCGCTAATGGGCTCCTGGTCAACGTCAAGCGCAGACGTCTTGTCCAGGCCGAGACGTTCAGCTCGCTCGCTTGTGCGTTGCCCAGCTCAACGAGCGGCTTGCCAAGCGGCTTGCCGAACGGTTCGGTTCCGGCCACGTTGGTCTGTACGCTTCCGGCAGCGGACGCATTCACCCGCCTCCTCGCCGGCTTCCCGGCCCTCACGCGGCCCACCTTCTCAGCGGGGGCCGTCAAGCACGGGGTGGCCCATCACATCCCCACCGTCGGGCCACCGGTCTACGCCCGGGCACGCCGCCTCGAGCCGACGAAGCTGGCGGTGGCAAAAGCGGCGTTCGCTACCCTGGAGCGACTCGGCATCGTTCGGCGCTCAGAGAGCGCTTGGGCGTCGCCGCTGCACATCGTGCCGAAGCCCGGCGGGGGATGGCGACCGTGCGGGACTATCGCCGTCTCAATGACGCCACAACTCCCGACCGCTACCCCGTCCCCCACATTCAGGACTTTTCCGCCCGTTTGGCGGGCATGTCCTTCTTCTCGAAGGTGGACCTCATACGCGGCTACCATCAGGTCCCCGTCAGGCCAGAGGACGTCCCGAAGACAGCGGTCATCACGCCATTCGGACTCTTCGAGTTCCTGCGCATGCCCTTCGGTCTGAAGAATGCGGCTCAGGTGTTCCAGCGACTGATGGACAGCGTCCTGCGCGACTTGGATTTTGTCTACGTCTACCTGGACGATATCCGCGTCGCCAGCGCGTCCCGCGAAGAGCACCTACGCCACCTCCGCACGCTCTTCGAACGCCTGGGCCAGCATGGCCTGATTGTGAACCCCGCAAAGTGCCGGTTCGGCGCCACCATAATCGATTTTCTGGGGCACCGTGTCACCAGGCACGGAGCCGTCCCCCTGCCGGCCAAGGTGGAGGCGGTGAAGGGGTTTCCGCGCCCCCGCACGATCAGAGGGCTGCAGGAGTTCCTGGGCATGGTGAACTTTTACCATCGGTTCCTGCCCCGTATCGCCCAGCTCCTGCGCCCCCTGCACGAAGCTCTCCGAGGTAAGCCGGGCAAAGGAGACGTTACCTGGACCGAGCAGATGGACACGGCGTTCACGGGCGTGAAGCTCGCCTTGGCTAACGCCACCATGCTCGCGCACCCGGCGCCCGATGCACCAATCGCCCTCACCACCGATGCCTCGGACTACGCGGTGGGCGCGGTACACGAGCAATGGGTGCGTGGAGCTTGGCAACCGCTGGCGTTCTTTAGCCGGCAGCTTCGCCCGCCCGAACGCCGTTACAGTACCTTCGACCGCGAGTTGCTCGGGCTTCACTTGGCGGTCAGGCACTTCCGCCATCTGCTCGAGGGCCGTGCGTTCACTGCCTTCGTCGACCACAAGACGCTGATCTTCGCGATGGGCAAGGTCACCGAGCCGTGGTCGGCCCGGCAGCAGCGTCACCTCTCGGCCGTGTCCGAGTACATGACGTACATCCAGCACGTCGCGGGGAAGGACAACACGGTGGCGGATTGCCTTTCCCGGGCCGTCGCCCACGCAGTCCACCTCGGCATCGACTATGCCCGGATGGCAGTGGACCAGGCCGCTGACCCCGATGTCCAGGCCTTGCGGACCGCCGTCACGGGCCTCCGCGTCACCGAGGTGGCATTCGACGACGCGGGCGCGGCCCTCTTGTGCGACGTCTCCCTCGGGCGTCCTCGCCCCATCGTGCCCGCGGGCTGGCAGCGCCAGGTGTTTGACGCCATCCACGGCCTGTCCCACCCGGGCGCGAGGGCCTCCCAAAGTCTGATCGCCGACAAGTTCGTCTGGCATGGCCTCCGGAAGGCCGTCCGCGGCTGGGCCAGGACGTGCCTCGCGTGCCAGCGCGCCAAGGTGCACCGGCACACCCAGGCCCCGTTGGCCCCGTTCACGGTGCCGGAACACCGGTTTGACCACGTCCACGTGGACCTGGTGGGACCTCTGCCCCCCTCGCAGGGTTTCACCTACGTCCTCACCATGGTGGACCGCACCACCCGGTGGCCAGAGGCCGTGCCCTTGGCGTCGACAACAGCGGCCGATGTCGCGCAGGCTTTCATCGCCACCTGGGTCGCCCGGTTCGGCGCCCCCTCAGACATCTCGTCCGACCGCGGCCCCCAGTTCACCTCGGAGCTCTGGGGGGCGGTCGCGCAGGGGCTCGGGGTCCGGCTGCACCGAACCACGGCCTACCACCCCCAGGCTAACGGCCTGTGTGAGCGATTTCACCGCTCATTGAAGGCCGCGTTCTGGGCCACCCTCCGCGACGGCGGCTGGGTCGACAGGCTCCCCTGGGTCCTGCTGGGCCTCCGGACGGCGCCCAAGGAGGACCTGCGCGCATCCGCGGCGGAGTTGGTCTTCGGGCAACCGTTGCGGGTGCCGGGCGAGTTCCTCCCGACTCCACGGCACCATGGTCCGCGGCACAGCAGCGCTCCGCTCTGCAAGAGACCGCCCAGAGGTTCGCCCCGGTGCCAACGGCATGCCACGGGCACCCACCGACGCACGTCGCCCCGGAGCTTCGCACGGCGGAGTACGTCTTCGTCCGCCACGATGCCCACCGGACACCACTGCGGCCCCCGTACGACGGGCCTTTCTGTGTGCTGGAGACCGGGGCGAAGCACTTCACCCTGGACATCGGCGGTACTCCTGACCGCGTTTCGGTAGACCGCCTCAAGCCGGCCCACCTCGACGTGGACCATCCACCGCCAGTGGCCCGACCCCCACGTCAGGGCCGCCCCCCTGTGGGCGGACCCCCGGCACCGCCCAGCCCCACCGCCATGCCGCCCCCCGGTCCTGCACCCATCCCAGGGGCAGCCAGGGGCATCCCACCTGGCATCCCTGCACCCCGGACGCCGCCGATCGCCAGGGGGCGCTTCGGCCGGGTCATTCGTCTGCCCCGCAAACTGGCCCTCCAGGTGCGCGGGAATTCTGGGGGGGCGCGTGTGGCGGACACAAAAGCCCACTGGCGTGGTGACATCATTCCACGCACCAAGTGGGCGGTGGCCACGCCCGAGGGGTAGGCGTGGCCTCATGATATACACCGGGCGCGCAGCCCGGAGCGCGCCAGTGTTACAGTGAGCTCCTGAAATAAAGACGCTTATAAGTTACCGCTTGTCCGCTTCCTCCTTGCTCGCAAGCAGCGCGCGTAACGCCGCGCTTTAACATTATCATTATTTCGAAAATGATATTACTATCAAAAAACCGAGGTGAATTCCTTACTTCCTCGGTTATTAATATTAGCGCCGAACAATTCTCATCACTGTTCATGAACCATACACCGCTTCAATCCATATACACTACTGTATTAAGAAACCAGAGCTTAATTTGTCCGAAGATGAGTCATAAACACAAAGGCCGAGATGTACCGTATTGTTGGAAGAGACGTCACGCCGATGCTTTCGATATTCGATGGTCATTTTAACAATCGGTTTGTTTGTGTTTCACACTGAATGAAAAACGTAAAGGTAGAGCATGGCGATTGTGATATATGACAGGTTCTACGATATGTTCGGCATGAACGGCATATAAATCAAAATGGCGGTGTGTGGAGACTGGAGAGTCAGCGGCCGTACCGCCGTGATGACATCAGACGTAATCACATCACCCTGTCATGTGACCAGATTCTTACCTCTGATTGGTAAACGTTTGAGGGGACATACATACATACATATACTACCGGTCAAAAGTTTTAGAACACCTCAATTTTTCCAGTTTTTATTGAAATTTACGCAGTTTAATGTCTCAATGTGCTCTGAAATTAAGCATAGAACAAATAAGCAATTGGAGATAAAAAAAAAGAAATCATAGAATCATTTTGTTTAACAAAATTTAATTTAGATTTTTGACTCGGCAAAGTAGCCACCTTTTGCAGATATAACCGCCGAACACACTCGGGACATTCTTTCTACAATTGAAATCAAATATTGTTCGGGAAGTTCTTCCCAACACTGTTACAGAAGTTCCCACAAATGTGTTGCACTTGTAGGTTGCTTTGCTTTCACCCTTCAGTCCAGTTCATCCCAATCCAGCTCGATGGTGTTTAAGTCTGGAGACTGTGTTGGCCATTCCATGATTTGAAGCCTACCGTCTTGTTCTTTTCCTCGAAGGTAGTTTTGACATTGCCTGGAGGTGTGTTTAGGGTCATTAACTTGCTATAGGATGAACCTCTGTCCAACTGGGCGTATACCAGAGGGTATTGCATGGCACTGCAAAATGCTGTGGTAGCCCTTTTGGTTCAGGGTGCCAGTCACTCTGTGCAAGTCGCCGACTCTGGATCCAGCAAAAGAGCCCCAGACCATCACGCTTCCTCCCCCATGTTCGACAGTTGCTGTCACACACTAAGGAACGATCCTTTCGCCTACTCGACGGCGTACAAAAACCCTTCGTGATGAACCAAAGATTTCAAATTTTGATTCATCGGTCCATAAGACCTTCTTCCAGTCTTCAGTAGTCCACTGGCGGTGCTTCATGGCCCAGGCAAGCCTCTTTTTTCTTATTTTGCCATCTTAGCAATGACTTTCTTACTTCCACTCGACCTGGCAAACCTGCAGCTCGACGTCTTCTCTTTACAGTTGAAACTGAGACTTGCTTACTTCGATCAGTGTTAAGCTGTGTTTATAGCTGTTGTCCTGTGAGCCGCCTATCACGCAAGCTGTTGACTCTCAGAAACTTGTCTTCTGATTCTGTTGTGGCTTTGGGTCTGCCAGACCTCTTCCCATCAGAGTTTCCTCCAGTTTCCAATATACTACTTCCTGCAGTGCAATATTGTCCAAATAATGCTTCAGAGGGTGTAATAACAGTCTGTTCCAATACTGCTTTTATACAGGCAGGGGGGTTGTAATCAAGTAATCAGCAGAGGTTGGGACACCTGTAGGAATTGTTTGCATCAACATTCAAGGCTTAATTTAGTTACATTGCTGCAGAACAGCTGTAAGTTGTTAACCCATTACTTGTTCCCTGAAGAAGGCCTTTTTTTTTTTTTACAATATAACTGTGCAATTTACATTATTTTCCCGTTTTTGCTAACCTAAACTTTTTTTTAACCTCGAGCAGTTTACTGATTACCTTTGTACCATTTCAGGTTATTCACTGGATTTGAATTGCTCAAATTTCAATAAAAACTGGAAAAATTTAGGAGTTCTAAAACTTTTGACCGGTAGTGTATGGACGGACAAACACTGTTCTAGATGGCTCTGCCCGATGGGCTACGCCGTAAACAACAATTGGCTTATAGCTTTTAATTGGTCATCCAATTCAGTGACCCAGATGTGCAAATTCATAAAATATCAATTCAATTGGATGAAACTTGACAATTTTATGTAACGCTGACCTTTAACTTTTTGACCTGCCGAAAAAATTATGAACTTTTCTTCTCAATATTCTCAGAATAAAGCTTTGTTGAAAGTTTGATGACAAAAGTTCAAAAAGTTATGCCTGGACAGACACACAAGCAGATAGACACACAGACCACAGAGACACAGAAGTAATTGCAAACCCCATCTCCTGCTGGGCGGATCTACACTATAATACTCCCCTCCAGTCTGTCTGTCCATCCGGCATCTATTCATGGTGGGTGTTCCCCCCGTTGAGGGAGGGGCATCTCCTGTTCAGGGATGGACTTCACCCATTCAGGGAGTGGCTTAAAAAACAAATCTCCACCATTTTGTTTGCTTTGCATAGCTCTGAAGGCCTCATAATCCTCTTTTGTTTGGCCCACGCTTTCTGACTCTCTCACCACTTTATCTCAACTCCAATTCACCATCTGATTTCATTTTTCATTGTCACTAAGATGGTTTAAGACTCTGCAGTGGCAAAAGATGAGAAAATAGGACGAATATTGCTGTTTTATTGGCAAAATGCATTCTAATAGCTGTTTTGAATGTATCTGGTCAGACGTGATGTGGGAAGAGGGGCGGGGGGAGGAGAAATGGATAGGATGGAGGAGGGCAGAGGAGAGTGAGGGGTGAGTGATGAGGAGTAAGGCGTGAGGAGGGAGGAGTGGAGAGGAGAGAGGGGTGGAGAGGAGTGAGATGTAAGAGTTTGAGTGAGGAGGAAAGGCAATTGAGGGGAGAGGGGTGAGGGGTGGAGAGGACAATGAGGGGTGGAGAGGAGTGAAGAGGAAGAGAAGAGTGAAGGGGAGAGGAGTTTGGTAATTAATAGGAGTGAGGGGTGCAGAGGAGTGAGGAATGGAGAGGAGGAGAGAGGAGTGAGGTGGTGGAGAGGCGAGTGAGGAGAAAAGGAGAAGAAGAGGAGAGATTAATCATTTCTGGATCTGATGAATTGGCAGTACCCATTTTGGAAAACTGTACGTACTGCATCTAAATCAAGATGTCCAAATGTCACACACATCTATGCCCGTGGGTTTCCCAAGGGTGCCCCACTAGTAATATATATATATATATATATGCTAATGCCTCTGTCTGTCTGTCCCACCCTGAAACACAGAAACCTCCTCTTCACCTCAGAAGCCCTAATGATGGCCTCCAACTCCTCATCAGTAAGCTCCTCACCATATGAGTCGATGAGATTCTCTAAGTCCTCAGGCTCCAAGCCATCAAATCCTTCCCCTTCCACCTTCCGTGCAAACCTGGCAGTTGTCTGCCTTTCTTCCATGGTGTCAGGAAAACCTCTGAAGACTTTGAGTACCTGTGACCGTAAATTGTGTGAGTCTTTGATGATTCTGATGCTGTGGGCTATGTTGAATTCCTTCAAACGTTTTCCGATGGTCATATCAAAGTCAGATTCGATAGCACCCAAGATGTGACGGAAGGTGTGGCGGGTATAATACGTCTTAAAAGTCGAAATTTCTCCTTGGTCGAGTGGTGTTAGGTGGAAGGAAGATGACCTTGACATTTGAATGGGGCAACTACAGCCCCCCGGGATGGCCAGGAGCATTGCTCACCAGAAGGAGGACCTTGAAGGAGAGGTTCCTTTATGCTTGGCACCTCTCGACTCGAGGGACAAAACAGTTGTGGAACCAATCCATGAAGATGGCAGCTCTTATCCACTCTTTTTTTGTTGGCCATCCAAAATACGGGCAGAGTGTGCTTGTTTCTGCCCTTGAGAGCATGTGGGTTCAGGGCCTGGTACAGCATCATGGGTTTGAACATCCAGTGCCCTTTGGCATTGATGCAAAGAAGAAGAGATACCCAGTCCTTTGCAGCCTTGAACCCTAATGCTGTCCCCTTGGTTTTAAGAAAAAAGTTCACATTGTCATCTTTTTCCAAACAGGCCAGTCTTGGCGGCGTTGAAGACCTGCTCCAGTACATACCCCTTCATCTAGATGAGCTGTGCAAGTCGAGCATGGAATCCTTAAGCTGCCTCGTTGTCCGCTGAAGCACGCTCGCCTGTGAGCTTCACATTTTTGAGACCCTACCACTCCTTGAAGCTGTGAAACCATCCCCTGCTATCTCAGAAGGAACTGAGGCAACCCGTACAAGCATCACTCGTATTTGCAGCACCACCTGCACCAGCCAGCTGATCGTACATTCACTTTGCCTTTTGACTAATCAGAGGTTCGTTTGAAGGCATGTTCTTCTGGGCATATTGCTTCGATGTGGATGTCCCTGACCTGGGTAACCACGTTGGTGCTGGAGACAGCGCTCGCCGTGACACTTCATTGACTCACCTCCTCATCTTTCTTCATTTATCGTACACTCGACTCGTTGACACCATGATGTCTGCCCACAGAGGCCACACTCTCATCTCTTGATAGTCGGTCAAGCAGCTCCACTTTATGGCTCAGGCTCATAACATTTTTCTGCCTCTTGGGAGCAGACACATTTCCTGCACTACTCGTATGCATAGGACCCATGATCGAACAATGTGTGCAGAAGTTCCCGAGAGTGAGGAATCAAAGTAGGTCAAGGCAGCATGACGAGAAGAAGGGATGAACCCCAGGACATGCTGCACATAAGTACTCGTGCAGGGATTGTGGGTAGATGAAGGATACCTGGGTAGTGTGACCATTGTTTGTGTGGGATGTCGGTGGGTGATGTTTTTTCCGCTCATACAGCTGCTTTATGCGTAATGTGTGGAAGATGCTTTTAGAACAATTACAGTATGCATGTGGCTCGCTTGTGGCAAATGTTTTACGCATCTGGTGACAAATGGTTTGCGTGGGTGGTGAAAGATTATTTTATAACTGTCATGCGTGTGCTGTCATGGAAGATATGTTTTTTGCGTACATACAGCTGCTTTATGCGTGGCTGGTGCGATATATATTTTAGAACTGCGTTATGTGCGCGGCTAGTGGGAGATGTGTTTTTTTCGCCCATGAGAACCGCGAAAATGTGAAGCACAGGGCCGCGAATGTAGATGCAGGTCACGTGTTATGAAGAACTAATACACAGGCCCGTGAATATTTGGGCAGTGATGGTCGGGGTCCAGCTGTACTCTCTGCAGTATATTAGGCTAAAACCGTCTGTCTGTCCTGCCCAAACCACCCGAAACATGGAAATGCTCCTCAGGGACAATAAATTACCTAAAGTTGCTTCAAATTAATCCACACCTATGGGAAATGAATAATTATTAAGTAAATGTTGCTTGAAATGAATCCAGACCTACGGAAAATTATAATACTGCCGCAATTTATCTCTTTCAACCAGCGCAAGAATAAAAGGCTTCCTTTTATTTTTATTTTTATATCGTGGTATTTTTTTACTGTGGGCTTCTAGCTCGTATACTAAAATAAACCTTACAACTATTCTGGCTTGTACGCTAAACTACTGCTGATATATTGTCCTGTCTGTAGCTGATGAACACCAGCCTTGGACGAATAGCCGAAACGGTCCTTAATTCCGAGGTGAGTAGCCGAAATTGGTGGTTGGTCTGTCGCGCACGGGATGGAAGGATGCGAAGTGCTTACCTGAACGGAAGCACACTGGTTTATTCCCGAACCCACAACGAATAAACGAACCCAACACATGAAGAATGCCACACAACGAATTTAATGAAAAGAAATCAAAGAATAAAAATGAAAGGTGAGGTAAAACTAATGTTCTCTACAGAGACATCACCACTCAGTCAGAAATACAACACACAGGGGAAACATAATGAAAATAAATTGTTTCTTTTAGACGGCCGGCACTCAGATTTGGCCCCAACTTGGACTTTTAGGAGCCTGATGGTCGTTGAAGGTCTCGAAGCCCCACAGGCGGGAAACGCACAAGATGTCTGTGGAGTCGCGCTCCTCTGCACCAGGAACGTCAGGTACTTTGTGAGGGCGGTCCTCTTTGGGACCCTGTGCCGTCCGGGGAAGCACAATGCGGACCTAGTCCACCACGACGTCATCGGCGTCCGATAAGCCCCTCAAAATCCTGCTGACTCGGCAAAAGCGATCCTCTCAGGCACACACACAAAAGAAAAGAAGCATCTCCTCCACTAACGTCCATTTCTCTCTCCAAAAACCCACACCCACCATACAAAATAAAGATTGATGATTTCATGCAGCCTTGACCTTTGAGCTTTAGATCTAATAAAAAATCATGTTCTGGCTTTTGGTTGGTGAACAAATTCTGTGACCTCATATGCAAATTCTTAAAATTTCAGGTCAAACAGATGCAAATTTATGTTTTTATGCGACTGACTTTTGACCTTTTGACCATATTATTAATTTGCCTTCACCATATTCTCATAATAAAACTTTGTTGAAAATTTGATCACAAAACCCAAATGGTAAATTGAAATTTCAGGTCAATTGGATGAAAATTTATTATTTTATGTGATTCTGACCTTTGACCTTTTGACAAAAATATTAATTTGCCTTCTCCATATCATAATAACGATTTGGTGAAAAATTGACAATAGCTCAAATGGTTAAAAAAAAAAAAGTTACGGCCTGGACAGACAGACGCACACACACACAGAGAGACACAGACAGACAAACACAGACAGACAGAGACATAGAAGTAGCGATTCCAATACCCCATCTCCTGATGCGCATGGGACGGGCTAAAAATGCAATACGACCAACTGAATATGTCCTCCCACCTTTACCTATCTTTTACAAACGTGTTAAGCCAATCGTAAATAGAATTCGAGTTGACAGAATAGCTGACTTGAGTTAGGCCACTGGATGCTGGTTGGAATAAAATGCGCACTGGGCCAAAGAGCACACCAAGGACGTTTGTGCAGGCCGACTGTGCTGTCCCATGATAATAAATGAGGAGAAAATGAGCTAAAGTGCCTGATTGCACCGGTGACGTGTGTTCCTGCCACTTACAAGGACCCCACCCCCTGAGCTGAGCACATCCCACATTCCGCAATAAAACATGCTAACAAGGTCGGAGTATGCCATGGACAGGCCTTCGCGAATCAAGGCACGCCCGCTGTGCCGGCCATACGGACCCTGCCTAGCAAGCCTCCGCTAAATTGGCAGATTGTAACTGCTGTTAAAATGAACACGTGATCACACGAACATTAACACATCAATCTGCTGAAACTTGTGCTCTGTGCCAGGCTTTGTGTCTCCTATGGTCACCATGTACCTCACTCCATTTGTGGCCTTGAGGCCCGAACACGATAGTATCCTTGATCATAAACTGATGATCTCGTTCTTTTTATCACATTTCAGTTTGAATGCAGAAATAAAGCATCATATTGATCCCGATCCAATCAGATCTCAGAGGCTAAGCAGTGCCAAGTCCGGTTAGTACTTCAACTGGGTTGTACATGGATAGAAGACCATGAAAGACTTAGTGTTGTAAGACTGAAGAATTGTGGGAAAGCTTAGATGACAGACTGCTCATCGTTTTATTATTTATTTATTTATAACATGGTAGAGCTGCAAAACAAATCGCTTACAAACATGAAGACAATTGTATGAGACAACTTGACTTGCTTTCAGACAAACACAGCCAGCATAACTCTGACCTCATGTCTTATGGATTTTTATTTTTCCTCTTTTGTATTTCAATCCAAGAGAAACTGCTACTCAGATGTGGTGCCAGCGGGGGGTGCTGCATCTTGAAGCACACTGTCCTTTGGACGAGGGCCTTAAAGTCAGCCTTTCTCTCTCCATTGAACTTTTAAGCTTTAAATATTCCACTGCATAACATTTTTTTTTTAAGGAGTATAGGCCTTGTTTTCTGGGTACCAAAGTTGAATTTATCTGCTTTGAGAATAAAAGGGATATACAAGTTGATTATAAATAGATCTAGATTGTTATAGTTCAGAGCTAATTTACGTTATAAATGCAGATCATTTAGTTACTCCTACACTACAAATAAGATAAGTAAATTGAGAAAATAAGTTAATGGGTGAAGGATATGGCACGAGCACGATGGGCCAAACGGCCTTCTGGTTTCTTGTATAAATCCTCCTTCAAGTACAACCAGTAACAGCAACCAAAACTCCAAAACCACCAGTGATATTTCTATCAAAATATTTTATTTCAAAAGTTCAAATTTTAGTTCAAAATAAGAAAAAAACATTTTCCAAAAAAAAAGTTTATTTTAGTTCAAAATGTTCAAAAGTAATATTTTAGTTAAAAAACCTAAACGCCACCAGTAATTTTTCTATTTATTGTACGAGATGGAGCTTCACCGACCATTGGTCTTAACTAACCAGCTGTAAAACTACTTAAACATGAAACCCTCCGTTTCATGTAATACCCCCAATCCACTTCTGCCGATTGACCCCGATCTGCACAACGGGAACGATCCTATTTGGCACAGGATCAATCGGCATGATCGTAAACGGAACGTCTTCGATCTTTGTCGATCGGGACAAAAAAATAGATCGGGGCGATTTTTTAAACATGTTTAAAATTTCCATCCCGATCTGAAATAGCGGGACTGATCGTGATTACAGCGTGAATGCAACGTAGTCCATCGGAATGATCGTAGTTAGAACGGCTTGATCGTAGTTAGAACGGCTTACAGCGTCGTTGCAGCGGGAGGATTATCTTGTGCCGTTTCGACGACGATCGTTACCTATCCGTCCCGCTCCAATGCCGATCAAAGCCGCTGTATATAAATCGGTCCGGATTGCATCAGCCTCACCCGATCAAGTATTTCGACACGACAACATCGCTCGCAATATCTCCGATCAAAAATGGCACCGAGGACCAAGAAGAAGTCTACGAAGAAGAAGATTGTTGTTACCCCCCCCCCCCCCCCCCCCCCGGAGGAAACTGCACCTGTTGAAGCTGCCCCTGCCCCTGAGCGTGAGCCTGAAATGGAGAAAGAAGAGGCAGAAGAGGAGCTGCCTTTAGAGCCTGTTGAACAAGAAGAGAGTGCTCCCACGAAGAGGCAGAAGAAAGACCGGCTCCACGTGAACTGCACAGACCAGGAGGAAGAAGAGATTGCGGACTTCCTCGAAAAGAACCCGGTCCTCTACGATAAGAAGATGAAGTTGTGGAGAAACACTCAACATAAGGATAACATCTGGAAGACGCAAGCTGAGAAAATGGAGCGTGAAGTCCTGCTGCTGAAGACCTGGTATGACTCCATCCGCACGAGGTTCGGCCGGCTGAAGAAGACCAAGTCTGGCCAGGGCGCCGTCCAGCTCAGTGAGAGAGACCAGTGGATATGGGGCCGGCTGCAGTTCCTCCAATCACACATCGGCGAAGTGAAGAGGAGGCCCATGGTCAGTGTAAGTATATGTCCTTTGTTGCATTAATGAATTTCTCGACTTTGTTTTGAACATGTATACCACCTTCCTTATTAGTGTATGTACTTATAATTTGTTCTTCTGTTCACAGCTCACAGCCATAGCCACAGACACAGGCACCAGTGATGCTGCAGTGGTGGTCATCAGCAGCCCGACTGAGTCCACACCCACCTCAACCATCGCTTCATCCACCCGAGGTAGGAGGCAGGCAGATGCAGACGCTTTGATGGAGCTAGACCAAAACCAGGCCCAGATCACAGACTTGGTCAAGCAGCTCCTCAAACAGATGAAGCCAGCCAAGAACAGCGAAAGGTTCAAGTTCTGTGAGTATATCTACGAGGTCCTGGAAGGTCTGAGTCACGAGGTGTACAGGAAGGCTTCAAGGGAGATCTGGGACTGCCTCCAGCGTGCCCGTGACGTCGACGACCACAGGCAGACCCAGCCTCAGCCTGGATTTTCGCAGCCTCAGCCTGGGCCTTCTCAGCAGTACCCTCACCAGTGGCAACCGGATCCCAGCCAGTGGCCAACTCAGCCTGCAAGCCAGCCACAGCACCCTTTTAGTGTGTGGCAGTCTCACCCAGCCTGGCTTCAGCAGAACTTCCAACCCATCTCAAACCCCTCCAACACTGCACCCCACCGAGGCAAACAGATCACGCAGTTGCAAGCTCCGATACCAGGCAGTGCACCCATCACCAGCACCCCATTGGCAGCAGGAGATGCATCCCTAGACTCATCATCCCTCCACCCGAATACCTGTCTCAGCAGTTTGCTCTGCCAGATCCGCCAAGACGAGGAGAAGGAGAAGGAGGGAGATGGAGACACTGCTAATGATCTATGAGTCTTTGTGTTTTGATGATGTATGAGTGAAAGTGATGCTTTGTGTTGAATGAAGAATAAAAGTTGAAAAAAGAACACTTTTTGTCAACGTTGTTAAGTGGAATTGATAACTGCATGAGCCAAATTGCATTGCCCAATAACCCCATGGTCTAAAATTAAAAGCGGTACAAGTTAAACAAATATTATTAATGATCAATTTTACCGCTTTTAATTTTATGACCTTTTAATTAAGTGAATGCAAACTTTGATCCCCTCTACCCAGCAAAAACTTGTCAAATTTTTAGCTTTTATTTTGAAGACCTTTCATTTTGCAATGCATTTTCATCCCCTCAACCCAGCAATAATAACTTCTCCCTTTCCAACCAACACAAGGCAAACATTGAATATCAAGTTTCATAATGTTTATTGTCACATGATTATCAATAGAAATCATTATCAATGCAATACATAACAATACAACAATGTCCTCCAAAATGTCTTTCAACTCCTTCCCATAGTGTCTCTAATGATGTCTCACCATCCTCTCCTGCCATGGAACTGCACCAGCAGGGCTGTTAAAATAGAGTCTCAGTACCTCCCTCTGACGCTTGGCCTCTACACTGTCCCTGTTACCTCGAACTGCCTGCTCCACCTCTAACATGTTGGCTTGATCTCTCCATTCACCAAGGATGATGTTGTGTCGATAATCCTCCTGGTCCACCTCGGCATGCTGAATACTTGGGCACCGGATGCGGAGCATGTTGTGCAGACAGATAGCAGTTTCGACCAGGTCACGCACCACCTCAGGATACTGTTGTAGTGTCTTGAGCAAGCATTGCCAACGGTTTGCCAATATGCCAAAGGCGTTCTCCACCACTCGTCGACCCCTTGAGATGCGGTAGTTGTAGACGAGTTGTTCAGGAGAGAGTCCACGTCTGGCATAGGGTTTCATCAAGTAGGTGCGGAGAGCAAAGGCATCATCTCCAAGGATGAAGAATGGCATCTCTTCATCATCGTTCCGCATGGCCAGGGGGTCGGGGAATCCAATGGTTTCATTCTCTATGCACTCTTTGAGCTCCGAAGCATTGAAAATCTGAGCATCTGACATGTGTCCCATTCCACCAACATCCACCCACAAGAACTTATAGTCGGCGTCCACCAGTGCCATCAACACGATCGAGAAGAAGCCCTTGTAGTTGTGGTAGAGGCTGCCTGAGTTGGGTGCGCATCTGAGGGCGACGTGTTTGCCATCAAGAGCTCCGAGCACATGAGGGATGTTCCATTTACTTTCGAAATCATCAGCGACTTCTGTCCATTCTTCTGGGGTGGTAGGGCACTTCACCATTTCTTCTTTGAACTCTGCAACGATGGCTTGACACACCTCCGGAATGAACTTGACGATGGTGTTTCTGCTGACCCTGAAGTCGTAGGAGAGAGTTGGGTAGAGGTCTCCTGTAGCCAGATGCCTCAGGGTGATGGCGAGCTTCATTCCAGGTTGTAGGGCCTTTCTCAGCCTGGTATCTCCTTTCTCAATCCTGGGGGTGATTCTGTGGAGGATTTCATCAAAGAGAGCAGGTGGGTGGCATCCTCACAAAGTTCTGGAAAGAGTTGATGTCCTCCAGCCTCAGTTCATTCATCAAGCGGTCGTAGTGCCCAAACTGCAATCTTCTTTCTTCTGTCAACCATGGCCAGACCCAGAACTGAGGGGCTCTTCTTCTTCTTCTTCTCATTCTTCTTCTCACTTGAGCAGCTCTTCTTTCATTAATTGCATATTGTTGGAGAAGTAGAGCGAGCTGCAGACGGCCATTTCTCTGATGTTGATCCATGGCTGTCTTCGACGATACTGATGATCGGCAAGCAAATCGGGCCCTATTTATACGGATCGGGACCTGAAATCTGCTTTTTAGTCGGCTTAAAGACGGGAATAGAGCGTAGTTAGATCGGTTTGGTCGGGAATGACGTAGTTGAAACGGCAATAGATCGGCAGCATCGGCGTTGGATCAGTTTTAGATCGGCGGCAATCGCGAATGCAGCGTGGTTACAGCGTACGCGAGCGAGAACACAGCGGCTCCAAACGGCTTCGATCGAGTCTTCAGGGACCCGATCTACCCACGATGAGCGTGGTTACAGCGTAGTGATCGTAATCGGAGCGTACTTAGGACGTAGATACAGCGTAGATACAGCATAGATACAGCGTAGATACAGCGTAGATACAGCGTAGATACAGCGTAGATACAGCGTAGATACAGCGTAGATACAGCGTAGATGACCAGTTTTTTCCCAAAGTGTCCCGATCGCTCCCGACCTGGAGATCGGGGCTAATCGGGGCCAATCGGCATAAGTGGAATGGGGGCATTACAGCCATGTGACTTTTAACGATTTTCGGTAAAACGCATGGCATGTTCAAGGAAACACGCAACAAGCCCCGCATCACCAGTGATCAATTTATTTTTCTCCAACTAGTTAGTTCATGTCACTGTGCACTTTATTTTAAATAAAGGCTCCAGTCTCTTTGCAAGCAGTTGGTACAAATCCAGCTTTTGGTTCCATGTGGAAAAAGTCAGATAACCCAAACTTTCTGCAATTGTTGATAAATAATCTAATGCAATAAATTATAAATAAATAAAATTTAAATAATTAAATTTTAAAATTTCTTAATTGTTAATTTTTAAAACGAAGTTGTCCTTTGAACTCTTGAACCTCCATTGATTCACGTTTTTTAAAGAAACACTTTGGTCGCATCAACACTGACGAATACAACGTACGCCTTCAATCCCCAGATGCCAAGATGGCACAGTGAGCATGCCTGGCATTCTGTCGAGTTTGGCCTTTTCATTGCGGTTCTAATTGTAATGAGCAGCCTATTAGTGACACTTTACACCTTCTCACCACATTCTTGCATCCAGCAACCAGAATGTCCATGCCCAGCAGTGACAGTAATTCAATGGGCTATGCCCACACCCGAGAGGCTGTCCCCTTCAATGCTTACTGCTACAACACGCATTGGATTGTGAGAGTCATCCCAAAATTTCTGTCACCCCACTTGTAACTTTTTAAGTAAAACGTCTAGGTGATTGCAAACATTACAGGTGTATTGTCTAATTATTTATTGAATGCCTTGTAAATATATTGTCACGCTATTTGTTAGGTTTCATTCATTAAAACTGGAGAGTTCATAGAACACCTTACCACATATGCAGTCTTGAGAAAAATTGTCATGGAAAAGGTCCTTTAAACACGTTTACAAGCACGATCTATATTTCCGATGAGCCGCCATTTTGTCAGAATCTCGATATTCCTCAACACTGAGAAGGCAAGAGGCAAATTTGATTGGTCGAGAAGACGTAAAATGTCATAATATTTTGTACAAGTATAAACAGGTTTTTAAAAGTGCCAAGAAGGTGATTTGTATTCTATAGTATTCAAGAATATAATATAATTGAAACAAGAAGAAAAAGCCATATAATGTCATAGCCCCCCTGGTTTTAGTAATTTTTTGCCGCCAGTCAGTCTTATTGGATCTGATCTCGATAGGAAATGACGTGCATATGTAAGCAATCATTCATTATCTGTGTGACAAGTTAGAACATGATCGGTAAATGCATGTCTGAGAAATGGTTGAGGACGTGTTCAATATCGGTTTTTTTTTACAAATAAAATGGCCGCTAGTCGGCCACCTTTGATCGCATCGCGAAACAAAATGATGTGCATATGTATGCCATCATGTGTTGTCTTTTACCAAGTATGAACAAAATCTGTCAATACATCTCCGAGATATGGTTGCGGACACATGGACGCATGGACGGACGGACGAGACCCAATCCATAAGCCGCCGTTTCAGACTAAGTCCAGCGGGGGCTAATAAAATATAGATTTTAGAACTTATAAGGGAAAAAAAAATCAGAAGTATACCACCATTGGTACAACCTCTTTTATACCACCTTAAATAACACCTTAAATTAGTACCATTGCAGAAACACAAGTGACATAGGACACAGAAAAGAGGAAAGATGCATGTATTACAAGATGCAAACTCAGCGACCAACTCAACACCATCATCACGCCATTCACTCCCGCACAAACAACAAAAATCATCAAAACCATCAAAAACTCACAGGCTACTAGTCCTGCCAACATCTCCAATTGGACCACATGGCATATCAGCCCTCAAATATAAGCAATTTCTCTTACCAACACTCGAGAATTTCCCAAATTTGGAAACTTGGCAAAATCATTACCCTCCTTAAACCAAACAAAGATCCCACAAAAGCAGCCTCCTGCACACCTATCACATTACTTTGCACACTCTCCAAAGTTACAGAACACCTTATACTTACACTCACAAACCCTTACAAAACGAGATCTCACATGCCCAACATGGATTCAGACCAAAATACTCCAGCACCATTCTCCTCACAAACCTCACAAAAAACACCTTTGAAGGCTTAAACAATAGAAAAACACCAAAACGCACTACTTTCACTACAGTAGACATCAGCAAAGTGTTTGGCACACTCCCAAAGCTCTTACTCACAAACAAAATATTCAACACAAACATGCACAACAACACCAAACGCTGGCTGGCCATAGACTATCAGTCCTCAGTCCTCTCCCCCACATTCTTGAATCTGTTCATGCATGACATTCCTCAACCACACGATAACATCCAATTAGCCTCATATGCAGACGATATAACCATCACCTCAACTCATAGCAACATAAACACCGCCACAGCACAACTTCAACCCTTCCTCAGCACCCTACAAACCTGGCTCACCATCGACAGACTAAAAGTAGCACCCTCAAAATCAACAACCACTCTTCTAACAAATGACACCAAGGAACATAGCGCTGCACCACACATCACACTAAATGACATCCCTATTCCATACACACACACACACACTTACACACACACACACCAAATAAAAATACTCGGTGTCACTTTTAGCACATCTTTGATGACATCACAAACATTAAAAACATGCACTCCCAGACTGCACACACATAGGGCACACAGGCACCGACATCGCACACCACAAAGAAACAACATCACCAACATACAAACAGTACATTAGAGCAGTTATCAACTTTGCCAACTCATCTTGAGCCTCCAGCCTATCAAACACATCTCAACACCCTGTAGATTGTAGACCATACAAAACAAAGCCCTTCGCATTATCACAGGTTGCACATTAACAACACCCACTACATGTACAACCAACCTCGGGCCTAGACACATTAAAACTACACCACAAGGACAATACAGTGACATCGTTCGTAACATCCCCCACCAAACAACGGAAACTACAAAAAACACATCCATACCCACATCACCATAAACGCCATAAATAACCTGGGCCCAAACAGTATCTTGGGCACAAAACCCCCATCCATCGATGACACAGTGAAATTACTCCCCAGGTCTGATCGTGTTAACCTTTCAGGCTTTAGCTGTGGACACCACCCACAACTTTTACACTACAAACAGACTCGGCAAAACTACTGACGATACCTGCAACCACTGCCAGGCCGCTCCACATTAGGGTGGTCCAAAAATGCAAAAAAAATCACTTTTTTATCTGGATTTTGATGCTCTATTGGATTATTGTTAGAAATGGTCTAAATCATTCACCCAAAAAATATTTTGCATCTGAGTCATCTATAAACTCATACACACTCAACATATACATTTGTCATTTTGGTCAATTTTAATGAAAATCGTCCATGTTGAGAGGCTTACAAATAGAAATATTTTTTTCCTAAATAATGTCATTGATGGTACAATGTACATACCCCTGTGAAGTCCTCATGGTCGAAACATGAGTCAGACATGTATGAACATGTTTCAAAAATGTTGCAAGCATTGTCAAACATGTTTCGACCATGATGATTTCACACTCACAGGCGCATGCAAAAAGTCATGAACCACAAAATGGCTTAGTACAATAGTGCATGTACTTTTTCCACCTAGGTTGCTATTGGATTGTTCTCATTTAGCCAAATTTGGTGAAAAACGCCATATTTCAATTGAAGTGTGGTTGAGTTTCTAGATGGAATTGAGCGAAAATATTTGGTGGGTGAATGTTTTAGACCATTTCTAACAATAATCCAGTAGAGCATCAAAATCGGAGAGATCGATGTTTTTTGGACCACCCTACTCCACATACAATAAAACATATCATGGAAGACTGCGCGTGCGGTCACGGCTTTACGTAGGCAAGAACACAACATCTTGGATGTGAGGGATCTCTTGATTGCTCCTATGAGATCGATCGGAAATATCCGTGCCGCTAGTCTATTCAACCAGAACTGACTGGGGCAACACAACAACAACAACAACACCTTACATTAGTTATTTGTGCCTGTTGTTTGTGTCCTTTTTGACTTCCCTAAAAAAGTAAATTTCCGATTTGGAATTATTTTTTATTTTGTTTGACTGCGAGACAAGTAGAGAACAATTCCAAAGGCAGAGGACTTTCCGTACAATTTGCCAAAGTATTGCTTAAATGGTGGTTCATGTTCCAATTTGTGTGTTCCAAAAACAAACAAAAAAAAGATTCCACTTTAACTTTCTGAGATATTATGTGTAGATCAGAGACAAAATATCTTAATTTAATCAATTTTAAATTCAGGCTGCAACACAACAAAATGTGAAAAAGTCAAGGGGTGTGAATACTTTCTGTAGACACTGTAGCAGGATCGCGATTCAAACCCAGGATAGATAACTTCGAGGTGAATCTTCTATGAGTAGTACAACAATGAGCATGAGTGAGTAATAGCTGATATTGACATTTCTGCATTGAACGTCAACATTTTTCATTTTTGTCAGGAGTCTTGGGCACATTGGTCTAACATTCTTCGCACGTCTAGGTCCCATTTATCAGAGAGACTGCAGACTAGTGTTACAGTGCCAGTCTCGTATAGTCAATTGTACAAAGTTTCTGCACTCATGAATCAATGGAGTGGTGAACACACCATATGCTCACGCTTATCCTATCCACTCCAACTCTCGAAGTTTATTGCCGAAGTTTTACAGCTTATGCTGGACTGGATAGAACTCAATCAATATTTGGCTTCTGCCGATACTTCACCAGAGCATCAGTTTGGATTGCATTGGAAAACAATGCAGTGAACTCCTATGTTAGCACACTACTGCTGCACCATACTGCCATTCAATTTTATATCCTGTAAAATTTTCCTCTTCTTTTTATCCGACCACGATTGTTAAGAATCACCTGTTTATCAGAGCCTTTAAAGTTAATCTTATTCCAAGTAGTCTGTTTTGAATTCTATTATTTGTTGTCACTCCCATGGAATATTACATGGAGATGCAAGCAGGGTTGGGATGACTTAACATAGGTTGGACTGGAATCCTATCTTAGGTAGTTTTTATGTTGACCCAATTGCTTGTTTTAACTTCCTCAAGGCTTAGGAAGGAATACTGGAGTTGGTTCACCCTTTGTGTTGTGCATTTCTTCATATTCTTTCATATGCAGCATGAGGCTGAGAGTGGCATCATTGGCCGAGGGCGCGGCTGCGCTGCTGTTGCAATGCCCTCTGTAGGTTATGGCTGGAATTTGTAATTTGTTCAGTGTGCTGATAATATACATAGGTCACCTACTCTTTGCGAAGACACCATGGGATCTTTAATGTCCACCAACTCATACTGGCAGATGGGACGTCCAGTTCAACATCAATCCAACAGAAGAACCAGAAGAAACAAACAGTGTTTGGCAGCTAAGGTGATGTAATGAGCTGTGGTGAAGCCCATGCAAA
This sequence comes from Myxine glutinosa, assembly GCF_964187855.1. Lineage (NCBI taxonomy): Eukaryota > Metazoa > Chordata > Myxini > Myxiniformes > Myxinidae > Myxine > Myxine glutinosa. The sequence goes on along the minus strand of NC_136267.1, from coordinate 134,008,623 downwards.
GTCGCTGCACAATTGACAATATGGCCGATAATGGATGAAGAGCGTGTCACAGCACATATTGCTCTGGGATCTAATTTTATCGTCCACCAACTAATGCTGGCAGACGCGTATCCCAGTTTAACGCCCATCCCAGAGATGGTATTTATGCCTCGCCTTGCCTGATACATGCCACGATGACAGATTGTTGCTGGGCCAAGATTCAAACCCAGACTCTAGTTTTGTGCGTTTGACTCACCGAGTCTGACATTTTGGATTCGCTATTTTATATGAATTCGGCAATTGTTTGTTAAACTTAAAATTTATTGTAATTACATTACGAGAAGACATGGAAAAGAGAAATAAGTAACTTCAACATATGTTGCAGAATCATCATGTGACAATCTATTATGCAATCCCGCATTCAAACAAAGGTTTAGCCAATTCGCTGTTACAATGTCTGCGGCACCACATTTTGGGTATATACTTATATCGGTTAAAATGAGCAGCTCTGTGAGATCTCGCAATTTCCCGTGTTTTTAGATGGGTTTTTTTTCAACCTAGAAAAAGATAAACCAATTTGAAGGTTTTCAAATCCAGTGATCAAAACGTTGTGCTCCAGGTATGAGCAGGTGAGGGGAGTATCACAAAAAGCCTTCTAATAACCGCTAGGGGTACATCTAAAATCGTTCGAATCTCAATTTTTTGGGAAGAATATAAAAAAAGACAGAGAGACAGAGAGAGAGAGAGAGAGAGAGAGAGAGAGAGAGAGAGAGAGAGAGAGAGAGAGAGAGAGAGAATTTGAATTTTGAATCCCTTTTATTGTATTCAAGGACACAGGAAAAAACATATGTGCAAGCAATCAGTTCCAAAGAAAAGTAAAATCAAATCAATCAGGAATTATAAAGTAATTATCACATTTGAATCATCGACTGAACACAAAACATTGCCAATACACCACTTTCTCTCAAAAAGTTGGACGTTTCCATTACTGAAGAAGAAATCAAATTCTAGCTTGAGTCGTGTTCAGACAAACCCTTTAAAAATAGAAATAGCATCAGAGCCATAGCCGTTATCTATTTTAATTTTCCGAGATTTATATATCGCATACTTTGCAACAGCAACCAAAAAATTGAGAGGAACACCCACGTCTCTACATGTGGGCCTGAAAGACACACCAAATATAAACATATGCATATTGAAAGGGAAGGACAGTTGGTGAAAAAGATATTCAAGGGGGAAAAAAAGCGATGTCAGTCTACGACACTGTACGTAAGCATGAAACAAATCCTCCTTCTGATCACAGAAAGGACAAGTTTCCGGCAGCGAGCTGTTAATACGGTGAACAAAAATATTGGAGGGAAGCGCCCAGTGTGCTAACCCCCATTGTATATGTATTGTACATGTGAGGTACACACCATGTATTGGTAAGGTGTACATGTGAGGCCAGAGGGGTAGAGGGAGACCCCGACCCCAACCGCTCTGACCACAAAGCTACTCGTGTTCTCCCAGAGAGGTGTACATTCTTATTTTGTCGAGAGAGATCACGGATTCCAATCTTAGTTACAAGATGAAAGGGGGGGGGGGGGTGGGGGGTATGTTCAATCTCCGGCTGGAGAGAAGAAGAAGGGAGCACTTTGATTTCAGGGAAACCTAACCGAAAATCCTCAATGTTACCAACACCTTCCCAGCCGATGTTTATGTCTAAATTCCCTAATGACTATACGTACAACTTGGCCTACAAGTCGGACAGATCGAGATCCAACTGAGGTTGCTACCAACCCAGCAGGTTTCTACTTAACTCCAGATGAATCTCTCAGATCACATACTTTGTTAATCCCTCCTTGGATAATTTTTTAAATCAGGGCATGGCTATGAGGGATACCAGGAAAAAAGTTATTGAAGAAAAGGGGTTCTTGAAGGAACATTCGACAATTATAGCCCTCAAGCAAGCGGTGGACGTCAAACCTTTTCCAAGTGTCCAATAAACTCTGATAGAATCTCGGAAGAGAGGCAAAATTTATATGCTCGAGGTCTATCAAAAGAAGCTGCCAATCATATCTCAGTTTACCAGCCTGTTGTAACAGAAAAAACGCAAAAGCCCGCCAGGGCAGCTGTTCAGCGAACAGTAGTCTCTGCAGGGACTGCAGCCAAAAAGCCACAAACCGGCCAGAGATATCAACAATGCCCTGGCCACCTTCCTTCCGAGGGTAGTACAATATCTCAGGCCTCAGCCAATGGTAGCCACTCCGAAAGAAGTTTACCAGCATTCACTGAGTAGCCATAATTAGCTGGTTTGATGGCTGTAAAGCAATAATTCTGTGCCATAATTTTGTTGCAACCAGATTGTTTATGACAAGGGTACGACCTCGATAGGAGATGGACCTCAGCAGTCCTTCCCATGCTTTCAATCTGTGCATAATTTGTTCCAGCACTCCTTCCCAATTTTTCATTTCTGTTTCACGATTGCCAATATGCACTCCAAGATATTTAACCACATCCGTTCTCCAGACCAGGTTATGTGGGAGTGAAGGTGGTGATACACAAGAGAGATTGCTTTTACCACACCATAATGCTGTACTTTTATTCCAATTGATCCCACCAGAAGAGGCTGCAGAAAAATCTCGCATACAACGTTGTAAAGCAGAGATATCATTGGAGCTTCTAATCAAAACACAGACATCATCAGCATAAGCCGTCTGCACAAATTCTGCTCCTTCTATACTTCTCATTCCCTGAGGTATTCGTTGTCTAATAGACCGAAGGAGTGGTTCAAGGGCGACTATATACAGACATGGCATTTAATATGGAATATATATTTTTTCTTGACTTGGGTTTCCTTTCTGAACTCAGTATATCAATCTGGTGAGTTTATTTTACGCTTCGGTGATGTCTTTGTTAAAAGAACCATGTCACTGATTGTCTGTCGCAGCAAGAAGTCAATAACAGGATTATATCACAGGTGGTGTGACAAAATGTACGGACAGGTACATTTGACGATTGACTTCACAATCGGGTATATAAGGGTTGTTGCATTCTGTATTAGTGGAAAACAACTGCTGCACGTCCACAAAAGTTATTGCCGCTTCCTCTGGAGATGGTCCGTCACCTCGACAATGCTGTTTGTCATGGAGTGGTGGCTTTACGAAATTGCGGCATGAAACAGCGTGCTATTTCTCGGCAGTATGGCATCACTCAAGGTCAGGTGTCAAAGATCCCGAAACAAAATGCTCAGAGGGGTGTCCTTACTCCAATATCGAGGCCAGGACGTCCCCGCAGAACCACAAGGAGGGATGATCGCCAGCTGCACCGGTTAGTCCGCAACGGCCGTACCAAGTCAGCTAATCGGCTTAGGGCTGAGTTGCAGCAACTGACAAATGTGCCTGTATCCAGAAGGCTAGTCAACCAACGACTGGTTCAAGCAGGCTATCGTGCCAGGTGTCCCCTGAGAAAGCCATGCCTGACCAGACAACACCACCAGCGCCGATTGCAGTGGGCCAGAGAGCACCGTCAATGGCAGCCAGGACACTGGAATCACGTGTTCTTCAGTGACGAGTCTTGATTTCTGGTCTATCGTCAAGATGGCCATGTCCGAGTGCGCAGACAAGTGCATGAAGCCTACAGCGAAGATTGTATAGTGCCAAGAGTCCAAGCTGGAGGTGGTGGGGTGACTGTTTGGGATGCTTTTCATGCAGGGGGCAAAACTGACCTGGTTGTTCTGAATGGAAACCTGAACCAGTTCAAGTACAAGGCCATTCTGGAAGAAACATTGCTTCCATTTGCTCGTGCAGCCTTTCGAGGAAACTTTGTCTTCCAAGATGACAATGCATGGCCTCATCGTGCTCGCATGATCCAACACTTTCTTGTTGACCGTGGTGTCGAGCATATGGAGTGGCCTGCCATGTCTCCGGATATGAATCCGATAGAGAACTTGTGGGCAGAATTAACGTGTCAAATCGACAACTTGGACCAGCAGCCTACCTCTGTGCGTGAATTGCAGCATGTAATTGTATTGTCACTGCATGGCAAGCGATTCCTGTCCAAACCTTGGCAAATCTCGTGAACAGCATGCCTCGACGTGTACGTGCTCTCCTGAATGCTCGTCGGGGTTGCACGACGTACTCAACTGTAATTTTACTGTCCGTAATCCCAGTCATAATTTAGCTTTTGTTTTTGTTGAAATTTTTTTTGGCTAATGTGAAAAATAAAGAGACTTCTGGAAAACGTACAGAAGTTTAATACAGTACTGTCCGTGAATTGAGTTCAATATCAGCTTACATCACTTTCAAGGATCAATTTATTTGCTTCGAAATATCAAATGTGGTTTTTGTTTCTTTTGAAGGTCACATTAACAAAATCGGGAATAATTTCAACATAATTCCAATGAACTTTTGGTTCTAAGTCAACTTGAAAAGTAAGTTCACCCCCACAAAAAAAATATTCCATATTAAATGCCAAGTATGTATAAAAGCCCGGAGAGGGGGCAACCTTGGTGCATACCCCGTTGGAAAGGAAAGGGAGAACATAACCTATTGTTGATCTTTATCATACATTGAGTATTAGTATACAGGAGTTTCACATAAGAGATGAATGTTTCACCAAACCCCATTCCTCTCAGGACAGAAAAAGGTACTTGTGGTCAACACGATCGAAGGCCTTAGTTTTATCAAGAAACAGCAATCCAAAATCATCACACAGGAAATTATTGCATGAAATAACATCTCTTACCAAATAAATATTATCATAAATAGATTTTCCAGGCACACAATAGGTCTGGTCCGGGTGTACAACTGAACTAATCACAGTCTTCATACGATTAGCAAGTACTTTAGAGAGAATTTTGTAATCAACACACAATAAGGAGATAGGTCGCCAGTTATCAACCAGTTGAAGATTCCCAGCTTTTGGCAGCAAACAAATGACTGCTCGTCTACAAGACATTGGAAATTCTCCGACACGTATGCTTTCATCGAATACATTGAGTAGGTCAGGTCCCACAGGAGCCCAGAAGGTCTTATAGAATTCTGCGGGCAGGCCATGTATTCCACAAGCTTTCCCATCTTTCAGGCTCCGCACAGCTGCTTCAAGTTCTTCAGCCAAAATTGGGGAGTGAAGCATGCATCGCTCGTCCTCCTCGACACTCGGAAGCCCAGCAATTAACTCTTGTATCACCTCATTGTCCACGTTCTGAGGAGAATACAAGTTAGAATAGAACCCTTTCAGAGTACACCTGATCGCCTGCTGGGAGGTCACCAGCGACCCATTGGGAGTGAGTAAAGTATGAATTTGTTGTGACCCTTTGAGGGAAAACTCTAACTTAAAGAATATTCTTTGTTTGGCATGTCCAGAGTTAAATAGCTCATTCGCATTCGGACCAAGGCATCCATTGCCCATTGCCGTACCGTTTTCTCTAGCACTGCTTTCTTTGCCCATATTAGTTGGTCAGGTGCACCTCTGCCAACCTCGTCAATATTCTGTTCTAAGGATACAATTTCAGATTTTAACTGATCGATTGATATTGATTGGATTTTAGTGGTGTATACACTATACTGTTGACAGAAGTTCTTAATTTGGGAGTTTGCAATGTCCCACCACAGCCGGAGACTATCATTTTCAGGTCTGGAGGAGCTAATTTTCCCCCACACGACGCGAAAGGCATCATTAAATTCCTTGTCATGTAAGAGACGAGTATTCAAAGACCAGTAAGCACTACCACCTGGTGGAAAGGGTAACTTAAGGGACATTGAGATTAAACTGTGGTCTGTGAATCCAGTTGGTAAAATTTTGGAGACAGACACCGCATTCAACATTGGCTTGTTCACATAGAATCTGTCCAGCCTTGCCATTGACATAATACCATCATTGCATCTACACCATGTATAACAGCGTGAGAGTGGGTGTTGTGATCTCCACACATCCTTAAACCGAAAGATGTTGATGGTGTCCTCTAGAGCTTTTGTTGAGGCAACATGAGGCTCATGACCATTCCTATCAATCGACGGACAAATTGTGCAATTAAAATCTCCCACGATACAAATAAAAGCTGTTGCGTCCAGAGTTTTTACAAAATCCCGTAGAGTGGAAAAGAACATTTTCCTCTCCATTGGGTCACACGGTGCATAAACATTCACTACTATAATCTTTTGGGTATTGTAAAGAAAATCTACGGAGATCAAATGCCCTTTATAGATTTCTTTAAATGAAACCTGTTGAGCACAAATCTTATGACTTAAGCAAATGGCAACACTGGCCAGAGGTGTAGGGAACCCACTTAGCCACCATTGCCCTTTAAAAAGTTTCCCCAATCGGCTACTTGAGCACTAGTAGCATGGGTCTCTTGTAAGAGAATAATGTCAGACTTTTCTTTCCCAACCGCTTGAATGGTTTGCACCCTCCCTAAGGGGGCACGACCCCCATTTATATTTAAGGATACAACATTTAGTTCCATAGTTTATTCTTCTGGGGGGTAAAGTCCTCTTCCTCATTTAATTCCATATTTGCCTTCGTGATGGCTTTCCTCAGCCGCTGAAATTCAGGTTCGGAGATTTCCACATGATCACTCGTTTGCAGCAAAGGTTTTGTGGCTACAAGGAAGGCCTGAATATTAGGAAAATGATCCTGAATACGTACATTCCGTTGTCTGAAAGTTTCCTTCAAAAATATGACAATAATTTCTTTTGGGATTCCAAAAGGCTGTTCCTCCTGAGGGGGGAAAGCCCTGTCAACCATTGCCACTGGCTCCTCATGGCCGATCAGTGTCTCGGTAGTTAGAATTCCCTTAGTGACGCTAGTAATGGGTTCCTCCTGAACCTGCACAGAAACACCTGTTCCATCCCCATCTACCTTGGTTTCCTCAGCCTCTTTATCCTCATGCATCATTGCAATGGGGAGGGAGGAGTCGTTATTAACGGTAATGGGTATTTTGCATTCCCCATTAGAATTGATATGGTCATCAGTAGGCTGTTCGGTTTCACAGCTTGATTCCAACCTTCAGAAAAAAATTCCCCTTCATCCTGAGCAGGTGGTATCATGTCAGCCATAGTTTCACCACCTTGCTGACCTTCATGTGAAGGACTATCTGAACCGTTTAAACTGCTTTCTGTCTGCACCACCAACACTTTAACACCTTTATCCTAATTCCTAGTACTTAAAAGTGACCGTTTCAAATTTTTCCGAGACGCGGCATCTACAATCTGCTGCTCCTCACAAATCATTCCCTCTACTGGTAGAGGCTTCTCCCTTACATTTGCTGACTCATCAGTTGCACGATGGCCAGCTGTACTGGATGACTCATCGCTTACACGAAGCACCTCCGTATGGGTCTCATCAGCACCACTCTTAGCCGTACCTTGATGGTCCGATGTAGATTCCTGCACTGAAGGCGAATCATCTATAGAATCATCCATAGTGGTCACGGGGGGAGCTGGTCCGGCTGCTGTGGCATACGTTTTCTCCCCATCAGGACAGTACTGCCTCGTGTGTCCATGTGCACCACACCCGTAACAAATCAACCTCTCCATTGCCGCAAAAATCCTATGCTCACGTTTTGACGACTTAAATACGAGAGAGACATTCAATTGCGTCAAACCATCCTTCAAAACAACATAACAAAACCGTCTAAACGTTTCGATATGCTTTAGCTTCCCGTCTGTAGTGCGTATGGAGGCTTTGATAGTTCTCGACACCACAATACCGTACTGACCGAGCTTCTGAAGAATTTCCTCATTAGACAGCGTCGGTAGAACGCTTGATAGTAGGGTAGGTGGGGGTAATATGGACCCCCTAAGCCAAAGTCCCGATAGAGGCTATACAAATAGACAAGGAAAATTTCCAAATAATGGTTTATTTAGACAACCAGACAGACTACATCCCCGTGCAGTTTGGGTTGAATAAAATCAAAGACATATGATTGAGGGGACAAATAAAAATATGCCATCAGTGTCCATATTCCAAACAGGGTGGGGAATATGGACCCACCATTGGGGTAATATGGACTGTGGGTCCATATTACCTCAATGTGGCAAGTCCAGTTTCTTTTCGACAAATGTTCCCTGGGCCAAATGTTACTTTCCGATTTTTCAGTGAACAACAACCTTAGCGACACTCGTCACAGACGAAAGCACCGATACCCTCATAGTCAGTTTCGTTTTAGTGGGCCCATTGCTTGCATTTACTGCATTGGATCCAAGAAAATTCAGGTGGATCAACAAAGAACTCATTGCAATATATGCAGTAGACATTACTCATGCAGTTTTCAGGTCCTTTTCTGTGTTGCTTTGCAGACTTGGTAACCTGCTTTCGAACTGGAGGACCGCGCTTTGTTCGTGGTCTGTTGCCTTTTTTCGCTTTCAAATTAGTTGGGGATATAGGATTCTGCTTCTCGTGTGTTGGCCCTTTCTTCAATGCCCTTCTCTCTTGTTCTTGATGTTCCATGATCAAACGTCTTTTATAAGGAGAGGATGTGATGATTTCGCTTTTTCGGGGCGAGTTAAATCTCCGACAGTGCATAGTCACTGTCGGATTTTTATACAGAATCAAGTGTACATGTTATCGGCTGTTAACAAACAGCCGATACTTCACGGCTACTTGGACCATGCCTAGTTTTGCTTAGAGTCCCTGTATATAGAGAGTTGTGTCAACTCAAATTTGGACGCCATTTTGTGTCTAAGTGTGTCGGATTAGATATACATGTACATTCACGATATGGGGTGATATATTCTAAACCTGCTAAAAAAAAATTTACTACACATATTTAGTCTTATTATTACATACAGGTGATATTTGTTTTGTCAAAAACTCAGCTATTGCCGTGAAAAAGAGCTGTGTGGTGATATTAAAAGTGGTATGGCAATGCATATTACAAGCCAACACTGCATATAAGAGCTAACATTATAAGTAAGACAAACCAATGCTGTCGTTCTCTGAATTTTAATAACTTTTAGAAAGGAGTGTGGGCATATCCAATATTTTTTAAAGGGTGCCGAGAGCAATTCCGGTGTAGGACTTCCAGCCGACATATAATCTAACACACTTAAAACAAATTCTGTACGTGGTATTGCCATATTTCTATAGTGTACAACTTTAGTTTTATCGACATTTATATTCAATTTCCATTGTAATGATTTAACAAGCTGCAAGTCAGCTTCTGTCTCTGACATAAGGAAAACGTCATCGGCATCTAGTAAGATTGAAACGTTCATTTATTACTACACCCTTGCCCAGAACTCTGATGGATATTGCCTGATCGATTAATATGTTTCATAGCTGGCGACTTAATTAACACTTAATTTTCGACTGCGCCAAGCCGTAATTAAACAGAGAAAAAACTTTTAAAAATACCTGCAGTGTTCACGGTTCGTCGAGTCGAACAGATATGGAAAAGCACAGATAAGACGTCGTATTCACCATAACTTGTTTAATTTCACCAGGAACACGATGAGGCCAACACAGTAAACATTCAGTACAAAACTTGGTTCATACATTCAGTACAGAACATGATTCATACATTCAGACCGTAAGAAAACTCTGCCCGTAATACAACACACTGACCAGGCCAACACTTCATCCCACTACGTTCACTCCTCACAAGTGAAACTCATCACTACTCCGTTCACTCCTCACAAGTGAGACTCATCACTACTCCGTTCACTCCTCACAAGTGAGCATCCCCCTCACAAGACGCATGAGCACTGTACAAAGCAAACAATAACTCGTCAAATTTTGGACGTATGGATGGCTGCACAACCCGCAAAAATATTGAGCAGGTCCCCCCCTAAAATTGCTTTTATGATTGCCGATTAGGCTAAAGATTTTAAACCAAAAAAATAACTTCCCTCGGAATAAGTTTTGAATGGACGGACAGACAACTGAAAACAAAACGGACCATGGGTTTCCCACCCCTATAAAATCAAAATTAATTCCCTCTGAAAAAGTACAGTGACATTGCCCGCAGACTACCCAACCGCAGACCAGGCAATGTCACTGTACCGGGACATTTCATTAATCAATGACAATATGCGGTCCGCTAGGACTACCCGAAAAAAATTGAGCAGGGTTCTTCCCACGGAAATGCATTTTTGGTCAGCTCCTTGAAGATTATAAACAAACACAAATCACTTCCCTTTAAAAGGGTTTTCAACGGACAGACAACCAAAAAAAAACCGAACAGATAGAATTGCTTTTGAACATCGATCATCAAGCGGCGTGGGCCTACCTGGCAGAGTCTCGAGGAGTCGATCGCTTTCCAGCTCTTTCGTCTGACTTTCGCTTCCCAAATTTGTCTTCTGACTTTATCACTTGGAAATCTATACATCTTATATTTCCCAGATTGGTTTGAACAACCAAAAGCAGAACAACCAGTCATTTTGTTTGGCAATAAACAACATTCCCGTACCAAGCTGACGTTCACACACGGTGAAGTTAGACACAAAATGGCGCCACGAAATCACGTGACCAGAAATCTCGGGTCAGCGCATGGCGCAACTCTCTTTATACAGGGACTCTAGTTTTGCTTAGTCACATATTTCGGTGCAGAAAAATTTATTTGATTCAAATTTTGACAGTGAACATGCTGTTTTGTGGACTTATTCTATTAGCTTCCTGTGTGGGGAATATGGACATGGGTCCATATTAGACACTACCAAAGGGTCCATATTCCCCACACCATGCCTCTCGATCATGTCAGCATGCCCAGTACATATGGGCTGGGATGGAGTTTTCTACACACAGTGGTGCTGGAGATAGCTCTCACGTGTACTCAGCCAGGGACACCACTCATCAAACAAGCTCGTGACTACATGTACATACACAGTACTGCATGCTTATGAATTGTAAAATTTCAGATGAAAACTTTTGGAAGTTTGCACTTACCGTCATTAAAGAGTTTGAATCATCTGCAGTTGTTCACTTGCTGGTCGGCCATACTTGTTTATCCCGTGATATGGAGACGAGGCTTGATGCAGTGCATCATGGGAAATTCAATGGGGTCCATATTCCCCCCGGGGTCCATATTACCTCCACCCACTATATTACCTTTGAGGCCGGAGTGTTCCATGGCGAAACCGGAACAAACTGGTCATTACCCAAGGTGAGTCCGTTCTGCACGACAATGCGTGCGAAACGGACACGTGAAACGAAAACAACCACCTTGTGGTGCATTCGGGACGTTGCCCGGATGTTCTCACAACCGATCAATTCTCCGATTGCGAGGAGCGTCTCCTCCAGCAAGACATCTTCCGGTGGGACAAAACACATCCCGTGTTCATCTGTTAACACCTCATCGGCGTCACGACCGGCATTACTTCGACTATTCTTGCTAGCCATTTGAAGTAACTAAACGAAAATAACCAATAAAATGATACTAAGGTTTATAAAACCGAAATAAATGAAAAACAACAATAACTGGGAAATAAATAAATAAATAAATCAGTCAATCAATCAATCAATCAATCAATCAATCTCGTTAACCACCTAAAGTGGCTAACTTTAACCGTGCTGTCTCTCCCTCTCTCGCTTAGTAGACAAGACGATAGAGAGGGACACCGACACTCGGACAGCAGAAAGAACCAAAAGGTAGGAAGAAGGAAAAAATGCAACAAGAAACACAGCACGTACCGCCAGTGACTGAGCAACAGACCTGGTGCTTGCACGTGTGTGCTAAGCGAGCGGCAGCTGTGCAAAGTGGGAGGGGAGAGAGAGAGAGAGAGAGAGAGGAAGAGAGAGAAAGAAAGGGTCAAAGATTTCTCTCTTTGGAGTTTGACTTCAAGTTTTTTTTTCCCATGAACCAAAAGCTAATTGGATGGAAATTAGTATACTTTGAGAGTTGCACGCTTGGAAAGAGCATGAAAAACTGAGCTGATTAGGCCGAACTTAGTTTTTTCGTTTTTTTGAAATTCCGACTTATGAGGGCTCACTTTAAGTAGTTAAGTGCATTATAGTTGTGGATCCCCTCAGTCTTCGACGAAAATCACCAACACTTGAATAAGAAATACATCAACTCATGAAAAACATTGATTGCTGGGTTGTAACTCTATTTTATGTAACGTTTCTTGTGCTCCTGGAAGTTGTGCTTCCATTATTCGACCGCAGATTGGGTAATTCCTCGGCCTCGTTTGTACGGTTGAGTTTGAAAATGCACACTGGAACAATCCTTTGCTCATTTCGCAAAGACCACCATAAGATGCTATGTTAACATTCAGCAAGTAGGAAGATAAGAAACATGTTCATTTCCAGAATCAATTGTTTCCTGTTTATAAATATAAATTTTAGCCTGGGTTTGGCTTAGCGGTTAGGGTGCCGGCTTGGGATCCTCGGATCCTGGGTTGTAAATCCCTGTTGATCGCTGAATTAACACCAGGAGGGTTGACTCAGCCTGTCATCCTTCCGAGGTCGGCAAATTGAGTACCAGTTCACTGGTAATTCCCTGTGTGTCGCAAGAGGTGACTAATAGGGTTGGTGGCAGGAAGGGCATCCGGCCATAAAACATTGCTTCAAAAAAACGGGTACCAAGGTGCACCTAAAAAGGCAACCCCTGCTCTGCAGGAAAAAAAATGGCCTCTAGAGGTGGTTCTTCTTCTTCTTTTAAACATAAATTTTGTTTAATTGTTGTCATTACATTTGGAGTTATATAATCTTTTTTGTGGAAAGGTTTGTTGAATTAGTTGTTATCGTTATGTTTTCACCGATGCTTGTCTGTCTGTCGGTGAGCAGGATATCTCAAAAAGGTTTGGGCGGATTCGGACGAAACTTGGTGGGAAGGCTGTAGGTGTGACAAGGACAGGTTTATTCGAGTTTGGTGAAGATTTGGATCTGACAACGAGATTTTTATTTAATTTTAAGTGATTATTCATATTTGAGAGTCTTACGATAGACAGTATAGTGAGATATTTCAAAACATTGTGGACGGGTTATGACAAAAAATCTAGGTGGGTGAGTTGGTCCGGTGGCAAGAACAAGCCGATTAGATTTTGGTTCAGGTCCAAATCCATATTTGGCCTATCGCTGGGATAGAAAACGTCAACCTGGTGGAGGTATGCGCTCTACCGAGTGGGTTCTATTTGTTCATGTTTCATTTTCGAATTGATTGCTCATCATTCTGATATTTATCTTCATTTTGTCATTCCACCGTTCACCCAAACATTCATGAATCAATTTCTTGGAATTAATTCCTTCATTGATTCATTCATCTGGGAACGTTTGAATGTGTGAAATTGCACTCTGGATCAAATCAAAGAGGTCGATTTGAACAAGTCCTTTGGAATCTTTGAATTTCAGGCTCTGGCTTTCTTCGCCAAAGAGAATTAAACCCGTGGTAGACCACGTCTCCATGGCTCAAAAGTAGAAAGGTATCCCTGTGTCAGCACTTGTTGCAAACAATTGTGAAACTCAACTCCTACACAGGATGCCACACATTCGCAAGCAGGACAGGCGACTTCATCTTCCCGACAACAGAACTTCACCAGGATGACAGTTTTAGTCTCATTGAATCTCCATGTATTGAACGCTGCAAGACTGTAGGATTATATTGCTAGCAGCTGGCAGACAGTCATTGGAAGGAGTTTGCAGGGTACACGTGCAGTAACACTTGTACACAGGATGTGCAAAATATTAATTCAGCATCGTTTGCATTCCCATCTAGCTTATCTCTCCCATTCATGCTTCACCGATGATCTTTACCCGACAGTGCATGTTTTAAAGAATGTTAATTGCCAGCGTCCGTGTGATTCACTAATCCTAGACTTATTGCCACAACAATACAGTCTAATAAGCATATTGGAAGCGTCTGTCAAATATAATGACATCAACCTCCTATTGCATATTGTATCACCTCTGGTAAGTCAAGCCATACTCTCTTATTGCAAGTACTGTATTCAAATCGTGGTGTCGATTGAAGTGGTATTCTAATTTGTCACAATTTCAATTTGCTTTGTAATATGCAGAAGGCAGCGACTGCTGTTCCAAGGATTAGCAACTGCGTATTAGATAATGTTGATGGAAGTTGCTATGCATGCAAATTACAGTAATCGGGCATCGGCACAGACTGAGAGATCCCCTTACCCCTGCACATTTACAGCCACCACAACCACCCACGCTCACACTCCCCCATTGTGTTGTTGCTTGCCAGACTCCTTCTCTATGCACATTGCTGTTTGGTTTGTACAGTTTTATAACGCGCATCTTTCCGATCGATGATTTTTGGCTGAATCTTTTCTACCCCCGTTAATTCACCCCAGATCCACTTTTCTGAAATACCGACTTCTTTCCTGGAAGTCTTGGCAGTGTCCATGTGGTTTTTTTTACCTCTCCCACCCCCCTTCCCATGCCTCCTCCCCCCAAGCCCTCTCCCTCCCACAGATCTCCTGATATTCCTGCTCTCAAATGTTGTACTTGTGTGTTTCCCCCTCTCTCACCATCTTGTCTCCCGCTCCCTTTATTTCGTCTCATGTGTCCGTTTGTTTTTTTGTCATTAATGTTAGCTCTTACACGAGCCTCGATCTTGTGTACAAATATATATATATATATATATATATACTAGCAGAAGTACCCGGCATTGCCGGGCGGGGGAGGAGGAGGGGAGGGGAAAGAGGAGGGGAGGGGAACAGGGGGGAGGGGGAGGGGGAAGGGGGGGGAGGGGAAGGGGGGGAGGGGAGGGTGTGGGGGTGCCTGGGGGAAGAAGGGCCCCTCCCCCTCCCCCTTCCCCTCCCCCCCTTCACCTCCCCCTCACCCCCCTCCCCCCATCCCCCCCAGTCCCCCCTTCCCCCTCCCCCCCTCCCCCATCCCCCTCCCCCCCGTTCCCCTCCCCTCCTCTTCCCCCTCCCCTCCTCCTCCCCCTTAACACCAGGGGGGTTGACTCAGCCTGTCATCCTACCGAGGTCGGCAAATTGAGTACCAGTTCACTGGTAATTCCCTGTGTGTCGCAAGAGGCGCCTAACAGGGTTGGTGGCACGAACCCGGAAGTCGGAACTCATTGTCGTCAAATAAATGTAGCATGTATGTTTCACTCTCTGTCACATGCCGTTGGTCCCATGTCAATCGGATGAAGTTCAAAAATTAACATTACGAAGTTTCTCTGGAACGTACTGATTCCGAATAATGAAGTTGAAAAATTAACGTTCCGAAATACGCTAATTACGCTAACAGAAGCGCTGGCGCTGCGAAGTGCTAGAGGGAGCGCTGCGCTCCCTCCCTTCGATTCCCTCCCTCTTCTGCTAGCGTTTCTGCGCTAATACGCTAATTTTAAAACCCGAGTTTTTTTTACAATTTAAGGTGTGCTGTAGTTGCTCTGAGACGTACTGATTCCGAATATGCCTTTGGTTTTTCTCTGCGATGAGTAGTTCTCGAGTTATATATATATATATATATATATATATATATATATATATATATATATATATATATATATATATATATATATATATATATATATATATACATATATATATGTATATATATATATATATTGTAACGATTTTGAGAAGTGTGTAACAGTTTTTTGAGAAGTGTAACAATTTTGGAGGAAGTGTAACGAATGTGAAAACGTTACAATGTGAACGTTACAAACGTACGGTAGGTACCACCCTGTTAATGTAAATAATGGTCGCAGTCAGCGTCCTAGTTAATTGCATGGAATATACACGCAGGTCACGATATATCTTTTAAATAGTGTATTTCCTTATTCCATGTAGGCTAAGTATGTGTTTTCCCACTAGATTGACTTTGCATTGTATCAAACAAAATAAGCGTAGGCCCTTCCAATTTCCCCAAAACCTCCCTTCCATTTGCCTTCCGCATTTTGGTCGGTTTTTCTCTTCAACCACCATTGGCCACGAGGTAAGGTTGGAGAAGAAAGGCGTGTCTCCACCTCGTCAGAAGAGGGAAGGAGTGAACCGGCCCTAACAGCCCATCAACACCGCGGTGAGTGACCCGGTAGGCGTGCCCTCGGAGTCGGCGGCTTGATTCCGCCCGAGGTGATAAAAGCGCCTGCAGGGGACTACTTTGAGAGATGAGCTGGATCCTGGAGATGACCCTGGGAGAGGAGCAAAGAGGCTGCACCAAAGAGAGGCGGTGAGATGCGAAACGCTCCAAGCCAAAGAGGAGAGGTACTCGGAAAGGAAACCAGCTTTGGAGAGACGCGCTGAAAGGAGGGAGACGGCTCCACCAGGAAGAAGAGGAGCAGGTGTGCCGAGCCAGCGCGTGACGTCTACAGCAGCGGATACGCGACGGAGGATTTTCCCGCCAAAAACCGCGAGGAATTGAGAGCTGCTACCTCCGGCCTGGCCTCCCTCTCCAGCAATCTACCTCAAGCCTTACCTGCCTGCATTATCCCCTGCGTAAGTGTGAACGTCCTGTCCTGCTCGTTGGTCTTGGGGCTAAGTAAAAATGAATAGTGTAAGTTAAGGATTCGCTGTGTCACTGTTTCTTCCATCCTTTGCTTGTGTGTGTATAATAAATCTGTTCTTCCTCCGTATTCTTCTTCTTCTTTTTCATTCTCTTGCGATCGCTTTAGAGATTTCCCGATTGAATATCCGTGGGGCGATCTGGTCAACGTCGGGTGAAATCGGGTTTTAATCGGGGAGTAACTGTTCGGACGCGGTTAAATACACCACCGCTCGGTCAATATAACATCTAAAAGCCGCGTCTGTAACAATTGGTGTCAGGAGTGGGATTCGAGGCCCGACCAAATTTTGAAAAAAAAAAAAAAAACGAATAGAGGAAAAAAAAAAATTTGGTCAAAATTTGGAGCGGCCGAAATTTGTTTTGTTTTACGAAACTCGAATTTTGCAAGTCGCGCTATGGCGGATCAAGACGGCTGGGGTCCGGTAGGGGAGAGTGAGGCAGGGTCGGTCCAGGACCAAATTGAGGGACGTGAGGAGAGCGAAGCAGCGAGGGTAGCAGACGCGCAAAATGGCGCCTCGCTGGTCACCGCGCCCGCGACCGTGGAAGCGCCCCTGGTGGATCCGAACCTTTTTATGTTGCAAATGAGGGCCCTTATGGAACGAATGGGAGACCAAATTGTGGGAATGAGGGCTCAGGGTGAGCGATTAGAGGGCCAAATGGGGGTAATGGGGAACCGGATGGATGCTCAGGGTGAGCGATTAGAGGGCCAAATGGGGGTAATGAGGGACGAAGCGAGGGGTACTGGTGAGGGGTTAGACAAGAAATTTGGGAAGTTAGACAATAATTTTGAGGAGTTAGACAAGAAATTTGGGAAGTTAGACAATAATTTTGAGGAGTTAGACAAGAAATTTGGGAAGTTAGACAATAATTTTGAGGAGTTAGACAAGAAATTTGGGAAGTTAGACAATAATTTTGAGGGGTTAGACAACGGGATAAAAGAGGTGAGAAATGGGTTAATGGGGGTAGAAAACAGAATGGCCGCTCAAGAGAATCAAATGGAAGGGATGCAAAAGGGGTTAGAGGGGTTAGAAAACAGTATGGAAGGCAAATTGAGGGACATGAGGGACCAAGCGGAAAGGGAAGTTAAACAAATGGAGCAGCAGATAGAGGGGGTCAGAATGGGGGTAGAAACCAAACTGGATGCTCACAGGGAGGAAATGGAGCAGATGAGGGTGGCATCTGGGCAGGAGATGCAAGTGATGGGAGAGGAGATCAGAAGAGGAGTGAGTGAGGAGGTCGGAGGAGTGCGCGAGGAGGTGAGGCACTGTAGGGAGCACATGGAGAAGGAGGTGAGAAAGGCGACTGTAAAGTTACAAGGGGGCATAGAGGACCTGACGCAGGAGGTGGAGCAGCTGACGGTGGGACAGACGGAGTTAGTGGAGCAGGTTCAAAGGAACACTGCGGTATTAGGAGGTTTAAAGGCGACACAGAAAGAACTAAAAGATGACTTAATAGCGACAAAGAGGGAATGTCAGATGGTACGTGAGGGACTGACAACGAGGTTGGACGAGGTGATAGAGGTAATGGAGACGAAGGACCGGCAGGTGAGGACGCACCTGGAAACGGTCAAGGTAGCCTTAGAGGATGAGCTTGAGGAGACGTACCGGGGAATAAAAGAGGTGAAGCACAAATTAGAAGAAGTGGAAGAAGGGATGAGCGAAATTAAGAAGCGACGGAGAGGGGATAAGAAAGAGATAAAAGAGGAGATAAAAGAATTGGTCCAAAGTCTGTGTTTGGATCGTGATGTGCTCGTTAACCGGATGAGGGATTCGCAGGTGATGGAGGAGAAGCGAAGAGGAAGAGGACCCGGTGTAAGTGGTGACCAATATGGTCGTGCGTATGATGCGCCAGGTGATTTAAGAGGCTTGGGGTTCGAGATGGACCCGGGTGTTCGTGAGAGGCCGTTGGTGAAGTGTGCGACAGGTCTGGTGTGCGAAAGAGGAGGTGTGCGAGAAAGTCCGACTCTGGGGTGTGTGAGGAAAAAGTGCGTGCCAAGGAGTGAGTGTGCTGGCGGGAGTGAGTCGGTCGTAGCGCGTGTGCGAGGGAGCACATGGAAGCGTGGTGTGGTGAGTGTTACAGAGGGTGTGACGGGAGAGTGTGCGCAAGAGTGTGCGCGAGAAAGGTGTGTGACGGACAGGTGCATGAGGAAAGAGTGCGCTGTCAGAAGTAAGGAAGAGTGTCCACCTGTGGTGAGTGTTACAGAGGGTGTGACGGGAGAGTGTGCGCAAGAGTGTGCGCGAGAAAGGTGTGTGACGGACAGGTGCATGAGGAAAGAGTGCGCTGTCAGAAGTAAGGAAGAGTGTCCACCTGTGGTGAGTGTTACAGAGGGTGTAACGGGAGAGTGTGCGCGAGAAAGGTGTGTAACGGACAGGTGCATGGGGAAAGAGTGCGCTGTCAAGAGTAAGGGTGAGTGCGCTGTCACGAGTGGAGGTGAAAGTAGTGAGAGTGACATGGAGCGTGAGTTAGTTGTGACAGGTGAGCGAGGATGTACACCTGGGATGGAAGGATGTACACCTGGAATGGTAGAGCGTGAGTGGGAATGCACGCTGGAGTTGGTGGTGAGGCACGTGGTTGGGTGTGCGAATGAGGGCACACCTGTGATTGTCACAGAGGAGGTGACAGAGGAGGGGGCGCGAAGAGGTGTTTTGGTGAGGTGTGCGAGCAACGAATGTGTGCCAAAGTGTTCGGTGGTCAGGTGTGTGACCAAGGCTGTGAGTGGAATGGGTGTGCCTGGGTGTGTAAGGAAAGGTACGAGGAGCATGAGCACGGCTGGATGTGTGAGCAAGGAACGGGCTTCGGGGTGTAAGCATGCAGGTGAAGCATCGACATTAAACGGGTTAGAGGTTAGAGCGACTTTTAGCCGAAGCAGGCCCTCGGTGCGTGCCGGGCCTCGCTTTGAACGGCCGCGTCCGTGCTCCACTAGGCGGAGCTGGCAGCCCGATAGAAAGGGTCGTCATGGCGACCACTTTTTGTTGAGACGTGCCGGCAGGTCGAGATCGGGACATTGGATGGCTCCGCGCCGAGGTGATGCGTGGGATCTCGGCCCGGGTAAGCCCCCGTCCCTGCACCGAGTGCCGGACGCATTCAGCCGCTGGCACAAAACAACCCGCATTCATGGCTTGGCTTTACGAAGCCGGGCTTTGGACAGGAATTGGCGCACCGAGAGGCATTAGTGAGTAGACTGGGTGATGAGGTTAGTGTTTTGGACCCAAAATTAGAGAAAAACAAAATTTGATGATTGGCAAGGGATTGGCAGTAGTGATTGGCAGATGATGGGCAGTGATTGGCAAATTTTTAATTTGTTGAAATTTGATGTGCAAAATTGGTAGTGAGAGACCCCCGATGTGGTGGGATGGCAAATCCACCATCCCTCACAGGTGGGGGCAAAGGAGCAATAGATTATGGGGTGTATGGCAGTGAAAACTAGCCCGGGTGGGTTAGGATATTGTGTGTAGGGATCTAGAAGATGACCTTAGGTAACGTTAAGGTTAGTTAGTGACTGATACCTGTAGTGGGGACGCAGGTAGATTAGTATGGATGATAATGACGAGGGAGCGCAATAGTTTAAAGGGACGACTGGGAAGCGCAAGTTTCAGAAGGGAGTAGTTAGCTGAGATGATGCCGTGTTTGTGAGAATGGAACAGGTGTGATTGCACAGGTGTGCAACTGGACAGGTGTGTGGAGCAGTGTATGAGTAGTGAGTGTGTGGATCAGCGCGAATGCGCTTGGGGAGAGAAGGGTGCAGGTGGCACCAGGTGTGAGAGCACAGGTGTGCAGGTACAGGTGTGTGGAGAGAGTTGGAGTGAGTGGTACGGAGTGGTGTGCATGGTGCGAAGGTGTGGATGGGGAAAGAGTGGACCCCTTTCACGAGCACCCGGGGCGGGTAGTGTAAGTGTTAGGTAGAGGGTGCAGGTAAATTGTGGTTGGATATTGGCATTTGTGGTGCGGTTGCAGAATGGTGTTGTGAATGGGTGCATTAGTGTTGTGGAAATGGCTGGGCGTGTAGCCTGTTAGTGTGTGTAGTTGGTTGGGCACTCCACCACTGTGAGGATGTCGGCCAGGTGAGGCCGCAGGTGGGCTCTGGGAGCCGGTAGTTGTGAGTGGGTGCCTGAGGATCCCGGGTGTGGATCGGGCAGCCCAGTGCCAGAGAGGGCACGGAGTGGGGAGAGAGCCAGAGGGCCTTCCCCAGGTAGTTAGGTTAGGGTGAGGAGCAGGTAAGCTCGGAGGCAACTGCAGTGGTGGAGGTGTGCAGGTGGGTAGACCCACTGGGAGAGGTACACGTCGCAGCCCAGAAATTGTACGAGGGCACCGGGAGATGAATCGGGGGAGTGAGACCCCAAATTGAAAAGCACCACAGTTTGGCCAATGGGAATTGGTTTTTAGAACCCATAGTGTAAGAGGGCCAATGGTTTGGCCGGAGAAAGCCCCCGGGTAGTGTAAAGTTGTTAAAGTCATTTAGGAGATAGTTAGGATTGATGAACCTGTCGCACCATACGCAGCCACTTACCTGTGGTGATGATGATGACTCCACACCTGTGTTTTCTTTGTTTTGTGCAGGAAATGAGATTGCTGTGAGGATTTGTGAGACGCATCACGACGTGGATGAGACATTGGGGTGATTCCATCTCTCCCTCCCTAGGAGGGACTGATGATGAATTGGTAATGGCAAATTTTGATGAGAGTTGAAAATGGCAAATTTGATTGGTTAGGAGGGAGAGAAGACGAATTTGGTTTATGGGAGGAACGGGGAAGACAGTAGGGATGTTTGTTGATTTGTAAAGTAGATGTTTATGAGTAGTGTTGTGTTGTGTGGATACAGTAAGGGGTAAGGGAGGGGCCATGTAGGTTACCTGGTGGGGGGGGGGGGGCGTACGATAGGAACGTACCTGTCTCACCTGGTTCCCATGTGCCCCCAGTGTGCATCACCTTACATTGCGTGCACTTTTGCGCCCTTACCACCTTACTCACTTGTTTCTTCTTTTGTCTCCCACCTCCGAGGATCTGGCTTTGGGGTAGAGAGAGAGGAGAGAGAGGTGCTGGCTACGCAGTTGTGGGCCTGCACTTTCGCTGTTGGCTGCCTGGATCGATACACCATATGGACCGCAATGTTTGTGGCCACCCACAATGGACCGCAGCTCTTTTGCGGCCAAGCACCACCCGTGGAAGGACCTATGGGTCAACGTGGCACCTATGCCATACAGGTGAACCACTTTTAGTTAACACCAAGTGCACCACAAGAAGAGCAAGAGACACCTGCAGGGTTAGGGGTTGTCGAATTTATTTTTATTCCAATGAACAATGGTGACTGCACCGATTGGTGGTGGGGTGGTGCTTTTGATGCTGGGAAAGGGTGCTCTGCACGTTATTAAAGGCCGTCGGCCACAGAGCACTCGTGGGTTGGTGTATCGATGTTGGCAAGCGCGCTCTCTCTATGCATAACATCTGCATGTGTTCCTCCAAAGACAGGTCCTGGATCGTAGTGTAGATATCAGCGTAATCTTGTAAATAATGCTCCCTACCGGCTGTATGTGTAGTTTGCGAATTCTTTCCGGATTCGGTTATCCTGTGGGTGTGTTTCTGTGAGGAGAAGGGTGCAACGTCGCAGGGGGACATATTTACTCATTTGTGAATATCTGTAAAACTGTCGCACTCAGGGTAGAGTTAATAGTAGAGGGAATTACACCTACGTGCCACACTAAGTTAAAGTTTAATAGGTCCGAGGACGGACCTGAAGAAAGGGGGGTGCAGTGTAACGATTTTGAGAAGTGTGTAACAGTTTTTTGAGAAGTGTAACAATTTTGGAGGAAGTGTAACGAATGTGAAAACGTTACAATGTGAACGTTACAAACGTACGGTAGGTACCACCCTGTTAATGTAAATAATGGTCGCAGTCAGCGTCCTAGTTAATTGCATGGAATATACACGCAGGTCACGATATATCTTTTAAATAGTGTATTTCCTTATTCCATGTAGGCTAAGTATGTGTTTTCCCACTAGATTGACTTTGCATTGTATCAAACAAAATAAGCGTAGGCCCTTCCAATTTCCCCAAAACCTCCCTTCCATTTGCCTTCCGCATTTTGGTCGGTTTTTCTCTTCAACCACCATTGGCCACGAGGTAAGGTTGGAGAAGAAAGGCGTGTCTCCACCTCGTCAGAAGAGGGAAGGAGTGAACCGGCCCTAACAGCCCATCAACACCGCGGTGAGTGACCCGGTAGGCGTGCCCTCGGAGTCGGCGGCTTGATTCCGCCCGAGGTGATAAAAGCGCCTGCAGGGGACTACTTTGAGAGATGAGCTGGATCCTGGAGATGACCCTGGGAGAGGAGCAAAGAGGCTGCACCAAAGAGAGGCGGTGAGATGCGAAACGCTCCAAGCCAAAGAGGAGAGGTACTCGGAAAGGAAACCAGCTTTGGAGAGACGCGCTGAAAGGAGGGAGACGGCTCCACCAGGAAGAAGAGGAGCAGGTGTGCCGAGCCAGCGCGTGACGTCTACAGCAGCGGATACGCGACGGAGGATTTTCCCGCCAAAAACCGCGAGGAATTGAGAGCTGCTACCTCCGGCCTGGCCTCCCTCTCCAGCAATCTACCTCAAGCCTTACCTGCCTGCATTATCCCCTGCGTAAGTGTGAACGTCCTGTCCTGCTCGTTGGTCTTGGGGCTAAGTAAAAATGAATAGTGTAAGTTAAGGATTCGCTGTGTCACTGTTTCTTCCATCCTTTGCTTGTGTGTGTATAATAAATCTGTTCTTCCTCCGTATTCTTCTTCTTCTTTTTCATTCTCTTGCGATCGCTTTAGAGATTTCCCGATTGAATATCCGTGGGGCGATCTGGTCAACGTCGGGTGAAATCGGGTTTTAATCGGGGAGTAACTGTTCGGACGCGGTTAAATACACCACCGCTCGGTCAATATAACATCTAAAAGCCGCGTCTGTAACAATATATATATATATATATATATATATATATATATATATATGTATGTATGTATGTATATATATATATATATATATATATATATATATATATATATATATATATCCTACAGCCGATTGTATCGTTATTCCTACACTCCATATAATTTTGGGGAAATGCAATTGAGATAAGGATTCCTGTGGTTGAAACATCACAGAAAAAAACGACACTTTAGCATCAATGGAGTCTTCTTCGAATTCCACCCAGTAATTCATGAATGGAGCCTCATGGGGCTGTTTGAAGAGCTTTCTTGAGACCATGTGGTCAACACTACATTCAAATTTGAATATAACCACAGAAATAAGATATAAATAATAGGATAATTTAACGTCAACAAATGGCTGTGAAAAAGTGTACTTTGAATTTAACCAAAGAAACCGGGTATAATAGCAGATGATGACAAATACAAACGATTCTAAACTACAGTCACGTGAAAAAGTAAGTACACCCCATGTAAAGTTTTGACTTTTTCAACATATTTCAACATACAGCTATTTGATCTTCATTTCAACAATATTGATAAATAAAGGTGATATAATATAACAAATATCATGAAACATTTACATTTTGTAGTCCATTGTATAATTTAAATAAACATAAATGCAAATTTCGCATGTGGAAAAAGTAAGTACACCCTTGGCTCTAATAGGTGGTATTGCCCCCTTTGGCAGAAACAACCTCAAGTAGGTTTCTTATAACTGTCTACCAGTCTCTGAGATCGACTGGGAGAAATTTTTGCCCACTCCTCCATGCAGAATTCTTTCAGCTGTGTGATGTTTGAGGGGTTTCTTGCATGCACAGCTCGTTTCAAATCCCCCCACAACATCTCGATGGGATTTAGATCCGGGCTTTGACTTGGCCATTCCAGAACCCTCCATTTCTTTCTTTTCAGCCATTCCTTGGTGGATTTACTGGTATGTTTAGGGTCATTGTCATGTGACAAGGTCCACCTTCGGTTGAGCTTCAACTTTCTGACAGATGGCCTCACATTATCCTCAAGCACCCTCTGGTACAATGAAGAATTAATAGTGGATTCTATGATGGTGAGCTGCCCAGGCCCTGATGCAGCAAAGCTGCCTCAAACCATAATATTTATACTACCATGCTTTACAGTTGGTATCAGGTTTTTGTGGTCAAATGCTCTCTTTGGTTTTCGCCAAACATGTCTTCTGGTACTCTGGCCAAATACCTCTACCTTTGACTCATCTGTCCAGAGCACATTGTTCCAGAAGTGCTGGTCTTTGCCTCGGTGTTCATTGGCAAACTTTAGTCTTGCCCTGATGTTCTTTCTAGACAGCAAAGGTTTCATCCTGGCACACCTCCCATGTAGATCAAATTTGTGCAGCCTCTTTCTAATGGTAGACAAGTGCACTTTGACATCAACAGTGGCAAGAGCTACCTGTAGGTCCCGTGATGACATTCTGGGATTCTTAGAGACTTATTTCAGCATCTTGCGGTCTGCTCTCGGGCTGAACTTGCTGGGGCGGCCTGGCCTGAACATGTTGGCAGTTGTTTGGAATCTTCTCCACTTGCAGATGATCTAACGGACAGTCGAATGATTGATTTCAAATTGTTTGGAGATCTTTTTAAATCCCTTCCCAGACTCGTAGACATCTATAACCTTCTTTCTGAAGGCCTCAGAGAGCTCTTTTGATCTAGGCATGGTGACGCCGCACACTTCAACAACAAAGAGCAAACCAAACTAAATGTCTGAGGTTTAAATAAGACAGGTTCCTCCAAGATCCTCTCTAACGATGTTCTAATCATTTGCACCTGAGCTTGTGCACCTGATTCTAATTTTAGTTATTTGAAGTAGTGATAAATGTAGGGGTGTACTTACTTTTTCCACATGCGAAATTTGCATTTATGTTTATGTAAATTATACAATGGACTACAAAATGTAAATGTTTCATGATATTTGTTATATTATATCACCTTTATCTATCAATATTGTTGAAATGAAGATCAAATAGCTGTATGTTGAAATATGTTGAAAACGTCAAAACTAAAAATGGGGTGTACTTACTTTTTCACGTGACTGTAGATTTGTCTTACAGAGGAGATATAACCGAGATTGTTAACGGACAGGTAAGTGTTGGCTCTATTCACATTCCTACCTGTGTGAAACCAGAACATTAGCCACCTGCTCACTCACTCTTTTTTGCCTCCCCTGTGCTCCTTCGTTCACCCCCTTCTCTTGTTATTGTTCACTCTGTGTACCATAGTAATTGCTCTCATTATTGTAGCTTCATTAATATCAACGCCGAATAATCCATAAATTTGTAAATATAAATCCAAGGCTTGGGAGATCAAATCCTATGAAACATTAGGCAAAACGCCTTGCGCCTGAAACACCTTCGGGTTCAATTGATATATTTTTATGTTCAAGCACCACTTTCTCTATTTTAGTGGTTAACATATTTTCTCATTTGGAGACATCTGGTGAAAAAACCAATATAATAAACTCACCAAGCATCAGGAAAAATAATCTGATGAGAGTGAAAGCTTCAGTTGAGCTATAAAACTTAGCCTGCGGTAGTGAAACTGGTGTGCTGTTTGTGCTGTGTGAGGTAGTTAACCTCACCCATTCCTGAAGAGACAGGAGAGGGTATTTTAATTATGTGTGTCAGTCTGTCAGTGAGTCCACATTCACAACAACCTAAATTGAGTGGCCTACTTTCATCGTACGCCTCCAAGCAGCCTCCATCGGAATCCGTCTAACATACACGGTTTAGCAAAGTTTGCCAACAATATATCTTTTACATCTAATTTTAACCATCACTTCATTTTGCACCTTCAATATGGATAACACTGGACAACAAAGATTTTGCTACTGGGGTAGAAACATATGTTCTCGACTAAATCGAGTATGCTGATTCTGAAACTGAAGTCAGAATTTTCTCAGCACATCAGGATTTTGAGGTATACCTATTGTCCAATTACAGTAGCTTGCCCTGGTGGGTGATTTTGAGTGATCATAAATTATTATTTTTTGTTTCCATTATATCAATACAACTGTTGTAGAATATTATTTCTCATAAAATGAGATTTAGAATGCACTTTAATTGATTTAAAATTGATGAAAACTGACCAAGCTATGCATTTTTTAGAACAAATTTCCACGCAGCATTACAATTTTGCGTGCCGCTTCTGTGCTGAGAGGAGTTATTATCTTGATACGGAAATGTTTAAATGCAAATATATATATATATTTTAGAATGCATCAAGTTTGAATTCATATAATGCTAATAGTATCTATAAATTTTCAGGTTATAACGTAATATATTTTTCTGTATATTTTCAGGTTAGGCATATGTTACTACAGGCATCATGAACAGGTGAGGCTGTGTGAATCACCCTGATAACTTTCGTTATATCTCTGGAAAATACACTCCACGTAGCAAGCGCAAGAACCTTCCCAAGAGGATGAAGCTGCTTACAAGTATTATTTTGAATGTAACGTTGGAGACCAACACAGGAGCTGGGCACCTCATGTGTGCTGCACCGTGTGTAACTCGGGGCTTACGCAGTGTTTGAGTGGCAAAATGAAGGCAATGCCTTTTGCTGTGCCAATGATATGGCGTTGAGCCATCATCACTCTGACTGCTGCTTTTGTATGACAAATATTGCTGGATTCTCAACGAAAAACAAGTCGAAATATTGTATATCCAGATTGTAAGTCTGTTCTGAAGCCGGTCCCCCATGACTTGGAGTCTCCTGTGTCAGTTCCACCAGAAGCTGCTGCAGAAGAAAGCGATGACCTCTGTTATCTATATATGACGTGAAAGTAATTACTAAGCACTGATATTATATGTACAATGTGGAGATCTGCAATGATAAAGTATCTAATATAGCATGCCGGGTATCATTAATACATATACATATTTTGAAAACCTGATGTGCTGGCTAAATTCTGACTACAGATTTGAAATCAGCGGCCCAGATTTAGCCAAGAACACTTGCATTCCCCTTAGTAGCAGACGAAACGTTTATTTTTGTTGCCCAATGTTATGTCAAAGTTGGCTGCACCCCTTCCTGGATGTGTATTTGCACCCCTTCCTGGATGTGTATCTGCCCCCATACCTGGATATGTATTTGCACCTCTTCCTGGATGTGTATCTGCACCCCTTCCTGGATGTGTATCTGCCCCCCTTTCCTGGATGTGTATCTGCCCCCCTTCCTGGATATGTATTTGCACCCCTTCCTGGATATGTATTTGCACCCCTTCCTGGATGTGTATCTGCACCCCTTCCTGGATGTGTATCTGCACCCCTTCCTGGATGTGTATCTGCACCCTTTCCTGGATGTGTATCTGCACCCCTTCCTGGATATGTATTTGCACCCCTTCCTGGATATGTATCTGCACCCCTTCCTGGATGTGTATCTGCACCCCTTCCTGGATGTGTATCTGCACCCTTTCCTGGATGTGTATCTGCACCCCTTCCTGAATGTGTATCTGCACCCCTTCCTGGATGTGTATCTGCACCCCTTCCTGGATGTGTATCTGCATGCCTTCCTGGATATATATTTGCACCCCTTAATGGATGTGTATCTGCACCCCTTCCTGGATGTGTATCTGCACCCCTTCCTGGATGTGTATCTGCACCCCTTCCTGGATGTGAATCTGCACCCCTTCCTGGATGTGTATCTGCACCCCTTCCTGGATGTGTATCTGCAGCCCTTCCTGGATGTGTATCTGCACCCCTTTGTGGATGTGTATCTGCACCCTTTCCTGGATGTGTATCTGCACCCCTTCCTGGATGTGTATCTGCACCCCTTCCTGTAGGTGTATCTGCACCCCTTTGTGGATGTTTATCTGCACCCCTTCCTGTAGGTGTATCTGCACCCCTTTGTGGATGTTTATCTGCACCCCTTCCTGTAGGTGTATCTGCACCCCTTTGTGGCACGGAGGTATATAATATGGAGAGCCAATTGGCCACCTCGCAGCATTAGCCGCCGTGAAGCCACCGGAAATAGTCTGGCGGCCATATTGGGAAGCCGATCGTAAGCCTGTCAAAGCAAAGGCGTGGCGCACTGATGATGCAGCTGGAGCGAATTTTAGGACCGCCGACTATTTAATTAATATAGAATACTAATATTTGAACTGATATTCGGGCTCAGAATCCCGTTCTTTAAGGAAATGGTGTTCATTAAGTTTGAAGTTGGTTCTAGACGCATTTTTCCTGGGGAATCCAATGGTTTAGAGCTTGTTTGAAAAAAAAGTGCCCAAAATTACCGCTCGGTGTTCTTTATCGTTCTTCTCATGACCCAATCATCCACTAGTAGGAATAAGAATCCTGACATGTTACACCCCTGTTTAACTCCTGTCTTCACCTTGAACCATTCTGTTGTTTCACCTTGGTCGACGACCGCACATTGAAAGTCTTGGTAAAGGGCTTTTACAAGGTTCACTAATTTTCCAGGTATGCTGTATTTCTTCATTATGACCCAGACTTTCTCTGGGCAAGGAGTCGAAAGCTTTCTAGAAATCTATAAAATTGAGGTACATCGTCGTTTGCCATTCTTTGGCTTGTTCTATAATATTCCTCAATATAAAGATCTGATTTGTTGTCATGTTATATGATGTTACTTAATTCAGTCATTATATTGTAACTAAGATGTGTATGTTTCTATTACCGAGATGTTAGAAACCACGCAGATATAATGATAACCAGAGTTTATTCCACACTGACATGGGTCAGCAACACATCAACAGTGAGTCAGTCACATAAATGACATGAAACGCTGTCATGTAGTTAACCCACACAATTCACAGTTAACCCACAAAACACACCCACACCATGTAGAGATGAGGTCGCTCTTATATTTCAGCTTGCTCTGGTGTTGCCTCACTGGTGAGCAAACAGGACCAGTTTGCAATATTTTTTCCTGATGCGCTCTTCCTTCATGTCATCATCGAGTGTTCTCACAACATGATGGAAACGTATCTTGCTGTATGATTGTGATACAGAATGTATTAAAGCAAACACATGGTTGCTGTCTGCCTCACAGTCAAACATGTGCCGATCCAAGGAAGCAAATGTAGACCGACCGACCTCAGAAAGGACAGAAGTGGAAATTGCCGCTCTTATCCCACTTTCACGAGGCATTTTGCCATTGCTTACAGCCAGGAGCCTCTTGACACAGCGTTCAGTCGCCTCACAGACACGAACAACACTGTGCGAGGGAACTATGAGGCCACCCCTGTTCTTGGTAACAATTGGTGTGGTTTGCCATTCTTCGTTGTTACTGGTCAATGCAGAAAGACATTGGCTACACTTCAGAGTCTTCCTCACCATCCTCACCACATAGCCGGCAATATAGCCAACACATGACTCTGTAAAGATGGAAAGTTGCTCAAAATTTGGAATATCCGCATAGTCGTGGTCCTCTTTTGCCGGCGATCTCAGCTCCAGGTCGTATCGTCTGGCCACCACCATGTCGTGACTCTCGTCAGGCACAGCCTGCTTTGCAACGCACTTGAAGGAAGCCGCATTCAGGATTCTGGTTGAGTCCTGTGCAGAACAGTTCCCACTTGCAGACTTGATGTCATGTCGCATCAAGAGGCGCTTATATGCGGCAACAAACTGCCAGACGTTGGGTTATTCCCACTTCCACATGCAATGCGGACCGCTCCAAAGAAAAGTTCAATGTGGTCTTGGCTCATTTTGTACGTGAGCAGGTATCGCAGGGGAGATGAGGCAGGTTTGACATATGTGAAATACAAAATTTTGACACTCTCTATGCAGATCATGAAACCAATGAAGGGGGTTTTCAAACGCGTATTGGTCATAACTTGACCATTCATGTTTTTGATGTTGGACAAGTAACTGTAGGCAGTATCCAGGAATGGCAGGAAAAGTCCTTCTCGTGATGTCATGAGTGGTGCCTTGTAGTTTCGTGCCAATGGATTGCGAGAATTTAGAATGTCAAACAGTTTGTCCAATGTTTCAATGTATTGGCAGGTAGCCTCACTGCCCTGAAATTCTGATAGTTGCAAAGTGTCCCTGCAAAACCGAATTGCATCTGCCACACTAGTGCTCAATGTCTGAGCGCTGTGTCCATCTTCATGACATTGCTCTTCCACTCGATGTGTTTCCGGGAGAGCTTATTTCCCAGACGCAAGCCTTCCCTCTTCTGCAGATCAAAGAGTGCCTGGATGTATTTCCACGCGATGACTTTTTTGTTGCCATCCTCCATCATTTTCATGGATCCAAGACAGTTTCTTGCAAGTTTAAGCATGTGACATGCATCGAGTACAACACAAATTTTCTTTTCGGGATTTGCTGGGTGGGGAAATGTTGGTTTCACATTCTGCGGCGTGATGTCGGCACCTAGCTCACGTAACATTGTCAAATGAGCGGACGGTCCATCGCAAGTTAAGGAAACCACCTCTGCACCGATATCATGCAATTTTAGTAGACATTGTGTCACCAAATTCGCCTGTTCCTTCCCCGACAATCCATTTATCATAAAGTATGCTACAGGCACTTTCCAACTGTCATTCAGTGCACGGACGCAGACACAATCGGCTTCCCAATATGGCCGCCAAGCAACTTCCGCTAGCTTCAGCCGACAGCCGTCATTGGCTCTCCAGTTTATTATATACCTCCGTGCTTTGTGGATGTTTATCTGCACTGCACCCCTTCCTGTAGGTGTATCTGCACCCCTTCCTGGATGTGTATTGTTACGGATTCGTCACTTCCGTCTTTGTGGTTTTCATCAACTGGAAGCATTTTTAGTTCCATGTACTATTATTGTTATAGTTTGAGTGAAATGGAGATAACTGTCTTCAAAAGTAAAAGTTAGTGTTTTAAAAGAAAAACGAAATGGACTGGGAGAAACCGGAAGAGGAGGAAGAAGAAGCGGTTCAAGTGAGATTGGGAAAGAAAGGCCGATCTGCTTGGAGGTGTCGAGTGGACGCTTGCGAATGTTGGTCATGAGTGAATATTGGTTTCCCCAGGAAAGGGGTGCCTCTGACAGTGTAGTTATCGCTGTGGCAGATAAACCTGCGTGACGGGTTTTGCAGTTGTTTCTGAAAGTGAATCATCGCGGGAGAGCCGGTACGCCTCCATTATGGGCCCGTCCGCCATTTCACCTCGTTCCAGCCATTTCACCGCGCACTAGCCGTTACCCTGGTTCACATGTGTGTCGTGGATTTCGTTTGGGAATTCGTGGTTTTCCGCTTGGGGAGCCGCTGCTCGTTCATGTCACCAGTCATTGTCTGGTGAACCGAAGTTGTGAATTCCCATTCACCTTTTGGGTGAACTTTTGCCTGACCGACGTCGGCCCGACCTCTCACCCAGCTGCTCTTCTGCAGCGTCGACTGTCGTCCGTCCTGGGTTCAGGTCACAGTACGACCTTTTTCTTGTGATCACCAGAGCGTGGATCGACTTTGGGCCTGGTGCCGGGACAGTTACTTTTGGGGTGTTACATTTCGCTCACATGGAGCACCGTGAGTTATCGAGTTAAGAAACTGGTGGTACCATCATAGGAATTATATGGTATTTTGTTGTGCAATTGAAGTTATATTGTACTTGTGCAAGTTGTTATTATTGTGCGATATTAATACAACACTTGGTTTTTTGTAACAACTGATTGGTGTGGTTTCACCATTGGCCATTGGCACACATAATGATAATAGCACATCTTTCTGCCGTGACTCCTTTCGGGACGCGGAGGTACACCGTGACCGGGGTTTGGGGATGAGCACATAACAGTATCTGCACCCCTTCCTGTATGTGTATCTGAACCCTTCCTGGATGTGTATCTGCACCCCTTAATGGATGTGTATCTGCACCGCTTAATGGATGTGTATCTGCACCCCTTAATGGATGTGTATCTGCACCCCTTCCTGGATGTGTATCTGCACCCCTTCCTGGATGTGTATCTGCACCCCTTCCTGGATGTGTATCTGCACCCCTTCCTGGATGTGTATCTGCACCCATTCCTGGATGTGAATCTGCACCCCTTCCTGGATGTGAATCTGCACCCCTTCCTGGATGTGAATCTGCACCCCTTCCTGGATGTGTATCTGCACCCCTTCCTGGATGTGTATCTGCACCCCTTCCTGGATGTGTATCTGCACCCCTTCCTGGATGTGTATCTGCAGCCCTTCCTGGATGTGTATCTGCACCCCTTTGTGGATGTGTATCTGCACCCTTTCCTGGATGTGTATCTGCACCCCTTCCTGGATGTGTATCTGCACCCCTTCCTGTAGGTGTATCTGCACCCCTTTGTGGATGTTTATCTGCACCCCTTCCTGTAGGTGTATCTGCACCCCTTTGTGGATGTTTATCTGCACCCCTTCCTGTAGGTGTATCTGCACCCCTTTGTGGATGTTTATCTGCACTGCACCCCTTCCTGTAGGTGTATCTGCACCCCTTCCTGGATGTGTATTGTTACGGATTCGTCACTTCCGTCTTTGTGGTTTTCATCAACTGGAAGCATTTTTAGTTCCATGTACTATTATTGTTATAGTTTGAGTGAAATGGAGATAACTGTCTTCAAAAGTAAAAGTTAGTGTTTTAAAAGAAAAACGAAATGGACTGGGAGAAACCGGAAGAGGAGGAAGAAGAAGCGGTTCAAGTGAGATTGGGAAAGAAAGGCCGATCTGCTTGGAGGTGTCGAGTGGACGCTTGCGAATGTTGGTCATGAGTGAATATTGGTTTCCCCAGGAAAGGGGTGCCTCTGACAGTGTAGTTATCGCTGTGGCAGATAAACCTGCGTGACGGGTTTTGCAGTTGTTTCTGAAAGTGAATCATCGCGGGAGAGCCGGTACGCCTCCATTATGGGCCCGTCCGCCATTTCACCTCGTTCCAGCCATTTCACCGCGCACTAGCCGTTACCCTGGTTCACATGTGTGTCGTGGATTTCGTTTGGGAATTCGTGGTTTTCCGCTTGGGGAGCCGCTGCTCGTTCATGTCAGCGTCATTGTCTGGTGAACCGAAGTTGTGAATTCCCATTCACCTTTTGGGTGAACTTTTGCCTGACCGACGTCGGCCCGACCTCTCACCCAGCTGCTCTTCTGCAGCGTCGACTGTCGTCCGTCCTGGGTTCAGGTCACAGTACGACCTTTTTCTTGTGATCACCAGAGCGTGGATCGACTTTGGGCCTGGTGCCGGGACAGTTACTTTTGGGGTGTTACATTTCGCTCACATGGAGCACCGTGAGTTATCGAGTTAAGAAACTGGTGGTACCATCATAGGAATTATATGGTATTTTGTTGTGCAATTGAAGTTATATTGTACTTGTGCAAGTTGTTATTATTGTGCGATATTAATACAACACTTGGTTTTTTGTAACAACTGATTGGTGTGATTTCACCATTGGCCATTGGCACACATAATGATAATAGCACATCTTTCTGCCGTGACTCCTTTCGGGACGCGGAGGTACACCGTGACCGGGGTTTGGGGATGAGCACATAACAGTATCTGCACCCCTTCCTGTATGTGTATCTGAACCCTTCCTGGATGTGTATCTGCACCCCTTAATGGATGTGTATCTGCACCGCTTAATGGATGTGTATCTGCACCCCTTAATGGATGTGTATCTGCACCCCTTCCTGGATGTGTATCTGAACCCTTCCTGGATGTGTATCTGCACCCCTTAATGGATATGTATCTGCACCCCATCCTGGATGTGTATCTGCACCCCTTCCTGGATGTGTATCTGAACCCTTCCTGGATGTGTATCTGCACCCCTTCATGGATGTGTATCTGCACCCCATCCTGGATGTGTATCTGCACCCCTTCCTGGGTGTGTATCTTCACCCCTTCCTGGATGTGTATCTGCACCCCTTCATGGATGTGTATCTGCACCCCATCCTGGATGTGTATCTGCACCCCTTAATGGATGTGTATCTGCACCCCTTCCTGGATGTGTATCTGCACCCCTTCCTGGATGTGTATCTGCACCCCTTAATGGATGTGAATCTGCACCCCTTCCTGGATGTGTATCTGCACCCCTTTACGGATGTGAATCTGCACCCCTTCCTGGATGTGTATCTGCACCTCTTCCTGGATGTGTATCTGCACCCCTTAATGGATGTGTATCTGCACCCCTTCCTGGATATGTATCTGCACCCCTTCCTGGATGTGTATCTGCACCCCTTAATGGATGTGTATCTGCACCCCTTAATGGATGTGTATCTGCCCCCCTTCCTGGATGTGTATCTGCACCCCTTCCTGGATGTGTATCTGCACCCCTTCCTGGATATGTATCTGCACCCCTTCCTGGATGTGTATCTGCACCCCTTCCTGGATGTGTATCTGCACCCCTTCCTGGATGTGTATCTGCACCCCTTCCTGGATGTGTATCTGCACCCCTTCCTGGATGTGTATCTGCACCCCTTCCTGGATGTGCATCTGCACCCCTTCCTGGATGTGCATCTGCACCCCTTCCTGGATGTGTATCTGCACCCCTTCCTGGATGTGTATCTGCACCCCTTCCTGGATATGTATGTGCACCCCTTCCTGGATGTGTATCTGCACCCCTTCCTGGATGTGTATCTGCACCCCTTCCTGGATGTGTATCTGCACCCCTTCCTGGATGTGTATCTGCACCCCTTCCTGGATGTGTATCTGCACCCGTTCCTGGATGTGTATCTGCACGCCTTCCTGGATATATATTTGCACCCCTTAATGGATGTGTATCTGCCCCCCTTCCTGGATGTGTATCTGCACGCCTTAATGGATGTGTATCTGCACCTCTTCCTGGATGTGTATCTGCACCCCTTCCTGGATGTGATCTGCACCCCTTCCTGGATGTGGATCTGCACCCCTTCCTGGATGTGTATCTGCACCCCTTCCTGGATGTGTATCTGCACCTCTTCCTGGATGTGTATCTGCACCCGTTCCTGGATGTGTATCTGCACCCCTTCCTGGATGTGTATCTGCACACCTTAATGGATGTGCATCTGCACCTCTTCCTGGATGTGTATCTGCACCCCTTAATGGATGTGTATCTGCACCCCTTCCTGGATGTGTATCTGCACCCCCTCCTGGATGTGTATCTGCACCCCATCCTGGATGTGTATCTGCACCCCTTCCTGGATGTGTATCTGCACGCCTTTCTGGATATATATTTGCACCCCTTAATGGATGTGTATTTGCACCCCTTCCTGGATGTGTATCTGCACCTCTTAATGGATGTGTATCTGCACCCCATCCTGGATGTGTATCTGCACCCCGTCCTGGATGTGTATCTGCACCCCTTCCTGGATGTGTATCTGCACGCCTTCCTGGATATATATTTGCACCCCTTAATGGATGTGTATCTGCACCCCTTCCTGGATGTGTATCTGCACCCCTTAATGGATGTGTATCTGCACCCCTTCCTGGATGTGTATCTGCACCCCTTCCTGGATGTGTATCTGCACGCCTTCCTGGATATATATTTGCACCCCTTCCTGGATGTGTATCTGCACCCCTTAATGGATGTGTGTCTGCACCCCATCCTGGTTGTGTATCTGCACCCCTTCCTGGATGTGTTTCTGCACCTCTTCCTGGAAGTGTATCTGCCCCCCTTAATGGATGTGTATCCGCACCCGTTCCTGGATGTGTATCTGCACCTCTTCCTGGATGTGTATCTGCACCCCTTAATGGATGTGTATCTACACCCCTTCCTGGATGTGTATCTGCACCCCTTCCTGGATGTGTATCTGCACGCCTTCCTGGATATATATTTGCACCCCTTAATGGATGTGTATCTGCACCCCTTAATGGATGTGTATCTGCACCCCATCCTGGTTGTGTATCTGCACCCCTTAATGGATGTGTATCTGCACCCCTTCCTGGATGTGTATCTGCACCCCTTCCTGGATGTGTATCTGCACCTCTTCCTGGATGTGTATCTCCACGCCTTCCTGGATGTGTATCTCCACGCCTTCCTGGATGTGTATCTGCATGCCTTCCTGGATGTGTATCTGCACGCCTTCCTGGATATGTATCTGCACCCCTTCCTGGATGTGTATCTGCACCCCTTCCTGGATGTGTATCTGCACCCCTTCCTGGATGTGTATCTGCACCCCTTCCTGGATGTGTATCTGCACCCCTTCCTGGATGTGTATCTGCACCCCTTCCTCGATGTGTATCTGCACCCCTTCCTGGATGTGTATCTGCACCTCTTCCTGGATGTGTATATGCACCCCTTCCTGGATGTGTATCTGCACGCCTTCCTGGATGTGTTTCTGCACGCCTTCCTGGATGTGTATCTGCACCCCTTCCTGGATGTGTATCTGCACCCCTTCCTGGATGTGTATCTGAACCCTTCCTGGATGTGTATCTGCACCCCATCCTGGATGTGTATCTGCACCCCTTAATGGATGTGTATCTGCACCCCATCCTGGATGTGTATCTGCACCCCTTCCTGGATGTGTATCTGCACCCCTTCCTCGATGT
Source organism: Myxine glutinosa (assembly GCF_964187855.1). NCBI lineage: Eukaryota > Metazoa > Chordata > Myxini > Myxiniformes > Myxinidae > Myxine > Myxine glutinosa. The sequence continues at coordinate 133,971,879 of NC_136267.1, read as the reverse complement.
GTATCTGCACCCCTTCCTGGATGTGTATCTGCACCCCTTAATGGATATGTATCTGCACCCCATCCTGGATGTGTATCTGCACCCCTTAATGGATGTGTATCTGCACCCCTTAATGGATGTGTATCTGCACCCCTTAATGGATGTGTATCTGCACCCCTTCCTGGATGTGTATCTGAACCCTTCCTGGATGTGTATCTGCACCCCTTCATGGATGTGTATCTGCACCCCATCCTGGATGTGTATCTGCACCCCATAATGGATGTGTATCTGCACCCCAACCTGGATGTGTATCTGCACCCCTTAATGGATGTGTATCTGCACCCCGAAATGGATGTGTATCTGCACCCCTTCCTGGATGTGTATTTGCACCCCTTCCTGGATGTGTATCTGCACCCCTTAATGGATGTGTATCTGCCCCCCTTCCTGGATGTGTATCTGCACCCCTTAATGGTTGTGTATCTGCACCCCTTCCTGGATGTGTATCTGCACCCCTTAATGGATGTGTATCTGCACCCCTTCCTGGATGTGTATCTGCACCCCTTCCTGGATGTGTATCTGCACCCCTTAATGGATGTGTATCTGCCCCCCTTCCTGGATGTGTATCTGCACCCCTTCCTGGATGTGTATCTGCACCCCTTCCTGGATGTGTATCTGCACCCCTTCCTGGATGTGTATCTGCACCCCTTCCTGGATGTGTATCTCCACCCTTTCCTGGATGTGTATCTGCACCCCTTCCTGGATGTGTATCTGAACCCTTCCTGGATGTGTATCTGCACCCCTTCATGGATGTGTATCTGCACCCCATCCTGGATGTGTATCTGCACCCCTTAATGGATGTGTATCTGCACCCCATCCTGGATGTGTATCTGCACCCCTTAATGGATGTGTATCTGCACCCCGAAATGGATGTGTATCTGCACGCCTTCCTGGATATATATTTGCACCCCTTTATGGATGTGTATCTGCCCCCCTTCCTCGATGTGTATCTGCACCCCTTAATGGATGTGTATCTGCACCTCTTCCTGGATGTGTATCTGCACCCCTTCCTGGATGTGTATCTGCACCCCTTCCTGGATGTGTATCTGCACCCCTTCCTGGATGTTTATCTGCACCCCTTCCTGGATGTGTATCTGCACCCCTTCCTGGATGTGTATCTGCACCCGTTCCTGGATGTGTATCTGCACCCCTTCCTGGATGTGTATCTGCACCCCTTAATGGATGTGTATCTGCACCTCTTCCTGGATGTGTATCTGCACCCCTTAATGGATGTGTATCTGCACCCCTTCCTGGATGTGTATCTGCACCCCCTCCTGGATGTGTATCTGCACCCCATCCTGGATGTGTATCTGCACCCCTTCCTGGATGTGTATCTGCACCCCTTAATGGATGTGTATCTGCACCCCTTCCTGGATGTGTATCTGCACCCCTTAATGGATGTGTATCTGCACCCCATCCTGGTTGTGTATCTGCACACCTTCCTGGATGTGTATCTGCACCCCGTCCTGGATGTGTATCTGCACCCCTTCCTGGATGTGTATCTGCACCCCTTCCTGGATGTGTATCTGCACGCCTTCCTGGATATATATTTGCACCCCTTAATGGATGTGTATCTGCACCCCTTCCTGGATGTGTATCTGCACCCCTTCCTGGATGTGTATCTGCACCCCTTAATGGATGTGTATCTGCACCCCTTCCTGGATGTGTATCTGCACCCCTTCCTGGATGTGTATCTGCACGCCTTCCTGGATATATATTTGCACCCCTTCCTGGATGTGTATCTGCACCCCTTCCTGGATGTGTATCTGCACCCCTTAATGGATGTGTATCTGCACCCCTTCCTGGATGTGTATCTGCACCCCTTCCTGGATGTGTATCTGCACGCCTTCCTGGATATATATTTGCACCCCTTAATGGATGTGTATCTGCACCCCTTCCTGGATATGTATTTGCACCCCTTCCTGGTTGTGTATCTGCACCCCTTCCTGGATGTGTATCTGCACCTCTACCTGGAAGTGTATCTGCATGCCTTCCTGGATATATATTTGCACCCCTTAATGGATGTGTATCTACACCCCTTCCTGGAAGTGTATCTGCACCCCTTCCTGGATGTGTATCTGCACGCCTTCCTGGATGTGTATCTGCACCCCTTAATGGATGTGTATCTGCACCCCATCCTGGTTGTGTATCTGCACCCCTTCCAGGATGTGTATCTGCACCCCTTCCTGGATGTGTATATGCACGCCTTCCTGGAAATATATTTGCACCACTTAATGGATGTGTATCTGCACCCCTTCCTGGATGTGTATCTGCACCCCTTCCTGGATGTGTATCTGCACCCTTTCCTGGATGTGTATCTGCACCCCTTCCTGGATGTGTATCTGCACCCCTTCCTGGATGTGTATCTGCACCCCTTCCTCGATGTGTATCTGCACCCCTTCCTGGATGTGTATCTGCACCTCTTCCTGGATGTGTATCTGCACGCCTTCCTGGATGTGTTTCTGCACGCCTTCCTGGATGTGAATCTGCACCCCTTCCTGGATGTGTATCTGCACCCCTTCCTGGATGTGTATCTGCACCCATTCCTGGATGTGTATCTGCACCCCTTCCTGAATGTGTATCTGCACCCCTTCCTGGATATGTATCTGCACCCTTTCCTGGATGTGTATCTGCACCCCTTCCTGGATGTGTATCTGCACCCCTTCCTGGATGTGTATCTGCACCCCTTCCTGGATGTGTATCTGCACCCCTTCCTGGATGTGTATCTGCACCTCTTCCTGGATGTGTATCTGCACCCCTTCCTGGATGTGTATCTGCATGCCTTCCTGGATATATATTTGCACCCCTTAATGGATGTGTTTCTGCACCCCTTAATGGATGTGTATCTGAACCCCTTCCTGGATGTGTATCTGCACCCATTCCTGGATGTGTATCTGCACCTCTTCCTGGATGTGTATCTGCACCCCTTCCTGGATGTGTATCTGCAACCCTTCCTGGATGTGTATCTGCACCCCTTTCCTGGATGTGTATCTGCACCCCTTCCTGGATGTGTATATGCACCCCTTCCTGGATGTGTATATGCAAATCTTCCTGGATGTGTATCTGCACCGCTTCCTAGATGTGTATCTGCACCCCTTCCTGGATGTGTATCTGCGCCCCTTCCTGGATGTGTATCTGCACCCCTTAATGGATGTGTTTCTGCACACCTTCCTGGATGTGTATCTGCACCCCTTCCTGGATGTGTATCTGCACCCCTTCCTGGATGTGTATCTGCACCCCTTCCTGGATGTGTATCTGCACCCCTTCCTGGATGTGTATCTGCACCCCTTCCTGGATGTGTATCTGCATCCCTTCCTGGATGTGTATCTGCACCCCTTCCTGGATATGTATCTGCACCCTTTCCTGGATGTGTATCTGCATCCCTTCCTGGATGTGTATCTCCACCCTTTTCTGGATGTGTATCTGCACCCCTTCCTGGATGTGTATCTGCATGCCTTCCTGGATGTGTATCTCCACCCCTTCCTGGATGTGTATCTGCACCTCTTCCTGGATGTGTATCTGCATGCCTTCCTGGATATATATTTGCACCCCTTAATGGATGTGTATCTGCACCCCTTCCTGGATGTGTATCTGCACCCCTTCCTGGATGTGTATCTGCACCCTTTCCTGGATGTGTATCTATCTGCACCCCTTCCTGGATGTGTATCTGCACCTCTTCCTGGATGTGTATCTGCATGCCTTCCTGGATATATATTTGCACCCCTTAATGGATGTGTATCTGCACCCCTTCCTGGATGTGTATCTGCACCCTTTCCTGGATGTGTATCTGCACCCCTTCCTGGATGTGTATCTCCACCCTTTTCTGGATGTGTATCTGCACCCCTTCCTGGATATGTATCTGCACCCCTTCCTGGATGTGAATCTGCACCCCTTCCTGGATGTGTATCTGCACCCCTTCCTGGATATGTATCTGCACCCCTTCCTGGATGTGTATATGCACCCCTTCCTGGATGTGTATATGCAAATCTTCCTGGATGTGTATCTGCACCGCTTCCTAGATGTGTATCTGCACCCCTTCCTGGATGTGTATCTGCGCCCCTTCCTGGATGTGTATCTGCACCCCTTAATGGATGTGTTTCTGCACACCTTCCTGGATGTGTATCTGCACCCCTTCCTGGATGTGTATCTGCACCCCTTCCTGGATGTGTATCTGCACCCCTTCCTGGATGTGTATCTGCACCCCTTCCTGGATGTGTATCTGCACCCCTTCCTGGATGTGTATCTGCATCCCTTCCTGGATGTGTATCTGCACCCCTTCCTGGATATGTATCTGCACCCTTTCCTGGATGTGTATCTGCATCCCTTCCTGGATGTGTATCTCCACCCTTTTCTGGATGTGTATCTGCACCCCTTCCTGGATGTGTATCTGCACCTCTTCCTGGATGTGTATCTGCATGCCTTCCTGGATATATATTTGCACCCCTTAATGGATGTGTATCTGCACCCCTTCCTGGATGTGTATCTGCATGCCTTCCTGGATGTGTATCTCCACCCCTTCCTGGATGTGTATCTGCACCTCTTCCTGGATGTGTATCTGCATGCCTTCCTGGATATATATTTGCACCCCTTAATGGATGTGTATCTGCACCCCTTCCTGGATGTGTATCTGCACCCCTTCCTGGATGTGTATCTGCACCCTTTCCTGGATGTGTATCTGCACCCCTTCCTGGATGTGTATCTGCACCTCTTCCTGGATGTGTATCTGCATGCCTTCCTGGATATATATTTGCACCCCTTAATGGATGTGTATCTGCACCCCTTCCTGGATGTGTATCTGCACCCTTTCCTGGATGTGTATCTGCACCCCTTCCTGGATGTGTATCTCCACCCTTTTCTGGATGTGTATCTGCACCCCTTCCTGGATATGTATCTGCACCCCTTCCTGGATGTGAATCTGCACCCCTTCCTGGATGTGTATCTCCACCCTTTTCTGGATGTGTATCTGCACCCCTTCCTGGATATGTATCTGCACCCCTTCCTGGATGTGAATCTGCACCCCTTCCTGGATGTGTATCTGCACCCCTTCCTGGATATGTATCTGCACCCCTTCCTGGATGTGTATCTCCACCCTTTTCTGGATGTGTATCTGCACCCCTTCCTGGATGTGTATCTGCACCTCTTACTGGATGTGTATCTGCATGCCTTCCTGGATATATATTTGCACCCCTTAATGGATGTGTATCTGCACCCGTTCCTGGATGTGTATCTGCACCCCTTCCTGGATGTGTATGTGCACCCCTTAATGGATGTGTATCTGCACCCCTTCCTGGATGTGTATCTGCACCCCTTCCTGGATGTGTATCTGCACCCATTCCTGGATGTGAATCTGCACCCCTTCCTGGATGTGAATCTGCACCCCTTCCTGGATGTGTATCTGCACCCCTTCCTGGATGTGAATCTGCACCCCTTCCTGGATGTGTATCTGCACCCCTTCCTGGATGTGTATCTGCACCCCTTCCTGGATGTGTATCTGCAGCCCTTCCTGGATGTGTATGTGCACCCCTTAATGGATGTGTATCTGCACCCCTTCCTGGATGTGAATCTGCACCCCTTCCTGGATGTGTATCTGCACCCCTTAATGGATGTGTATCTGCACCCCTTAATGGATGTGTATCTGCACCCCTTCCTGGATGTGAATCTGCACCCCTTCCTGGATGTGTATCTGCAGCCCTTCCTGGATGTGTATCTGCACCCTTTCCTGAAGCCCTAACCATAACCTTTTTATGTCTGATTCAAGCACAAGTTGAATGTTTTTATCCTAAATGTGCATTTTATCCAAGTTAGAGACAAATAATGTTGCATTTCATAAACTTGTGTAGTTTCTTCACCCTGTGCTGTCGGTGCATCTACATGTTATTGTCAAAGGCCATAATTTCTTGTTTTAATACATCCCTCTGTCAAGGGCCAATATATCCTTTTTGTCACTATCTTACAAATTGTTAAAAAGCATTGAAGAAAATTCTAATATGCATAACTGGATCTTCACCAATATCTCATCAATACATCATTGTCACACACCCAACCTTCCCACCAAGTTTCATCGGAATCCGTCTAACTTTTTGAGATGTCCTGCTCACAGACAGACAGAAGTGAAAACATAACCTCCGTGCACCTTCGGTGGTGGTGGTTATCAACAGGACGTTGACTGAGGTATGGTAACCTCTGTGGGAAGCAAGGAGAAGCTTAGTTTTAACCTTTTGCTCCGATGAAGGGGTAACATCAAAAATGTGAGCTTCCTTCCCATCGCAGTTAGCATGACTCGATCAGCGTCGTTCTGTGGATTTCATCCATTCTTCAGTAAAACACCTTGGGATGAATTCCCTTTCTAACAAGCAAAGTTACCACAATGTCACATTCCGACCTTTCCTTTTGCTATAACCCCTGTGGAAGGCTACCTGAGGTCCCATGAATAATGAAGCTCTTACAGAATGAGGATCAAGGCAAACATTCTATTGAGTGTGAATTAGTCCCCCAATGCATGACGTGTTTTGCTATTATCCTCCTCCACTTGAGTGGTGCTCTGTTCTCTTAAAATGTTGAATTGCTGATTTCCTTCGACTCCCCCTGTTAGTATCTGACCGTTGCCTTTTCATTGCCTGCATATAAAAGTGATTTTATTATGAGCCAAGGACAAAAAATCCAAAAATATTGCCTGATGTGAGCAAACTTTTAAAGCAGTTGTAAAACTGCTTGCGTCTGAAACACCTTTGGGTTCAATTGCTACCTTATTATGTTCAAGCACCTTTTTCTCCATTTTTAGTGGTTTATATATTTCCTCTTTTCGACACATCTGATTTCATTTTTATTCATGGTTTTAGACTCGGTGTCAGCAACGCGGGAAAACGCAGAGATATATTTTTTAAAATACACCATAACACCGCCCAACAGCCAACAAGTATCATACACCGCCCGACATGACACAGACGGCAACATTTCGACATTATCGCTTTTTCTTTAAACCGAGTGAACCGAGCCGAACCGAATACACCGAGTGAATTCACCGAGCGAATTTCATCCAATTCCACCGAGTTTCATGAAATTACCGAGAGATATTTCTTCGTTTTTATTTTATTCGTTACCAGCAGAAGTACCCAGCGTTGCCGGACGGGGGAGGGGGGAAGGGCACGTACACTTTAAACATGTATATACATGTGGGATGTAGGATGTGGGATATATACATGTGGGACATGTGTACGTGTGTGTGTGTGTGTGTGTGTGTGTGTGTGTGTGTGTGAGCGTGCATATATGTGTGTGTATGTGTATGTAGGCTAACCCCGGGTCTAGCAGGGAAAATGGCCTTAAAATGCATGTTGTTGTTGTATGTGTATGTGTATATATATGTGTGTGTGTATATGTGTCTGTACGTGTGTGTGTGTGTGTGTGTGTGTGTGTGTTTTTGTGTATATATGTGTGTGTGTGGATACATATGTGTATATGTGTAATGTGTATATGTGTCTGTACGTGTGTGTGTGTGTGTGTGTCGATGTACATGTGTGTGTGTATATGTAAACATGGGCCGGTGTGTGTGTAAAGTGTGAGGAGGTATTGTAGAGGAAAATGCAGAGATATATATTTTAAAATCGCGCCATGATGATAAACGAAAATACACCGCCTAAAATAACAGTCGACATATCTATCTATAATTCCAGTAATCTCTGTCTGTCTGTCTGTACGTTTGTTTGTTTGTCTGTGACCGCTGTTTCTCGACAACTACCGGTCCGATATACTTTTAACTTGCCAGGTATATTGCTGGGGACCCGAGGATGTGCCTTTTCAAGGTTTCATATTAATCGGACAATTACTTACCGAGCTATGTACAAAAAACGATTCAACCAATCAGAGAGCAGCGAACGATCGCGTGTGCCGGCGTTGCGAATGGACCAAACCATTCCATGTAAATAGAGGGGGGGGTTCTGTGGTCGTTGCGAATGGACGAAACCATTTCATGTAAATAGAGGGGGGGGATTGTCACTGTACTCGCAAGCCGTTCGCCGTTCGCTTTGGCGTTGCGAATGGACCAAACCATTTCATGTAAATAGAGGGGGGGGATATAATTTTAGATAGATATATAGTACGGGCATATATATAGTACGGGCATGCCCTAGTATTTAAAATTCGTCACACACATCCATGCGCGTGGGATTCCCACGGGTGACCCCGCTAGTATCTGCAATGTTTGCATAATCCTGGTTTGCAGATTTGCAGAGGTTTGTTTGCAGATTACCTGATTTAGTACTGCTTGACGTTTAAAAAATAGCTTTGTTAAAGATGTGCCCTTTAAACTGATGACCGGAGTCGTGAAATAAAGAGCATTGCCTCTTGTGACTGATATTGATCCTGTGACTTTTAAAATATTTATTTATTTATTTATTTGAAATTTTTTTTTTTTTTTAATGAATACATTAATTTATTTATTTTTTGAATTTTTGATTTGAATTTTTGAATTTGATTGAATATTTGAATTTGATTGATTTGATTGAGATTTTATTTCAATTTGATTGATTTGAATTTTTTGATTTTTTTTTGATTTTTGATTGATTTGATTTGATTGATTTTTTTTATTTGAAATTTGATTTGAATTTGATTGATTTGATTGATTTTGATTGATCTGATTGAGATGAATGATTGAGATTGATTTGATTGATTTGAATTTGATGTTGATTGAATTTGATTTGATTTGAAGATTGATTTGATTTGATTTGAATGATTTGATTTGAATAATTTGAATTTGAATATGAATAAATTGAAATGTGAAATTTAGAATTTGAATGTGATTGAATTGATTGTGAATTGATATGATTGTGATTTTTGTGGTTTTTATTTATTTATTTTGTGATTGATTTATGTATTGAGATTGAATGACTGTGACTTGTGATTGATTGTTGTGATGTGAAAGCAGGTAGTAAGAACAGGTTACGAAGGCACCAAAACGAGCAACCTTGAAGCATATATAATTCTGGCCCACAGGAAGCTTTGATCTACCCAGAATGTGGTCTGTTCTTACAGCATATTGGTCTTGTTACTGTTGTTTTGATCTCTGCATGCAGCTCTCTGCATAAGATGGCGTTTTGATGAGGAAACCAAGTTTAGGTGGACATACTTCTGGCTTCTTTGGTGTTTGGAGTATGGTTATTGGATGTGTGGGATACCTTTCATACCTGGTCAAACTACCTGGTCATTACTTGCAAAATCGAAGATTTTTCAAGTATATCGGTTGCTCCTGTGCATTATTCTGTCTGTCTGTCTGGTTGTTTGTCTGTCAATCGCCTACAGGTCACAATTCTAAACTGAGCATCATGAAACGTTACCCGAGTTGTAGAGGTAGTCACAACTGAAAAGCCTATTGGTTTCGAGGTTAAAGGTCAAAGGTCATCTTGAGGTCATCTTTCTAAAACCATCATTTTTCATCCGCTGGACTTGAGAATTAAACAGCAATTGCATAGTGACTCTGAATTGAGAAACCAACTATTTTTGAAGTCAAAAGGTCAAAGGTCAACTCAAGGTCAAACTTCTAAAATGATCTATTTTCATCTGAAAAATCATCAATTTTAATCCAATTGACCCAGGCTTTGATTAGGATCATCAATTTTAATCTTAATGAAATTGACAATTTGATGTATCTTTTTCAATTTGATATCAAACTTTTTTGGGGGGTGGGTGGATTTTGCATATACCGTTTGCATTTTGCTCTGCAGGGCGTCTTTCTTGTTTTGTTTTTAGCGCAGAAGCTGCTGCCCATGCAGCAATCACACTCTAAGATAGCAATCTGATTAGTCTGGTGTCAAGGAACCTCCAAGAAGACCAGACCAGCTATTAACCGCAGTCCAGGTAGGAATTTTTTTTTTTTTTCAGGATTCTGGTGATAATTTGCCAAGCCTTAATAATAATAATAATAATACATTTATTTTATATAGCGCTTTTCAAGAAGCCCAAAGACGCTTTGACAGAGTACAAAAAACAAGTGCAAAAAGACAAAAATCAACAGGTAAATAATCAAAGCAAAAGGAAGGAGAAGTAGAAGAGATAGTCAGGGGTTAAATGCTGTGGGTCGAATGTTGAATGCAATGTTGAACAGGTGGGTCTTGAGTGATGTTTTGAATGTGGTGAGTGAGGAGGAGTCTCTGATGGTGTGAGGTAGTGAGTTCCAGAGGGTGGGAGCAGCGATGGAGAAGGCCCTGTCCCCCCAGGATCTGAATTTGGTCCGCATGGGGGGGGGGGGGGGTCAGGAGGTTGGTACCAGCAGAGCGGAGGTTGCGGGTGGGAGTGTGTCTGGAGAGGAGGTCAGTCAGGTAGGATGGGGCCAGGTTATGGAGGGCTTTGTAGGTCAAGAGGAGGATTTTGTACTGGATTCTCTGGGGGATGGGGAGCCAGTGAAGCTTGTAAAGGACGGGGGTGATGTGGTCACGGGTCCGGGAATGGGCGAGTAGACGGGCAGCGGAGTTCTGAATGTATTGGAGTTTATTGATGATTATTGAGGGTGAACCGAAGAGGAGGCTGTTGCAGTAGTCCAGACGGGAGGTGATGAAGGCGTGGATGAGAGTTTCTGCAGCCGTGGAGGAGAGGGATGGACGGAGACGGGCGATGTTTTTCAGGTGAAAGAAGGCTGTCTTTGTGATCTGTTTAGTGTATTTGTCGAAGGAGAGGGTTTGGTCAAAGATGATGCCAAGATTCCGGATGTGAGAGGAGGTGGATACTGGGAAACCGTCGATGATGAGGGCAAAGTTATGGGTGGATTTGGTGAGCGTTTTTGGGCCAATGATGATTATTTCAGATTTATCATAGTTCATGAAAAAAATTTGTGGGATCTCTAACGTCCACCAACTAAAGCTACCAGACAGTACACCACGCTTAACGTCCATCCGTGGCACACATTGATGCCTCGTCCTGCCTTTGAAACACCAAGGTGACAATAATTTATAGCTGGGCTGAGATTCAAACTCAGGTTAGACAGATTAGTGTGCATGTACCTCTCGGGAGTCGAGGCTATCTTGCCAGCCCATATGGTCTGGATACCGAATCAAAGGCCTGGAATGTTGTGACCCATTCCCTGTTATCTTTGGTACCATAAAGTGAGGGAAGCGAAACACAGTTCTTCTTCTATAAATTGATGCTTGGTGATGCAACCAACTCCTTTTGCTCACATTGCATAATACAGCTATTCCATCAAGACAGATTGCATCAGGAAACATAACATGTGCAAGAGAGCACATATGTGTGCGTACATGCTCTTGCTTGAGGTCACTCAACATTCAAATGATATATCTCGTTACTATGCGAAAAAGACAATTAAAAGCTTCAAGTCAATATATGGCTCAAATGTTCTTATAAAGAGTAGAATTATATTTCTGATTGTTTTTAAACTCACTGTTAAACTGGCTGTTTAACATGTTATTGTTTTATTTTTAAACTGCAGTAATTGCTTTTTCTTTTTCAAAATTCCATATATTTTGATTGTTCAGAGGGTGTGAAATACACTTAACCATAATTTAGGAGCATGCATGTTAAATCAGGCAAAATTTAATGACACAAAATGTTAAAAGTTAAATTTCCAGGACTTCCTGGAAGTCCTAGCAGTGTCCACGTGTTTTTTTTTTTTTTACCCCCCCCTTCCCATGCCTCCTCCTCCCCAAAGGTCTCCCGATGTCCCTGCTCTCCATCTTGTTCTCCCGCTCTCTTTATCATATGTTTTATGTGTCAGTTTGTCTTTTTTGTGATCAATGTTAGCTCTTACACGAGCCTCGACCTTGTATACAAAAAAAAGAATAATAAAAAATAAAAAAAGGTAAAAATAAAAGTTAAATCAAAGGGATTTTTTTTGCAGATATGTCGAAATAATCAATCTATACAATCAATTATTAAGTAAAGGCCCACACTTTTTCAGAACTATGGGATGACATCACGACAAGTGGAGAAACGTTTCTAGACTAGAACCAATATTGGATGGGTCGGCACTCCGATGCAGGGTACTCGACTGAAGGTGGCACGATTTCTTCACAGTGCCGGCGATAGCTTGCCTAATCTTTGCCAAAGACCCGTGAATCTTAGATTACCTACATCAGTAGATCCATAACCTCAGCCATGGATGCACATTCATAGATTACCTGCATCAGTAGATCCACAACCTCAGTCATGGATGCACATTCGTAGATTACCTGCATCAGTAGATCCACAACCTCAGTCATGGATGCACATTCATAGATTACCTGCATCAGTAGATCCACAACCTCAGTCATGGATGCACATTCGTAGATTACCTGCATCAGTAGATCCACAACCTCAGTCATGGATGCACATTCATAGATTACCTGCATCAGTAGATCCACAACCTCAGTTGCATCCAGGCAGACAGTCAACCCATCAATGTAACATCACTATCCAAACTTTACTCGCTCGAGGAGTTAATGTATTATCACATAGTTACAACTCCCATCACACATTCCATTATATAATAATACATTAAATCATGCACATATTGCCTGAAATACATTATAACACACACACACACGCACACCTAATGTTCTGTATGTTTTATGATTCTAGGACTCCATGTCTTCCTAACACCTGAAATGATCACATAATGTCCTATTTCAGTTTCCTTGTGTAGTTATAGAAATGACTCACAAACTGTCATGTGTACTCCTGTAAGAGTATTTTTCTTGATTTATCAATATGCTTCGGTGATGAATTTGCTTCCACATTCAATCAAAAGATATATTGAATACCATGGGGATGGAGCGTATGTTTCCCGAGTGGCTGTTTCACTTCTTATATTTCACACAAAGTATGTCAAACAAAATTCCTCCCATATGACAGTTTGCAGCGTCCTTCTGCGAAGCCGAGGCATTTGAGCTAAGCGTTTCCTTTTGAAAATGCGCACGCGCTTGTAATCTTTTAAAGAACGCCTGGAAAACTTTGCATGGATATTATAGATGTTAGTGTTTTAAATTTCCACTTGACGTTGTTAGTCAAGCGTCCATGCTGACATAATTGGCTTGGCAAAATTGCTTTATGCTTACGGAGCTAAGCTCTTGCACTCTCCATATATCTTGTTTCATCCCGAATGACTTTCTTACCCTCTAAAACCAAGTTTCTGCTTCCCTGGTACACCACATCTATCACGTTTAGCTTTCGCTGCTAATGCTTCAATGCCCATGCATCATTTATTAAAGGTGGCCTATTTTCGTTTCCCTTTGATCTATTATAATTATTTGAATTGTACCTTTTTTGAATTGTACCTTTTTACTGATTTCATTATTCACTTTTTCAAGAAAAAGATCTTAATTACCTTCTTCGTACTTAAATGTAATTCAAATAATTATGTTAGAAACTATAGAGTACATCGAACACGGTACCCCATGCAGTGTTAAAGTATTTAGTGTTTTAACTTAAATTTAAAAAAACAAAAACAAGAAAGATCAATGGGAGATTGCAGACCCTCGCCGAACATGTTTTAGTGGTTTTTTTAAGCTTTTGTGTTAAAACAAATATGGCGGCAGAACCACGTGACCGATGACGTCATCATTTTTTTTCTCCAACAATTTATCCCGATATGACACTCAATAAATTTCATCTTAACATATTTTTCTTTCATCTTTCATCTTAAGTTTTGTAGTTGTCGAATTATGACGTCAAAATGGAGGCACCTATGACATCATCATTAACATATGTAGTTAATATGGTGCAACCATATTTGCATATACTGCAACCCTCTTATGGTTGAACTGCCAAAATCAAGACTCTCTGCTCACCTTCACTCCTTTATTCCTCTTTTCTCCCACCTCTGGAACAAACTCCCTCACTCTCTTCAATCCCACTCCACCCTCCAGGTCTTTAAAACAGCTGTTCACCAGCATCTCTTGTCTTCCCACATCCAAAACCTTGATCTTTTCTACCCCCGCTAATTTCACCCCAATTCCACTTTTTTGAAATACCAACTTCTGTCCTGGAAGTCCTTGGTGTCCTTGTGTTTGATACTTCTGCCACCCCCCCCCCCTTCCCACACCTCCTCCCCCCAAACCCTCTCCCTCCCACACATCTCCCTGCTCTTAAATGTTGTGTGCCCTCAAGTGTTTGTGTGCTTCCCCTTCTCTTGTCTTCCGCTCCCTCTTTTTATATATTTTGTTTGTCTGGTTGATTTGTTTGTGAAATAAAGGTCAGCTCTTTCACGAGCCTCGATTCAGTATACAAAAAAAAAGAAGAAAAAAAAGAAGTTCTCCATGGAGAGTTCTTTACAATGAGCCATGTCTCAATTTTTTCTATGAAACACTTTCGGAGATATAGAGGTGCAAAGCTTTTTGGTTTTTCCAATATCGCGCCACTACCACGTGACCTATGACTTCATAATCATCATTAAAATATTGTACAGTGGAGGTGCACCTATGGTGAAAATTTCCTGTCAATCGGACCAGCGGTTGCAGCGAAAATCATATTTATTCTGTGCAGACAGACAAACAAACAGACAAACGGATCCAAATGCAATACCCTATCCTCTGGCGAGGGTAATCATGATTTCAAAGATAGTTTTTTTAATTTGAGGGTTTAATGCTATTGAAGTAGTCTTATGCACTGCAATAAGACGACGTTGAATCGCAGTTTAGGAGATGGAGGTTTTATTTATCACCAGAGAACGCAGCATCAATCAGCATCGTACATAGCCATATCGGCATCCTCTTCTTCAACCTCTCACATGTCACACCTTCTCATGTATATCGTGTACATCTCATGTATATCAATATACAGTGCCCTCCATTCAAGCGTTGCAACAATTAAGTCAAATTTGTTATTATTGTTATATAAGCAAAATTTGGATTTGAGATCAAAAGATGAATACGAGGCAAGAGTACAGAAGGTCAAGATTTTATTTATTGGTATTTCTATGTAAATATGTTTTACCATTGTAGAGCAACAACACTTCTTATTCTTATTTAGGTACAAATTATTTTAGGTTTTATGTTTTAGGTCATGTTAGGTTTTTAGGAACAAGGTCCCCCAATTTTAGTTAAGCATAAGTATTGGAACAAATTACTGACGGGTGTTTCTTGCTGCTCAGGTGTTTCTTATTGCATTCATTATTCACACATAAAAGAGATGTGAACATCTCGTCTTCATTTTAGTCTTTGATTTTACCCTGGGAGTCTGCCTTTGGAGTCAGCGGGCTAACACCAACATGAAGACCGGAGAACTGCCTATGAAAGAAACGCAAGCAATTTGGAATCTGAAAGAACAGAATAATTCAATTAGAAACATAGCACAAAAATTAGGCAGAGCAAATACAACAATTTGGAATATATTGAAAAAGAAAAACCAACAAGTGAACTCAGCAATAGACAACGGCCAGGTCGGCCAAGGAAAACAACTGTAGTTGCTGACAGAAAAATAATCAAAGATGTGAAGAAAACCCCTCAAACAACTGTCAGTGTGTTGTCAGTGTCAAACAACACCTCAAACAACCAACAACCTCCAGAGTGCAGTGTGAAATGTATCATAATCTACCATTCGCAGAAGACTTTGGCAGCAGAATTATAAAGGCTACACCACAAGATGCAGACCTCTCATCAACCCCAAAAATAGAAAAACCAGATTAAAATTTGCCAAGGAGTACAAAGGTGAGCCAGTGAGTTCTGGAACAAAGTTTTATGGTAAGATGAAACCAAGATAAAGCTTTACCAAAGCGATGAAAAGGCACAAGTGTGAAGAATGGAAGGGACTACATTTTATCCAAAACATACTACCTCATCTGTGAAGCATGGTGGAGGTAGTGTCATGGCTTGGGCTTGCATGGCTCCCTCTGGAACTGGCTAACTCGTCTTTATTGATGATTTAACTAATGATGGCAGCAGCAGAATGAATTCAGAAGTGTATCAATGTACTTTTATATGAATTACAAGGACATTAGTAGACAAAGAACAAATCAACACAGTAAGAAAATGCGATTTAACCGGAGAATACCAACATCATGAGTCATTGGCCCAATCGGAACATAAAACAGGACAATTAAAAATGGCCAAATTCATATTTACCAGGGAGGAAAAGTAAATGCGGATTCACTTACAGCTGATTCATTCTGAGTTTACAATGATCGGTGTGATGAGGAAGTAAAAGGTAAACTTAATTTGGTGAGAGCGAGACATAAATGCAATATCTGCTTAACTTCCCACTGTTAATATGATGTCTTAAGCCATATATAGACAAATTAACGTCATAAAGTGCTTTTATTGCCACCTCTAAATCCCCTTTTGTATTAACTAGCGTGACGGCGCGATCCGCGCGCCTCACCACACGTCGTTCCAGAGGGGTAGGCATCTTTGACCATTTCGGTGTCTTTTGGGTTTCATGGTGTTTTGGGTCTTCGGGGCCATTTGGGTCTTCAGGGTCTTTTGGATCCTCTGTGCCTTTAAGGGTATTTTGGGTCTTTGGTGTCTTCAGAGACTTTGGGGTCTTCAGGGGCTTTTGGGTCTTAAAGTTATTTTGGTTCTTCTTGGTATTTGAGGGTCTCCAGGGTCTTTTGGGTCTTCCGGGTCTTTTGGGTCTTTTTGGTCTTCGGGGTGTTTTAGGTCTTCGGGGTGTTTTAGGTCTTCGGGGTGTTTTGGGTCTTCGGGGTGTTTTGGGTCTTCGGGGTGTTTTGGGTCTTCGGGGTGTTTTGGGTCTCCGGGGTGTTTTGGGTCTTCGGGGTGTTTTTGGGTCTTCGGGGTGTTTTGGGTCTTCGGGGCGTTTTGGGTCTCCGGGGTGTTTTGGGTCTTCAGGGTGTTTTTGGGTCTTCGGGGTGTTTTGGGTCTTCGGGGTGTTTTGGGTCTTCGGGGCGTTTTGGGTCTTTGGGGCGTTTTGGATCTTCGGGGTGTTTTGGGTCTTCGGGGTGTTTTGGGTCTTCGGGGCGTTTTGGGTATTCAGGGTCTTTGGGTATTCAGGGTCTTTGGGTATTCAGGATCTTATTGAGCCTCAGGGCCTTGAAAGGTATTTTGGGTCTTTGGGGGTCTTCAGGGTATTTTGGGTCTTCAGGGGTCTTGGTGGTCTGAAGGGTCTTGGGGGAATTAAAGGGTCATCAAAGGTCTGAGGGGTCTCAGCAGTCTTAACGCAATTAAGAGGGTTAATTAAGAGGGTGGTAATTTTATTTGAAGAAAAAGAAGACGTTTTCATCGCATATAAACATACATACATACATACATAGCGAACCATATACGTTTGCTCTATTATAATAAGATTTTCACTGTAAAGAGAGTACATTGTACAGTATGCAGAATGATGATTCTGCTGGATCCTTGGAACTACATGCAGGAATGTCACTGCTATATGCTGACAACTATAGCTGTAGCTGCCAATCATGATCATTAGACCATAAGGTAATGTTGAGCAGATAGGCAACATCATAAGATTGGAATTACAATTAATCAGCAGTTGAAATTATATAATTCAGACTACAATTACTATTTGGCATGTACAGTAATTAATGAAAATGTTTTGTACCTGCGATACTCTCATCTACTGTACATCTTGCAGGTACGGCAGTGTGTGGCAGCATGATGCAGTCCTTGCGGCTCGCCAACTATTAATTATCATATCAACATTGGCTCAATACTCTTTTTGGGTTCAATGGAATGTATAATACGAGTATATCAATCCATCAATACTTTTAGCTTCCCACCTGTTCATGTTTTTTTTCAGCTCGGGTCACTACATCAGTTTTATACTTTTCGCTATTCCACCTTGCATTGCATGATCGTTTGTCAATGCACCTTTATTTATTGTACAAAGTTCCACATATATCACATCTTTCCTTAAACATGGCAGATAATAATTTCTTTCCATTATTGTTCATTCTTGCAGAAAAGACGAAGGATATCTTACGGCTCTCAAATTTACATCATATATATATATATATATATATTAGGGTGGTGCTCAAAATAATTTTTTTTAAATATTTACTGGGACATGGCTTTATGTTGTTCCTTTTGTTCCAAAATGAAAAGACACCAAATATGAAAGCAATCTGATTTTATTTAGGGGTGCCACATCAGCCTTCAAACTAAAGGTGTCTACAAAACTTTTCTATATATGGATCGAAAGCAAAACCAGAAGTTTGTTTTATGAAAATCCACCCTCCACTCACTTTCTTTGTATTCTAGCAAACACAAGTTACAATAGCTGCACAAATAGCACTATATTGCTATGAAAACTCAAATTCAATGATAACAATCCAAATGTTCAGTTCATAAAATGAAGAGACACCATATCACATAATATTAAAAAACCCAAATATAATGAGAAATGTAACTCCTATTTCTGGGCCTGTTTCACCACTGTTGCCTTCTTGGCATCGGGGTACATCTTCCTGTGAGCAGCAACAACTTGGAGCAGAGCTTGCTTTTGCTCTTCATCCTTTGTAAGGAGCTTATTGTAGTCTTGTATCAATGCGACACCCCTTTCTGCCCTGTCGTTCACCACGACTAAGCCACTGGCGGCTTTCTTTGCTTCCTGAAAGCTGGTTTCTTGCTCCCATGAACCAGGATCCTTATCTATCCAATCAGTTGGGGTCCCTAGGATGCTGAAGAAATGCTTGGTGTGTTTTGTTATGAGGCCAGCGATTGACAGGGCGGTTCCTCGTTTGATAGCTGGTCTCTTTGGAGAGGGGTTTTCACCGTCATTTTTCAATGCTTCAATCATATTGATCTTGCTTTCTTTGTCAATTCTGGTGTCAAAGAATGCAAATGCCACTAGTACTGGGCTCATGTACCACGTGTGGCGGCCAAGTGCCTTCAAGGCTGCCTGAGCCATCTTCTGATTGATTTGTTCAAACTTTTCCAACTTCTTGAAGAGGTTAATGTCATTCAGGGGAGCCTCAATAGCTTGTGGAGCCCGAAACCAAGCCTGTACATACACAAGGCAGACAAAAATGTTGAAGGCTCGGAGTTCTCTCGCCTCTCGAAGTGTCAAGTGGAACTCTGACCGAAACATGAACACCTGTAGTGAATATAGTGCTTTTGCCATCCATCTGGCTCTGTGCATTGCTCCTGGAGCCATGATCCGGATTCCACGAGGTGGGATTCCTCCCATGTAGATGACAGTCAGTTCTAGGAGTTCACGATAATCATCTCGTGGCTGCTGATCTTTCAAACACACAAGAGCAAATTCCAGAGCTTCCTCCATCATGTCATTGTTCTGTGCAAACTCAGGTGCCGTATCAGGATCTGTGAATCCATTTTTTGGTTGGTGATGGGCAATGGACGGCCACTCCGCCTGAAACCGCTTAAAAAGCTGGATGTCAGGGCCTGATGAAGGACCGAAAAGAGTGGTGAAAACATCTCCCAGAATGATTTCGTGCGCATGATGGCGGCAAGCCAAATGAATTAGTTCAGTCTGTAGCTTCTTTTCAATGAGGACAGCAGCCCCTCCACGAACACCTGAATTGCTGGCCGTTGTGTCAAAAGACAAAGCCTTCACCTTGCCCACAAGGTTCCAGCTCTTCAGTGTGTCCACTACAGCGGTTGCCATAGCTTCTCCTCCCCCGTCAGGTAACTTGGGAACATTCAACAGCTGCTCCATCCATGGTACTGGTTGGACACAAGGATTGGAAGACGATCCACCTTCACATGCACAAAATCTCCAGTGACATCGGGAAGAAGCTTTCCATCCCAATGGACCACTAAAGGACCCTGCACATTATGATGAAATGCTTCTTTTATTTCGTCCATGGTTTTGCATCGATGCATCATGCGATTCCGCCGCACTGTCCATCGGTTCAGTGCCAGCTCTGCAGGATCCCATCCTACTGCTCTACAAATGGATGCCAAGTTGTGGACAGCCATTCGGTCACTTGTTTTCATACGATCCAAAGAAGCTGCGACTTCAGGAGTGACAATGTTGATAGGCCTTCTTTTCTTGGGACAAGATATCCCACCATCAGATGATGAAGAACCAGCCTGTGCCGTGGTCTCAGAGTCAGAGTCAGAGTCTGAGTCTGTGACTTCCATAGCAGTAGCACCCTTCATGACCATTTCCTGTCTCTTATTTTCCTTCTCTGCCTTAGTCTTCTCCTTTTCTTCCCTTTCTTTCTTTCGCTTCGTTTTTGCTTCCAACACAATGTCTACAGATCCCATTGAAGCCTTCCTCTCTGAGAATTGATCGTGAAGAAACTTCCTGTCCTCGGGGTTGGTGATTATGGCCTCCGAATCTGCATGCCTAAGATCAAACGTCTTCTCCAAGGAGGCCTTGAACGATGCTTCCTTTTTCTCTTGGGTCGCACCACCCCGCTTTGCACCTTTTTGGAGGCTCCTCCATTCTTCATATAGCCTCTCCAAACGATGGATGCAGTGCTGCTTCGTCGTTGTAGGTAGGTGAGCTTTTTCCCAGAACTTCACAACCTCTTCAATGGTGAGGGTTGCACTCTCCCGGGCAGTGCGATTCTCCTTCTTCAGGTGATGGAAAAACAGGACAAGAGATTGATGCACAGTCGGGAGCTTGGCACCTTTGATGGCATCTCCAGAAGTGGACCCAATGAGATACACATTATCCTGAGCCCGAGTTTTCAATGAAACACTGGTACTAGCACATGCCATATCTGCAAAATACGCAAGAATGTGGGTAAAATCCTGTTAATTCTTACTCCACAGGGTCACTCTCTACAAAAGAGCCACAGTCAATAAGTTAGGCCTACATATTACACACTAAAAAAGCGTACCCCTGACCCCGGGAACCTGTACAAAACATGCATGAAAATTGCCCAGATAGTGATCATAGGAAGTCTCAAAACTGTATGTATAATATATTGTATATAACTATATATATAATGTATAATGTGTATTTATGTATATTTATTATTTAATGTATATTTTATGTATAAATTTAATGTATATTTAATTATAATGTATATATATTGTATAACTATATATTTATTTATTATATTTAAATTTTAATATATTATATTTATTTTTAATATATTATTTAATGTATTATATTTGTCTATATTTGTATAATTGTCTATCGTATAATTGTATATATAATGTATAATATAATATATATTATTATTATTTAATGTATATTTACTATATATTTATTTTTAATGTTATATTTAATGTATATATATAATTATGTATTTATTTTGTGTATATACAGCCCAAAAAATGGGAATTTTTTCGCGAGATCTCGCGAGATCTCGCGAGATCTTGGAGACGGCGGCAGGGATTTTCGAAGCTCCACACGGTCCCCACGTTTTTCGAAGTTAAGTCTGTTCACAATTGTATTTTGTCGAAACTGTATTTATCTTTCGGTGTGTGAAGTTATTGTGTGCAACTTTGGTTGTTTCTCGGTGTTTATCTTTCATAAATTGATCGTCTGTTTGCCGTGTCGCGAGCAAGGCCTTGTACAGTGTGCACTGTACAACCTTGAGGCTTTGTTTTTCTCTCAGTGGTCCGTCGTTTGTGATCCAATAACTTTCGTTCTCTGTATTCCCAGGCTTTTCACCCATAGCCTACTTCCTTGTGTAAATCTCAACTCAAAAAAAACAAAAAAAAAAAAACATTTCTTTCTCTGTTCTCATTCGTTTATTCATTCTTATTCGTTCGTTCGTTCTTCGACCACGTGTTTCACCCCCATTTCCCCAGATAGTTTTCACTCATTAACCTTCAATGTTTACACTTTCCCCTCAAGTTATGTATTCCGTCATATTTTATAACACCTTTTTCTTCTTCTTCTTTAAAAGGCTGCTTTCGACTTGCTCACCAAATCAATTCATCCCAAAAAAAAAATCCATCTCCTATAGTGCCTTTTTTCTACATTCCCTAAACTCTCCTGCACTCCATCCTCCATCCAGCGTCCTTAAACGTATTTTTAACTCGAAGGTCACAAGAAACTCATTTTGCAATAAATGTTCGTTTCCCATAAATCGTACACTTTCAAAAATCCAATCTCACCCCTCCCCTCCAAATCTTCCCCATAACCCCTCCCCTCCAAATCTTCCCCATCACCCCTCCCCTCCAAATCTTCCCCATCACCCATCCCTTTCAAATCTCCCCCCTTGCCCCCTCCCTCCTAAACTACCCCCTCACCCCTCCCCGCCAAGACGCCCCCTCGCCCCTCCCCTCCTAGACTCCTACCTCACCCCTCCCCTCCAAATCTCCCCCATATCCCATCCCTTTCAAATCCCTCCCCTTGTCCCTTCCCTCCCAAACTCCCCCCTCACCCCTCCCCTTCAAATCTCCCCACCCTCATTGCTTCTCAATTTCCCCCCTCTCACTCCCCCTCCTCAAAGCGTCCTCCCCGCTTCTTCCCCCTTCAAACTCTCACCTCCATCTCCCCCAACCTTCTGCCTCGCTCTTCCCCCTCCTCAAATAACACCTCATTGTGGCTCACCCAATCACCATCAAACCTTTTGTCCGCCCCATCCTTCCCTTTCTCCGAGCTATTCTGAAATCTCTGACACACCTTCAACAGCTCTCCCTACCTCTTCCACCTCTTCCACATCTTACCCTACCCCTCCTCCCCCCTGTTCTGTATCTGATGCTCCCCCTTCCTCTTCATTAACGGTATGGACCTCAAACATCCGGGGCCTTCGTTCAAACTTAACTGATCTCTCCATACAGGTTGCTTCTGTCAAACCAGACGTGATCTGCTTAACAGAAACTTTCCTCCTTTATGATGTCTCTGATTCCATAGTATCTCTCCCGGGCTACTCCCTCCTCCGGTATGATAGACCTGAGCCTCGTCCTGGAGGCGGGGTTGCTATCTTTATCAAAAACTCTCTTCCTCACTCGCCCTGCACTGCACTCTCTCCACCTCACCCCCAGGAATACCTCTGGCTACGGCTTCCCCTTCGCTCCCACCTCTTGTTCATATGTGTGTTGTACCGTCCACCAAACAGTGATGACTCCATCTACATCTCGCTGTCTGATGATATGGACCAACTTCTATCTACTCATCCCAACTCTCTCTTCCTCATATGTGGTGATTTCAACTGTCATCATGCCAGTTGGCTGGGTGTGGGTACCTCTCTCACCAGCCATGGCTCCTCAGCAAAGGACTTCTGCGACTCACTGGGACTGACACAATCTGTCAATTTCCCGACCCGGATCTCAGTCAACGGAACATCTTCTCTTCTGGACTTGGTTATGACTAACTTCCCTGAAAATGTCTGCTGCTCTTCTTCTGCTCCGATCGGATCATCTGATCATGTCCTTGTTAAAGTGGACATCTCTCTGACCATCCTCAGGGAGCCTGCTCAGCGTCGACGAGTCTGGCATTTCACTCAGGCCAACTGGCACGGTCTTCAAGCAGCCATCAATCATCTGGACTGGTCTCCCATCTCTACCACCTCTGACATCAACTCATCCTGGGAATTCTTCCAAAGTAAATTGCTCTCTCTCATGCACAGATTTATCCCATCTCGTCTTCAGTTGTCATACCCTTCCTCCCGTCCATGGTACACGGAATCTTGTGGTGAGGCTGTTGCCCAGAAACAACTTGCCTTCGTCTCCTGGAAAGCAAATCCAACGGAAGGAAATCTCATTTCCTTTCACAAAGCCCGAAACAAGTGTGTGTCCACCCTCAGGAGAGCCAGGAAACAATATCTCTCCGTTCTCAAGACCGAACTCTCTTATCTGTCTCCCTCTTCCAAATCCTGGTGGCGTCTGGTCAAATCCGTTTCTGGTGTTTGTT
The DNA here is from genome assembly GCF_964187855.1 of Myxine glutinosa. NCBI lineage: Eukaryota > Metazoa > Chordata > Myxini > Myxiniformes > Myxinidae > Myxine > Myxine glutinosa. The sequence continues at coordinate 133,948,179 of NC_136267.1, read as the reverse complement.
CCCCCTCCATCCCCTCCCTTACCTCAAACGGCTACACAGCTGACTCCACACGTGAAAAAGCTGAATGCCTCAACTCTGTGTTTGCCTCTAAATCTTGTGTCCCAAACCCATCCCTCTCTGTACCCACCATACCCAGTCGTACCCTGCTGCTCCTGGACTCCGTGTCCTTTCCTCCTGACAAGGTGGAAAAGTTTCTGTCAACCCTCGACTCTGATTCTGCAACTGGACCCGACGGCATCAGCCCACGGGTCCTAAAATCCTGCTCTGCTGCTCTATCTCACCCTCTCTCTGTTCTCTTCACCCTCTCTTTTGCTCAAGGTCAACTGCCATCTGCTTGGAAATCAGCCAACATCACCGCTTTGCACAAAAAAGGTGCAAAAACAGATCCTAGCAACTACAGACCAATCAGCCTTCTCCCAATTATCAGCAAAGTCATGGAATCCATCATTGCTTCTGATATGAAATCTTTCCTCTTCTCCAATGGCTTGATCTCTGATCATCAATTTGGTTTCAGACCAGGTCACTCTACTCTGGACATGCTGCTTCTGCTGTCTCAACAATGGATGGAGGTCCTCAATGCCAAACAGGAAATTAGAGCTGTCTCCCTCGACATATCACGTGCCTTCGACACGGTCTGGCACCCCGCTCTGCTCACCAAACTCTCCTCCTTTGGTATCCATGGAAATCTCCACGCATGGCTGGCGGACTTCCTCTCTAGTCGTCGTCAACGTGTGGCCCTGAATGGGTTTCTTTCATCTCCTCTTCCTGTTCAGGCTGGAGTTCCCCAAGGCAGTGTTCTGGGCCCCGTGCTTTTTCTGGTCTTCATCAATGATCTCTCTGACTCTCTCGAAAATCCTCTCTATCTCTTTGCTGATGACTCCACTCTCTGCCGCTCCATTCCTCTTCCCTCAGATCGGCAGTCTGCTGCCTCCTCACTCTCTGAAGACCTGGACAAAATCACAGACTGGTCAAACAAGTGGAACATGTCTTTCAATCCTGACAAATCTCACACTCTTACTATGTCTCTCCGAAAAGATCGACTGGACAACCCTCCCATCTACTTTCTCAACAATCCTCTCCAAGAAGTTCTGTCACTCAAGATTTTGGGTCTCACTATCTGCCATGATCTTTCTTGGGAAAACCACATTTCCAAGCTGGCCTCCAAAGCCAGTCGCCGACTGGGCATCCTCCGTCGTGCGAAGTCCTTCCTCGGCACACCTGAGCTCCTCACCACATACAAGGCTTTCATCCGCAGCTCAATGGAATACTGTTCTCCCCTATGGGCCGGTGCTCCTGCCTCACACCTAGCTCGGCTTCACGCTGTTGAAACCAAAGCTTTCAGAATTATTGGAATCTCCCGCGATGAAGCTATCTCTGAGGGCCTTTCACTCACTCACCGCAGGCAGGTAGGTGGTCTTTCTGTCTTCTACCGACTCCTCTCCGGCCTTGCACCCCCAGCTCTCTCTGTGCTCTGTCCCCCAAATATTCCTACAGGTCGCACAAGATCTGCCAGCAACCCTCTGATGGTTAAACTGCCGAAATCTCGGCTCTCCGCTCACCTTCACTCTTTCATTCCTCTTTTCTCCCGCCTCTGGAACAAACTACCTCACTCCCTTCAATCCCACTCCTCCCTCCAGGTCTTTAAAACAGCTGTTCACCACCATCTCTTATCTTCCCCCATCCAAAACCTTGATCTTTTCTACCCCCGCTAATTCACCCCAGATCCACCTTGTTTGAAATTCCAACTTCTTTCCTGGAAGTCCTGGCAGTGTCCATATGTTTTATACCTCTCCCACTGCCCCCTTCCCACGCCCCCCCCCCCCCCCAAAGCCCTCGCCCTCTCTCAGATCTCTCGATGTCTCCATGTCTCTCGGTCCCTGCTCTCAAATGTTGTGTTTGTGTCCTTCCCCCTCTCTCCCCATCTTGTCTACCGCTCCCTATGTTATATGTTTTATGTGTCGGTTTGTCTTTCTGTGTGATTAATGTTCGCTCTTTCACGAGCCTCGATCTTGTATACAAAAAAAAAAAAAAAAAAAAAAAAAAAAAATTCCTATTTTTGCATGGGGGAAAATTCATCACTGATGTAGCACCCCTAAATATTATTGGATTCCATTCAAATTTGGTGTGGTTTCCTTTGACACCAAAAGGAACAAAAATAGACCATGTCCCGGAGAAAATCTGCATTTTGATTTTTTGAAGCCCACCCTAATATATATATATATATATATATATATATATATATATATATATATATATATATATATATATATATATATATATATATATATATATATATATATATCCCTATTTGTGAAGGTCTGTTTGTTCGGTTGTGCCTCATGGACAGCCTAAGGAAGTGACTTGGAGAGGGAAGAGAGGGACTATGGGGGGTAACTTTTCACGAGAAAAGAACATGGGCCCATCAGATTTAGACTATGGGCGTACCCAAGGGGCGTGGCAGCAGGGTGTGCCCAAGGGGCGTGGCTTCCTCTGAAAAAGCCCACTAGAAATAAACAGAATATAAAAACTAAATTGCGTGACTGGCTATTTTCTGGGAAACGCCGGGTAACTCTGCGAGTTCACATTAAATATAAAATAGTATTCTTGTGGATGTGCGGGCGTTATGGATCATGGAGGGGACTTCTCAAATCCACTATCCACATCCGGCCGACGATCCTGTAAGCCGACAAACCGTGGATAATTCCGCGGCATGGTGGGTTGCTATGACTAAAGCAAGGGACAGATAGCGCAAGTCGGCATGTATGGCCAATGCGTCTGGGAATTCCCCGCTGGCTGGGCCTATTCCCTGCATGGAACCTCAGTCAGTCGCACCTCCATCAGCCCTCCGCTGCGCTTAGGTCACCAACTTGTTCTGATACCACCAGTCCATTTGTGTCAAATCCCAGACATGTCAACTTTTATCTGCTCTCCACCCTGGGTTTTTATCGGCACAATTATTATTCTCGGCACAATTATTATTTCAATTTCTTATTCTCCCTACAGTAGCCGGATGCTGTCGAGATAGGAAAGTAGATCATCTCAATAGAGATAGGTAAGTAGATCTCTATTGAGTTCCACTGTACTCAATAGGGATCTATATCAAAAATTATTGGTAAGTAAGGATGAACAAAGTTAAATTTCAATCATCAAATTACAAGGTTCTGCTGTTGAGCCACAAGAAAGGATAAAATTATATAATCCTCTGCTGGTTTAAATCCCAACTACAGCAGGTATGCTAACTAGAGCTAGACAACTATCAGGGATGGCTCTTCACTGTGGTTGTACCCCACAATACATGTCGGGGGGCAAAGCTTCTCCACTGTTGCCTGATGCCTAGATTCATCAGGGAAGTGCGGTCACAATCAGAGAGCCGATCAATCCCCTTGGATCGGCCCCTTCACTCTTGTCTCTGTCTCTTCTCTCTATTTCCTCCTCTCTCTCTAATTTTGTCATAGCCCTGACTTTGTGAAGGCCCTGACCATCCTGGATGTAGGGGATGTCTTGGTTGCTCCTGGGGGGTAGGTCGGCTGTTTCCGTGCCATGGGCCTCTTTGAAAGAACACTCTGGGGCTATACAACAACAACTAGAGCAAGATCTTTGGGATAATGGTGGAGCAGCACCTGTCATGGCAGGTTCCACAAACTAAACTACTTTTGACTGAAGCAGAACCGTGGCTGTTTTTCTCCAAGAAACCTGCTACCAAACTGGATCAGGTAGGAAGAGAGGACGTGTACAAAAAGTGCAAATATGCCCTATTATGGGATATGCACACTCCATTTGATTGTCTTCTAGCAAGACAGATTTGGATAATCTTAAGGATGTTTAGTAGAAGTTTAACCATAACAGACCTTCATTGATGAACCACCACAAGGGATAAATACATCTTTCTTCTCAACCAAAGATTCCTTTTTCCAGGATCTTCCATCTACGAAATATAGTGGGACTAAATGTTCAGAGTCTTATGGGTATTGTAGCATTGACTTCAGACCTTTAAATGGAGGACACAACAAGTCACGGCAGATTACACCAAACCATTTAGCATTCCTTTCACGCTGTGAAGTACATAGGGCTGCCAAGGTAGTATCACTGGTTAAGGTGTACAATAATGGACGGGTCGCCACTCCGACGCAGGATACACCAAACATCTGAGGATCCAAAATCTTCCGAGGTTTCTCATCGTCTGCGCTTTGCTTGTTCCGGTTCGGATTTCAGTCTGGAATTACCTTTCAGGACAACTTTTTTCACTCCATCCACTCTCATGCAAATGTTTTAAAGTGTTGATTTATAAGCACCTTGCCAGAGTTTATTTATTAGTTCACCTGGAACGAAGTTCAGGGGAGCTTATGCGGTGGCACGTTGTCCGTCCGTCCGTCCGTAAACACTTGAAACTTCTTCTCCGAAACCGCTGATGGGATCGTGACCAAATTTGGCACAAATGATACTTGTTGTGTTGTGACTAAAGTTTGTTCACAGCGTTAAAAAAAAATCGGGTTTTAATAATAATAATAATAATAAATTTATTTTGTATAGCGCTTTTCATGAAGTCCAAGGGGGTTTACCGGGGTCAAAGTGGATCCAGGTTTGACCCCCCAAAATAGGAATTTGCTTTTTCTTCTGAAACTGCACACACTATTTCGATGAGACTTGACCACAACCTTCACCACCCGTGATGTACCAAAGTTTTTTCACGGCACTAAGAAAATCAAAGTCTAAGGGCGTCTATGGGGGGTCAAAGTGGGTTTAACCCCCCAAAATAGGATTTTTTTTTCCTCTGAAACTACACACAATTTTTATGAAACTTGACCACAACTTTCACCACCCATGCTGTACCAAAATTTGTTCACGGCATTTTAAAAAAAGTCTTCCCCTTTGGTGGTTTACGGGGGGGGGTTGCCCCCCAAAATAGGTATTTGCTTTCTTCTCTGAAACTACACACACGATTTCGATGAAACTTGACCACAACCTTCACCACCCGTGATGTACCAAAGTATGTTTACGGCATTAAAAAAAAATCTGCCCCTTTGGGGGACTACGGGGGGGCATTGCCCCCAATATAGGTATTTTCTTTCTTCTCAGAAACTACATATGCAATTTCGATGAAACTTCACCACAACCTTAATCACTCATGATGTACCAATGTTTGTTCAAGGCATTCGAAAAATAGTGATCTTTGGAGGTATATGGGGTGAGGGGGAGGGAGGGTTGCCCCCAAAAATAGGAATGTTTTTATTTGTTTGTTTAAACTTTAAAGTCTTATGATTATGTTCGTATGATTGTACATGCTGCCCTGTCTTCTAGCAACCATAGAAATTGGTTTAAAATACCCTTAGTCGGTGCAGTATACTGTTTATTCTACCAGGTGAGCACCAGGGGTATTGCCCCTATGTTTTTTTTTATTCTACCATTGTCTGACTTTTCTTTGCTAGCAGTTGAAGCTACGTAGTCACCATTTGAAAGGGCCTGACAGAGATTTACAACTTCAGTATAGAATAAAAAGTGAAACAGCTTACATGAGAATGAAGAACTATTCTTACCAGTGAAGGCTACTTTTTATGTGGGTTTAATAAGCAAGAAGCCTGTTGGCATCAAACTGTTAGGGTGGCTGGCTTGTGATCTTAGGGTCCTCAGTTCCAGCCCCTATCAAGACGTTAAAATAACACCACGTTGGTTGACTCAGCCTGTCAACCTTCCGACTTCGGCTAAATGAGTACCCACTTACTGGAAAGAAGGAGCCATTCGATTATCCAGCTTTGGAGTGATGACCCGTCCAGGATTGTGTCCCCTAGCCAAGGAGGAACTGCATCTGCAGCCCTATTCGTCTGAAGGTGTGAAAGGCGAGTGGGTCTTCTTCCTCTTCTTCTAATGAACAACTCGTCATTTCAGAACAACTCTTTGTCACCAGAATTTTTGGAGATTCAGGAGTGTAAGGAAGATAACTATGTCATCAATAAATGTCTTGGAACATGTGGAATGTCCATGCCCTCCTTAATTTGAATTTTTCTTGACTCTGAAATCTTAACTTCAGATAAATTACCCAATGAAAATCCATTATTAGAGTTAAATAATGCATATAGCCTATAGGCAACAGGAAGCTGCTTAAGTCAGAGGCTCATGATAGTCAGGGCCCTTAGGGATATTTTGGTTCAAATTCTTCCAAAAGCATCAAATTTGGCACAGATGTTGCCCATGCCATACTCTTTCGATTTTTGATGGGCGCCAAGGGCGGTATGATCCGGGGACCATACCGGTCCATCCCGCCATGTCACCTGACCTATGACGTCATAATTAGGATCTGCATCCAATCACATGGCGTACTATAAGTGGTCAAAGTTCAAAATGAATCGATCGAAAAATGAAGGCAGGGATCCATTTTTAAGGTTTTCATAAAATCCAATATGGCCGCCAGGTCATATGACCTATGACGTCATATTTATGACATGTATACAATCATGTATACATGAACCCGGATCATGATCGCACAAAAATTAAACACAAGGATATGGCATACAGTTCATAAAACATCAAAATCCGTACCTTTGTAATTAGACTGATGAACTGCATATGCCTGAAAATTAGGAAATAGACATGTAAATATTTCCTCTAATTGTCAAAAATAAGGTCAGAGTTCGATTACCCAACCCAGAAACACAAAATGGTGAACCTCGCGTAAATCTTGACAAAAAACTCAAAAACCGACATGTTTGACTCAAAAATGACCTTTAAGATGACCTTGAGGGTTGACCTTGACCTCGAATCATCAAAATAACATCATAATTGGATTCCTCGACCTCGAAAACCCCTGAAAAGTGGTATCATACATGATTCCAACCCTTTTGGTTATTTAACTGATTTTCCTCAAATCCGGGTGGCGGCCATTTAGTATTTCGCCAATATGGGGCCCCCGGGGGGGGGGGCGCCCGTCAAAAATCGAAAGAGTATGGCATGGGCAACATCTGGGCCAAATTTGGTGCTTTTGGAAGAATTTGAACCAAACGGCCCCAAAATATCCCTAAGGGCCCTATCCCTAAGGGCCCTGACTATGAAGGAGTTTCACAGGGTTAAGATCAAATGGATGTTGGAGAAAAAGATAAGTGAGAAAGAAGCAGCAGAAATGTGAATGGGAGGCTAATAGAATTGAGTCCTTCATTGAGGAAAATCACTGCCTATTGAAAATCTGTCAATTCTTGGAAATCCAAAATAATTATATTATTTAAAACAGAGAAGGAAAACACTATATTTTAAAAGTGGTAACAAGGGTACAGTTAACGAGGCTGAAGGAGTGTGTTTATGGTGTGTGCCACAGAGCATGGCAGTGGTCGTGTAAACTGGGGTCTGAGGGTTTGGACAGAAAGCAAGGCTAGGCCAGTAAGCTGTAATCCCTACTGTGACATTTGAGAATTATTGTGTTGTATGCCAATAAAACCTTGCTTGTTCTAAGAAATTCCAGACTGCTGTGTGAAACCTCTGAAGTGTGTAATACTGTCTCAGACTATTAGCTTGGAGCAGACACAACGAACTATTTCAATACCTCGAGGAGAAGACAGGAAGACTCTTAAGGAAAAAGAGACCACTGTGTCCATAAACTCACCGACTAGAATCCCAGTTGTCCGTCTTCGATTCCAGTTGAACTCTCATGCGATGAATGAAAACGGTGCCATTTTCTAAGGGATGATTATTGTACGGAGTTGATATCGATAAAGTAAACTTCCTGTGATTATAACAATATGGAGGCACCCTTAGAACGGCCTCTACACTACTTCCATTATCCAATGCACCTGCAGGCAAAAAAACATATGCATTGTGCGTTTTGCATTTAAATCACTTCCAGCTTGTGGCTACTCGGATATTGTGCCCAAGAATCACATTTACACAAAATGCTTCCATCCCTTAGAGATTGTGTCCTGAAGGCTGACTTGAAGACCAACTTAAGGTTAAATGAGTCACCTTCTAACCTTTTTTTACTGCCATACTCTCGGTGTCCTGATAATTGTGATACAACTTTTGTTCTCCATGATGCATTATTGGAGAAACATGATAACTCTATCGTAGTTTTCCTTTCTCCGAGCCATTTCAGAATCGATTTCTTCCATTGAAATTATTTCGATTTAAACTTTCCTTTAAGTACAGTGGCAGCAGAGAGCAATGTATTGTAGAGCCGATATATCGTAAGCATTGGCACCCTTTGAAAAGACATAAAGCCTTCTGTCCATAACAGATTGAGTTAATGGGACAGAGTTAAGTGGTTTTATAATGAGACATATAGCACATGCGTGATGCGTCAAGTGTCACTGGGTGTGTCTATGCTTTCTCCTTCTGGGAGGGGTGAAAAAAAATCAAGTGTGAAAAATATTTTCAAATGTAATGTGGAGAAACCAAGATCAATAAACAACACAAACTGCTTTGTGAGCGCAAAATTTCACTGGAAGAGCAAGACAATTAACTTATTGGACCAAAAGCAGCAGGTGCATTAAGAAACTAGAACGGAACTCGGTAGAGCGCATACCTCCGCCAGGCTGAACAGTTTATGGTTTCAATCCCACTGATAGGCCGAATCCGGATTCAGACCTGACCCAAAATCTAATCGGATTGTTCTTGTCACCGAACCAACTCGTCCACCAAGTTTAGTCATAACTCGTCCACATCTTTTTAAACTATGTTATTTATCGCTTTTCGCCCGATCTCTCAATGGTGAAGAATGACTTGCAAAATTAAATAATTCAAACATCCGAATCCATATTCAGATCTTCATCATATAATCATTTCGTCCTTGTCACACACCAAATCTATCCACCAAGTTTCGTCCGAATCCGTCCACAACGTTTTGAGATATCCTGCTATGTATAGTTTTTGGCCCTATCTCCCAATGGTAAAGAATCGCTTAAAAGTTCGAGTAGCCGGATCCGAATCCGGATCTTCACCAAAATCTAATCATTTCGTCCTTGTCACATACCCAACTTCACAATATTTCGTCCAAATCCATCCACAACCTTTTGAGATATCTTCTTCACAAACAAACAGACAGGGGTGAAAACAACCTCCATCCACCTCGTCAGAGGCAGAGGTAACCATCCTCAAGAGCGTCTATGATATCATGTGAAGCAAGGCATCCGTGAGTTCGCACATTCAGCTGTCTCCCATTTCCGGCGGCCGTCTCCCACACTGCTTTTGAAAAGCTCCGCACGCTGGCAAAGCTCAACATTGAACCATAAGAAATGCACGACACCAAATGCGATACATTTTAAACTTATGTATAGAACATTGAATTGCAGTTTAACAATTGTTTACTGACAGTGTGTTAAGATACCACCTGGGCTGACAGGATGGCTTACTTGCCAAGTAATACGGTTTGCCGATAGTTTGTACGATTTTTGTTTGAGATTTTCAGCTACTACCACACAGTACAGAAATTGTGCATTTTTGTTTTTTCGCCAAAAGTACGGTAATCTTGCGTTTCCTCGAGTCTATTCACTCTATGGTCGTGGTGATGGGAATAAAAGTCGCTTCATTAAATATTGAAATAGTGATGCCTGAAATAAACGATAACGTCTTGCATGGAAAGGGTACCTCAAGCTCAACGTGTCAGAAGATGAGCTGTGGGACCTCTCGGTATCTGCAACACCAATTGGCTCCCTGAAAGGGCTCCACGGATTGGCTAACAAGATTCACCTGAGTTTATTTTTACCACGACTGGGGGTGTGTTGAGTTACCAATCATCTAGCTAGGGCTGTTAGCCATTCCTTATCAACGGTTTCTAATGGAGTGCTTGCTTGAGTGCTTAAGCCACTTGGTGAGCCCTCGTCTGAGGAGAGGGTATTGCATTTGAGTCCATTTGTTTGTCTGTTTGTTTGTCTGTTTGTTTGTCTGTCAGTTTATTTGTCTGTTTGTTTGTCTGTTTGTCTGTCAGTTTATTTGTCTGTTTGTCCACACAGAATAAATATGATTTTCTCTGCAACCGTTGGTCCTATTGACAGGAAAGTTTCACCATAGGTGCGACTCCACCTGTAGAATTTTTAAATGGTCATTTTGACATCATAGGTCACGAGGTTTGGCCACCATCTTGGAAAACTCGAAAAACTTTGCACCTCTATATCTCCAAAGGCGCTGAATATAAAAAATTGAGACATGGCTCATTGTAAAGAACTCTCCATGTGGAATAAAATATGTTAATGATGATGTCATAGGTGCCTCCATTATGACGTCATAATTCGACAAGTACAAAACTTCATACTATCAAAATGAAATTTATTGAGCGTCATGTAGGCATAAATTGGTGGAGAAAAAAAACATGATGACGTCATAGGTCACGTGGTTCGGCCGCCATCTTTGAAAACCCGAAAAACTTTGCACCTCTATATCTCCAAAGGCGCTGAATAGAAAAAATTGAGACATGGCTCATTGTAAAGAACTCTCCATGTGGAATAACATCTGTGAATGATGATTTCATAATTTGACAAGTACAAAACGTCATCCGATCAAGATGAAATTTCTTGAGCATTATCTAGGAATAAATTAGTGGAGAAAAAATAATAATGATGACGTCATTGGTCACGTGGTTCGGCCGCCATATTTGTTTTAACACAAAAGCCTTAAAAACCACTGACAATACATCCTGGTGAGGGTCTGCAATCTCTGATTGCCCTTTTTCTTGTTGGTAATGGAACACACTCCTTGATTTCTGCCATAAGCAAATGTAAAGAAAAATGAAATTTTTCTATAAATATCAACTCTATCTTACTTAACTACACTCCTTTTGTTATTACTCCCGCCAGGGAGTAATGCATTCGATCGTGTCCATCCGTGTGTGTGTGTGTTCGGAAGTTCATGTGTTCGTGTGTTTGTGAACAAGATATCTGGAAAAGTTCTGAACGGATTTGGAAGAAAGTTGGTGGGATGATTGCCCTTGGGATAAGGAAGAATTGATTAGTTTTTGGTGAAGCTTAGGTTATTATTCCGGATCCAGTAATTTTTTTGGGGAATATTTTTGGGAATATTTTTTTCTGTTTTACTGCATTAAAGCTTTTATTCTTATTCTTAAATGATGTTTTTCTCCTCTAATTCCGAGATATATATAAATAAATTCTCTGACATTTAGGGCCTACTTTCTTTTTCATTTATTGTTTTGGGGAGAGGGGATGTTAAACAAAACGTATTATTCCAACCTGTTGGCTTTTGTTTTGGTCGGAATCGGAAATTGGTAAAATAAATAAATTCATAATAGGGGCTCTAGCTAGTAACTTTTGCCCAGGGGCCCAGCATGTCCAAATTGGTAAAATTAATAAATTCATAATAGGGGCTCTAGCTAGTAACTTTTGCCCAGGGGCCCAGCATGTCCAAATTTTCCGCCCTTGTGTAAACCTGTCGAATCCAGTGCAGAAACCAAAAAACGGTCATGGTTGGCACGAAAAGGAATGGGAGTCAGATCAAGTTTTCAAGAGGATGGCCAAAGCCAGTGCAGATGGACCAGAATGCACTTATTGAATTCCATGTCGCAGGTCATTCAAAGTAGCGTCATCTGGTCACATCGACCTCTCCAGACACTTTTGAAACTGGCACTCACATAAGCAACGTAACCAAGTACAAACAACATGTCCCTGTAGACGAGCACTTCTGACGCCAAGAGAAGAATATCGACGAAAACAAGTAACTGAATGTGAAGTTTTGTTTTGCAAGTTCATGGTGGACCACAACGTGCCTACAACTGTTGCTGATCACTTCTCAGTTCTCATGAAAAACATGTTTCCCAATTGAAAAGCTGCAGCAGAGTTTGCTTGCAAAACGACAGAGGCGACTCAGATTGTGAAATAAATGTCTTGCTGTTGAAGTGACCAAGCCATGCACTTGTTGATAAATGTAAGACGACACCATCTTATTTGATGATGGATGAGAGCAATGACAGAGAACACCTCCAAAAAACTTGTGAAGGTGGATGGATCTTATGTTTTCACCCCTGTCTGTCTGTTTGTTTGTCTGTGAACAAGATATTTCAAAAAGTTGTGGACGGATTTGGACGAAATTTGGTGGAGAGGTAGGGTGTGTGACGAGGACGAATCGATTAGATTTTGATGAAGGTCTTAATATGTATTTGGATACGAGAATTATTTAATTTTTAAGTGATTCTTCACCATTGAGAGATCAGGTGAAAATCGATATATATAACATGATGTTTAAAAAAGTTATGGACGAATTATGAATAAACTTGGTGGATGAGTTGGTTGGGTGACAAGAACAAGCCGATTAGATTTTTGTTCAGTACCGAATCCAGATTTGGCCTATCAGTGGGATACAAAACATAAACTGTTCAGCCTGGCGGAGGTACACGCTCTACCGATAGCCGTTCTAGTTGTTTGCGTGTTGGATGAGAAGATTGGCACCAAAGCTGGAATCCTGGATCTGCCAGTTCTTGGTGGTGGAACAGCCTTACAGATCTTTCCTGCTGTTGAGACTCCCACTTAGAAAACATTTTTTCCGAAGGTTATTCTAGTTTGCTTATTAAGCTTGGTGTTGGCTTAACCCGATCTGGGCTGGGATATTTTGGGGGTTAATTTGGCCAGGTGGGGGTCGTTTTTCCCGCCATCCCTCTCAGATATCGGCAACGGAAGATCTGATCATCATAAGCACTGGCACGTATATAGGTCATTAGACGAACATGCCTGCCTTGTAAGAAGACAAAAAATGACAAAACTTCAGAGTTATAAATGAGCTAGTGCAAATAACACCGATTTGGGTATAGTGTAAACACACACACACACACACACACACACACACACACACACACACACACATGGAGACATTAAGGTTTTGGATGAACATGCGACCATAGAAAGTTATATAACACCTAAACGGTATGTGCGATTTTCGCAAATTTGGTTTCAAAACTTGCGCGAGACTTTAGAGAAAAAAGTCATGAAAGGAAATTTTCTGATCAGTGGCAGTTGAGAAGTTATTATGGGGCTATAAAATCGATTATGGGGTATTTTTCTCCCTCCGCACCTCCCCCCCCCCCCCCCCCCCCTAGCCCGAATGGGGTTAAGGGTTAAAGTGTCTGGCTTAAGATCTTAGGGTCTTGATATCTAGCCCCATGGCGTGCCGTTAAATAACAACAGGTGGGTTGACTCAGCCTGCCTTCCATGTGATGTCGACAAAATGAGTCCCAGCTTACTGCATCAGCTGTGCAGCCATGCTCCCAGCAATGATGCAACCAGCAGCCTTTTTATTTAGAAGACTAGAAACAGGCTATTTATTTGGCACTGAAACAGGAACAGGATATAGAAACAATACAATAGGATATTTAGAGTACTTTGAACACCCACTCCCTTTGGAAGCATTGGCAAGTTGTCTTCTTCATGGTGTCTGTCCATGCATTCGTCTGTCTCCCGTTTACGGCAGCTGCTGTGCTTGAAAAGCTCAACATTCACTTTTGAAATGACAGGAGAATATGCATAACTGATGTTGATGCAAATTTTTATTTCGCAATGAACATATTTTACCCTCTTTTTAGACAAATTGAACCTCCGCCACCTGATGTTGCACCACCATTTTGCGGAGGGCGGTATAAATATATCAGAGCTTTGGTTCTGAGGGAAACTAAGAGTACAACACTATTAACTTTTTTTAAAGTCCATGAAATAATTAAAATTGAAAGAGTTAAAAATTCCCATCACTGGGGACGGGTACTCTTCCTAATATCCAATAAACAATAAATGTTGTAGCAGGAAGTGGACAGCGAGCAAACAGGATGCAATGACAAAGAACTATAACAAGGTCCTCTACTTCCTCGCATCATTTAAATAGTTCCTGTAACTCCACCCTACATGTCTCCCCATTTAACAAGCTATAAATGTATAACTTTATATGATTGATGACACCATCTTTTCAAATTGTTAACAAAATTAAATTGTGAAAGTTTTGTGAAAGGGGCCATGTTTAAATTTGAAGTCATTTTTCACCATGATATTCCATGTTATTTCTAAGCCTGGTGTTGGCTTAGTGGTTAGGGTGCTGGCTTGGGATTCCTAGGATCCTGGGTTCGAATCCTGGTCGATCGCTGAAATAATGCCAGTGGCTTGACTCAGCCTGCCATCCTTCTGAGGTCGGCAAATTGAGTACCAGCTCACTGGTAATTCCCTGTGTGGGTTGGTGGCAGGAAGGGCATCTGGCTGTAAAACATTGCTTCAAAAAGGGGACCATGGTACCTGAAAAAGGCCAACCCCTGCTCTGTGGGGGGGAAATGGCCTCTAAAGGTGGTTCATATCCCATGTTATTTCTATTAATGTATCCAACCTTCCTCACATATTTCACATTTGCACAGGTGTATGAAAGGTATTTCTTCTGCTTCTATTATGGTGTAAACTCTCCTGCCATTCATTTGATCAATGATATGTAAATTTTCAAGCAGTCATCTTCATGCTATATACAGGAGATGAACAATTGCATATTATTTCAGCATACCTGAAGCATATCGTGGGGTTATCACTAAATTGAGTGTATGGCTTCAGGCACAGATCAATCCCAATAATGCCTTGATTTCTGTTGATGTGGTGTCTCTCTCTATTATGGTGCTTATTGAATTGACTCCGAAGGTTACCAGGCAGTGTCTGATAGAAGACGATTCTTGAAACGTTGTGCTGCATTGTATCGACACTGAAAATCCATAATACTTGTGATTTCCTGAGGCTTTCTTTCGATTCTCCATACTACCTTTGAGAATATTACGGACAGATCTTTGGCTCTGACATGGAATCACCAGCATCAATTATAGTGGCTAACATGGTTCTGGAATATATGGAGGCCCGTTCTTTCCCTTATTCATATGGATGTTTCACCGCAATGTTGGTTCCACTATGTGGATGAAACTATTGTTAAGTGTCGCAGAGATGTTGCTACGCCACTACATAGTTCCATGAATTATAGTTAATTAATTGATTAATTTCCATTTTACCATCCATCAAGAAGATATTTTAAATTTAACAAAATAGATCTTTGGCTTCTCCCAACACTCAAATAATAAGGGATCCTGATAGTTTTTTTTAGGAATATGATTGTTCCGGAAGCCAACATATACAGTACAGACCGTTACCTTGACTTTTCTTCATGCCATCCAATGGCACAGAAGTGTAGGGGCATGTGTATACTTTAAGAAGAAGAAATGTGCTATAATTGTTGGTTTTTTAGATAGTAGGTTGAAGACAGAAACCACCCAGGGTGGTACTACCTTCCTGACTTCGGAGTGTTAAAGTGGTGCCCAGAACCATGTTACACTCTCTGTGTCAGGATTGCTGGTATTACCTTCTGTCTCACTCAAACTATAGCTACCGGGATAGCTTTAATCTCTCTTTCTTGCAAACAAACATCATGCACTTTTCATCATAAACATTTCTTACTCATTTTCACTCCTCACCTTTATTAATGCAGCTCTTTTATTTAAAACCTGGCCTCGATGAGGACTATATAGTGCGTGACTGGAGCCTTCGACATTAAAAAAAAGTATCCACCATGAGGGTCATGAGGAAGGTCACAACTCCCACATAAAACAGGCTGAGAGGACCAATGAATACACCCAGGCCCTTCTCTCAGAACCTTTACCATATGATCCTCAGCAACAAGTAAAGATGATGTTGTTACATGTTCCTCCCCAAACCCCAGCCACGGTGTACCTCCGAGCCCCGAAAGGAGTCACGGCAGAAAGATGTGCTATTATGTGTGCCAATGACCAATGGTGAAACCACACCAATCAGTTGTTACAAAAACCAAGTATTGTATTAAAACCACACAATAATAACAAGTAACGCACGTACAAGAAAACCTCACTTGCACAGCAAACACCATATAATTTCTATGATGGTACCACCAATTTCCTGAATCAATAACTCACGGTATTCCCACGTGAGCAATCGGTAAACATCCCCCAAAGTCACTGTGTCACGATACCAAGCCAAAGTCGACCCCCTTGGCTATCGCGATCACAAGAAAAAGGTCGTACTGAGACCTGAACCCAAAACGGCTAACAGTCGATGCTGCAGAAGAGCTGCTTGGTGAGGTGTCGGGCCGACGTCGGTCCGGTAAAAGTTCACCCAAAAGGTGACTGGGAATTAACACCTTCGGTTCACCAGACAATGGCGCTGACATGAACGATCAGTGGCTCCCAAGCAGAGAACCGCGAAGAACCGTGAGTTCCCAAGCGAAATCCACGACACACACGAGAACCAGGCGAATGGTTGGTGCGAGGTGAAATGGCTGGTGCGAGGTGAAATGGCAGAAGGGCCCGTAATGGAGGCGTACCTGCTCTCCAGCGATGATTCACTTTCGGAACCAAAAGCAAAACCCGTCACGCAGGTTTATTTGCCACAGTAATAACGACACTGTCACAGGAATCCCTTTCCCGGGGAAACCAATATTCGCTCGTGACCAATGTCCACCAGCGTCCGCTCGACACCTCGAAGCAGATAGGCCTTCCTTTCCCGATCTCACTCGATCCGCTCGCCCGCCTCCTCTTCTTCTTCCGTTTCTTTCCTCACCCATCTCGTTTTCCTTCTGAGACATTATTTTTCTCTTTGAAGATAGTTATCTCCATTTCACACTCAAACTGTAACAATAATAGTACATGAAACTAAAAATGCTTCAAGTGGATGACAACCACAAAGACGGACGTGACGAATCCGTAACAATGTTCAGAGTAAGAGACCTTGTTTATGCCTACTGCCTGATTATCCTGGCTTGCTAACTTCCTCCAAAAGAGGAACTTTCTCTAAATGTCAGAACAACTTGGAAGCGATGAAGACAGCTGGAATTAAGGTGGCGTACCATCCCATTCATACGCATCCTTTGCAGCCATATAACGAAGGATCAAATGCACCAAAATGAACATGTGGGACAGTTTATTATATCTCGGATTTGGAGTACCTGAGGGATTATCTTCGACAAATATGAAGATTTATGGATGAGAAATCATAAGGGGACATCAGTCTTGGTCTTGGATATCTATAATGATCCATCATGATAGGTCATGAGCTCTGATGGATGACATCAGTATTCCAGCTTTCACTCCACACGAACCTCGACACACGTTTCTGGAGAGCTGGTGTTCTAATGAGAAGTTGTCTCTCATGGAGAAGATTAATGATATCCCAGAGGCTTTTGGGTCTTTGATTAATAATTCCACATGTGTGGAGAAAAGAACATACACTTTCTTTGGCCCAACTTATGTCACCTTTTGTGATGTATCAATTCTGATTTCTGCGTGTTCATGCGTAATGTTTTACTGTTCCATTGCTTTGTGCTCACGTTTGATCCATCAGGGTTAGTAGTCCTGGCCCTGCCATAGAGACCCGTATACATCGCTTTAGGCCTAGAGTTTGACAGTGGATTTGAGTATAGGATACCCCTAGCTTCAAGAATCTACTAGGTGGAAGTCTTAAATTTGTAGCATGAGCCGGAAAACGGCCATTTTCCAAGATGGCCTCCATGGGGCCATTGCCAAACAAGAACCACATATAAGTTTTGATATAAATGTAGTAGAGGGATGATTTTAGCGTCTATTTTCAGGTTTTCAGGTATGCCCAACTCAGTGGTGCCATCAAAAAATATTTTAGATGTTGCCTAGTTACCAAAATCCAAGATGGCTGCCACCCAAAGTTCATAAATCGTGAAAACTAGTATAACTTTTGATAGACACATAGTAGATGGATCATTTTTGTGTCTGTTTCTAGGTTTTCAGGTATGTCCAACTCAGTGGTGCCATAAAAAAATATTTTAGATGTTGCCTCATCACCAAAACCCAACATGTTCACCACCTAAATTCATCAATCATGAAATTTTTTATAGAAATGACCAAAATCAAAGATCAGTCAAATAAGTAAGGAACACACAATGTTTTATTGAGGAATAGTAAAAATTTATTAAGGTCTAAAATATTCCCATCAAAATCTTGACCATAACTTTAATTTTAAAATGAGGAGGAAATATGGCAAATTAATATATCATAGCACAAAAATTAATTAATGCTCCCCAGTGGTGTAACAAATGTTCTGCAGTCAATGAATGAATAAGAAGAAAATGATGGTCCAATTACTTAACATTTTTACTGAAAATAAATAAAATAAAAATGTCACATCCCAATAGTGGATCAACGGCAAGGTGTAATGTACTACACTACATGTATCTACATTACTATCTAGTAAATGACTATATTACTATACATTAGAATCACTGGCTGCTGCCTACTTAGTTTGGCACACAGAACCTTGTTGTCTGTGGCAAAAATTCACACAAATTAGACCAGCCTTTTTACATTGGCATCGCTTTGTATCACACTTTCCCATGCATTTGCAGATGATGAGCTTCCCATGTGGTAACGGATTCAAACATTTGGAAGGCAAGAGAATGTCATTATCAAATGACCAGCAATAGTTTGTTGGATCTAGAGTCAAGTGGTTGTCATCAAGAAGGCACATGACTTTACGCACAACAAAGAAAGCTCTGTGAATATGGCCATGGATGACACTTGAGGTAGGGGGTAGCAACTGTAGGGGCTTTGGTGTTGTAGCACGAATGTGGCACTCCACTCGAAGCTGATTGAAGGTCTGACATGCTGTCTTGGACTTTGCACCTACCCACACATGAACGAGATACTCCTCCGCTTTCTTCATAACCTCTTCAGTTAAGTGATTGGACTCCGCAAAATTGGCCAGGTACTTCTGTGGTTCACATAAGAGAGATGCATGTTTGGTTCCAATCTTGCTGAGCGCATCATCACCTGTTAGGATATAAGCCTTCATTATAACTCTGCACAGTACTACTCCCAATTTATCTGCAAGAATATGTAGTGGTAGATGACGCCTGCGCTCCCCAGAGCCAAACTCTACCCACAACTCTTG
Organism: Myxine glutinosa; assembly: GCF_964187855.1. NCBI lineage: Eukaryota > Metazoa > Chordata > Myxini > Myxiniformes > Myxinidae > Myxine > Myxine glutinosa. The sequence continues at coordinate 133,929,307 of NC_136267.1, read as the reverse complement.
AAGACCCCTCTCTCGCATTTGAGGGATAAAGTGTAGTAAACGCACTACTGTGTCTGTGTCATTTGAGATCACAAGCAGCCGACTCGTCCCCTGATCCACTTCCCATGCACAGTGAAGAACTAGCCGATCATCAGCTTCCTCCACATTACATGTTAATGCTTTAATAGGTTTGAAATTTTCAGCAGATGGTGGTGATGATGACCTCCCTGAATGGAGCAACTGTGCTGGCACAACTTCTTCATCCATGATGCATCCACTGAGCACAACAGTCAGCTTGATGAGCTTGGGTGTTGATGCCAGCTGGCAAGCAAGCTGCTGCAGCTTGGTTTTGTTGGTTGGTGATGTCCAGAACTTGTCAAGTTGCTGTGGTACTGGGACATCTGCAGTGAGTTCAGTGAGGTCAACAGACCCAACTCCTCCAGCACGACGGAGTCTTTCTCCAGCTTTAATTGATGACTCAAGGTAACTGTCAAATACAACATGGAGGCTGGTCCTTGAGCAAATTGAGTGGCCTGCAGATAGGACACAGCTAATTGCATTTCTGAATGTTCCGAAGGATCCTAAGTTAGGAAATGACCGAATTTTAGACATGAAGTCTATGATAACGGAAAAGTCTCCCCCAGGAAAATGCATGTCATCATCCATTAGATATTTCTCAAGATCAGCAATCAGTGCACTCTTGTTTGGTGTGGAGGGGAGGTCACCTTCAAATATTGCTGAAATGGGGAGGATATCATGGCCATAGATACAGTTGAGTGCCATGCCCCGCTCTTTCACAATCTCAATGTCACGCTGAGCTGCTGCCATCATTGTGGGGGAAACTGTAACAGAAGAAGAAGTTGTTTCTGAGGGAGCTTTGTAGTCCATTTGTGGCAGGTTTCTTTTTGATATGGTGAAGGAGAGCTTTTTCGTCTTCTGCAGAAACCGCTCCTTCCGGAATTCCCTGACCAATCGATCTCCATTTGTTTGTATCTGAAGCAGCCGCACTGCTACTTCATCATCTGCCAGCTGCCTTTGTTATGAGGTTGTGGAGCTTGACAACTGGAACCTCAATGATGTAAGGATTGCCTCTATCTCTTACATACTCAAGAAGTCTTGCTACATTTCTATTGAGCTGATCGGCTTTGCGACCAGTGAGTTCATGATGAACTCTTGATTCGCTGTGATTCATTGACACATCATTCATCATCTCCCTGAAATTGTTTGAGATAAGAAGAATTTCATGGAATATAAGTTGCCACTCAACCATGATTGCCAGATTTCTTGTCTGACCAACAATGCCACCATCACTCTTTGATGATCTCTGTATTGATTGTTCCAGCTTCATATCTGGAGCAACAGCATTGAAATAGCCAGCAGCTTGATCCTTCACGACAAACTGACTACTCATGAACCGCCGAAAAACCTCAGGATGAGTTGCTTCTAGGAGTTTTGTTGATTCCAGATAGAATGTGCCATAGCGGAGGTAATTGAGACAATCACACTCCCGGAAGATCGGAAGGGATGCTTCCACAGTAGCCATGTGAAGAGGAAAGTTTCCCTCTCGATCGGCTGCAACGGCATGCTTTATGACATTAGCTATGTGTTGAAACAATTGCAAGTATTTGCACACCTCAGATTTCGCACAACACTCATTGAGAAAGTTCTGAAATTGTTCCAGAAGCTCTGAAGATTTCTCAAAAAGCTCTGCAAACTTCTTTTCTGACCTTTTCTTCTCACACAGAGCCCTCTGCATCTCATGAGCACATGTCATTGTATCATCATTTACCTTGTGACCATGTTGCATCAGCCATTGCCAGAATGCCTCCCATGCCAGTGAGCTGATCAGATCCGAAACCATCAGGATTCCTAAAAAGGAGCAAACATAATGACTACCTTCCAAGACTGAGTTCAAGGTCCGATTACCAAACACTTCTGTCTCAATGAGAGCATCCTCAATTCCCGACCCTCTCAGGTACCGCCCAGCACACTTCAGCAGGATCGTGACCCAATGGAACATACCCATCATGCCATGAACATCAGAGAATGCATTTGGTTCAGCCATCATGATGTCAGCCACAGTATGAAATACACCTTCATCACAGAATACAGGCATCAGAGACTGAGATGGAGTAAGTTGCTGGCGGACACTCTGGAAATTCTGAAGTCCCTTACGCACTGTAGCATAGTCAGTCACTAGGGAGGGAATTACAGGCAAATGTTTTTTTGATAGCACTACGGTGTTGGGCATACATGAAAACCTAGAAATAGACACATACATGATCCATCCACTACATTTCTATGAAAAGTTATACAAGTTTTCGTCCTTTATGGACTTTGGGTGGTGGCCATCTTGGATTTTGGTAACTAGGCAACATCTAAAATATTTTTTAATGGCACCACTGAGTTGGGCATACCTGAAAACCTAGAAACAGACACAAAAATGATCCATCTACTATGTTTCTATCAAAAGTTATACTAGTTTTCATGATTTATGAACTTTGGGTGGCAGCCATCTTGGATTTTGGTAACTAGGCAACATCTAAAATATTTTTTGATGGCACCACTGACTTGGACATACCTGAAAACCTGAAAATAGACGCTAAAATCATCCCTCTACTACATTTATATCAAAACTTATATGTGGTTCTTGTTTGGCAATGGCCCCATGGAGGCCATCTTGGAAAATGGCCGTTTTCCGGCTTATGCTACAAATTTCAGACTTCCACCTAGCAGAATCTTGAAGCTAGGGGTATCCTATACTCAAATCCACTGTCAAACTCTAGGCCTAAAGAGATGTATACGGGTCTCTATGGAAGGGCCTGGACTATAGGGTTAGGGTTAGGTGATTCCAGGTGTGGGCGAAAAAATTATTGCGTACGTAATTTGTGTAATTGAATGGATTTCCTGGAGCAAACCTATTGTTGCAAACCCTTGTCTTAATTGTTTAATTGCTTGCTTAATTAATGCACATATTAATCAGCGTTAAGTGTATTCTATTTTATTTAACAGTCTAAACTATTTGTTTGAAGAGCTTTGGGACAAGTTTGAAATCTGTGCAATTGAGGAACTCTCGCAGGGCTGGCCCATGTGCAAACCCTTGAGGCAACGTACCTGCTCGTCGAAGATTGACTTATTGGCACATCGACCAGTTTTGAAGTTCTTTAATTAAATACTCATAGGATTTCATGTTACCTTGGAAAAGGCTTTAAAATGTAAACTTACAGTCATGTGAAAAAGTAAGTACACCCCAAGTAAAGTGTTGACTTTTTCAACATATTTCAACATACAGCTATTTGATCTTCATTTCAACAATATTGATAGATAAAGGTGATATAATATAACAAATATCATGAAACATTTACATTTTGTAGTCCATTGTATCATTTAAATAAACATAAATGCAAATTTCGCAAGTGGAAAAAGTAAGTACACCCTGAAGGAGCTGCGCTCCAACGCGACTCGAAAGAATTGACGCGACCAAAGACGGAATTCGTCCGAGTTGCTTTATTGAAACAAAACAGCTCAGGTATTCTGACAAGCCCGTTTATCGGGCAGCAATATATATACACATTTATGCCGGGGCGTTTTCCCGGGAAAACCGAGACCGGGCATGCCCGGGTGTCAAGGGCGAGTCCTGGAAAGGCGAGTCTGGACATGCCCGGGCGTCCTGGACGTGGCCTGGCAAGTCGAGGCTGGGCGTGCCCGAGCGCTCTGGGCGAGCCCTGGAAAGGCGAGAGCGGGCATGCCCGGACGCTCTGGGCGAGCCCTGGAAAGGCGAGTCTGGACATGCCCGGGCGTCCTGGACGCGGCCTGGCAAGTCGAGGCTGGGCGTGCCCAGGCGCTCTGGGCGAGCCCTGGAAAGGCGAGAGCGGGCATGCCCGGGAAAGACGGGACCGGGCGTGCCCGGGAGGTTCGGGCGTGCCCGGGAACAGCGAGTCCGGGCATGCCCAGGAGAGGCGCGTCTGGGCCCGTCCGGACGAGCCCGGCATGGCGATCGCGCCCTGGCCGCGTCCTGGCAGGTGCAAGGCGATTGTGTACCTTCAGCGGGAACCGCTACAACCCCAACATTTATCACTACTTCAAATACCTAAAATTACAATCAGGTGCACCAGTTCAGGTGCAAATGATTAGAGCATCGATCGAGAGGATGTTGGAGGAAGCTGTCTTATTTAAACCTCAGACATTTCGTTTGGTTTGCTCCTTGTTGTTGAAGTGTGCGGCCTCACCATGCCTAGATCAAAAGAGCTCTCTGAGGCCTTCAGAAAGAAGGTTATAGATGCCTATGAGTCTGGGAAGGGATTTAAAAAGATCTCCAAACAATTTGAAATCGATCATTTGACTGTTCGGAAGATCATCTACAAGTGGAGAAGATTCCAAACAACTGCCAACTTGTTCAGGCCAGGCCGCCACAGCAAGTTCAGCCTGAGAGCAGACCGCAAGATGCTGAAAGAAGTCTCTAAGAACCCCAGAATGTCATCACGGGACCTTCAGGTAGCTCTTGGCACTGTTGATGTCAAAGTGCACGCAACTACCATTAGAAAGAGGCTGCACAAATTTGATCTACTTGGGAGGTGTGCCAGGAGAAAACCTTTGCTGTCCAGAAAGAACATCAGGGCAAGATTAAAATTTGCCAATGAACACCTCGGCAAAGACCAGTACTTCTGGAACAATGTGCTCTGGACAGATGAGTCAAAGGTAGAGCTATTTGGCCACAGTACCAGAAGACATGTTTGGTGAAAACATAAAGACAGCATTTGACCATAAGAACCTGATACCAACTGTAAAGCATGGTGGTGGAAATATTATGGTTTGGGGCAGTTTTGCTGCATCAGGGCCTGGGCAGCTCACCATCATAGAATCCACTATGAATTCTTCATTGTACCAGAGGGTGCTTGAGGATAATGTGAGGCCATCTGTCGGAAAGTTGAAGCTCAACCGAAGGTGGACCTTACAACATGACAATGACCCTAAACATACCAGTAAATCCACCAAGGAATGGCTGAAAAGAAATAAATGGAGGTCCCTGGAATGGCCAAGTCAAAGCCCGGATCTAAATCCCATCGAGATGTTGTGGGTGGATTTGAAACGAGCTGTGCATGCAAGAAACCCATCAAACATCACACATCTGAAAGAGTTCTGCATGGAGTAGTGGGCAAAAATTTCTCCCAGTCGATGTCAGAGACTGGTAGACAGTTATAAGAAACGCCTACTTGAGGTTGTTTCTGCCAAAGGGGGCAATACCACCTATTAGAGCCAAGGGTGTACTTACTTTTTCCACATGCAAAATTTGCATTTATGTTTATTTAAATTATACAATGGACAACAAAATGTAAATGTTTCATGATATTTGTTATATTATATCACCTTTATCTCTCAATATTGTTGAAATGAAGATCAAATAGCTGTATGTTGAAATGTGTTGAACATTGGTTGTACTTACTTTTTCACGTGACTGTATATATTGAAGATTTAAACTATATAACTGAATCTTGTAACAATAACTTGTAACCCTCTGAATCTGAATTCTTGTACTCCTCTTTTCTCCGGGCGGGAGATTGGGACAAAAACAGATGTCCTCCATCATGCTAGCATATCGTTATCTGAAAGAAGCAGCGAGCTTTGTTTATATTGCAAGACAGCTAGAATCTCTGTTTGATTTTAAACTCCTGGCCGAAAAGATACAGAGATAGCGACCTGGAGGAGGCTGCAGCGCCATGAATGAATCCAACGGATGGCGAGATCATGAATGACTGTTATTCTGAAATGTTATCTTTCCTTCGGCCCCAAATCTATTTTTCCCTCCTCCCTTTTGACCCTCTCCTGACCTCTCCCACTTTCATCTACAACCATAATTAGCCGTGTAACAGAAAAGTTGTTGAGATTCTCAGTCTCGTTTTGCCAGTATTGAATGTTGAGTACTGAGCCTGCTTGGAGATTTTATTCTGTTCTTGTATGTGTTACTTTGACGAGATCTATCACTGAGAATTTGCGTATGGAAATTGAAGTGAGTGTTTTGTAATACCCTTTTGTGAATTGATGGTATTACAAATACCCTTTTGTTTTGTGAATTGAGATCTCCCACGTTCCATTAAAATCAGCCGATTGTCTTCTGAAACAAGTTTGGACATCAATTTTTGAGTCATTCATTCTATTGAGTCAATGAGTCAATGAGTCTGTCATTCAAGGCTAAATTAATTAGGTCCACATCACAGGTTAGGTGATTCCAATCACCATGTGATTCCATTGGGTAACAATTGTTCACAGGGTTACATTTATCAGGCACATCGTGTGTCCTTGGTTTGTCATGTGCACACATTTTATTCCTCACATTTAAACTTCTAGAGATGATTTTTCACATGGAGAATGAATTTAACATGCTTCGCTGCATTTAATTATGAATGGGTCATCCAACTTCATATACCTCTGAAAGATTACTTTGTTTGAAGATAATTTTGTTTTTGAAAATTTGCATTTTGCCTCTTCGTACTGTGTGATGCTATTCCAATGTAGCTTAGATTTCCTATATGTTTTGGATGGTTTGGTTTAAACATTGTTAAATTGCAAAATTTACATTTCCAATTCGGCTTTAGTTTCATTATATGATCATGTTTTATGTGCTAATTTAGTTCACACCTCGTCTTAACACTTTTATATGCAACATTGTAAACCTGTGAGTGAATGATGACATGGAATGATAAGAGCACTAAAACTTTGTGGACCTAACCACAATAAAAGGTTTGCCGAGTCATGTTGTTGTTATTTACACCTCATCCAAATGGCCGCATTGCATCTAATATATATATATATATACACACAAACAAAGTATATGTGTTTTCTATGGGTTGTTTGGCAAACCATCAATTGCTATTCATAGCAGACTCCTTGCACAATGGACCTTTACCATAAATGACAATTCTGAATTACAACAATGGGTTATCAATTTGCTACTGATTTGAGGTTACAGCCAAGAGTTCCTTAGCCCAGACTGGTAACCGCTGCGTTATCATTTAAAACAAACCCAGATGTTTTTTGGAATCTGGAAAATGGCGTCTATTCCAGGCCTCACATCCTTAACTTCTCCCTCATAATACTGACATATGCCAACCCACTTCTTGAATAATTAACCTCTGGATGTAGTTCTGTTTCTTAAACTCCTGGCCCTTACATTTAACCACGAACTGTCCGACACAGATTAGATTTCCAAGATTGCTTCCAGAGGCAGGTGAAAACTTGAAGGTTGTTCACCGTGCCAATTCCTTCATTGCTACAATATAATGTCTCCTGACTCATCGGGCTTTTTCACATAGAAAAAAACCATTATTGCTCTTGCTTGTGTTCTTGGACCCACGCCACTCCTCTCCTATAGGCTGTGGAGGCTAAAGCTTATAACACCATTGATACTTGGTGTGGAAAGGCCAAGGCATTTGGCTTGCTGCTGTAAGACATCTTTCTTTCCTAAATTTTCTACTCTCTGTTTGTTTGTTTGTCTGTTTTCCTGCCCTTATTTTAAACTTACTTATGTTTATACATTTGATTCTTTGAAACTTCACCAGTTGTTGTGTCGTATGCTGCCTATGGATGCTGGTTGCATCATTTCTGAAGACACCTGTGCCGCTGACGTGGTGCCCCTTCTACCAGTATGTTGGTACTCATTTTCCGACCTCGGAAGGATGATAGGCCGAGTCAACCAACTAGTGTTATTTAACGGTACGACAGGGGCTCAAACTCTAAATCCTAAGATCTTAAGCTAGCCACCTTAACCGTTTAACCAACACCAGGCTTAACTTCACCAGTTTATCTTCTCAAGGGATATTTTTTCACAAGTTTAATAGCGACCATTTTATCCTACTGATGAAGCCATAATAAAGAATCAGTGCTGTTCAGTACTGGTGTTGATGTTGTCTTGTGAAAACTCGGGTGATTGTGCACATTCCTTCTGGGTGGTGGTTGATGATAATATCATGTGGAAATTATTGGAGACACTTTATTGGTGACCTTCTTTGTGGGATTTTTTGTAGGGTTTTCAAAATTCTCTGTGGGTTTTTCAAAATGTTATATGAATAGGATTCTCACAATAGTCCCAAAACACCCCAATGAAAGTAAATTGAGGTGTGTATTTAAATAATTACTTTTGTATACATTGTAACTGAATGTGCATATATAATTATATATAGTACTGCATATAAAATATATTGGACTGTATTGTGAGTATCCCGTTCGTATAATTTTTTGAACGCCCCTCATCCCATATCTCATCTGCGATAGGAACCTCACTTTCAGCCGTTTGTTTTCCTGTGTCCATCCATCCATTCCCACTCATTCCTCTAGTGCTTCCAAGTGACAGCTCAAAGCCATTTCCTGTCAACTCCTATACCAACCCTTGATCTTCCCTACCCTCGATAACCCGCCTCCTGTTTTCCCACCTACAATTTGTATCTATTCTCACAATTCCTGATTGTTCCATATCCCATTCTCCTTCCCTGCTGCTCCAATGTCAAACGTTATTTTCCATGAGCTTCAGTCTTTGTTTTGAATATGCAGTAAAAGGAGATGCCTGTTCAATAAACACTTTCTCCAGCGCTTACTCACAAACTACAGAATATTTTAAACTTCTTACAAAAACAAGAATTAGAGCACCGGACTAATTGTCCCAATGATAAATGCAATGTCAATATCTGCATGTTAAATGAATGAGCTTTTGGGAATTCCATCTCAAGTATTTATTGGAGGCCTTTCCCAAGAATTTGATAAATTGTGAAGATAAATGCATCAATAAAATGAACGTGAAAAATGGGATGTTGAAAATTTTGAGAAAAGTCTATGAAAGCTTTAACCAACAAAGTTTGCTACTTTTCGACTGTAATTGTTAATTGTTCCCAGAATATGTATAAATAATTTTACAAGTTTTACCCAGAATATGTACAAACAGAAAGCATGCAGAAGATCACGAGGTGGGTATATATTGCACACGTCACAGAAAGGTCTTTCCGCTCATTAATGGCGCTTTATACACCGATAAGTCCCAAACACCATGCTATGTTTAAACCTGACCTTTTAATTATTTTTGTCGAATTACAAATGTGAGGGTTTGTGCAAAAGGCTGGAAACTGTGTTTATTGAAGGCTGTGGAGAAAAAGCGAAATTTACCACCAAATATTTCTCATTTCCAGACAGCTCATATTTCACTTATGTTCTTAGACCCACTGTAGGTCTCATGGCAATATTTATCCCACATTGACGATCCCACCTATCTATCTATACACCTTTCCTGTTAAAGTACCTTCGGGGCAACATGCCAACTTGTAATTGTGTCTTAGTTATGTATTAACTATGGACAGGTCGCTCGCTGCTCTACTGTAGTGTGAGGCGGAAGTAGGTCTCAACAAAGGCAGGGAAGTAGAATTTGGCTACTGCACCAGCACACAATGGCACACTCATTTTTGTAAGTTTCCATGTGGCCTTTAACCAGCCTGGTGTTGGCTTAGCAGTTACGGTGCCGGCTTGGGATCCTAGGATCCTGGGTTTGAATCCCGGTCGATCACTGAATTAATGCCAGGGGGGTTGACTCAGCCTGTCATCCTTACGAGGTCGGCAAATTGAGTACCAGTTCACTGGTAATTCCCTTTGTGTCACAAGAGGCGACTAACAGAGTTGGTGGCAGGAAGGGCATTCGGCCGTAAAACATTGCTTCAAAAAGGGGACCACGGTGCCCCAAAAAAGGGACCACAGTGCCCCCAGAAAGGCCAACCCCTGCTCTGTGGGGGAAAATGGCCTATGAAGGCGGTTCCATGTGGCCTTTAACATCTACAAGCAAATTCTAATCATAGCTAGACTATTGTTACGGATTCGGCCCTTCCGTGGGTGTGGTTGTCATCCACTTATAACCTTGCTGGTGACGTAGTATTATTCTTATCGGGGTTGGAAAGGAAACGGCGGTTATTATTGTTTAAAGGAAATGGTTATTGTTGTGAAAAGATTAAAAAGCGCTCCTTGTAAAAATGTAGCCGGAAATCGGATCGTGAGCCGGAAGACGAGGGGAGCGAGGAGGAAGAGGCGTGGAGAGAAGTAAAAAGACGATCTAGGTTGAAGCTCCATACCGAGCGGTCGAGCGTACAGTGCGAGTGAACTTTGAGTCCTTGAAAGAAAGTTTGTGCGATAGGTGATATCGCCAGAGGGCTGTGGAGACTGCGCAGTCGGGTATCTGCATTGAGGATCCGGAGTATCCTTGCCTCGAAGCCCCGGCTTGAGGGAAAGCTGTCCGCCATTTCGCCACGCGCGCTGCCTCCAGTGAAAAAGGTTTTTGTCGCGTCGGCCGGGCATTATTCCCCTGTGGGTTGCCGGGGACGGCTGTGCAAGAAAGTGGCTTTTGAGGATGATAAGGAGACTCGCTGATTGAACCGCAACTGTGTACGTTGGAGCGCATCTTTGGGAGGTTTTCCATTCCACCGCTATTTTGCTGGGTGTTGGACCACGTGACCTCTGGGTTGCTTCGATCGTCCACGCCTCAATTGATTTTGATCGGACATTGATCCAACGATCGCTGGAGCGAATCGACTTCGCCTTGGAGGGGTACAGAGACATTGGGGGAGTGCCGTGAGTTTGGGTTAAAGGACTAATAAGGTGGTACCATCTTAAGATAGTGATTGTAGGGTGAATTGCTATTATTATTTGTGTCGTGATTCCGGTGTGATCTATAATATATTATTGCTTGTTCATAACCCTTGGTGTGGTTTCATTATTGATTTAATTGTTTCATTTGATGGTTTCATTGAGGGTTTCATTATTGATTGATTTCAACCAAGGATAACATATCTTTCTGCCGGGGACCCTCTCGGGGTTCGGAGGTTTACCGAGACCAGGGGATAGGGGAGGACCCCGTAACACTATACAAGACCACCAGATTAGCTTCCACTCCATTAGAATGGCGTCCTCAATAATGCAACGCCATGGTGTGAACCACCAATATGGCAGCATATAGTCGGATGTTATTTAATCGGGCATCAAATGGAGACTAAACAGTTCCGTGATGAGTGCACCACCTATGACATATTCTGCCAGCATCTATGCCTTGACGAAGCAGTGCTAATCGTTGATGGAAGTTTCAGTGTTAGCTGGAAGAACTGCCTGTTTGTGACCTGAAGTTCCTCATTTGGTCCAATGCACACCTGAAAAAGTAACAAGGCAGCTTTTTGTAAGCCAAGAAGTCGATATAATAAAGGTGGGGGTGTGTTGTGGAGCTTAAGCTGCATGTGACAGATTTGCTGACAGTGATGGTGGCAATCAGGCATTCTGCTATGCAGCATTCTATGTGTTTAGCACAGCAGCTGTTGTGAACTGCAGTCACCCTGAATTCTCTGCCACATCCACGTCAATCTAGAACTAGATTTGATGAGTGCCTTGGAAGGGAGACCTCAACACAGTGTGGTAAGTTACAGTTATGCCAGTTACTGTCCCTAATTCCGATGAATGTATTTCATTATAACTGTATAAACATGATTACATATGTTTTAGCTGCAAATATAATAGATATAAAAGGAAAAATTTAAAGTGATTCATATTTCAACAACAACCTACATTCTTACTTATTTGCTTCAGAAGCACCACATGGGTAGTGTCCCTATTTCTGGCTTGCATCGTTTCTATAGACATGGCTATGCTGCTTATTCAGTGCGTCCCATACATTCGGGCCGGAATTTAAGATTTGGCTGGAGTACTCTTTTTTTGTACTCAAAATTAAGGTTTCTGGAAGAGTTAGAAAACATAACGGAGCAGAATAGAGTGGCCAACAGGAAAGCACATCAACAGCAGTGTTGAGGGACAACTGATGGACGAATGGGTGAGGGGAATTTCAAATGAGGAGGGGGACAATGGAAATGAACTAGATGGATACGAGCTCAAACACAGCAAATAATGGGGCAGATCGAGAAGGAAAAATTAGGGATGAAACAGCAACGGAACCCAAAAAAATGGAAAGGTGGGTAGAGGGAGAGGGGGGAAAATAACTTGAAAAGGAATGTGTGGGTTTGCGGAAGGTTAATGAGGGGGAGAAAATATCATTATTATGAATGGGGGATGGCCTGAGGAGGAAGAGAGCAGCTCTGTTGAAGCCTTGGAAGGGTGAGTGGGGTTTGTACAGACTGAGGACGTTGATTCCACAAGACAAAGAAAGGAGGAACAAGTAAGTGGAGGTGAGCAATGAGCCGAGATTATCGGGAAGTGGATTTCCTGGCACAACTTGTGCAACTTTGAGAAAACCTGCTGGGGAGTGGGTGGAGTGGATTGGGGTGGGGTGGAGGTGAGGGGGAAGGCAGAGCATGGAAAGGACAGATGGTGCAAGACCAGAAAGGTGGTAGAATACAGGACATCAACCTATCTATGATGTGGCAAGGCAGATAGATTCAGCGTTGTTACAAAATATTCCAATGATTTTGAGGCGAGTCGCCATGCCATCATGATATGAAAGATGTGAGGCATTGGTCGCAGCCTCAGGGGAAGATCACTACTCTATTGACCTGCAGATAAAGGCCTTCTATGTTAATAGAAATTCAGACTTGCTAAAGAAAGACTTGGCATGACAGAGAATGGATGCCCCGTCGGCAGCTGGCATTAGAGGCAAACATTAGAGTACACCAATATCCATGAATTCTCTGTCCTGCATGCAATTGATATACGAGCTCCACGGTGAGCCTTGAGATCAATGTAAACCAATGACTTTTCACAGCCTTTCAAATATGGATTTCCTAACAATGTATCTGGCTGCGGTGTGATTGGAATCCAAGCAGATTTACAAAAACAAAAAAGGGATTACAATTTTCCAGCTTTCGGTGAATATGGGGTCCAAGTCTTGAACGAACTATTCAATTGTGTTTTGATAAGAGAGGATACTCCAAGGGCATGGAGGCAAAGTATTCTGGTACCAATATAGGAAAGGGGTGCATCCATGAATGCCAAAACTACTGAGGAATTAAACACCTACCGCGTACCTTTAAGATATGGGAAAGAGGTAGAGATGAGAGATGGAGAAAAATAGTGGAAATCCATGAAATTCAATTTGGTTTCATGTCTGGAAGAAATACCACGGATGCCCAATTTGTTTTGAGACGAGTGATGGAGAAACACCAGGAAGGTCAAGGGAACATAAAGTTTGTATTCATTGATATAGAGAAGGCTTATGACCAGGTGTCCCAGGAGGATGCCTGGAAATATGCAATAATTTGTGGAATATGTGGCAAAGACATTAGGTCTTCGTACGTACGACTTCCTGAGAAGTACGTACGACTATTACAGGACATGTATAAGGAGTTCCAGACAAGAGTAAGAAGCGGTTTGGGAGAAATTGAGAGTTTTAAAATGAAAATTGGATTGCACCAAGGATCGGCACTGAGCCCCTTCCTCTTCATGATTGTCATGGATGTTCTAACTGAGCAAGTGAGACAGGAAGTGCCATGGTCAATGGAGTTTGCAAATGACTTTGAGCTGTGTGGTGGGGAAATGGAGACAAGTTCTGGAAGATTAGAGGTATGAAGACCAGTGAACCAAAGACTCAATATGTGGATTGACAGTTTGAGCCTAGGGAAGAGGATTTGGGCTGAAAGTGTAAAGATTGTGGGTGAAATCTGGAGAAAGCGAGTAGCTTCAAGTATCTGGGGTCAGTGGTGGCAGAAGATGGAGATATGGAAATTTAGCATTGGCTAGTTCTGGTTGGAATAATGGTAAGAAGAGCAGTGGAGTGTTATGTGATTAAAAAAAAAAGTATCACAAATTTAAAGGAAGAATTTACGAGACAGTTGTGAGACCGGTATTGTTATGTAGTGCTTAAACTTGGGCAACATCAAGGAAAGTAAAACATAAACTGGATGCTGAGATGGATGTGTGGAGTGACAAGAAAGGGCAAGATTAGGAACCAGTAAATCAGGTGGTCAGTGAGGATTGTGCAAGCATCGAATAAAGTAGCTGAGAAGAGTTTAAATTGGTTTTGTCATCTGATGAGGACAGAGAGAGAGTATGTGGTCAGTCACAGGAAGAAGAGGAAGGCAAAAAACTAGATGGAAAGATGAGGTGGCAAAATATTTACCCTCGCCCGAGGAGAGGGTATTGCATTTGAGACCGTTTGTTAGTTACTTGGCAAAAAAGAATTAATTTTTTTTGCAAGTATGTTGCTCACTCCGGTCTTTGTGTGTGTATGTGTGTGTGTGTGTGTGTGTGTGTGTGTGTGTTTGTCTGTCCGCTCACTTATACTTGCCTACAGGTCACAATTTGAAATCGATCTTCACGAAACTTCACCAAATGCTAGAGTTCGTGGTGCGACAAAATCCTATATATTTTTGAGGTCAAAAGGTCATAAGGTCAACATAGGCCAAAGGTCAACCACCTTTTTCAAATTTCTAAAATCCTCAATTTTAATCCGATTGACTTGAAATTTGAATAGGATTTACAAATCGGCTAACTGAATTCAACCACTAACTATTTTTGAGATCAACATAGGCCAAAAGGTCAACATAGGCCAAAGGTCAACCACTTTTCACATTTCTAAAATCCTCAATTTTCATCCTATTGACTTAAATTTGAATAGGATTTACATATCGGCGAACTGAATTCAACCACCAACTATTTTTGAGATCACCATAGGCCAAAAGAGCAATATAGGCCAAAGCTCAACAACAATTTCAAATTTCTAAAATCCTCAATTTTCATCCGATTCACTTGAAATTTCAATCGAATTTACATATCAGTTAACTGAATTCAACCAACAACTATTTTTCAGATCAGCTTATGCCAAAAGGTCAAAATAGGCCAAAGGTCAACCACTTTTTTCAAATCTCTAAAAGCCTCTATTTCATCGGATTGACTTGAAATTTGAAAAGGATTTACCTATTGGCTAACTGAATTCAACCACCAACTATTTTTGAGATCAGCATAGGCCAAAAGGTCAACATAGGCCAAAGGTCAACAACAATTTCACATTTCTAAAATCCTCAATTTTCATCCGATTGACTTGAAATTTCAATAGGATTTATATTTCGGCTAACTGAATTCAACCACCAACTATTTTTGAGATCAGCATAGGCCAAAGAGTCAACATAGGCCAAAGGTCAACAACAATTTCAAATTTCTAAAATATTCAAATTTTCATCCGATTCAGTTGAAATTTGAATGGGATTTACACATCAGCTAACTGAATTCAACCACCAACTATTTTTGAGATCAGCATAGGCCAAAGAGTCAACATAGGCCAAAGGTCAACAACAATTTCAAATTTCTAAAATATTCAAATTTTCATCCGATTCAGTTGAAATTTGAATGGGATTTACACATCAGCTAACTGAATTCAACCACCAACTATTTTTGAGATCAGCAGAGGCCAAAGGGTCAACAAAGACCAAATTTCAAAAATTGTCAAATTTCTCAGGTTAACTTAAACTTTGACGACGATTTGTATATCATGTCACTGAATTCAACCACAAATTATTTTTGAGGTCAAAAGTATGCTCTAATGACCGGCATTCTACTTTGTACTGTTTTGCCAAGTGTCGTATATGAGTGATTTTTCATCTGTGTGTCACTTGGCAAAAAAAATAAAAAAAAATTTGCAAGTATGTTGATCAATTTTGCAAAGACAAGAGGAAGCTGTGAGAGGCGAGTAAAGGCAAAATGCAGGCGTGAAGGGCAACAAGCAAGAGTCCAGGGTCAGTGAGAAAGGGCGGACGGCAAGAAGAGAAGGGAGAGAAAATGTCGGTCCTTGAGTGCTTTTAATGTCGGCTCGTGACATCATCGGTTTGTGTGTTTGTTTGTGTGTTTGTGTGTTTGTCTGTCTGCTCACTTATACTTGCCCACAGGTCACAATTTCAAACCGATCTCCACGAAACTTCACCAAATGGTAGAGTTCTGGTCCAACAAAATCCTATATATTTCTGAGGTTAAAAGGTCAATAGGTCAACGTAGGCCAAAGGTCAACCACTTTTTTTCAAATTTCTAAAATCCTCAACTTTCATCCGATTGACTTGAAATTTGAATAGGATATACACATCGGCTAAATGAATTCAACCACCCACTATTTTTGAGATCAACATAGGCCAAAAGGTCAACATAGGCCAAAGGTCAACCACTTTTTTCAAATTCCTAAAATCCTCAATTTTCATCCGATTGGCTTCAAATTTGAAAAGGATTTTCATATCAGCTTACTGAAAGCAACCACCAACAGATTTTTGAGGTCAACATTGGCCAAAAGGTCAACATAGGCCGTATTTCTAAAATTGTCAATTTTAATCCGATTAACTTAAACTTTGAAGACGATTTGCATATCAGGTCACTGAATTCAACCACCAATTATTTTTGAGGTCAAAAGGATGCTCCACTCAGTGCCATGCTACTTTGTTCTGTTTTGTCAAGTGTCACTCTATGAGTGATTTTTCATCTGTCTGTCTGTTTGTCCGCACAGAATAAATATGATTTTCTCTGCAACCGTTGGTTTGAGTGACAGGAAATTTTCACCATAGGTGCAACTCCACCTGTAGAATTTCATAATGATACTTATAACGTTATAGGACACGTGGTTCGGCCGCCATCTTGAAAAACCGAAAAACTTTGCACCTCCATATATCCGAAAGCGCTGAATAGAAAAAACTGAGACATGGCTCATTGTAAAGAACTCTCCATGGAGAATAAAATATGTTAATGATGATGTCATAGGTCTCTCCATTATGACGTCATAATTCGACAAGTACAAAACTTCATCCTATCAAGATGAAACTTCTTGAGCATCATGTAAGCACACATTGATGGGGAAAAAAATGATGACATCATCGGTCACGTGCTTCGGCTGTCATCTTGGAAAAACCGAAAACATTTGCACCTCTATATCTCCAAAAGCACTGCATAGAAAAAATTGAGACATGGTTCATTGTAAAGAACTCTCCATGCGGAATAAAATATGTTAATGATGATGTCATAGGTGCCTCCATTATGACGTCATAATTTGACAAGTACCAAACTTCATCCGATCAAGATGAAATTTCTTGAGCATAATCTAGGAATAAATGATAGGAGAAAAAAATATGATGACCTCATCGGTCACGTGGTTTGGCCGCCATATTTGTTTTAACACAAAAGCCTTCAAAACCACTGAAAATACATCCTGACGAGGGTTTGCAATCTCTGATTGCTCTTTCTTGTTATATTTGAGATTTGGAGATTGGAAGAAGAATGGGCAATTGACAGGAGAAGATGGAGAAGGGTGATCAACCAGCATTGTGGCAACCCCACGTAAAAATGGGAGAAGCTGAAATATGAAGAAGAAAAGAAGAATACTTTGTCAGGTGCCTTTTGTGCCACAAGTCCTGCACCTGGCCTCACCTGTGGGAGAAGTTTCACACAATACACCCTTACCTTATCCTGCTCTATGGTTTATGCATTTACCTAGAATTAAAATTTACTAGTGAGATACCCGTGCTACGCACGGGTCGGAGGCCAGAAGCAAACAGGCAATGCAGATACGGCGAATGCTAAAGCATGAAACCAATAAATTCCACATTCCTGTAGCACCCTCAGTCACACGTCAGACATGGACAGCAAGTTCGTGAAGGACTTCCATGAAAAACATACCCGTTCGCAAACAAACGGGTACGTTCACGTATAGAAACATCGATCGTGGGTCCGTGGCGAATCTGCATATGACAATCCGCAAAGTTCACGTTTAGAAAGTAGAAACCATCACGGCATGTCGTCATTTACTTGAACTCGATATCTCTTTTTTCATTCCAAACAGCAAAACTCCAATCACAAATTATTCACAAAATAAACTTTTAACAACATTGTTAATGTTTCCTTCATTGTAAAAACTACCAAGTCAACAGTTCAAAGGATTTTGAGCCGATAGGTATTATGGCCTTGGCAAGATCGATGGAGGCAGCGATCTGTTAGTGTATACACCGCCCAAAATAGCTATGTGGAATTCTCTCATGTAGAGATTAAACTCACGTCGTTTGAACTTTGGCCCAGGTCAGTATTTACTTTTAATTATGTTTATATACGAATCAAAAAGAAGATAATTGGTTTTGGGTCGTTCTTTCCGCATATCTCGTGGGATTGTGAGTTGGAGCGACGACCGTGATGGCGGGAGGGGGTTGGCATTCTCTCAAGCATGGATTCAACTCATGTCCTTATAAAAGGTCTTTGTCCGAGGTCACCGAGTCCGATCGGTGCAGCTGTGCAGTGATCGGTGCAGCCGTTTGTGCGGCACCCAGGAAAATAACGTTATGCGGGAGTCCAAACCTGAAAATGCTGGGGGCCAAAGCTGAAATTGGAAAAACAATATACCCTATTTTACTCCAGGAGATCGCAGGATTACCCACCCAAAATATCGTTGCGATCGGTTCAGCCGTTTTTGCGGTACCTTTGAACGGACGGACAGACAGACGGAAGGACAGACAGACAGACGGATGGATATTTGGTGAATCCGTGGTAAGTTCGTTTAGTAAGTAAGACGTAAGTAAGTAAGACGTTTAGTAACGTAATCCGTTTAGTAAGATTATTATTATTTAATTTATTTGGTTTATTTGATTTTTAATAATATTTAATATTTGGTGAATTTATTTAATTTAATTTAATTTAATTATAATTTATTAATTATGATTTAATTCATTTAATATTAAATTTTTAATAATATTTAATATTTCATATTTAATTAATTAATTACATTTATTTAGAATTTATTAATTATTATTAACTTGTTTTTCTAGAATTAGATTTTTCTAGAGCATTGCCCTAGAATGGTGCACTTGACATAGAAATTTGTCAATCTGTGTGACCGTTGCACAGTTCCCCTTTTGCCTAATGGCCAATACCTTTTGGAGATCTCAACTAAGTGGTCTAAAGTGCCTCGCTTCATCAGCGTTGTGCTCGGGAGGGCAAAGCTCAAAGCCTCCTCCTCTTACCGCAAACAGCATTGGTAGTCCCAGTTCTCTGGATGTGCGTCGGATTGATTTTCTGGGACTTTGTTGAAATGATTCACACACTCGTTCAACATCTGCTGCACTTGTGATTGGTCGACCGATACTTTTCTGTTTCTGAGAACTTCCAGTCTCCTTTAAACTCTTGTACCACTCTCTAATACTAGTCAATGATGATGGATTTCTTCCATATCTTGTACGGAAATTACGCTGCACTTGCATGTCGGATCTTGTCTCGATTAACCATTCGACACGCTGAGCTTTCTCTTGCGGAGCCATTTTCTTTTACATTAAACCACCAAATGGATTAAACAATTTAGCACAGGTGGAGGCCAATTAACTTGGTTTGTGATTTTGAAGGTGATTGGTTATACCTGAGCTAATTTACAATTGTTATTATAAAAGGGGTGGACACTTATCCAACCAAGATGTTCTAGTATTGTATTTTTAAATAAATTTCTGAAATTTGTTTTTCACTTGGAAGTTGTGGGTTACGATATGTAAATTTTTAGTCTTTACATTCAAGGAATTTAATGGTGGTGAAATGCTTGGTCGTTTCATCAACAATCAAATGATTCCACTGTGGGTAAAATTTGAAATAATAACACTTACCTGTTTTATTTCACATTGTTTTTAGAGGACAAACTATATTTTGAGGTATCACACTGAGACAGTATTGTGTAATATCACCTATGCAACAGAAGGTCACTCTTTGTCTCACCTACCCACTCACACTCCTTTCCCCCAACCCTATGTCTTTCATTTCTGCCACTCATGTGACATGTCCTTGTCTCTTGGATCACCTTTGATCCTCTTGTCAGTTCGTGCATGAAACTGCTGCCCTCTGTCGTTTTGATCCCTCATGAGCCTCTAGATTTATATACAGTCACGTGAAAAAGTAAGTACACCCCATGTAAAGTTTTGACTTTTTCAACATATTTCAACATACAGCTATTTGATCTTCATTTCAACAATATTGATAGATAAAGGTGATATAATAAAACATATATCATGAAGCATTTACATTTTGTAGTCCATTGTATAATTTAAATAAACATAAATGCAAATTTCATATGTGGAAAAAGTAAGTACACCCCTACATTTATCACGACTTCAAATACCTAAAATTGCAATCAGGTACACCAGCTCAGGTGCATATGATTAGAACATCGTTAGAGAGGACCTTGGAGGAGCCTGTCTTATTTAAACCTCAGACATTTAGTTTGGTTTGCTCTTTGTTGTTGAAGTGTGCGGCGTCACCATGCCTAGATCAAAAGAGCTCTCTGAGGCCTTCAGAAAGAAGGTTATGGATGCCTACCAGTCTGGGAAGGGATTTAAAAAGATCTCCAAACAATTTGAAATCAATCATTAGACTGTCCGGAAGATCATCTACAAGTGGAGAAGATTCCAAACAACTGCCAACTGGTTCAGGCCAGGCCGCCCCAGCAAGTTCAGCCCGAGAGCAGACCGCAAGATGCTGAAAGAAGTCTTTAAGAACCCCAGAATGTCATAACGGGACCTACAGGTAGCTCTTTCCACTGTTGATGTCAACGTGCACAAGTCTACCATTAAAAAGAGGCTGCACAAATTTGATCTACATGGGAGGTGTGCCAGGGGGAAACCTTTGCTGTCCAGAAAGAACATCAGGGCAAGACTAAAGTTTGCCAATGAACACCGAGGCAAAGACCAGCACTTGTGGAACAATGTGCTCTGGACAGATGAGTCAAAGGTAGAGCTATTTGGCCACAGTACCAGAAGACATGTTTGGCGAAAACCAAAGACAGCATTTGACCACAAGAACCTGATACCAACTGTAAAGCATGGTGGTGGAAATATTATGGTTTGGGGCAGCTTTACTGCATCAGGGCCTGGGCAGCTCACCATCATATAATCCACAATGAATTCTTCATTGTACCAGAGGGTGCTTGAGGATAATGTGAGGCCATCTGTCGGAAAGTTGAAGCTCAACCGAAGGTGGACCTTGCAACATGACAATGACCCTAAACATACCAGTAAATCCACCAAGGAATGGGTGAAAAGAAAGAAATGGAGGGTTCTGGAATGGTCAAGTCAAAGCCTGGATCTAAATCCCATCGAGATGTTGTGGGGGGATTTGAAACGAGCTGTGCATGCAAGAAACCCCTCAAACATCGCACAGCTGAAAGAATTCTGCATGGAGGAGTGGGCAAAAATTTCTCCCAGTCGATGTCAGAGACTGGTAGACAGTTATAAGAAACGTCTACTTGAGGTTGTTTCTGCCAAAGGGGGCAATACCACCTATTAGAGCCAAGCGTGTACTTACTTTTTCCACATGCGAAATTTGCATTTATGTTTATTTAAATTATACAATGGACTACAAAATGTAAATGTTTCATGATATTTGTTTTATTATATCACCTTTATCTATCAATATTGTTGAAATGAAGATCAAATAGCTGTATGTTGAAATATGTTGGAAAAGTCAAAACTTACTTTTACACGTGACTGTACATAAAAAAAGAATTGATCACGTGAAAGCGATAGACCCCAGGTCAAAGGTTATCTTACTTCCCAGGTTCAACGACTCAAATCACTCAAATTAGATTCCAGCAATGCTATAACTTATCCTAATTCTTTGCCTTCCTGTGTTGTTTTAAACACACACAACAATCTCATTTCCATTTGTTGCCTCCAAAAACATGGCCCCGGGTTAAACAACGCATAAAAATGTGTATTTTAAAACTGTCAAATATTTACATTTATGTGTTTGTTTCCGCTGTCAAAAATGGAGGATCCCTCTATCTAAAACTTTAAACCTACTCAAAAATGATTTCACATTAATGAGTATCATCCATTTTCACTTCCCTGGTGTTGGGCTAGCGGCTAGGGTGCCAGCTTAGGATCCTAGGATCCTGGGTTTGAATCCCAGTCGATCGCTGAATTAACGCCAGGGGGGTTGACTCAGCCTGTCATACCTTCCGAGGTCGGCAAATTGAGTACCAGCTTGCTGGGATGAATGATCACGGTGACTACCCCGATCCAGAATAGGTGCACCGTATCCCCGCGCATCGAAAGAGGCGACTAAGGGTTGGCGCCAGGAAGGGCATCTGGCCATAAAAACATTGCCTCAAACAGGGAACCATGGGGTCATGGGGCCCGCAAGGCTAACCCCCGCTCTAGCGGGGGAAATGGCCTTAAAACGATCATTCATTCATTCATTCCCTCAGTTCTATAAGTAAAACTTACCTCACGGATGTCGGGATTCCTCCAAATTTCTTTGTTTAATATTATAAACAGCATTAGCGACTGTTTAAAGAGTTAATCATATGTGTTTGTGGTTTATAATATTTTACAAGCCCGGCTATGCGGCTGTTAGACTTTCGGCTTGTTTTTTTTACATCACGGTATAAATAAATAAATAAATAATAATAATAATTTATATATATATATATATACGGTATATATATATATATACACAGTACTTTAAGAAAGTATTCACACTTCTTGACATTTTACACATTTTGTTGTGTTACCTGAATTTAAAATGGATTAAATTGGGATTTATTTTTTGTCACTGATCTACACATATTACCCCATAATGTCAATGTGGAATTTTTTTTAGAAACTTTTACAAAATAAAAAAAAAGAAAACACAGAAATATCTAATTTACAAAAGTATCCAAGCTAATGAGTCAGTTATTTGAAGAAGGGCCTGAGGCGGCGATAACAGCTATGAGTTTTCTTGGGTCAGTGACAAAAAAAAAATCAGTGACTAAAATCTCAAATTAATGCATTTTTAATTCAGGCTGTAACACAACAAAATGTGAAAAAGGTAAAGGGGTGTGAATCCTTTCTGAAGGCACTGTTGATGTGGACTCACACACACACACACACACACACACACACACACACACACACACACACACACACACACACACACAAACACACAGGGAGGTGGAAACTTTGAGGCCTAGTAGATATCCATTCCATCTCCTCAGGCCCACCCTCGTGTGGGAATAACAGGCAAAAACAACTTGCACTTACATTACATGGGTACATACACACATACACACACACACAGACACACACACACACAGACACACACAGACACACACCGACACACACAGACACACACAGAGAGACACACACAGACACACACACACAGACACACACACAGACACACACACAGACACACACACAGACACACACACAGACACACACACACACACACAAACAAACACAAACACACACACACACACGCAAACACACACACACACACACACGTGCGCGCACACACACACACCACACACAGACAAACACACATACAAACACACAGAGAGACACATACACACACAAACACACAGACACACACACACAGACACAGACACACACACAGACAGACACACACACACACACACACACACAGACACACACACACACACAGACACACACACACACACACACACACACACACACACACAAACACACACCGACACACACAAACATACAGACACACAAACACACACAGAGACACACACACAAACACACAGACACACACACACAAGCACACACACACACACACACAGACACACACACACACACACACAAACACACACCGACACACACAAACATACAGACACACAAACACACACAGAGACACACACACAAACACACAGACACACACACACACACACACACACACACACACACACAGACACACACACACACACACACACACACACACAAACACACACCGACACACACAAACATACAGACACACAAACACACACAGAGACACACACACAAACACACAGACACACACACACAAGCACACACACACACACACACACACACACACACACACAGACACACACACACACACACACACAAACACACACCGACACACACAAACATACAGACACACAAACACACACAGAGACACACACACACACACACACACACACACACACAGACAAACACACACACACACAGACACACACACACACACACACACACACACACACACAAACACACACCGACACACACAAACATACAGACACACAAACACACACAGAGACACACACACAAACACACAGACACACACACAAGCACACACACACACACACACACACACACACGGGCATTGCAATAGTCTCATCCCACTACGGGCGAGTCTAACAAATAGTAATCACGCATGTACCATTCATTCCAAGTCCCATAACAACAATATTTAAATCAACCATTCCATTCAAATAAAGGAAAACTTCCGAACAAAATAGAGAAATCGTCATTATATTTCCAATAGCTAGAAGATAAATATGTGCTTGTATAAAATTAGGTCTGGCATTGCCTCTTTCAATTCCAATTCCTCCAAAACATAGCAGCAGCAACCTTTGACTTACAGCTGTCGGTGCCTTGCAATAATGGTCAAATCACAATATTGGTTGCACGTGGCATTCGCCATTGTGGTGGACGAGCTAACGAGGCGGAAGCATGGCTCGCATTGGACATTCAGTCACACGATCCCTGGTGCAAAACACAGACATCGTCAGGAGATAAGATTTATGTGATGACATAGATCCTTGGAGGCTGAACCGACCCGATTCAGCTGACAATATCAAGTTGCGGCCGAACATACAATGCCACGTCGTTATCAGCCATCTTGTTTGACAACCGGAGCTCCATGACAAAGCAACAGATAAAAACCGACAAATCGATGGAATCCTCCAATTATTTTTTGTCAGCAGATGGGATTTAGGAAGTGTTAGCGAAACCTTTATCATATGAAGGTTATGACTGTGAGGAAGGGTAAATTATATCACGAGTTGCTTGCTGGGTGTTGTTGTTGGAGGTATTCTGGAACATTCTTTAGCTGTTACACTACAGCATTGGGTTTGCAACTTTGTCTTAAATTATTTTGTTATTCCTTATGATGCTGAAATATTGCCTGGTTATTCAACTACGTACTGCTGTGTACTTTCTGAGGGTTTTTATTTTCAAATCCTATTAATTATTTCAATTATTTCACCAATTATTTGAGAAATTGTCATGATTATTGGAATACTATTTCGTCCTGATTCATGGTGACATATTTTTTGTTAATCCTCAACAGTTTTAGACCGTCCCCTGTGCAGCAGCAGACGGGGTTTTGCAATCACTTCTGTGTGTGTGTGTGTGTGTGTGTGTGTGTGTGTGTGTGTGTGTGTGTGTGTGTGTGTGTGTGTGTGTGTGTGTGTGTGTGTGTGTGTATGTGTGTGTGTCCGGGCCGTACCTTTTTTACCATTTGAGCTTTTGTCATCAAATTTTCAACAAATCTTTATGAGAATATGGAGAAGACACACACACAATTACAAAGACAGCACAGGGGGACCTAACAACTGGGGGACAAATAAATAATTTTTCAAAAGGTCAAAATGTCAAAGGTCAGTGTCACAAATGTGTCAATTTTCATCTGATTGACTTGCTATTTTAAGAATTTGCAAATTGGATCACAGAATTAGTTCACCAATCAAAATCTAGAAGCTGATTGTTTTTTAAAAAATCTAAATGTCAAAGTTCAAGTCTGCATAAAATCATCAATTTTCATTTTGTGTTTCTTAACTGTTTTCGTTATTTTGAGGTAAACGGAAGAAGAAGAAGACGTATGAATACAAACCGACACGGATGGGCTTTGCATTTTCAGATGGTTTCTAGTTATTTTGGATTTAGGAGATTTATATTGCTGTGGAGATTACATAAATTTTCTGTAGAGTACAAGTTACACATTTTAGACTGATCATCCAAAGTTTCACCTCTGGATAGTTTGTTGCACACTTTATAGATAAATTTATCCTCCAGCAGGATGGTGTAGATCGGCTGATGCACTTATATTTGAGCTGTTGAGACTGAGTTCGTATTCCAGACCCGACTATAAGCTGTCGGATCGGTGCTTCATAAGCTGGGTGTAGCATCAAAAAGTCGCTATCCCACAGGTTGACTTTAAGCTGGATGTCCTGCTTGCCGGCAGTGGTGGTTAGCTGGATGTCCACGGTGTCTTCCTTGAAGATTAAGTGAGTTATTGGCACCCTGAACAAATGACAAACACCTGTCACTTACAGTCAATTGTGTCAATGTAGAAAGTCTATGGTTTTATTGAGCTTGTATTATTAATACTAGGGCATGCCCGTACTATATATATATCTAAAAGTATATCCCCCCCCCCCCCCCCCCTCTATTTACATGCAATGGTTTGGTCCAAAGCTAACGGCTTGCGAGTACGGTGACAATCCCCCCCCTCTATTTACATGAAATGGTTTGGTCCAAAGCTAACGGCTAGCGGAGTTTGGTAAAGAAATCGCCATAGTGTGCACAAATGCGCAGGAAAGCGAAAGAATCGCAAATTAGTTTTAATTAGTTTTAAAACATAGTTTAACGCCAACATAGCGGCAACATAGTTTGCCAACGTGAAATAAATGAATACGCTCTCAAATGTGCCAAAAAAAAAAAAAAACGCTACCCGTACGCTCTACCCCGCCCGTACGCCCGTAAACAAAAAAAACAACGCTCTTCGCTTCCGCCCTTCGCTCTGACTGAATTGGGAGAAATAATGCGCATAAGAAATCGAGAAATTATTATTTTCTCCGGAAGAAATCGAATTACGTACCGTAATGGCGCACGCGCTGGGCTCAGCATCAGCTCGCTCTCACATCGGCCACGCCTACGCAATAACGCGTTCTGTGATTGGATGCCGGAAGTGCAGTCCTCACTGTCCGGAAGGTCGTATATCGCAGTTACGATGAATCGCAAATTAGTTTTTATTAGTTTTAAAACATAGTTTAACGGCAACATAGTTTGCAAACGTGAAATAAATGAATACGCTCTCAAATGTGCCATCCGAGGCAGAGTGTGTCCGCCACGTTCGGCACACGCGATAGCTCGCTGCTCTCTGATTGGTTGAATCGTTTTTTGGACATAGCTCGGTAAGTAATTGTCCGATTAATATGAAACCTTGAAAAGGCACATCCTCGGGTCCCCAGCAATATACCTGGCAAGTTTCAAGTATATCGGACCGGTAGTTGTCGAGAAACAGCGGTCACAGACATACAAACAAACAAACAAACGTACAAACAAACATACACACAGAGATTAGTGGAATTATAGATAGATTATTACAGTATTAATATTACTACTACTACTACAAATCGCTGTTACACACTCGGGGTGTGTTCTGTCAGCAAGCAGCTTGCTAACGCTTGCCGAGCTGCTTGTGTGTATATATATATATAGTATATATATATATATATACAGTATATATATATATATATATATATATATATATATATATATATATATATATATATATATATATATATATATATATATATAAGAAAAGGTAATGTCCGTCCGTCTGTCCTTCTGTCTCCTCCATAACTCCAAAACCATTAAACATAGCGGCCCCAAACTTTGCATGCATACACCTGGACCTCCAACAGATTGCAATGATGAAAACTGGGTGTTTCGTTGTGTTACAACACCCTTTTTGAAGATTCTTAATGAGGTGCTCATAAGAAAAAAAAACCGATGCAGTGGCTTACCAATATGGCGGCCCGACATCTTGGTCATCCCACTGCACCTCGCTGGGTTCTTAAGCCGCCATTTTCTTTCATCCTACTAAAACGTGCCTTGCCTTGGAAACACGATCGATTTATCATTACATAATTGAAGCATATCATCAAAATCTGGATTCGGATATGAGGATTGGATGCTGTAGACTAAATAATCTCCAAATCTGGAGTGAAATCTGACTAAATTTACCATATCTTGCGATTTTATAACTAAATGTATATATGCATTTATTTAGGCGAGGCTGTGACTCTCATTCTGTGGTTAGTTTTTTTTTACTTAACTTAAACATTCTTAACTTAATTCATACTTCCATGGGAACTGCTCGGAAACGTGTTTTTTGAATGAAACGTTTTTAGCAAAGAACGCTTTTTTTAGTAGTTGGGACTGCTGTTACTGTTAGGGTCAATTCTGCAGTTGGAATTTTGAGGATCGGTTCGATTAAGAGTTTGTGGAGCTTAGTGCATTGTGATTTTAACCGTGTGCGGAAATGAATTAAGGGTGTGAACACCTCCCGGTGAAGTCTGGAGAGTTGTATGGTGGTGGAGGGAGGGTTTTATGAGGGGAGAGTTGGGGTGAGGGGGGGGGGGGTGGGGGGTAGGGCCAGTTGCAACTGCTAAACCAGAAAACATCTGAAAATGCAAAGCCCATCCGCGTCCGTTTGTATTCTAACATCTTCTTCTTATTATTATTCCGTTTGCTCAAAATAATGAAAATAGCTTTAAAAAATAGAAAATGGAAATTTTATGATGATGATTTTAGATTTTAGAATATGATTTTATGCAGCCTTCACCTTTGAGCATTATATATATAAAAAAAACAATCTGCTTCTAGCTTTTGATTGGTGAACAAATTAATTGACCCAATATGTAAATTATTAAAATTTCAGGTCAATCACATGAAAATTGATGATTTTATATGATGCTGACCTTTGACCTTTTGACAAAATTATTAATTTGCAGACTCCATATTCTCATAATAAGTCTTTGGTGAAAATTTGATAACAAAACTCAAATGGTAAAAAGGTTACAGCCCTGATACGGACACTGCACACACACATCGACATACACAGACACACGGATTTTGTGGGAGTCCGATTCGACTCCCACCTGTAGTGAGAAGTTTTAATTCTCAGGAGTAATAAATGTTATTTGTCGTTGCTGTTTAAAGACAATGGCTAATTTTGAATGATGGTATCTTCCACTAGTTGTTTTTAATCTACACATCTCATGACACACCAATCATTATTATCTTCAAAATGTATATTGCCAATAAAGGTCAAGAGTATAATTCGTGATAAATCTTTGAGTAATCTGCATTATTAATTATAGATATTGTGTGTTCACTATGCTTAGAAAGACTTACAGGAATAAAGTTCACATTGATAATTAATCTGTGCAAAGATGCTCCTCTTGCATGAAGCAGTGGTTCCAGAAATATTAGTGGAATGTCAGGACTCATTCTTTCAAAAGCTTATCTCTTAAGGTCTGTTAAACAGACGTGAATTGGCACCTGAATGTCTCAGCTTAATCTGCCTCTGTTTTCCATCTTCCCTACCTCTTGCAGCTTCAGAGACAGCCCAACCCTTCTTTCATTATTCTCAAATACTATAAAGGAATCAAAGTTAGCTAAGACAGTAGAAGAGATCATTGGATGTCATGCTGTGTTTCTTGGCTGTGTAACTTGAGGTGTTTTGGTGCCGGATATCGTTGTATTCTCTTGTTGTACCAACTAACTCTTCTCCTTTGAAATAAATCTTGACATTGTTATTGTTATTGAGGTGTGGACATTCTATTTAATGTACACACTTCTATGACAACACACACACACACACACACACACACACATGGGGACACACACACACAACACACACATGGGGAAACACACACACACACAAGCACACACACACAAGCACACACACACAAGCACACACACACACACACACACACACACACACACACACACACACACACCATTCAAAGACTTATGGGAAGTTACGAGGGGCGGCTATTTCACATCTCGCCCCGAGCGTCATTTCTCCTCTATACACCACTGCTCCACTGTACTTGTGATCTGTTTTTAAAATTCCCTCTAGATAGATGATGGACCCAGATTGCGTATAACATTTTCCCGTCAGAAAGTGACTCATTGTTACCCGGCAATGCCGGGTACTGTTGCTAGTATGTATATATATTGTTATGTCGGTGGGTAGGGCACATACATAGATTTAGGTAGATCTGAATAGGTATCATGCTTCGTCTGTCGTGATAGGGAATCTTGATGTAATAAGTTGTGTTAGCCCGGTTTGTCGGATCAAGTGTGTTCCTGTGATCATACAAGGATGATCGTGTGTTAAATAGTTGTAGGGATTAGGCTAATTCCCATGTGTGTCAGACCTGTGAACATACCTGTGTCACGTATGGCAACACATCACATACATTAGCTGGATCCATAAGTTACAACACATTAATTAATTCCCCCGCCGCCACAATGACTGACCGAAAAGACCGACAGCAAGCGGCCGCGCAGTGGTACACCATGGCGATCAGACATAGAGCAGGCAGGCTGAGGCCACGCCCACCTCGAGAGAGATTGACACCGAGGGTTTGGTGGGCGGATCGCACAACTGGAGGGAGGGGACTCGTAAAATTGGTAAGAGGCCCGGATGACGTAGGAGCGCCCCGGACAAGAGAATTGGAGCGGCGAACATTTTCTCTCTTTGCCTCTGTCTGTTTTCACCTCCGCTGAGCTCTTCCCTTGGCCCCTTCTCGTTCCTGGATCCATCCTGCCCGGACCTCTTTCTCGACCTTCTTCTTCCCTTGTTCTTCTGCCCTTGCCTCGCCCTGTTCGTTTGGTCCCTTCATCTGCGACTCTCTCACCACGAACATTGAGTGCATCGGATATATATGCACATATTTAATTCTAAGTATCTCTGTGGAATAACATGGCTAAATGGGTCATCAAGATTGACTGTTTTTCAACATTAGGCAGTTAATGCCTTTTGGACAATACTGTCAACTAACTTTAATTGTCATAGGCTTTAGCAATTGTAACATGATCACTTGTAACCATTTACCGTGAATCACTCCTTAGCAACCAAACCAGCCTAGTGTTGGCTTAGCGGTTAGGGTGCCGGCTTGCATATCCTAGGATCGTGAGTTCGAATCCCAGTCAGAATGCTGAATTAACACCAGGGGGGGTTGACTCAGCCTGTTTATTCCTTCCCGAGGTCGGCAAATTGAGTACCAGCTTGCTGGGATGAATGATCCTGGTGTGTATGATCCTGGTGTGTATGATCCTGGTGTGTACCCTGATTTAGAATAGGTGCACTGTATCCCCACGCACTGAAAGAGGTGATCAAGGGTTGGCGTCAGGAAGGGCATACGGCCATAAAAACATTGCCTCAAATAGGGAACCATGATTGTCATGGGGCCCGCAAGGCTAACCCCCGCTCTAGCGGTGAAAATGGCCTTAAAACGATCATTAATATTCATTTCATTCACTCCGTAGCAACCAAAATGGTGTCCCTAGCAACCGAGAAAAATGGCTATTTTGACAAGAACACGGTGAGCTTTTTATAGGTTTGTAGTTTTGGCCATTTTAAATATGATAAACCTGGAGGTTTCTCATGGTTCCTTTTTTCAACCCGAGGAGATGCAGCTTGGAAACTTTGTTATAGTTACGAGCATCTCTAGTTTTCTGTGAATTAAAGACAATACTTTTGCACTTCTCCATTCACAGTAAACGATGCATCCTTGAGATAAGTATATGCAACTGGCTAGGCGTGTTATATGAACTGTCTGAGCATCACTCAATGGTCACAGGCTAAGGCTCAGACAATGGGACCCTGTGACCTTCCCCTTCGTACGACACATTTCAAACTCCATTGCTCCGCTTTGCTTCTGTGCCTCTACCGTCCATTTTCACCCCTTCACCACGAAGCCCGCTGGTGATCGCCTTGCATTATTTTTGTCTCACGAGATCTGGAACACACCTTACTAAATTACTCAGATGCGTCATTTTCACAACTTCGAGATACTTTACTTATCTTACTCAAAAATATCATAAACATGGAGAGCAACCACAGCTTTCGTATCTTTACTATAAGATAAATGTTTGTCTATCTGTAGTTGTAATTGTCTATCTGTAATAATCCCTGGTGTTGGGCTAGCGGCTAGGGTGCCGGCTTAGGTTATACCTAGGATCCTGGGTTCGAATCCCGGTCGATCGCCGAATTAATGCCAGGGGGGTTGACTCAGCCTGTCATCCTTCCGAGGTCGGCTAATTGAGTACCAGTTCACTGGTAATTCCCTGCTTGTCGTTGAAGGCGGCAAAAAGGGTTGGCATCAGGAAGGGCATCCGGCCGTAAAACATTGCTTCAAAAAGGGGACCAAAAAACAACAACTACCACGGTCCCCGAAAAGGCCAACCCCAGCTTTGCGGGGAAAAATGGCCTCTAAACGGTGGTTTTTATCTGTCTGTCTGTCTGTCTGTATAGCCATTTTTCTTCGAGGTTGTCAAAAGGATCTTCGTCAAAATTTCAGAGGTTTATTAATGAGTGCTGGCGAGTGGTTTATGCAAAAAGATTGAACATTTTGAAAAAAAAATTGGATTTGTTTGGGGGGATTTTGTTTTAAAATTGCTCTATAGTGCCTAAGCCTTTGTATTTTTGAGAAAGTAACATTAAATGATCCCTGACCAAGATGGAGGACAACACACATGGTCGCAGGGTGGTGTGTGGTGAGAAGGAATTTATTTATTTGATTTTTTTATATTTAAGACATTAACCATCGGGTATATAGTTGGGAGGAATTGAAGGAGGAGGATGGGGATAATTGGGGATCGTGTTAAAAATAAAGGGACTACAGTATAAGGACAAATAAAAACGAGGGTGGACGCAATGAGGGAAAAGCACAGGTCGCAAATGGAGATAATAACCAAAGGAAAACAGGTAGGCCTCAAATAACACGGTACCGGTACGAAAAGCCCGACGAATACTCACAAATTTGTATCGATTTTAAAACAAAGCCGAATTAGAAGCACACAGTAAACACAGAAACAGCAAAATTAACCATAGAAACTCGACGAAACGACCAGAAATGTTTATCTTTGAGGACAATTGGCATGACAGAGGCTCCAGGAGGCAGAACCGGAAGGCCAACCAGAACCAGGAGGAATCTTCACTGAATAAAACACTTCTTCTTTCAAAAGCTCTCAACGTTAAAAAAAAATTGCACCCATGTCCGAAGGAAGCAGTTCAGTTGGCATATGAAATAGGCAAAGCCTAGAAATGAACGAAACCCAGTACAATTACACTTTAGAACCAAATAGAATTACCCTTTATAATCCTTTAGAATCATCCTTTATAACCAATTAGAATTACCCTTTATAATCCTTTAGAATTATCCTTTATAACCCATTAGAATTAACTTTTATAACCCTTTAGAATTATCCTTTATAACCAATTAGAATTACCCTTTATAACCCTTTAAAATCATCCTTTATAACCAATTAGAATTACCCTTTATAATCCTTTAGAATTATCCTTTATAACCCATTAGAATTACCCTTTATAACCCTTTAGAATCATCCTTTATAACCAATTAGAATTACCCTTTATAATCCTTTAGAATTATCCTTTATAACCCATTAGAATTACCCTTTATAACCCTTTAGAATGATCCTTTATAACCAATTAGAATTACCCTTTATAACCCTTTAGAATCATCCTTTATAACCAATTAGAATTACCCTTTATAATCCTTTAGAATTATCCTTTATAACCCATTAGAATTAACTTTTATAACCCTTTAGAATTATCCTTTAGAACCCATTAGAATTACCCTTTAGAATTACCCTTTAGAATTACACTTTAGAACCCTTTAGAATTACCCTTTAGAACCCTTTAGGATTACCCTTTGGAACCCCTCAGAATTACCATGGTGGGTTAGAAAAGTTCTTCCTCTTCATTGATTGATGGATGGACATAGCCAAATATTTATGTGGCTTCACCACTTAAAAAATGCTTCAAAAATTTTGCTTTAAAATGACTCATTCCCCTTACTTCTCAGGCAAGTCAGTGTACTTTTTGTCTTCTCCCACCTCCTTTCTGGTCTTGCATGCTCTGTCCTCTCTGTGCCACCTCCCCCCTCCCCATCCTGCACCAGGTTTCTACAGCCTGCATTAACGTCCACAATCTCTTCAATCTCATTCTTCCCTCCAGATCTTCAAGTGAGCTGTTCACCACCATCTCAGATCATCCTCCATACAAAACCATTCTCTTTTCTACCCCCGTTCACCTCTCCCTCTTTGCCCTTCCCCAAACATTTTCCAGTTTTTTCCCCCCTGAGAGTTTGCTTCTGTATCTACACACATTTTATTCAACCCTTGCATTCTTCCCTACCCCTCATCAACATCCGCATCCCTTGTTATCCCTCTCCGTCTCATTTATCCCCCGGCCTTGATGTTGGCATTTCTCCATTCTCTTTCTGCTGTTCCTTTTGATGTTGTGTCCTCATCCATTCTGTGCTCTCGCTCTTCCATGAGCCTTGACTTCCAAAACGAAAAAAATGGAGAAACTTGGTAATTCAATGTGAGGACACATAAATACAGACTACCTCACACCACACGCACTTCATTCCCTCACATCACAGCCTTTTTATTGTCCACCAACATGGCTGCCATAATGTACCGACAAGGAGGAGTGACATCCAGGTCCGATGTCCGAAGCTTGTATGCCACCTATGTATCAGGGATATATTTCCTCAACCCTCTTGGGACATCACAGCAGTTTTCAGGAGCGCATAACACATTTATTGGAACCATTTTTATCCATAATGTGAAAAGTTGGATTACAATAAAATACACATGCGTAATTTACTGCGATCTAAATTTTCATCATAAAAGTTTGTATCTGGGGTAATTGATGAATTTATGTTGCTTGCTTTTTGTTTCCAATAATTAGGGGCTACTCCGCAGAGCTTTCTTAAGGTGTGACGTGTAACATAGTGATTAACCTTGTGGCTTACGTTATCAACTGTCATTGGCTCACAATCTTAGACATGCGCACTTTAGACCTCTTCTGATACAGGGTGGAGGATTTTCTGTACTACAAATGACTCTCAATTAACATCTCTGTGGAGGCTTCCTCTGGATCCCATTCACTTTATTGAATTGTTCCCAGTAATTGATTTCCCACCTCACATGCACCTCATGCATAATTCCCACATTCTGACGTCATACCTTGAGGCACAGATTGGTTCTTTGGAGTAGCCCTGTAGTGAAGATCATTTGGAGAAGCCGTTGGCCCTGCAAGCAACATGCATCCTTTTGCCTCTGTTACTCCACTTTATAATTGTCCATGTGATCAGTGGTACAGGAAACCCAACATGCTTGCCACTCAGCAATGTCAGGCATGACTTCTTTTCATTCCTTTGTTTGTTTATTTTGCAATCCAGGGCTTTACTTCCTGGAAATTAAATAAAAATTGGCTATAAACCTATTTCTGAAACGTATTTTTCCAACATTGTATGATAAATATGTCATTCCTAAAAACATTGTAATGACCACTTAAAGCTGCTTTTACTGCAGTCGAGATTCTAATATGCATTGGAGACACATTGTATGTAATGGTTATTATAAAGAGGGATATATGTCACATGAATCATGTTGGCAAATAGGATCAGTACGGACACAGCAGCCGATGAGCGTTAGCTGTAAAATGGTTATGCACATATATTTTTGTTCATCTCATTAATCTCACTAATTTCATTGTCTAAATGTGGTTTGTGTCCATCATGAATCGCGCAGATGTATAACCCTTCCAATCCCATTTGTAATCAGTGCAATTATTCCAAATGTCCATTAGAATCGGAGCAATATCCGTATCTCGTATTTAAATTTATAAATTCAACAAAATAAATTGTCAATCAAGCATGTTGCATGAAGGCTGGTGCAGCCATTCATGTACAGTGCCCTCCATATAAGTATTGGAAAAATGAAATTTGGATTTCAGATCAAAAGATGAATATGAGGCAAGAGCACAGAAGGTCAGATTTTATTTATTGGTATTTCTATGTAAATATGTTTTACTATTGTAGATTAATAACACTTTTTATGTTCAGCCCCCTATTTTAGGTAAGCACAAGTATTGGAACATATTATCTTAACGTAAATTAAAGTAGTATAGTAGTTAGCATTTGGTTGCATATCCCTTGCATGAAATAACCGCATCGTGCCTGTGACCTACTGACATCACCAAACTCTTGGTATCATCCTTTGAGATCCTCCTTCCAAACCTTTTACTGCAGCCATTTCCAGTTGTTATTTGTTTTGGGGGTTTCTGACAATCGTCTCCTCTTCAGCAAGTGAAATGCACCCTCTGCAGGGTTTCATTTCACAATCCAATCATCCATTGGATTGAAATCAGGAGATTGACTTCTCCAGTCTAAAACCTTCCACTTTTTCCCCTAATGAACTCCTTGGTTGTGTTGACAGTGTGTTTTGGTCATTGTCTTGTTGCATGGTGAAGCGCTGCCCAATGAGTTTGGAAGCATTTTCTTGTACAGAGGCAGCCAAAATGTTTCTGTGCACTTCTGAATTAATTCTGCAGCTGCCATAATTAGTTACATCATCAATAAAGATGATTGATCCAATTGCAGAGGCAGCCGTGCAAGCCCAGGCCATGACACTACCTCCACCTTGCTTCACAGAGGAGGTAGTATGCTTTGGATCAAATGCAGTTCCTTCCTTTCTCCACACTTTTGCCTTTCAATCACTTTGGTAAGTGTTTATCTTGGTCTCATCTGTCCATAACGCTTTGTTCCAGAAGTCATCGGCTCACCTCTGGACTTTTTGGCAAATTCTAATCTGGCCTTAGAAAATTTTGGTGTTGATGAGAGGTTTGCA
The DNA here is from genome assembly GCF_964187855.1 of Myxine glutinosa. NCBI lineage: Eukaryota > Metazoa > Chordata > Myxini > Myxiniformes > Myxinidae > Myxine > Myxine glutinosa. Next base: position 133,892,891 of record NC_136267.1, on the reverse strand, counting down.
TCTTGGGGTGTAGCATTTGTAATTCTGCTGTCGAAGTCTTCTGCAAACGGTACATTGTGATACTTTCATCCCTGTATCCTGGATGTTGTTGGTGATGTCACTTACAGTTGTTTTAGGGTTTTTCTTCACAACTCTGATGATTTTTTTTCTGTCATCAACTGCAGTTGTTTTCATTGGCTGACCTGGCCATTGTCCACTGCTACATACATTGGTGGTTTTTTTTTTTTTAAAGATATTCCAAACTGTTGTATTTGCTCTGTCCAACTTTTGTGCTATGGTTCTAATTGAATTATTCCACTATTTTTGCTTCCAAATGTATTGCTTTTCTTTAATAGACAGTTCTCTTCTCCTCATGTTGTCTGGTGTTGGCTTCGTGGTTACGGTGCAGGCTTGGGATCCTAAGATGCAGAGTTCGAATCCTGGTCAATCGCTATAATTAACTACCAGGGGGGTTGACTCAGCCTGTCATCCTTCCGAGGTCCGCAAATTGAGTACCAACTTGCTGGAATGAATGATTCTGGTGTGTACCCCGGTTTAGAATAGGTACACCGTATCCCTCCACATCATAAGAGCGTGACCAAGGGTTGGCGTCAGGAAGGGCATCTGGCCATAAAAACATTGCCTCAAACAAGGAACCATGATTGTCATGCGGCCCGCAAGGCTAACCCCTGCTCAAGTGGGGAAAATGGCCTTAAAACGATCATTCATATTTATTGTCCTCATGTTGATTTATGCCTACTGACTCCAAAAGCAGACTCCCAAGGCTAAATCAAAGGTTAAAATCAAAACTAGATGTTCACAGTTCTTTTATGTTTGAATGATCAATGCAACAAGAAACACCTCAGCAACAAAAAACACCTGTCAGTCATTTATTCCAGTACTTATGCTTACCTAAAATGGGGGATTAAACATAAAAAGTTATATTGTTCTACAATACAACAACACAACAGGCATTTTAATGCCATTTTCCCTACTCGAGCGGGGGTTAGCCTTGCGGTCCCCATGACAATCTTTAGTTGTAATTGTCATGGTTCTCTTTTTGAGGCAATGTTTTTATGGCCGGATGCCCTGTTTTTATGGCCGGATAACCATAGAAATACCAAGAAATAAAATCTGACCTTCTGTACTCTTGCCTCATATTTATCTTCTGATCTCAAATCCAAATTTCTTGAGTATATAGCAATAATAATAAATTTGACTCCTTTGTTGCAATATTCATGGAGGGCACTGTATATCGGTCACAGATATATATTCAGCTCTAATGTTATGGGTGGCTTTCATTACATCATGAAACTACATGTCTGAGATCATTTTCATTTTGGGAAACGCATTAAAGGTTGGATATTCCATTTGCACGCACAAGCTGTGAATTCTTTTTCATGAGGGAGTTCTCGCCTGACCTCACTCATCCTGACAAGTCTTCACTCATTCATGATGCTGCTCATCCACAATCTTGTGCAACTAAACGTTCTTGATCTCAAGAAAATCAACTCAAGAAATGTCAATGAGAATGCAATATGGAATGACATAGTGATGGGCTGCTACTTTGAAGCAGGGTTATAAATTTACAAATGCTTATTTAAGAGGAATTACCTTCGGCAATAATTACAGCTCAGACCCTGTTACTTCCATTTCACAACAACTTTATATTACGCCATTTCACATTTTGAGGATTCGACCCTATCTGTCAATTGATTTTGCCTACCCTTCCTATTTTTAACATTGACAGAATCTGTCGTTTTCCATCCCCTAAGAAGGATTACTCATTGTTGACTGATAAAGGTTCACTATTATAGAAATGTCACAAGCCGCTAGTATCCAATAGCCATTACATGTTGAAGGTCAGTTAGATCTTTTTCTCGTGCCATCTTGAATACAATTGAGTATAAATTGAATACAATCACTGCTACACTCTTTTATAAAATCACAATTTGTTTTGAAATGTGGAACAAATATACACATGCAGGTTGGGAGGGTTGATTCAAGCTCGGGAGGCCTGTCACCACAATGCAAAGCCAGAGCAGAACGAGTATTGTTTTGGAACAATTCAGATCCATGTTTTAACGTGGAGATTCTTCCTCGTTCATCATACTGTGACACATGGCACATCTCGTAAGCAGCAGTTACTACCTCACAGCTCCCAGATGCACCAGGACAATATGGTAGCTATGTGTATACCGATTCAAATCCACAGGCTTTGCTTTAAGGCAAGGGCATACCTGATTATATGTGCTATAGGGCATGCTCCCTGATGTGCTCTGGGTAACTTTTCTGAGGCAGATTCTCCCTGCTTCCAGAGAGCAAAACAGTGTTTTAGCAAAGTCTGCCACAAAGCCAAAATACCTGCGTGAAGGCTCGCCATGAGTGTCGAGATGTTGTTTGTCATCTGCGTTGAATAAAAATTTTACTCTACACAGAGAATGAATGTATGAATCTAAGGTGCAGGAGATTTATTTACCTGCTGTGCTTGTTAAAAGTGAAAAAGCAGTGCATGTACGTGGGCTTCGGCCAATTGTGCACATAATATGTGAATCGGCTGGCCAGTCGTGTCTGGAATGTTTGCAAATTTATGTGAGTAGTATATTTTTTTAATACATTTTTTGCAAGTTTTAATTTTTTTAATTTCAATTTGGTTTCAGACATTGTTAAAGAGGTTAAATTGTATAAAGTTAAAATGGTGATCGGACCGCTTTGAAGGGTTGACTACTTTGCTTCGTCGTCATGGTGCGACACAGTGAAAGGTCCTTTATTATAGAAGCTAAAATAATAACGCATGATAGTCGTCAGGTCAACTGCCTTCCAGGTTTTGTGTGATTTGCAACAAAATGGTGTCCAGAGATTCCAGATAAGCATTGTGAAAACAATTTTCTCCACAGAGATTCTCAACAGTATTCATCACTTGATCAGTAAGCAAGACAAATATCATGGTTTGTCCCAACCAATCCCTTTGCCATCCTTTTCATACATGGGTTGGTGGGTCATGGAGGAGTTTAAAATGAAGCTGGAGTTGGTGTTCCATCAAACAGAAGTAGCGTGATATGAATTGATATCAAATGAGGGGAATGCGTAGGCCAAAATGAAAATGGAGTTTTAAACTGTACTGTGCATGCTTGAAGGATAAATCTGAATGGAACTTGTGTGTAAGACCAAGGGCACTGTTACTAACACATTTCTTTAAGTATACTATTGGGACCGTTGGTCCATTGGACTAATTTTTCATTGGTCTTCACCGCTTTGTAGCATACCTGCCTGCTGGACATGGGGGTCTTTTGGGTCTTCTGGGTCTTTTGTGTCCTCGGGAACTTTTTGGTCCTCTGGGTCTTTAGGGGTATTTGGGGTCTTAAGGATCTTAGGGGTATTAAAGGGTCAACAACGGTCAAAGGGGTCTCAGCGGTCTAAAGAGTTAAAAGGTGCATTTCAATAGTATGTAATTAATTAATAGACATATGTAATTCATAGACACAAAAATTATGCCTCACACACACACACACAGACACACACACACACACACACACAAACACACACACACAACTCATCCATTTATAGTAGATGATGCTTAAGTTAATCCTCATGACATCAGTTGGAACGTCTTTGATCCTCTCAGGTTTCAGAAGTTAAGTGGAGTTGATCCTGGTTAGTCCTGGAATGGGAAATCTCCCTTGAGGGTCATATTGTCCTGCGTTTCCCTCGGTGAAGACCGGAAAACCACGGAGAGTAAATCGAGCATTAATGGAGGCGTTCAATTCAGTAGCGGACTTTACTATATATATGCGCGGGGGAAGAAAGAGAAGAAGAAGAAGAAGAAGCTTTTACCTGAGCAATCCCCCGAGCAGTCTTCAAACCTGCAAAAATAACTCACACGAAAAACGGATTTAAAATGTACAAAACTAAACAGGTTTATTAAATGGAATGTCGGTAACAAGAAACGCGACGGTAAATAAATATCCTAAATTGGGATCCCTCACACCAGAATTAAAACACGGACGAAGGGAAAATAAATGGAAATGAATGGGTGTATGTGTGTACTTAGCTCAATCGTCTGTCCTGGCACCTCGTCAAGACCCGTCTCAGGCCCCTGTTCCTGCACCGGAATATGGACGCGGTCCCTGCCTTGGCAGGAAGTAGGCCTCAGTCCACCTCATTCGCGCGCTGCTAGGCCTCAACGGGCGTCTCGCTCGCCCCTGCTCGTCACACTCCAGCGGCAAGCCGCCCTTGTACAGCTTGTCGCTCACACGGAGAACCCAGCTCTTCATCCACGTTCTTCCTCCTTACGTCCAAATGAACCAGGGAACGAAGAGACGATGCTGGCACACAATCGCTTGCACCGAAGTCCAGAACGGCAAGCAGGCACAAGAGCAAGAAGGTCCAAAGCAAGAGGGCAGAGAGAGGAGAGAGGAAAATGTCAGTTTTTCTCCACCTTTTATCAACCCCTCGTGACGTAAGCTGTCTCTCTCTACTAATGCCCGCAGGCCACAACTACTGTCTTCACTCTCCACCGATCACACGCAGTCCGCCCTTTGACGTCATTGGCGTGCCCTGCCGAATCAGCGTGCTGCTTACTGCTCCTCCTTCTTTCCCCCAATGGGCTGGTAGCTTCTTGCTTCGTGGCAACCAGTCACGGCTCCCTCTTTAATCTGGCCTTTGGTTGGTCGACTCCTGCCCAATAGCGAGTCCTTCTGGGCATAGCTCCCGGCCTGCCTGTGCTATGTGTGTCTGTCAAGTCGGGGTTGTCAGCCCAAGTGCGTCATCTGGGTTCCGGTTAGTTTTATTGTTATGTGCTAATTAGTGTACTAATGGACCTGACTAGTGTCTGTGTACAGTGCCATAAGGGACGAATGATAGATCACAGAGGTTTGACTAACAAGGTGGTTGTAAACATAATCCCTAATAACTAGTTAACATGCCCCATTCCTCGTAATGGGGACGAAGATACATCTTAATCCGACATTCAGGCTAAACAGGTCCCTGACTTATGCACATCAAAGTGGTTCTTTCTACCCACAATCATCGGAGCACCTACCTATGCAGATCTAACTAAATATATATATAACTACCCCAAAATTCATAACAATATGTTTAAGTTGAGGGACAACACAGTAATTCAGTTGATAGAGTATGTTCACTTCTGAGCTGTCTGGTCAAGGATTTGTTCTCCTGTGAAGTGTTAGGGATAATTTCCTACAGTAGTATGTAATAGATGAACCAAAAATTCAATGTCCATAAACTTGTCAGAAGAGAGTTACAAATTTTAATTCCCGAGGAGGACAACACTTTCTGTCTTCAAAGAAATACACAGCAAGAAAACAATAACCCTTATCAAACCAAGGAGAGCATGCTACAATTCACAAAAGCACACAAGGAAATACAGAGCAAGGAAACAATAACCTTTATCAAACCAAGGAGAGCACACTGCAATTCACGAAAGCACACAAGGAAGATTTACAACAAATCCTAGATCAAAGTCCTAAGTTAAAATCCTGGTACAGTAGGGATGCACAAAGAAATATCATACCAAACACCAGCATGCATAGAATACAGTTAACATACAGTATGAACATACAGAATCGACCAGCCAAGTGAAGTATCCTGGCTATTTGGACATCCGTTCTGATTTTTATACATTTTCAAGTGGGAGGAGCAAGTGGAGGGGGGAGGAGCGAAGAGAAGGGAGGAGAGCAGTAGGATTGGTTGGGCAAAGTTTGGGTGGGAGGGAGCAAGTGGAGGGGGGAGGAGCGAAGAGAGGGGAGGAGAGCAATGGGATTGGTTGGGCAAAGTTTGGGTGGGAGGGAGCAAGGATCGGGGGATACAATGTGATTGGTCGAGTGAAATCTTGGGATGGGAGTGCCCCCCGCTGGGAGCAGATCTGCATTTACAAATCCTTTAATGAGAAGAATGTGTCTGGTTGAGACTTCTCGGCGCCAAGACCCTACAAATCATAACATTACGTTTAACGTTATTATAACTTTGCAGCAACGTTTTATAATGCCATTGCAGGGACATTTATGATTTAATATTTAGAAAATATACAAACAGGCATAGAAATAAGAAAGTCCTTATTTAATAAAAGGTCCCTCAGTAGCTATGACAATCACATCCTTTTCCAATCTGCAAACTCATCTTTTCCTCATAAGTAAGAGGTATGAACCCATACCAGAGAGCCAGAGAGAGCTAGCCTACATGGATTTTCTATAGGATTTATATATTTTAGACTAACCTTCATCAAATACTAATAAGCTATTTGGTTCAGTGTTGAATTATCGTTCTTTTGAAAGATTCCACTGAGAACGCTGACAATTCCATAAAACTATTTATTAAATAAACTACAAGTGAAAAAGAAAAAGAGTGCGCTGAGCCCATCTTAACAGCGGTCAGCGAAGAGCGATTCATCCACTCCCATTGTTCGACTCTGCAAAATAATTACCAAGTACTTTGCATTCACTTATCAATACAATGTTTAGCTTAGACTTCGTACTGAGTCGATTATTCACAGTCACAATGAAAGCTTGTTTACCGAGCGCATTGGTAAGCAAGCCTCGATAAACCAGAAATTACTTCAGAGAGCCTGGTTAGACATTGTGGCATCAGTTGTATTATTTAATTATTTACCAAGAAAACAATATCTTTTTCTCCAATTTGCTTATATAACTCCATAAGACATACTCGATCTAACATTACATTATTTCCAAAAACCCTATTTGTAATAATATTACCCTCAGTCATGAAAATGATTTTGCCATGACAATATGTGGTTCACCATTGCCTCCACTAAGAATTTACTTTTCTCGAGCAAACGAACTTGGTCAGTGTCGGAGATAACTTGCCAACTTTAGGAAATCCCAAATTCTGCATGGAAACCACAAAAGAACTTGCAGACTAGGAAAGCAGGTTTGCGGCTCATAGAAATTACTTGCTTTATAAATTTACACTTCCACAGAAGTCTAAGCTGTCAATATCAACCATATGAACTGTATTAGCAATTCAAATTATTTATAAAAACTTCAGCAGTGAGTACTGCATCGGAGACTCTGTGTATACCGACTCTGTGTATGGTGGGTCTCAGTCATCAGGCCTGTGGGCCTCCACTGATTATACACTGCCCGGGTTTATTGCATCTGATTTCCATTGGCTCTGTTTGGGTCGAGTGTTACACACGATGAGGGAATACAAAAATGTAATCATATGTCAAATTATAATTGTTAATAAGGTTTAATCAAGCCTGCCAGCACACGCAGTACGCACCTCCCTAAAATAAAAAGTATGGCTCTAAAACATCAGGCATATAGGCCTCTGCTGATCATACACTGCCTGGGTTTGTTACGTCAGATTTCCTTTGGCTTTGTGTGGGTCGAGTATTACTCACGATGAGGGACCCTGAAAAATATAATCAATGTCGAATAAAAATTATTTGTAAGGTTTAATCAAACCTGTCAGCAATCAGGTCAGCATATACGCACCTCCATAAAAAAGAGAGTTACGTAATTTTTGAACAGCCCCCAATTGTGGTGAAACAATCCGCCATGAGACGAATCAGCTCGTTCTGATATAACTGTAGCGGAGGTTCATCTTTTAAGAGTGCTATAAAATTTAAATGCGCGTTTCCCTATTGGGCCGTACCGGATTTTGTCACATTTTGTGACCACAGTGCGGTTATTCTTCTTTGAGTACGTTAATGTGGGTGTTGAACAAAGGCATGGTAGGTCAAGAGTCCTCATGTTTTGGGGTTTTTGCACACAGTATGCATCTTAAAGGGCTGATCGGAAGACCTAGAGAGAGAGGGTTGCACATTCGCCTCTAAGCTGTCTAGCCTGGGTTTGAATCTCAACCCTGCGATTAACAGTCATCCCGGAGTTTCACAGGCAGGGTAATTCATCAATTTGTGTACCATCCTTCAGATCGACATTAACATCCACGTCCTGTCTGCCGGTATTAGGTGGTGGACATTAAATATCCCATGGTGTCATTTGCGAAGAGTAAGCGAGATTTTGCAGCATAAACAAATTACAAATTCCTGCCCTAACTACTGTTGGAAAGACAATAGCAAACCACCCAGTATAACCTGCTCAACAGTTTCTGCTTTGACGGTAGCAATGCTTTGTGAAGAGTGTAGTGAAATCGTATTCGTACTGAACCCGGGGTGATGCTCGCTGCTCGTTGACACCACTAGGGGCGTGACTATAAGACCCGCTGCTGTGGACGGAGCTCCGAGACTTCTCCTGTGACACGTTACATCTAGTAGACTCGCTAACGGTACGCCTGCATAGAATATCCAGCTTGCTTGCATTGAATGTTATGAATGGTCCCATGGGATGTCACATCGTATACTTATTGTATTTCCTACTTTACAGGATGATGTCATGATCTAAATGCAATTAAACCAACCCGTTGGACTAAAGTTGTGTGGACCTGATTGGTTTTCCACAACACTTAATTGCATTTAAGATCTACCGACATGGCTGGCAACAAGACGCTGACGGTGTCCGTATTCTGCGCCGACCCGCAAGCCCCAGATGGTGGCTTGCAACTGAAGCACTGGCTCAGAACATTGGAGAATCTTTTTGATGAGCCTGAGACCGCGCCGACGGCTGCCGCGAAGCTAGCTACACTACATTCAAAAATCGACTACCGGGTGTACAACTCTATCGCTCAATGCGTGACGTATGACCTCTCCATCGCGGAGCTCAAACGGTTGTACATAAAGGAAAAAAGCCCGGTGTATGCACGATATTTGCTGCAAACGCGACGTCAGCAACCCAACGAGGCGATGGACCACTACGCCCAGGAGCTCCGGCAGCTCTTGCTGGACAGCGTCAGGGAGCATCGGACTCCCGCGCAGGCTCAGGATGATCGTCTTTTAGATGCCTTCATTGCAGGGGTCTCCTCCCAGGAACTACGGCTCAAGCTCTTAGAGAAGACCGACCTGACCTTCGCTACGGCACTCGAGCAAGGGACAGTATACACTGAAGCGCGGATGCAATCGAACACCTATGATCGCACGCGCCTCTTGGCGGGCACCACACTACACGCCCGGCCAGAGAGTGCTACCGCCGAGGACGCGGATCCGCTCGCTGAACTCCGGGATGCTCCGGAGGAAGACCCAGCCCTGACGGCTGCCGTTACGACCAGACCCAAGGCCTTACGCGGGGCCGCATGCTTTTTCTGTGGGGGGCCACGCCATGCCCGGGTCGTGTGTCCGGCACGAGACGCTATATGCCATTTGTGCTCGCAAAAGGGACATTACGCGAAAGTGTGCAGGAAAACGGCACGTGGCTCGCGGCTCATTGACTCGCACGGTCGCGGTCGCGCGGGCGCGGCGACCTTGAATGGGCTCATTGCGGAGCCCGCGAGCCGAGCCCAAAACCCGGCGCCTTACCCGACTTCGAAGGGGAGGGCCCCTCTCTGCGGGCCCCTGGGCGCTCAGACGTCCTTGGCGGGCGTCACCGGACAGCCACCACCGTCTCATCCTCCATCGGGCACGAAGTACGTGTCCTTGACCAAACTCCGGGCCACGCAAGGGGCTTTGAAGCCTCGCCAAGCCCCAGCGGAACGTTCTCCTCGTGTCGTCCACGAGCTAAGGCCGGCCCACGCCCCGACAAAAGCGATTTCAAATACTACGGAGGCCTTTTGCTGCCAAAAGTGTCAAAAGGCGATTTCGAATACTACGGAGGCCTTTTTCTGCCAAAAGTGTCAAAAGGCGATTTCAAATACTACAGAGGCCTTTTCCCGTCAGAATTGTCAGATTTTTAATCGCGAAACACCGGAATGCTTGGGAAAGCCCTCTGATGGCGTTAATGGATTCCCCATGGTCATCGCAGACTCCGGCCACGACCGCAAAACTGCTGCTGGCGTAGGATCCACCCGCGAGGCTGGTCCGACCCATTCGGGGGGCTCAGTCCCGCTCCCAGCAGCCTCGTCTGGCCTGGCTCAAGCCCTTATTCCCCTCATGGTCGAAGGCCATTGTGTTCGGGCCTTGGTGGATACAGGGTCTACGGATAGTTTTATCGACCAGCGACTTGTGCTCAGTCATGGATGGCAGATCTGGAGGTCTACGAGACGGATCTTCATGGCTTCCCAGGGGCTTCGACTCAGCACGAAGGGGGAATGCCGATTGAAACTCGTGCTAAAGGGACGGGTTTTCCCTGATGTACACCTTATGGTTTTACCCGCATTATGTGCTGATATTCTGTTAGGACACGATTTTCTTAAGCTGCATGGACGTCTGGTAATGGAGTTTGGTGGGCCTGACACGCTTGTTGTGGGGGCGGACGACGCGCTTGCGGTGTGCGCCCTAGCGCAAATGGACGTCCAGCCGCTTTTGCTGTTCCCCAATCTAACCTCCGACTGCACCCCTGTCGCGGTGAAATCACGGCGCTACTCTCGCGCAGACATGCAATTCATTGCGGACGAAACGGCTCAGCTCTTGAAAGACGGCATCATAGAACCTAGTAGGTCGCCGTGGCGCACCCAGGTCTTGGTGGTGCGCAGCGAGGCCCATCGCAGATGCATGGTAATCGACTATTCCCAAACGATTAACCGCTTTACACAGCTGGATGCCTACCCCCTTCCGGGGATGGACGCGCTAGTGCAACAGGTGTCCCAGTATTCGGTCTATAGCACTCTCGATCTCCGTAGTGCGTACCACCAAATCCCTATCTCTAGGGCGGGTCGTATCTATACCGCATTTGAGTCGGGGCAGCGGTTGTACCAATTTACGCGATTGCCTTTTGGGGTAACAAACGGGGTCCCTTGTTTCCAGAGGGCCATGGATGACCTCGTTGCGCGGGAGCACTTAACCGATGTTTTCGTCTACCTCGATAATCTTACGGTTTGTGGATATGACCAAGGGCACCATGATGCTAATCTGAAGCGCTTCCTTGAGGTCGCGCAGCGGTATCACTTAACTATGAACGAGGATAAGTGCCAATACTCCCTACGCACGATAGATCTTCTGGGGTACACCGTGACCCATGGCTCTGTCGCTCCAGATAAGGAGCGTCTGCGACCTTTGCTCGACATGGCCCCTCCCTGTGATCGGGCGTCCCTGAAACGCGGCCTTGGGCTGTTCGCCCATTACTCCAAATGGGTGTAAAGTTTCTCCGCGAAACTTCGCCCCCTCTCCACCTTCCCCCTGAGTCCGGCCGCATTGGCGGCCTTTGAAGGCCTTAAGGCCGACATCGCCCGCGCCGCCGTGGCGACAATCGATGAGAGCGGCTCGTTCGTCCTCGAAAGTGACGCCTCGGATCAGGCCATCGCGGCGACCCTCTCCCAAGGGGGGCGTCCCGTGGCTTTCTTTTCACGGACTCTTACCACCGCTGAGCGGAGACACTCGTCCGTTGAAAAGGAAGCGTATGCGATCGTCGAGTCTATTCGGCGATGGCGCCCGTACTTACTCGGGCGGAGCTTCCAAATCATCACGGACCAACAAAGCGTTGCGTTCATGTACGACACCTTACACGCCCAGCGCATTAAGAATGAGAAAATCACTCGCTGGCGTATCGAACTCGCCGACTTCTGTTACACCATCAAATATCGCCCGGGGAAGGATAACCAGGCCGCCGATGCCTTATCACGACCGGCTACATGTGCGGGTATCACCTCTTTGGAGGGCCTACGGGTGCTGCATGCCACTGCGGGCCATCCCGGCATAACGCGTTTCGCTCATTTTGTGCGGTGTGGGAATCTCCCATACTTGATTGAAGATATCCGCCGTATCTGTCGCGACTGCGCTATCTGTGCGGAAATCAAACCGCGTTTCTATAACCCTCCCCTGGGGACTCTGGTGAAGGCTACACGCCCGTGGGAACGCTTGGCGATGGATTTCAAGGGCCCATTGCCGGTGTCGAGCGGCTCTCGCTATCTGCTCACTATCGTTGATGAGTACTCGCGATTCCCCTTTGCTTATACGTGCGCGGACATGACTGCTGCCACGGTGACGCGATGCTTACAGAACTTGTTCTCAATGTTCGGTTACCCGGCCTATGTCCATACCGACCGGGGTGCGGTCTTCTTGTCTCAGGAGGTGCGCGGCTATCTGCTCCAAAATAACATTGCTTCTAGTTACACCACGCCGTACAGACCCCAGGCTAATGGGCAGATCGAACGCTTCAACGGGATTATCTGGAGGGCCGTCATGCTCAACCTCCGGACCCTCGGCCGGGGCCTCGATAAATGGGCTTGGTCGCTACCTGCGGCGTTGAACTCGATCAGGGCTCTCCTGAGTACGGCAACCAACCAAACTCCCCACGAGCGACTTTTCCACCACCCCAGGAGCTCGGGGTGTATACGGTCTTTGCCCAGTTGGCTCGCTGGGCCCGGGCCGGCCTACCTTAAACGGGCGGTTCGCGCGAGCAAGTACGACCCCCTAGTGGACAAAGTGCAGATTCTCCAGGCTAATCCTGAGCATGCTCGTGTGATGACGACTGATGGCCGTGAGACTACTGTCTCCGTCCGTCACCTTGCCCCTTGCGGGGTCGCCGACCTAAGTAGGGAATCGGACGAACCGATCGAACCCATCTATGAGACTATGGCCTCTCCCGACGCTCCCATCGCCGAAAGTCTACCGACCCTCCCCTCGCCAAGACTACCTGGGCCCGACGACTTGGAGTTACCCCCTTCGTCACCCGACCCTGTTGGTGCCTCCGACGCTGGGGACACAGGGATACGTGATGCCGTACCCGGGGAATTTCGGACGCGTGCTGGCAGAGAAATTCGCCACCCGGCCCGATACGGTTGGGTCGACTGATGTTCCGCACCCTGTTCTTGCTGACGCTCACTCGCTTTAGCCGCGCTGCCGTATAATTCTGACGGGGGGGAGAATGTAGTGAAATCGTATTCGTACTGAACCCGGGGTGATGCTCGCTGCTCGTTGACACCACTAGGGGCGTGACTATAAGACCCGCTGCTGCGGACGGAGCTCCGAGACTTCTCCTGTGACACGTTACATCTAGTAGACTCGCTAACGGTACGCCTGCATAGAATATCCAGCTTGCTTGCATTGAATGTTATGAATGGTCCCATGGGATGTCACATCGTATACTTATTGTATTTCCTACTTTACAGGATGATGTCATGATCTAAATGCAATTAAACCAACCCGTTGGACTAAAGTTGTGTGGACCTGATTGGTTTTCCACAACAAAGAGTACGGTACATCAGAGAGAGAGAGAGAGAGAGAGAGAGAAAGAGAGAGAGAGAGAGAGAGAGAGAGAGAGAGAGAGAGAGAGAGAGAGAGAGAGAGAGAGATCGTGAAAGGCTGCACTGGCAGATCATAGAAATGCTTTATAACTTCAAACAACATAATCGTTTGGTATCCCGATGCACTCACAGCAAAGCCAGAACAGATGAACACCTTGGGTGAAATATTAATAAAGGATATGTGACATATCAGGTTGGTCTGCTTGCTGTTCTCCTCCTGAGCAGTTAGCTCATCGTGCTGTGATCCCATGTTCAAATCCCATGTATTGTGTTGATTTGTCCATTGTGTAATAATGTCCTCGTAATTCATGTGAATGACTGATCCTTATGATTTCGTTTATCCACCATGTCATGTAAGTAGAAGCACCACCATGAGCATTAGATCACTGTATAAAAACATAGAGAAGAGGCACGATGCCCGAAAGCAGAAACAACATTAGCCGGAATAATATTGCATCGCACAAGCTGCGTTACTGATAACTGACAATTAATCCGTAGGGAGCAGACTGAGAAGGGGTGAAATAGCAGCTAATACCCTTCAGAAAACAAGGGGAACAATCCTTATTTGTTGGAATACACAATTTAAATAATTGATAATTCAATGTTCTTTTGCAAAATATATGCTCCTGTGATGTCGTAAACAACAGGGTTGTATTTTTCAACAGAAGCAGAAATTGTCCCTGCAGTTCACTGAAATGTTATTTTGAGTAGTAGGGTTTAAGAAGTGTTAAAACGGACACTAATCAAATAATTAATGAGAAACCAACGTGAAGGATGTAAAAGTACATACAGTGCCTTCAGAAAGTATTCACACCCCTTGACTTTTTTCACCTTTTGTTTTGTTACAGCCTGAATTTAAAATGAATTAAATTGAGATTTTTTTTACCACTGATCTAGACATAATACCCCATTATGTCAAAGTGCAAAAAAAATTATTTCCTTTTTTCAAGATAATTAAAAATGAAAAGCTGAAATTGCTTGAGTCAATAAGTATTCAACCCTTTGCTATGACACTCCAAATTGAGCTCAGGTGCATCCAATTTCCTTTGATCATCCTTGATATGTCGCTACAACTTGATTGGAGTCCACCTGTGGCCAATTCAATTGATTGGACATGTTTTTATAAAGAAACACACCTTTCTATATAAGGTCCAACAGTTGATGGTCCCTGTCAGAGCACAAACTACCATGTAGTCCAAAGAACTGTCCGTAGAACTCCAAGATAGAATTGTGAGGAGGTGTAGATCTGAAGAAGGGGATAAAGCAACTTCAAGAGTGATGATACTCGGCAATAACAACAACAACAACAACAACAACAACAACAACACCTTACATTAGTTATTTGTGCCTGTTGTTTGTGTCCTTTTTGACTTCCCTAAAAAAGTAAATTTCCTGTTTGGAATGATTTTTTATTTTGTTTGACTGCGAGACAAGCAGAGAACAATTCCAAAGGCAGAGGACATTCCGTACAATTTGCCAAATTCCGAGCCAAAGTATTGCTTAAATGGTGGTTCATGTTCCAATTCGTGTTCCAATTTGTGTGTTCCAAAATAAAATTCTTTTTAAAAAGATTCCACCTTAACATTATGGGATATTATGTGTAGATCAGAGACAAAATATCTTAATTTAATCCATTTTAAATTCAGGCTGCAACACAACAATATGTGAAAAAGTCAAGGGGGTGTGAATACTTTCTGAAGGCACTGTAAGTTTTGCAGAAGGATCAATATAATTATTGTACTTACTGACGGACAGTCGAGAGGATAAATTTTGGAACTTTTTAGATCAGGAAAATGGTGGACGCTTTCAGCAGAAATGTAAGAAATCTCCAAAAAAACGTGTTGATAAGTATGACATGTGTACCGTCGTGTACTCAGAAACCCGATTTAAAAGCAATGCAATGATGCCTTAGGGCCCCGTGGTAGAGGTTTTGTTTAGCCTAGCCAGACACTTTCAAAGGTCACGTGGATCTGTGATAAATCCGTTGTGAAATGCAAGATCTCCAGGGCGAGAGGTTTTGTGCAAAATTGGTAAGGTGTGTCCTGAACTATGACTATAGGTCACAAGCGTCTTGCGTAGGCTGTCCAATTATGAGTATTCCGGGGATTCGTCTTGGTGCTATGGGGCATTCCGGAGGCAGGAAAGAAGGATCAGCATAGCAACGATTGAAGTGATGAAGGGTCCACTGAATAGGGAAGGAATGTGGGTGATGAGATCTGAGATCACCTTGGGGACTTTTATCGGGGTAGTTGTGGTGGGGGATGTTTGAGCTTGTAATTGGAGTGTGATTTATAAAAGAATTATTGATTCTAAATTGTCATGGTCATTTACCATTTACATGGAAATCATTGAGACTTTTATGAGTACAGTTTAGTAATGGGTAAAACATTTGAACCAGGAGGAAAGTGCTTAGAATAATTGCATTCCATCCCTACTCGTCTTGTGTTCTCACATTTTGACCAAAACCCAAGAAATAATTTTCGTCTGACCTCCTTGTCGAGTTGGGCAGAGTTGAGTCTCTTTGTAGAACAGATTCTGAAATTTCTAAAAACGTGTTTTTACCTTCGCCAGAGGAGAGGGCATTGCATCTGTGTCCATTTGTTACTTGACAAAAAAAAAAAAATTGCAAGTATGTTGCTCACTCCGGTTTGTGTGAGTGTGTGTGTGTGTGTTTGTGTGTGTGTGTGTGTGTGTGTGTGTGTGTGTGTGTTTGTCTGTCCGCTCACTTATACTTGCCTACAGTTTACAGTTTTTAACCGATCCTCACGAAACTTCACCAAATGATATAGTTCGTAGTCCAACAAATTCCTATATATTTTTGAGGTCAAAAGGTCA
Organism: Myxine glutinosa; assembly: GCF_964187855.1. Taxonomy (NCBI): domain Eukaryota; kingdom Metazoa; phylum Chordata; class Myxini; order Myxiniformes; family Myxinidae; genus Myxine; species Myxine glutinosa. The sequence continues at coordinate 133,876,865 of NC_136267.1, read as the reverse complement.
AATTCCCCTCCCCCTCCCACATTTCTCCCGATGGCCCTGCTCTCAAATGTTGTGTTTGTGTCCTTCCCCCTCTCTCCCCATCTTGTCTGCCGCTCCCCCTGTTTTTTTGTGTTTTATGTGTCGGTTTGACTTTTTGTGTGATTAATGTTAGCTCTTTCACGAGCCTCGATCTTGTATACAAAAAAAAAGAAAAAAAAAAGGTCAACATAGGCCAAAGGTCAACCACTTTTTTTTGAATTTCTAAAATCCTCATTTTCATCATATTGACTTGAAATTTGAATGTGATTTTTATATCGGCTAACTGAATTCAACCACCAACAATTTTTGAGATCAGCATAGACCAAAGGGTCAACATAGGCCAACGGTCAACCACCTTTTTTCAAATTTCTAAAATCCTCAATTTTAATCCGATTGACTTGAAATTTGAATAGGATTAACATATCAGCTAACTGAATTCAACCACCAACTATTCTTGAGGTCAAAAGGATGCTCTACTGAGTGCCATTCTACTTTGTTCACTTTTTGCCAAGTGTCACTCTATGAGTGATTACCTTCGCAAAAGCGGAAGGTTATGTTTTGATCGCTGTGTATTTATTTGTATGTCTGTGTGTGTGTGTGTGTGTATGTTATTCGCATAACTCAAAAAGTATTCAACCGAATTGCATGAAATTTGGTGGGATGATTGGTTATTATACGGGACACATTTGATTAGATTTTGGGAGCAATCGGGTCAAAGGTCAAGGTCAAGGTCACGAAAAGGTCAAAATCGTATTTTTGTTGTTCTGTTCCCTACACTCCCATGCCAAGTACAGAACAGTAGCTGCGGCGAAGGTATGCGCTCTACCGAGTGCCCGTTCTAGTTTTTCATTTGTTTGTCTGTCTGTTTGTCCACACAGAATGTGAGTATCTATCTATAATTCCAGTAATCTCTGTATGTCTGTGTGTATGTCTGTGTGTCTGTGTGTCTGTGACCGCTGTTTCTCGACAACCACGGGTCCGATATACTTGAAACTTGCCAGGTATATTGCTGGGGACCTGAGGATGTGCCTTTTCAAGGTTTCATATTAATCGGACAAGTAGTTACCGAGCTATGTCCAAAAAACGATTCAACCAATCAGAGAGCAGCGAGCTATCACGTGTGCCGAACGTGCCGAACAGACTCTGCCTCGGACGGCACATTTGAGAGCGTATTCATTTATTTCACGTTGGCAAACTATGTTGGCGTTAAACTATGTTTTAAAACTAATTAAAACTAATTTGCGATTCATCGTAACTGCGATATGCGACCTTCCGGACAGTCAAATGAGGACGTCACTTCCGGACTTACGGATAGTCATAGTGACGACGTACTGATGCTGAACGTGGCGAGCAGACGCTGTAAGGTACGATCGATTGTAGTACACGTTTATAATAACTCTGCCGATACAGGCCCGATTAACTGCAGCGCCATCCGAGCTGCGGCGTCGGGACGATACATTCATTGTACGGTCACATCACGCACTTACGGGCACGCCCATGGGCCCATGGGCACGCCCAGACATTTTTTTTTTTTTTTTTGGCAAGGAACGGGCACCCACGTACGGGCACGTCCTAGTGTGTATTAATTACATTAGACTCTTTACAACCCTAAGACCCATTAAGACCCCAAAGCCCCATTACAACCCTAAGACCCATTAAGACCACGAAGATCCTTGAGACCTCTAAAACTCATAAAACCTTTTGAGATTCCAAAAACCCTTTAGAGCCTTTACAACCCAAAGACCCTTTGAGACCCCTAATACCGTTGAGAACACTAACACCCTTTTAGACCCTGTAGAACAATAATACCCTTTAAGACCATAACAACCCTGTAGACCCTTCATATCCCTAACACCGTCTAGACCCCTAACACCCTGAAGACCTCTAAGACCCTTTAGGTTCCTTCAAGACCCCTAAGACCATTTATATCCCTTTGTCCCCCTAAAAGCCTCCAGGCCCTTAATACCCCTCAGACCCTCAATAACCTCAAGACAATGGAGACCCCTTTGACTGCTAAGACCCAATATACACCATTACATCCTTTAGACCTCTAAGGCTCCTCAGATCAGTGGTTTCCAAACTTTTTTTTCCATGACCCCAAATATAAATCACATTCGCCTCATGACCCAAATGCTACTAGTACCTACTTGGTACTGGTATCGATGACAAACATTGTTGGAAATAAGGCTTTTGATGTGAACCCCCCCCCCCCTCCCCTCGAAAACCAGGACTTTGGGGGGGGGGGAGTTCAAATTTGGGTTGTGACCCTGGGTTTGGGAACCCCTGCTTTAGATCCTCTTAGAGCCTTTGGAACCCAAAAGACCCTTAGACTCCTTTCTTCCCTTTATACCTTCAGATCTTCACACCTTTCAGACCTTTTAAAACCCTGTAAAACCCCTTTGACCTTTAGACCTTTTTTAGACGTTTTAAATTTCTAGAAACAACTTTTGAGGACCCGTCTTCAAGCACTGGTCATTGGTGGATGCTAAATATCCCACGGTGTTTTTCGTGAAGTGTAGGCGAGTTACCCTTGGCAGCCTGAACAATTTACAAATTCCTACCCTGAGTGACTGTTGTGAAGGCCACAACAAATCACCCAATGTAGCCGTTACCAAGAAACTACTTCAGCAGCACTGACGCTGTCAAGAGCTTGATACATTTGGTTGATTTGATTAATATCTTACCACTGGATAATTCATGTCGGCTGAAATGTTGAACCCTGAGTAATTTTGGCTCAAGCCTTCAGAATCCACCCTAAAAAACAATGCCTTTTGATGTTTTCGACTCACAATCTTCTTAAAACAGACATCTTGTGTTATTGGATTTTTGGGATTTGAGAGGTCACCTATTGCCCATATTGCCAGAGGAAATCCATCGATATATATATAAGACAAGGATGTCTGTTCCCCATTACGCTGATTGGCTGGTGTGAGGCTAGATATGCCAGGATGAATTCCGATGTATGCACACTCTCCTCTAGGCTGTCTAGCGGAGAGGGCATTGCCCGCACCGTATGCATACTCTCCTCTAGGCTGTCTAGCGGAGAGGGCATTGCCCGCACCGTATGCATACTCTCCTCTAGGCTGTCTAGCGGAGAGGGCATTGCCCGCACCGTATGCATACTCTCCTCTAGGCTGTCTAGCGGAGAGAGCATTGCCCGCACCGTATGCATACTCTCCTCTAGGCTGTCTAGCGGAGAGGGCATTGCCCGCACCGTATGCATACTCTCCTCTAGGCTGTCTAGCGGAGAGGGCATTGCCCGCACCGTATGCATACTCTCCTCTAGGCTGTCTAGCGGAGAGAGCATTGCCCGCACCGTATGCATACTCTCCTCTAGGCTGTCTAGCGGAGAGGGCATTGCCCGCACCGTATGCATACTCTCCTCTAGGCTGTCTAGCGGAGAGGGCATTGCCCGCACCGTATGCATACGCTCCTCTAGGCTGTCTAGCGGAGAGGGCATTGCCCGCACCGTATGCATACTCTCCTCTAGGCTGTCTAGCGGAGAGGGCATTGCCCACACCGTATGCATACTCTCCTCTAGGCTGTCTAGCGGAGAGAGCATTGCCCGCACCGTATGCATACTCTCCTCTAGGCTGTCTAGCGGAGAGGGCATTGCCCGCACCGTATGCATACTCTCCTCTAGGCTGTCTAGCGGAGAGGGCATTGCCCGCACCGTATGCATACTCTCCTCTAGGCTGTCTAGCGGAGAGGGCATTGCCCGCACCGTATGCATACGCTCCTCTAGGCTGTCTAGCGGAGAGGGCATTGCCCGCACCGTATGCATACTCTCCTCTAGGCTGTCTAGTGTGGGTTTGAATGCCGACCCAGCTGTATCTGGTGTTTCACAGACTGGGTAAATCATCAATGTGTGTCGTCCCTCTGATGGATCTTAAACTGGGCGTCCCTTCTTCTGATATTAGTTGACGGACGTTGAAGATCCCAACTTTTCGTCACGAAGAGTGGGCGAGCTATCACCGGCACCCTGAACAAATGACAAAATCCTCTCAAAATGCTGCTGGGAAGGCAATGGCAAACCACCCATTATAATCCTTGCTCTGGAAGTTGCTTTGGCAGCACAGATGCTCGGTAATGAGTATGGAATATCAGATTCTCCTCTATAATCATATTATAAGAGAGCCGTTGGTCTGTCTGTCTGGCTGCGTGTCGCCAGTTTTCTCAGAGATGGCTAAACAGATCTTCGTCAAACTTTCAGAGGTTTGTAAGTGAGTGCCTGGGAGTGTTTTCGGCCAAAATAAAAATAAAAATTGAAAGTTCGTTTTTTTTTTTGTTTTTTTAAAAATCGTTCTATAGTCCCTAAGCCTTTTTGCTTAAATGACAGTTATATAGAAGTACACATTCGCATAAATAAATACAAAACAATCAACAGACATTTGAACACAATTAAGACAATTCTGGAAGCAGTCGAAGTTGGAGGTAAAGCTTCTTCTTCCTGACGTCATCATACTTTACTCAGAAACGTGATGAACGGCACATTCACCAGCATATATTCAACGAAAAGCTAAAGTGACGATTTGACATTTGTGATGGATTCTGAAAATGGATGTAATTGCTTTTCCATTATATTTGCCCTTATTTCAAATATGTTAATGTTTCTTTTTCGCTTGACTTTCTTTCGCCGGGTACTTGAGCTATAAACACTTATATACTTTACTCGGGGTTCAAATACAAATACAACTTTGTCTGGGGGGGGGGGGGGGGGGGGGGGGGTAACATAGGCTATGTGGCCACGGCCTCATTCAGGGGTGTGGGGGACCGGGAGAGGGGCGTTAATTCTCTATGTAAATGTGCACCGTGTAGCACCACCTGGTGATGGTGGCAGAGGGTTTAGATTTCCTTTTTTTTTTTTTTTACCTGTGCAACACTGAGGTTATGAAGCACTCTTTGCATGGGAAAATGTTTCCTCCTTCCCTTCCCCCCCTCCCCCCCCTCCCCTTCCCCCAAACGGAGGGTCCTGTCAAAGCCACCCTATCCCCCAAAAGATGGATATGTAGTAAACCTTTCCCCTCCTTCTCCCCTCACCTATCCCTCCACCTCCCCTCCCCCTTCCACTCCACTTACTCCCTTCCTCACCCCTCCCTCTCCTGCATCCTCCCCCCCCCCCCACCCGCACCCCCCCCCCCCCCACCCCGGCAATGCTGGGTACTCCTGCTAGTATCAAATAAAAGTAAGAGAGGGGAGGGAGAGATAGCGGGATGTGAGCAGAGCGAGAAAGTGGGAGAGAGAGTGGGGGAGAGAGTGGGGGAGACAGGGGAGTGGAGGAGAGAGCGGAGGGAGAGGAGCGTGGTGGAGAAAGAGTGGGGGAAGGGAGGGATGAGGGGGAGGGGACAGGGAGGGGACAGAGGACAGGGAGGGGACAGAGGACAGGGAGGGGACAGAGGGGGGGGAGGAGACAGAGGGGGGAGGGGACAGAGGGGAGGGAGGGGACAGAGGGGGAGGGGGAGAAGTGAAGGGAGAGAGAGGAGGGAGAGAGAGGAGGGGGATACTTTTGCTGGCTTTTCCCATCACGTGGGACAGGTGCTCGTCCAAGTATTATATATTTATAACACTAGTACACCCGCTCACTACGGGAGGGGTAGGAAGGGTCATTCCTCTTTGGAGTATATAGATTACAGTCGATCTATGGTCGGGTTCCAAGAACATTGAGTGTGTTCATTTACCAAGTTTCTTGTGGAGAGATCGCCAAGTGGTTGAAGCATTCGAGCAAGCATTCTATTCAAAACCATTAAGGAACGGCTGGCTTGGCAAGCGCTAGCTATCTGCTTGGTAAATGAGCACAACCCAGGCTTCCTCCCTTTCCGTTTCATGTTAAACAGCAGGAGCGAGTTTCAAACTTTCGCTACGAAAAACGCCATGTTAGTGGCAGGAAGGGTCATGTTATTAACCAAATCCTTGTGGGGTATATAGAGTACAGTAGATCTTCGCTCAGTTCCTGTTGTGTCATAAAGTACTCCAAGAATGAAGACTTCAGTAAGGTCCAACTGTTTTATTCAATCCAACATCGGGCGCACTTCCCGTTCCAATCCTCTCCATGGTTTGTCCTTTTCCCGTAACTCCTCCTCATCTTGGCCACGCCCCCTCTAGCGTGCCTTCTCTGCACAACACCACAGTCTGTAAGTAAAACTTTCCTCACGGATGTCGGGATTCCTACAAATTTCTTTATTTATTGTTATAAACAGCATTAGTGACTGTTTAAAAGCTAATCATACGTGTTTGTGGTTTATAATATTTTATACTTCCGGTAGAGCCCATTGCTCCCACGAAAATGCCATGATAAGCTATTTATACGTTGACTCGACGTTTGTTCAAGGTGGAAAAACCCCTTGGGAATGTGGGACATTATTAGTATAAATATTGTTTTGTAATAACATTCATATTATGTTATCGTTAGTTTTGTTATTTGAGGCGGCCTTGGAAAAACGCCACGATAAAGCTAATTTACCATTTATATACACCTCAACATGGAACCCCATTTATGGCAATGGCGGAAAAACCCACCTGGGGGAGAAAACCCCCTTGGGGAGGGGGGGGGGGGGAAATGAATGCGCTACATCCTTCATTATGTTACCCGTAACCACCGCTCTAGCATTGAAAATGGTGGCTTAGTCATCCTGTCAAGTTTGGTTGAGATTGGATAACTAAGGACGGAATTTATCATGGTCAAAAAATCATCAGATAGACAGACAGACGCCAAATTGCATATTTAGTATGATTTAGGTATAGTTATATCCTGCTACAGGTCAGTTACATAACCATCATGACAAGTAATGCATACACAGCATGTGGTAGCAATACAATAATTAAATGTATTTATTTCTTGAATCAATATCCTCCAGATATAATTATTAGTCCCCTACTGGTGTACACCGGAGGGGACTATAGGTTTGCACGCCGTCCCTCCGTCCCTCTGTCCGTCAGTCTGTCAGTCCGTAAGTCCGTCAGTCCGTCACGCAAAGAACAGTTTTCCGGACTTTTTTTTCTAAACGCTTAATGCCAATGATTTAAAACTTGGCACATCGTTTCCTCACGACAAGTTACAGATAAGTTCGAACTTCACGACGTTTCGATCATTTTTGACAAAGTTATGGCACTTTGAACTTTGGGAATTCTGATAATTCTGATGATCCTTACCTCAGTGCCATTTTAAGTTTTAATTTCCTTTAAAAAGGATTTTCTCTGCAATAATAGGACCGATTGAGATCAAATTTTCACCGTAGGAGGGACTCGGTCTGTAGAATATTTTAATGGTAATTATGACGTCACAGGTCACGTGGTTCGGGCGCCATATTGTTTTTCGTGAAAACACGAAAACCCCTTTTTCTCTGCAACGGCTGAACAGATCGAGGCCAAACTTTGCAGGCGGAATCGCATACCCATGATGAACAAAAACGTCAGCGAGCATGACGTCATGCGTCACATGGTTTCAGAGTTATGACGTTTTTAAGCATGAACCTTTAAAACTGAGCCCCTCCCTCGTTTTTGATCCAATCGAGGGGAAGTCAGATCTGTTCCGCATGTCAGTCTACTAAAATGCCCTTTTGGAATTTGCGATAGCTCACGTGGTTTGGCAGATATCGTTAATTAAACGAAAATATTTTAAAAATGGATATCTCTTGAATCGCTTTATTGATCGACGTAAAACTTCATACTTTAGTAGAAGTCATGAAGAGTAACAAGTGTGCAAAATTTCAAGATGATTGGATGTACGGTCTGGAAGCTAGAAGTTGTTATTGCGTGAAGAAGAAGAGGCGTCAAGTGTGCGGATTTAATTATTTATCACATGTACAGACTGACAGCATCGTTGGACACGACCTATCGCGGTCATTTTAACCTGAAATGAAATTCTAATTTAAGATTTGTCAATAGCTGAGGTATATTAACAAACGAATAAAAAAGATTTGGTCAAATTCTGACTTTTTTAACTCGATCGCATTTGACAGAGTTGTGACAAGCTGAGGAAGAAGAAACCTCGCATTGGCTTCTCCAATGTGCCATAAAAAAATGGATATCTCTTGAATCGCTCGTACGTCAGACCGTGAGTTGGTAATAATTTATATAATTCACACAGTGCAATACGTGCAGGCCGCTCCACGGAGTGACCTTGCGGGCTTATCAACGAGGCGAGGCGTGACACACGTGTCTCAACATACCTCAGATCAAGTTTGAAAACCAGCATCAACCGTGCATAAATTTGCATATTCGATCATTTTTGACAAAGTTATGGCACTTTGAACTTTGGTAGGGGACATGTATTGCAGCGCAATACTCAGAATGCTTGTTTTTCACGGTATTTTTACCGCAAGCAATTGCACGACACCAGGGTCAGATTATTATAATATGATGAACATTACGCTTGTTTTAAAGGATAGAGATATCAATGTGATGCTATTTTACTTTATTGTCATGTGATTGTCGACGACCCAACCAGATTATCTGCAAATATGTTTGTGAATGGATACTGCAGGATAACATGTGTGATTTGACTGCCTCACCCCCTAAACTCATAGATATTGTTAAATGTCAATGCGGACAGTTTCTAAGCTCTTGGGAAGCACATAATGGGGTTATCATTGTGTAATGATAACAGGTGGCACATGGACTCATAGGATTAAAAACTGCATCGAGCATTGCAATTTTTAAACAAGGAATTTGAAATCTTTCTTACAGTTTCTACCTATTACAGGTGAAGCTGTGAGTGCATCATGATGCATGACATCATTGAGGGTTCGGTCCATTGTATTGCATTTTCCATTGTTCTCAAATCCTTTTCTTGAGTCAGTCTTGCAAGGTGGGCCACAAAAATGTGACAACTTTGAAATGCTTATTTTATAAGTATCTCGTTGTATGGTAAAGTATGGGAAAGTTTTATTTATTTATTTTTAGAAAAAAACAAAATAGTTTATTCTCCTGTTATATGAAGGCACAAGTTGGCTCACCCCATCAATATCGGGTTAGATATACACTTTAGTAAACCATGAGGAATATTGATGCCCAAGCAAAAAATTAACCTGGGAGTGCACCACGGCAATGATGGGCCAAATGGTCTCATTCCATTTGTGGTCGGACAGGATCATGTGTGTGCGACAACTACTTATACTCAGTGTAGTCGCGTGGCGACTGTGGACCCTTGCATATTAATTCCCATTTTGCATTTAAATGCATTTGGTTTGATTCACGACAAAAAATTCACCTTCGAATGTGACGTCCAAGGGCCGAGAGTAAGCCAGGTCCCACCTCCCTTTCCGCCGTGACGCGTGATTGCCCAGAGCGTCGTCATTTCAATTTTTAACATCAGCTTGATTAAGAATTGCAATTTTTATGGTGACGCTGACCTATCATGGTGACGTGTGATACAATATTGTGGTACAACAAATTTCGTTGCAATTGGCCCAGGGGTGTGGAATTGTATAACAAACAAAAAGGAGCATGACACACACACACACACACACACACACACACACACACACACACACACACACATGGTGTGGGAGTCGGTGGGACAACTCCATATGTGTTTATATATATATATATGTTTACATATGTATGCTAAAAAAATTAAATTACTGCAACATTGGACGAACGATGAGCCGGAGCCTTTGTACGGAATTAAGCGCTAGAATGAGTGACGTGTGTCGTGATGTCATTATTTTCAGTGACGAGGTACCAAGAGTATCTACTTCCCTGAGATGATAACATACAAAATTGTCATTTTGGGGGAATGCAAAACCCCCCCCAAAAAACAACGAATTGCGATATTACAATGTCCAAAAATAAAAGTGTTGGTTTCACCTCAGCGCGAATCACATTTTGTGGTCCATATGCTTTGCCACCAGAATTTGCATCGGTTCACAAAACACAGGTGGACATTTTGAAGGTACAATTAGAACAAAATATTACGTTTTATGCTTCATGACATTTTGGTGTCTATTCTACATAGCTCTGGCAGGTAAAATCGTAGCTAAACCCCACTTTAGCAGCGAAAATGGTGGCTAACCCCCACTCGAGCAGGGAAACTGGTGGCTAACCCCCACTCTAGCAGGGAAACTGGTGGCTAACCCCTGCTCTAGCAGGGAAAATGGTAGCTAACCCCTGCTCTAGCAGGGAAACTGGTGGCTAACCCCCACTCTAGCAGGTAAAATGGTGGCTAACCCCCTCTCTAACAGGTAAAATAGTGGCTAACCCCTGCTCTAGCAGGGAAAATGGTCGCTACCCCCCGCTCTAGCAGGGAAAATGGTGGCTAACCCCACTCCAGCAGGGAAAATGGTGGCTAACCACTGCTCTCGCAGGGAAAATGGTGGCTAACCCTACTCCAGCAGGGAAAATGGTGGCTAACCCCTGCTCTAGCATGGAAAATTGTGTCTAACCCCCACCCTAGCAGTAAAAATGGTGGCTAACCCCCACTCTAGCAGGGAAAATGGTGGCTAACCCCCAATCAAGCAGGGAAAATGGTGAGCTTGAGGGAGCTGCGCTCCAACGCGAGTCGAAAGAATTGACGCGACCAAAGACGGAATTCGTCCGAGTTGCTTGATTGAAACAAAACAGCTCAGGTATGCTGACAAGCCCGTTTATCGGGCAGCAATATATATACACATTTATGCCGGGGCGTTTGCCCGGGAAAACCGAGACCGGGCATGCCCGGGTGTCAAGGGCGAGTCCTGGAAAGGCGAGTCTGGACATGCCCGGGCGTCCTGGACGCGGCCTGGCAAGTCGAGGCTGGGCGTGCCCGAGCGCTCTGGGCGAGCCCTGGAAAGGCGAGAGCGGGCATGCCCGGACGCTCTGGGCGAGCCCTGGAAAGGCGAGTCTGGACATGCCCGGGCGTCCTGGACGCGGCCTGGCAAGTCGAGGCTGGGCATGCCCGAGCGCTCTGGGCGAGCCCTGGAAAGGCGAGAGCGGGCATGCCCGGGAAAGACGAGACCGGGTGTGCCCGGGAGGTTCGGGTGTGCCCGGGAACAGCGAGTCCGGGCATGCCCAGGAGAGGCGCGTCTGGGCCCGTCCGGACGAGCCCGGCATGGCGATCGCGCCCTGGCCGCGTCCTGGCAGGTGCAAGGCGATTGTGTACATTCAGCGGGAACCGCTACACACGCCCCTCCAGAATCGACCTGCACCGGCAGGGTCAATTTAAGGGGGGTCCGGATGACCCGACCGAAGCGAACCCTGGAGGGTCGTGGGGGGGGGGGGGGGGGTCCGATCTGGTGGTGAGCGGGGGGAACTGTGGATGGGGGGCGGCCTCGCCGCGGAGGAAGGGCCAACCGTGGTGGTCGGTCGACGTCCACGTGCGCCGGTTTGAGGCGGTCCACAGAGATCCGGTCCGACCGTCCACCGACGTCGACGACGAAGGACTTGTCGCCCCGTCGCAGGACCCGGAAGGGCCCGTCGTACGGCGGCCGGAGTGGCCCCCGGTGCCCATCATGATGCACAAAGACGTACTCCGCTGTGCGAAGCGCCGGGGGGACGTAGGACTGGGGGCCACCGTGGCGGGACGTTGGCACGGGGGCAAATCGTCGGGCGGCCTCCTGGAGGTCCGAATGTTGGTGTGCGGCGGACCAGGGACAAGTAGCGTCGGGCACGAACTCGTCCGGGACACGGAGCGGCTGGCCGTAGATGAGCTCGGCGGCGGACGCCCGGAGGTCCTCCTTGGGGGCCGTGCGGAGGCCCAAAAGGACCCACGGCAGCCGGTCGGTCCAACCGTCGTCCTGAAGGCCGGCCATGAGTGCGGCCTTCATGGAGCGGTGAAACCGCTCGCACAACCCGTTGGCTTGGGGGTGGTAGGCCGCGGTGCGGTGCAGTGTGACCCCCAACAAGCGGGCGACCGCGCCCCAAAGTTCGGACGTGAACTGTGGGCCGCGGTCGGATGAGATGTCCGCCGAAGCGCGTGACCCAGGTGGTGATGAACGCCTGCGCCATGTCGGCGGTGGTGGTGGAGGTGAGGGGCACGGCCTCCGGCCACCTGGTGGTCCTGTCCATCATGGTGAGCAGGTGGGTGAACCCCCGCGATGGGGGCAGGGGACCCACCAGGTCCACGTGGACGTGGTCGAAACGCCGTGCAGGCACGGTGAAAGGTGCTAGCGGGGCCTGGGTGTGGCGGTGGACCTTGGTCCACTGGCAGGCCGTGCAGGCGTTGGCCCAGTCGCGGACGTTCCGTCGAAGGCCGTGCCAGACGAAACGTGCCGACACCAGCTTCTGAGGAGCTTTCCGGCCCGGGTGAGAAAGGCCGTGGATGGAGGCGAAGATGCGGCGCTGCCAGGAAACGGGCACGATGGGGCGAGGCTGGCCCTGGGAGACGTCGCAGAGCAGGACGGTGCCCGCGAAGGGGATATCGGCCAGGCGGAGGCCCGTGTCCGCCGCCCGGAGGGCCTGCACCGAGGTGTCGGTGGTCTGGTCGGCCGCCATGAGCACGAAGTCCACGCCGAGGTGGACCGCGTTCGCGCTGGCCCGAGAAAGACAGTCGGCCACGGCGTTGTCTTTGCCGGCGACGTGCCGGATGTCCGTGGTGAATTCCGACACGGCGGAGAGGTGGCGCTGCTGGCGGGCCGACCACGGCTCCGTGACTTTGGCCATTGCGTAGACCAATGGCTTGTGGTCGACGAAAGCCGTGAACGGGCGGCCCTCCAGGAGGTGTCGGAAATGGCGAACGGCCAGGAATAGACCGAGCAGCTCGCGGTCGAACGTGCTGTATTTTAACTCGTTCGGCCGGAGTTGCCGGCTGAAAAAAGCGAGTGGCTGCCAAACCCCGTCCACCCATTGTTCATGGACGGCGCCCACCGCGTAGTTGGAGGCGTGCATAGTGAGGGCGATGGGCGCGTTGAGCACCGGGTGAGCCACCATCGTTGCGTCGGCGAGGGCCCGTTTTGCGCTCGCGAAGGCCGCATCCATGGCCGCGGACCAAACGATGTCATGCTTGGCCGGCTTGCCCCGGAGGGCCTCGTAAAGGGGCCGCATGAGCTGAGCAGCGCAGGGCACGAATCGGTGATAAAAATTCACCATGCCGAGGAACTCTTGTAGGGCCTTGATGGAACGGGGACGCGGGAACGTGGTGATGGCCTCGACCTTGGTCGGCAGCGGCACGGCCCCGGTCTTGGTGATGCGGTGGCCCAAAAAGTCAACGGTCGTCGTGCCGAAGTGGCATTTGGCCGGGTTGACAATTAAGCCATGCTCGCTGAGGCGACCGAACAGTGTTCGGAGGTGGAGGAGGTGCTCGGCGCGGGACGTGCTGGCGACGAGGATGTCGTCCAGATAGACGAAAAGAAATGGCAGGTCGCGCAGCACGCCGTCCATTAAGCGCTGGAACGCCTGGGCCGCGTTCTTGAGGCCAAACTGCATCCTCAAAAATTCGAACAGGCCGAACGGCGTGATGACGGCCGTCTTCGGGACGTCGGCCGTCCAGACAGGTACCTGGTGGTATCCCCGTATCATGTCAATTTTGGAAAATATGACCCGTCCCGCCAAACGGGCGGAAAAGTCCTGGATGTGCGGGATCGGGTACCTGTCGGGGGTGGTAGCGTCGTTGAGGCGGCGGTAGTCACCACACTGGCGCCATCCGCCCCCCGGCTTTGGCACGATGTGCAGTGGTTAGGCCCACGCGCTATTGGAGCGCCGCACGATGCCGAGGTGCTCCAACGCGTCGAACTCGGCCTTTGCCACGGCGAGCTTGGCCGGGTCGAGGCGGCGGGCCCTGGCGTAGACCGGCGGGCCCGTAGTAGGTATGTGGTGCTCGATCCCATGCCGCACCGCGACGGCCGAAAACGTCGGCCGCGTGAGGGCCGGGAATTCCGCGAGCAGGCGAGCGAACTCGTTCGCCGTCGGGAGGGCGGACGCCAGTTCGGTCGGCGCGGGGCTGCTCATCGTGCACGCCAGGGCGCCGATGTGTTGGCCCACCGAGGAGATCTTATCGGCTTCCCTGGTGAGGGCGCGGGGATCGGTGATCGACGTGCCAGCCAGGGCGAGGCGTACCGGGTGAGGCAGCTGGCGAAGGAACAGCTCGCGGAACAGAAAATCCGGAGAGTGCTCACGGAGCAACGAGAGCATATAGTCCATGCGCTCGGACGGGCGCGTGTCGCCGAGCTCGGGCAGGTCGAGCAGGCGCCGTGCGCGTGCCACCGGTGAGAGGGCGAAAGCGTCGAGGAGGAGCGTCTTCAGCGCGTCATACTTGTCAGCAGCCGGCGGGTGCTCGAGGAGGCTCAGGGCGCGGGCCGCGGTGGCGGAACCGAGCGCTGCCACGACGTGGTGGAAGCGGGTGTCGTCCGCGGTGATGCCTCGCAGGGCGAACTGGGAGTCCGATTGGGCGAACCAAACAGCCGCGTGAGCCTCCCAGAAGGTAGGCAGCTTAAGAGCCACTGCCGTGTCCATGTCGGTAGGTCACCAGTGAGGGAGCTGCACTCCAACGCGAGTCGAAAGAATTGACGCGACCAAAGACGGAATTCGTCCGAGTTGCTTTATTGAAACAAAACAGCTCAGGTATTCTGACAAGCCCGTTTATCGGGCAGCAATATATATACACATTTATGCTGGGGCGTTTGCCCGGGAAAACCGAGACCGGGCATGCCCGGGTGTCAAGGGCGAGTCCTGGAAAGGTGAGTCTGGACATGCCCGGGCGTCCTGACGCGGCCTGGCAAGTCGAGGCTGGGCGTGCCCATGTGCTCTGGGTGAGCCCTGGAAAGGCGAGAGCGGGCATGCCTGGGAAAGACGAGACCGGGCGTGCCCGGGAGGTTCGAGCGTGCCCGGGAACAGCGAGTCCGGGCATGCCCAGGAGAGGCGCGTCTGGGCCCGTCCGGACGAGCCCGGCATGGCGATCGCGCCCTGGCCACGTCCTGGCAGGTGCAAGGTGATTGTGTACATTCAGCGGGAACCGCTACAAGCTAACCCCTGCTCTAGCAGGGAAAATGGTGGCTAACCGCCGCTCTAGCAGGGAAAATGGTCACTATCCCCCGCTCTTGCAGTGAAAATGGTGGCTAACCCCCTCTCTAGCAGGGAAAATGGTGGCTAACACCCACTCTAGCAGGGAAAATGGTGGCTAACCCCCGCTCTAGCAGGCAAAATGGTGGCTAGACACCGCTCTAGCAGGAAAATGGTGGCTAACCCCTGCTCTAGGAGGGAAAACGGTGGCTAACCCCCACTCTAGCAGGTAAAATGGTGGCTAACCCCCACTCTAACAGGTAAAATGGTGGCTTACCCTTGCGCTACCAGGGAAAATGGTCACTAACCCCGCTCCAGCAGGGAAATGGTGGCTAACCCACACTTTAGCAGGGAAAATGGTGGCTAACCCCTGCTATAGCAGGGAAAATGGTGTCTAACCCCCGCCCCAGCAGTAAAAATGGTGGCTAACCCCCACTCTAGCAGGGAAAATCGTTGCTAATCCCCACTCTAGCAGGCAAACTGGTGGCTAACCCCAGCTCGAGCAGGGAAACTGCTGGCTAACCCCTGCTCTGGCTGGTTAACTGGTGGCTAACTCCCACTCTAGCAGCAAAAATGGTGGCTAACCCTCACTCTAGCAGGGAAAATGATGGCCAACCCCTGCTCTAGCAGGGAAAATGGTGGCTAATCCCCGCTCTAGCAGGGAAAATGGTGGCTAACTCACTCTCTAGCAGGGAAAATGGTGGCTAACCCGGTAACCCGCTCTAGCAGGGAAAAGGGTCGCTAACCCCGCTCTACCAGTGAAAATGGTGGCTAACCCCCGCTCCAGCAGGGAAAATGGTGGCTAACCCCCACTCTAGCAGGGGAAATGGTGGCTAACCCCCACTCTAATAGGTAAAATGGTGGCTAACCCTCGCTCTAGCAGAGAAAATGATGGCTAACCCCCGCTCCAGCAGGGAAAATGGTGGCTATCCACTGCTCTAGCAGGGAAAATGGTGGCTAACACCCGCTCTAGCAGGGAATATGGCCTTAAAATGCTTGTTGTTGTTGTGTCTGTATGTCTTCCATCGTTAGAAATGGAATCGCAGTCCATCAAGACTTGTCCTACTATTGTCACCCACCATTTTCCTCTTCTTGCCATTATTTTTCAAGACAACTGTTTCCCTTCAATCCCACATTTCTTTGGTTAATTGGCTTTCATTTGGAGTTATTGTTTATTTTTCATTTTGGAATTTGATTGCATTTCATCTAGATCAAGCTGTTGGTATTATATCTTCAGTTTTACTATTGCATCATTCATTCATTCAAGTACTCGGTTATTGGTTGAGATTAATTCCTTCAATGATACTTTCATCTGCGAACATCTGCATGCATGTTAAACGTTGCGCTCTGTTTTTGTTTTGTTTTCAAGTGTGGCATATATGGTGCCACTGGTCAAAAAAAAGAAAAAAATCTGGAAGGCTCTTTTGAAGTTTTTTCCATAAAAATCGCACCCGTGAAATTATGCAAAAGAGTTGAGAGAGTCGACTTTTTATTACCTTTTCTTTTCTTTTGCATCCTGTTTAGCACATGATGTTATACTCAAGCTCTTTTGCACACACATGTTATCACAATACATGATGGTCGATGATTCATTGACAGCTGTATCAAACTACAATACTAAATTACAGTCACTTTTCACTCATCATCATCAGCATCATCATCATCATCATCATCATCATCATCATCATCATCATCATCAGATTATTTAACACAAGCAGAAGTACCCGGCATTTCCGGGTGGGGGAGGGGAGGGGAGGGGAACGGGGGGGAGGGGAGGAGAGGGGGGAGGGGAGAAGAGGGGGGGAGGGGAGGAGAGGGGGGAGGGGAGAAGAGGGGGGGAGGGGAGGAGAGGGGGGAGGGGGAGGGGGGAGAGGGGGAGGGGGGAGGGGAGGGGGAAGGGGGAGGGGGAGGGGGAAAATGGAGGGGGAGGGGAAAGGGAGGGGGAGGGGGAAAAGGGAAGGGAGGGGAGAAGGGGAGAGGGTAGGGTGGAGGGGGAGGGGGGAGGGGGAAGGGGGAGGGAATGGGAGGGGAACGGGGGGGAGGGGAGGAGAGGGGGGAGGGGAGGAGAGGGGGGAGTGGGAGGGGGGAGAGGGAGAGGGGGGAGGGGAGGGGGAAGGGGGAGGGGGAGGGGGAAAATGGAGGGGGAGGGGGAAAGGGAGGCGGAGGGGGAAAAGGGAAGGGAGGGGAGAAGGGGAGAGGGTAGGGTGGAGGGGGAGGGGGAGGGGAGAAGAGGGGGGAGGGGAGGAGAGGGGGGAGGGGGAGGGGGAGAGGGGGAGGGGGGAGGGGAGGGGGAAGGGGGAGGGGGAGGGGGAAATGGAGGGGGAGGGGGAAAGGGAGGGGGAGGGGGAAAAGGGAAGGGAGGGGAGAAGGGGAGAGGGTAGGGTGGAGGGGGAGGGGGAGGGGGAAGGGGGAGGGAAGGGGAGGGCCAGTCAACAATGACGTTGCAGTTCTCATGGTCGGAGAGCAGCACAACAATCGCGACATCGTCCTGCATCTTCGCAACAGCACGAAGCGGATTTTGGAGACTCACCGATCCTGTGACACCCTCCAGTACCGGCGTTGCCGGGCGGGGGAAGGGAGACCCGTACATTACACAGTACACACATTACAACATTACACACACACACAAACTGTGTTTTATGTTCAATGGTCTGGCGGCGGGGATGGAACATCATGTGATCGCTCTGAGCGAATCAGCACGCTGCTCTGCCACCAGGTCAGAATCCGTGTATAATAATCCTCGCTGAAATGCGCTGAGGTAAATATGAATGAAAAATTTGGATCTCGTCAAATATTTTTCGGTCGGCCATGTCCTTCCCAGGCTCAATGGCCATGTCTGTGCCAAATATCAAGTACGTGAGCCTCTCCGTTTAGGAGTCTATCGGTAACATTACACACACACAAACTGTGTTTTATATATATAGATGGTCTACGAAGAAGGCATAATTCCGGAAGAATTTTTTTTTTAGAAAACTAAATGATATATGTGAATAGCCATTGTTGGCCTTGATTTGCTGCCAATGTTTAAACTGTTATTGCATACTTTGATCTCAGTTCGTGAAAGAGGCAGGGCGGGGTGCAGCGGGGCCAAATGGTAGTGATTTCCCCCACCCGCAAAGCGAAAAGCGGGGTTAAGCAACTTGTTCACTCTGTCTGGTTGTCTGTCTACAGATGTCCGTCAATGATCGAGGAACTTCTTAAAATCAATTGAAGTTTATATTTTGACCACTGTAGAACATGAATCTGGGCATGAACATGCAGTTTAGCTGTACTTTGGCACTGAATTTGGAGAATTTTATGGAATCTCGCCCCAAACATGCATGCACACAGAGGAGTGAGTTTTTCTTTAGTCTGTCTGTCTGTCTGGCAGTCAAACAAAATTGTAAATCATTCCAAACAAGTAACTTACTGTTTTAGCGATGTCATAAAGGACACAAACAACAGGCATGAATAACTAGTTGAACGTGTTAAATAAGGTAGTGTAAATGACGGTACATCAATAGCGGTAAACTTCTGAAAAACGTTTTTTTTTTCTGTAACGTTTAAAACCTTTATTTATTTCAATTGAATTCTATACTTGAACACTAGAACACAGATCCCCTTGTTGGCACATCCAAAAACCTCCAGTTTAGTCGTACTTTACAAATTATTAGGCAATTTTACACAATTTCGACCAATCGAATTTGCCACTCGCACTCTGTGTTGAGGAATATCGAGATTCAGACAAAATGGCAGTTTGTAGGAAATATAAATCGTGCTCGGAATTACAAAGCAAGAGTTTAAAAGAACCTTCCAATGTACTTTTTCTCAGGATTGCATGGGGTAAGATGCTGGAAGTTGGATGAAGTCTCGATTCTCATGTACTGTATCTAGCACAGTACCCATAGTGAGATTGTATCATGCCCCTACAGTGACACATACACATACACATACACACACACATACACACACACACACACACACACACACACACACACACACACACACACACATGCATAATTACATTTTACTGTGAATAAACTTACACGGACAATTCTGACAACTCGTCATCAAAAAGGTCAGCCTGCCCATCGCATCTCCGTCCCATCTTTGCTCCCCACCACCTAAACCCGAAGTCCTCACCCTTCCACCCCAACCCAAGGCATCAACCCCCTTCCCATATTCAAGCCTTGAAACCCCACCACTCCCCCGCAAAGCCTCGACCTCCCCCCTTCCAAAGCGCTGCCATCTTTACTCTCACCCTCCTCCCGCTCATAAAAGAAACGGGAATTCCCACGCTGAAACTGCGGAATATCTGTATGGTAGCACTTTCTACTCCTCGATCGGGCTTTCATCTGACTTCACAGAAACCTGTCACAGTCACTTGTTCAACTCATAATTTAAGAGAAAATAAGAGAAAATAGCATTGATCTGCATAACTTCCACACTCCTCCAAGTGCTGCTTGAGAAAAAGGTCTAAAAAGGGGAAAGGCTAAAAGGTTCCAAAAGGTAAATTCTAAATCTAAAAGGTTCTAAAGGGCAAATTATGAAGTTCTAAAGGATTCTCAAGGATAAATTCTAAAGCTCTCGACTCCAGAGGGTTCCGAAATTAGGGTTCCGAAATAATTCCTAAATAATAATCATAATAGTTCTTAAATAATAAGTAGGGTAATAATAATTTAGGGTTCTTAAATTGGAGGCGTAGTATCGTAATTGTGGGAGAAATCAGGGATGTAATAATCAGGGATGTGTGTATATATATATAAAATCAGAAATCAGGAACTCACACGCACAGACTAAAGGATGCAAGTGTAGCGGTTCCCGCTGAATGTACACAATCGCCTTGCACCTGCCAGGACGCGGCCAGGGCGCGATCGCCTTTCCAGGGCTCGCCCAGAGCGCCCGGGCACGCCCAGCCTCGACTTGCCAGGCCGCGTCCAGGACGCCCGGGCATGTCCAGACTCGCCTTTCCAGGGCTCGCCCAGAGCGTCCGGGCATGCCTGCTCTCGCCTTTCCAGGGCTCACCCAGAGTGCTCGGGCACGCCCAGCCTCGACTTGCCAGGCCGCGTCCAGGACGCCCGGGCATGTCCAGACTCGCCTTTCCAGGACTCGCCCTTGACACCCGGGCATGCCCGGTCTCGGTTTTCCCAGGCAAACGCCCCGGCATAAATGTGTATATATATTGCTGCCCGATAAACGGGCTTGTCAGAATACCTGAGCTGTTTTGTTTCAACAAAAGCAACTCGGACGAATTCCGTCTTTGGTCGCGTCAATTCTTTCGACTCGCGTTGGAGCGCAGCTCCTTCACTGGTGACCTACCGACATGCACACGGCAGTGACTCTTAAACTGCCTACCTTCTGGGAGGCTCACGCGGCTGTTTGGTTCGCCCAGGCGGACTCCCAGTTCGCCCTGCGAGGCATCACTGCGGACGACACCCGCTTCCACCACGTCGTGGCAGCGCTCGGTTTCGCCACCGCAGCCCGAGCCCGCGCCCTGAGCCTCCTCGAGCACCCGCAGGCTGCCGACAAGTATGACGCGCTGAAGACGCTCCTCCTCGACGCTTTCGCCCTCTCACCGGCGGCACGCGCACGGCGCCTGCTCGACCTGCACGAGCTCGGCGACACGCACCCGTCCGAGCGCATGGACTATATGCTCTCGTTGCTTGGTGAGCACTCTCCGGATTTTCTTTTCTGCGAGCTGTTCCTTCGCCAGCTGCCTCACCCGGTACGCCTCGCCCTGGCTGGCACGTTGATCACCGATCCCCGCGCCCTCGCCAGGTAAGCCGATAAGATCTCCTCGGCGGGCCAACACATCGGCGCGGCTACCTGGAGCCTGCCGCCGTCCGAGGCGATGCCCACGACGCCCGAGCGCCCTGCGCGGTTGGAGGCCGAACTGCCAGTGCAACTGGCGGCCGCCATGCCGCGCCGACCGCTTCCGACATGACGGCCGGGGCCTCCACCTGACCAGGCGTGGTGTTATTACCACGCCAGGTTCGGACACAAGGCTCAGACGTGCCGACCCCCGTGCACTTTCGGCAAGTCGGGAAACGGCCGGGCCGGTGTTCATTCCCAGCCATGAGCGCCGGCCACTCCGGCAACTTGCTTTTTATTCGGGACAAAGCGTCCGGGCGGTGTTTCCTTTGTGACACCGGCGCCCAACTGAGCGTCATACCCGCCTCCGAGCAGGACAGGCGGGACGCCGTTTGCGGCCCCTCTTTGGTCGCTGCTAATGGCTCGGCCATACGCACTTTCGGCCCGCGTGACCTCACCCTCTGCTTCGGCAGCCAGCGCTTTCAGTGGACCTTTGTGACTGCCTGCGTCCCCATGGCTTTGCTGGGCGCCGACCTCCTCTGCGCGCACGGGCTGCTGGTCGACGTCAAACGTCGTCGCCTTGTCAACGCCGAGACCTTCAGCTCCCTGGCGTGCACGATGAGCAGCTCCGTGCCGACTGAACTGGCGTGCGCCCTCCCGACGGCGAACGAGTTCGCTCGCCTGCTCGCGGAATTCCCGGCCCTCACGCGGCCGACGTTTTCGGCCGTCGCAGTGCGGCATGGGATCGAGCACCACATACCCACTACGGGCCTGCCGGTCTACGCCAGGGCCCGCCGCCTCGACCCGGCCAAGCTCGCCGTGGCAAAGGCCGAGTTCGACGCGTTGGAGCACCTCGGCATCGTGCGGCGCTCCAATAGCGCGTGGGACTCGCCACTGCACATCGTGCCAAAGCCGGGGGGCGGATGGCGCTCTTGTGGCAACTACCACTGCCTCAACGACGCCGCCACCCCCGACAGGTACCCGATCCCACACATCCAGGACTTTTCCGCCCGTTTGGCAGGACGGGTCATATTTTCCAAAATTGACCTGATACGGGGATACCACCAGGTACCTCTCCGGGCGGCCGACGTCCCGAAGACGGCCGTCATCACGCCGCTCGGCCTGTTCGAATTTTTGAGGATGCCGTTTGGCCTCAAGAACGCGGCCCAGGCGTTCCAGCACTTAATGGACGGCGTGCTGCGCGACCTGCCATTTCTTTTCGTCTATCTGGACGACATCATCGTCACCAGCACGTCCCGCGCCGAGCACCTCCTCCACCTCCGAACACTGTTCGGTCGCCTCAGCGAGCACGGCTTAATTGTCAACCCGGCCAAATGCCACTTCGGCACGATGACCGTTGACTTTTTGGGCCACCGCATCACCAAGACTGGGGCCGTGCCGCTGCCGACGAAGGTCGAGGCCATCACCACGTTCCCGCATCCCCGTTCCTTCAAGGCCCTACAAGAGTTCCTCGACATGGTGAATTTTTATCACTGATTCGTGCCCCGCGCTGCTCAGCTCATGCAGCCCCTTTACGAGGCCCTCCAGGGCAAGCCGGCCAAGCATGACATCGTTTGGTCCGCGGCCATGCCCGCGGCCTTCGCGAGCGCAAAACGGGCCCTCGCCGATGCAACGCTGCTGGCTCACCCGGTGCTCAACGCGCCCATCGCCCTCACTACGGATGCCTCCAACTACGCGGTGGGCGCCGTCCATGAACAATGGGTGGACGGGGTTTGGCAGCCACTCGCTTTTTTCAGCCGGCAGCTCCGGCCGAACGAGTTAAAATACAGCACGTTCGACCGCGAGCTGCTCGGTCTATTCCTGGCTGTTCGCCATTTCCGACACCTCCTGGAGGGCCGCCCGTTCACGGCTTTCGTCGACCACAAGCCGTTGGTCTACGCAATGGCCAAAGTCACGGAGCCGTGGTTGGCCCGCCAGCAGCGCCACTTCTCCGCCGTGTCGGAATTCACCACGGACATCCGGCACGTCGCCGGCAAAGACAACACCGTGGCCGACTGTCTTTCTCGGGCCAGCGCGAACGCGGTCCACCTCGGCGTGGACTTCGCGCTCATGGCGGCCGACCAGACCACCGACACCTCGGTGCAGGCCCTCCGGGCGGCGGATACGGGCCTCCGCCTGGCCGACATCCCCTTCGCGGGCACCGTCCTGCTCTGCGACGTCTCCCAGGGCCAGCCTCGCCCCATCGTGCCCGTTTCCTGGCAGCGCCGCATCTTCGCCTCCATCCACGGCCTTTCTCACCCGGGCCGGAAAGCTTCTCAGAAGCTGGTGGCGGCACGTTTCATTTGGCATGGCCTTCGACGGAACGTCCGTGACTGGGCCAACGCCTGCACGGCCTGCCAGCGGGCCAAGGTCCACCGCCACACCCAGGCCCCGCTAGCACCTTTCACCGTGCCTGCACGGCGTTTCGACCACGTCCACGTGGACCTGGTGGGTCCCCTGCCCCCATCGCGGGGGTTCACCCACCTGCTCACCGTGGTGGACAGGACCACCAGGTGGCCGGAGGCCGTGCCCCTCACCTCCACCACCACCGCCGACGTGGCGCAGGCGTTCATCGCCACCTGGGTCGCGCGCTTCGGCGCCCCGGCGGACATCTCGTCCGACCGCGGCCCACAGTTCACGTCCGAACTTTGGGGCGCGGTCGCCCGCTCATTGGGGGTCACGCTGCACCGCACCACGGCCTACCACCCCCAAGCCAATGGGTTGTGCGAGCGGTTTCACCGCTCCATGAAGGCCGCACTCATGGCCGGCCTTCAGAACGACGGTTGGACCGACCGGCTGCCGTGGGTCCTTTTGGGCCTCCGCACGGCCCCCAAGGAGGACCTCCGGGCGTCCGCCGCCGAGCTCGTCTACGGCCAGCCGCTCCGCATCCCGGGCGAGTTCGTGCCCGACGCTACCAGTCCCTGGTCCGCCGCACACCAGCGCTCGGACCTCCAGGAGGCCGCCCGACGATTTGCCCCCGTGCCATCGTCCCGCCATGGTGGCCCCCAGTCCTACGTCCCCCCGGCGCTTCGCACAGCGGAGTACTTCTTTGTGCATCATGACGCGCACCGGGGGCCACTCCGGCCGCCGTACGACGGGCCATTCCGGGTCCTGCGACGGGGCGACAAGTCCTTCGTCGTCGACGTCGGCGGCCGGTCGGACCGGTTCTCTGTGGACCGCCTCAAACCGGCGCACGTGGACGTCGACCGACCACCACGGTTGGCCCTTCCTCCGCGGCGAGGCTGCCCCCCGTCTACAGTTCCCCCCGCTCGACCACCCACCACCGGATCGGACCCCCCCCCCCCACGACCCTCCAGGGGTCGCTTCGGCCGGGTCATCCGAACCCCCTTAAATTGACCCTGCCGGTGCAGGTCGATTCTGGAGGGGCGTGTGTAGCGGTTCCCGCTGAATGTACACAATCGCCTTGCACCTGCCAGGACGCGGCCAGGGCGCGTTCGCCATGCCGGGCTCGTCCGGACGGGCCCAGACGCGCCTCTCCTGGGCATGCCCGGACTCGCTGTTCCCGGGCACGCCCGAACCTCCCGGGCACGCCCGGTCTCGTCTTTCCCGGGCATGCCCGCTCTCGCCTTTCCAGGGCTCGCCCAGAGCGCCCGGGCACGCCCAGCCTCGACTTGCCAGGCCGCGTCCAGGACGCGCGGGCATGTCCAGACTCGCCTTTCCAGGGCTCGCCCAGAGCGTCCGGGCATGCCCGCTCTCGCCTTTCCAGGGCTCGCCCAGAGCGCTCAGGCACGCCCAGCCTCGACTTGCCAGGCCACGTCCAGGACGCCCGGGCATGTCCAGACTCGCCTTTCCAGGACTCGCCCTTGACACCCGGGCATGCCCGGTCTCGGTTTTCCCGGGCAAACGCCCCGTCATAAATGTGTATATATATTGCTGCCCGATAAACGGGCTTGTCAGAATACCTGAGCTGTTTTGTTTCAATAAAGCAACTCGGACGAATTCCGTCTTTGGTCGCGTCAATTCTTTCGACTCGCGTTGGAGCGCAGCTCCTTCACAAGCACCATTCTTTTTATAGGATATTATAATGCAAACGGCTAACTATAAGCACATAAAATGCTTTACAAGTCTTTTATGGATAATCATAATTCATACTCGTGGATGCCAAACATGTTTTAATATCAACCGAAAAAGAGACCACAACAAAGCAGAGCTGCCCTCCAGTGAAATAAATGAATGCCCTGCAGTAGAAATTAAAATAATCTGTGTGTAAAAATCGCTTTTGTTCATCAGTGATAAAAATTGAAAATATATTGAAACATAAGGTTGTGGGACCATTTTGGTGTTATGATTTTTCATGAAGCTTCCACAGCAAACGTCTCTGGCTCGACCAGATTTTCGGGCTTAAATACACTTTCATTTCTTTACCAATTGACAAAAAATGGAGCATTGATGCCATGTATGACAATGTATGACAATGTATGGTGTCTGGGATTGGCCTAATCGTTAGGTTGGTGGGCTTGGGATCCTAATGGTCCTGAGTTCGAATCCCGTCTCAGCTGCTGGCTTAATACAAGGTGGGATCGAGTCAGCCTGTCAATTTTCCGAGGTCGGCGAAATGAGTACCAGGGTACCGGTTCCTCCCTCAATGAGATTGGTGGCAGGATTTGCACTCTGGCAGCAGTAAAAACACCTCATTCCATAGTGTAAAAAACAACCTCATTCCATAGTGTAGCACACACGGTGGTGTGTGTGTGGTGCTGAGGAGTCGTCCAAGGATGCAGTGACATGTTGATTCAGCATATGCTCCTATCTATAAAGCTCAGTTGACTTTTTGCTCCACCAAATAACAGCGAAACGGAGTTGAGTAAAAGGGTGAAAATTCTACAGATGCTGTAATAAATAACTATCTCTGTCGGTTTGAATGTTTGAAAGAGAATAGACGTCTGGATCAAATTTGGAATTAAATTTAAATCCCGATTTATATATTTATAAATGCGAGTTGGCTGTGTGTGTGTCCGCGTTTTATTCAGAGATGGCTGAACGGATCTTCATCAAACTTTCAGAGGTTCATCAGTGAGTGCCTGGGAGTGTTTTAGGCAAAAAAAAAATTGGAAAAAAAAAGTTCGTTTTTTTGGAGTTGAAATTTAAAAAAAAAAATCGCTCGATAGTGCCGAAGCCTTTTTAAATGAATGACAGTTATATACAAGTACACATTCGCATAAATAAATACAAAACAATTACCAGACATTTGAATGCAAATAAATCAAACAATTCTGGAAGTGTACGGATTTGGTAGTATGGCTTCTTTTTCTTCCTGGTCGGCATCACATTTAACTCAGAAACGTGAGCCACATTCACTCAGAAACGTGAGCCACTCCCCTTCCTCTCCTGCCTCCCCCTCCCCTCCCCTTCCACCCTCCACCCTCCCCCCCTCTCCCCACCCTTCCCCCCTCCCCTCCCCTCCCCTCCCCGCCCCTCCCCCCTCCCTCGCCCCTTCCCCTCCTCCCTTCCCCTCCTCCCCTCCCCTCCCCTTTAAGATATAAATTCTCTGTAAAAGAGCTTCCACTTCTGACTGCTCCCCTTCCCCCTCTCCCCACCCTTCACCCCTCCTTCCCCCCTCCCCTCCCCCCTCCTTTCCCCTTTAAGATATAAATTCTCCATAAAAGAGCTTCCACTTCTGACTGCTCCCCTTCCCCCCTCCCCCTCCCCCTCCCCCTCCCCTCCCCCTCCTCCTCCCCTCCTCTCCTCCCCCCCCCCCCGTTCCCCTCCCCTCTCCCGCCCGGGTACTTCTGCTAGTGTATATATATATATATATATATATATATATATATATATATATATATATCTGTGCAAAATATCACAATTGCTTTGATTAAATCCCTAAACAAACATTTCTAAAAGTATTGCTCTAAGCATTGAATATAAAGTACACATGATAATGGTTGTTATGTGATTGATTGATTTAATCAGTGCATTAAAGTATCTTCTGTCCATGTCCTTCATGATGGCAATTTTAGAACTACTGTGGACAAGACATGTACTTTTGTCTCCATCCATGCGACCGCTCCCCTCGTACCCACTGCTGCAATAACCGTACCCACTGCTGCACTGATTCCAGCCTCACTCCTATCCCCAGAACCGGGAGCTGGTGTTCCACAGCACAAGGCTCAGCTGAACAGGATTGGATGAGTCTGTCCATCATCCAGCAGGAAGTAGAGTGCATTCCTCATGCAATCATTTGATTCCACCGAGGCCAAACTGATGCATAGGTGTTGAACCGGCCTCTGTATGAGTGGAGCATGCATCATCATCAGGCTCTCTCTAGGTCCTGATCTCGATGTGCCCCGGTTGTTTTTAACCCTTACCAAGACCAAGATTCCCACTGCTCCAATAAATAGGATGATGCAGGGATTTCAACATCTTCACAGATAATCTTCTTGCTCTTTTTGTCATCATCTAGAAGATTTCCCTCTATATGTCTACAGGTTTGCTTGTTGAATGTTTAAATATTTAACACTGAGTTGAGCATATTTTGTAACAAAAAAACAAACAAGGGACATCTAAGGATTCATGGATTTACATGCCGTACTGGGGTGCAGTAAAAAAAAGTCGTACACAAGGGGAATTTGGGTCCATATTATGTGAATCAGATTCCCAGCCTTGCCAGGAGTATTTATACATTTATGTAAAGTATTTTCTAATAAATATGTTTCTTTGTGCAATTACTGTATCTCATTATTTTATCAGGCGGCCCTGGTGTTGTAACCCTGGTGTTGGGCTAGTGGCTAGGGTGTCAGCTTAGGATCCTAGGATCCTGGGTTCGAAACCCGGTCGATCGCTGAATTAACGCCAGGGGGGTTGACTCAGCCTGTCATCCCTC
The DNA here is from genome assembly GCF_964187855.1 of Myxine glutinosa. NCBI lineage: Eukaryota > Metazoa > Chordata > Myxini > Myxiniformes > Myxinidae > Myxine > Myxine glutinosa. The sequence continues at coordinate 133,849,306 of NC_136267.1, read as the reverse complement.
CGAGGTCGGCTAATTGAGGACCAGTTCACTGGTAATTCCCTGTTTGTCGTTAAAGGCGGCAAAAAGGGTTGGCGTCAGGAAGGGCATCCGGCCGTAAAACATTGCTTCAAAAAGGGGACCAAAAAAAACAACAACAACCACGGTTCCCGAAAAAGGCCAACCCCCGCTTTGCGGGGAAAAATGGCCTCTAAAGGTGGTTTTATTTTATTTTATTATTTTATCAGGCGATCCATAGTTTGAGAGATGTAATGGTGTTAAGTAAGATTGCTCATAGCAACTCGAGGGAAGGGGGCAACTTTTGGCATCATTTCCACGTGGTTGTTCATGGTGAAAGGTCTTTATATCCTCAGTAAATAACATGACAAAGGGCGCTAACACTCAGACGAAACTTTAAAAATGTAGGAGACAGAGCAAGGCCAAAGTTATTAGTGTTGTTGTCGTTTTGCTTTGACATAACCCTTTTAACGAAGGCGTTATGGTTGAAAAACCAGGGCGAACCTTCCCATGGTGGTCGGCATACTCGTATCGGCTTTCATTTGACATACTGTAATCCATTGTTTGACTTGCAGACTGACACGGAGCCTTGAGGAAGTCTAATATTCCATTCTAAATGCAATCCCCATTTATACACGTTACAAACTACCATTTCCCAAGATTCTACTTTGTTTCTCGGGCTCGGGAGTGTGCTCGCATTCACATGAGGGGTCCTGGTGCGCAATGCATGCACAATTTGCTAAAAGGAAAGCGCGTAAGGAATGCTAATATTGCGTTGTGTCAGTGTGCCATTGCATCATGCTGTGATTGAAAGAGAATAAGCCCTGAGCACATAATAGCTGCAGAAATATGTATCTGGGAAAGAAAAAAAACAAGGAATTCCTTTGCATACCATATTGGTCTCCTCTGTCTCTAGTGCTCCGCCGGAGGGCAGGATCTGTGCTGCCATTGCAGCCTCATGACATGGAATATACTAGGTGCTACCTTTGTCTTCCCAGTAGTAGAATTGCAGTAGTAGATGCAATTCAGCTCATAATGGCCAAACTTACCTCTTTACATTTGCAAATGCACTTGTACAAATGTCTCAGTAGGCCCTTTAGGTCTAAGGAAAACTAAACAAGTTCGATGCTCGAAAATCATTTTGCCTTTTTCCAACTCACGGGTTTCCGAGGGGATTTGGCCTTTTCATGGCCCCACCGTTTCGCTGTCCGACGCGCACCTATGCACTGACGTTAGTGTCATGGAGGCGCCCCTGCAATGCTAACACCAGCATTTATAGCATCCAGCTCGACACGGCCAAAAGCACACCGGTGACCCAAAGGCCTGAGCCGTGGGCCTCACCGCTAACAGTTCCTAATGCTTGGAAATGAGACAGAACTGCCCAAGCATGGCATTCAATTCTGCTTTCTCTGGAGTAGGAATTGTGGGCTCTGTGATTAATCTCCAATTGCGGTTATTGCTCTAGCTCTGCTTGTAGTTCATTGCTGTGGATTGTTTTTATATATGCTGAAGACTATAATACTCAACTTTAGGCAAGAATCATGTTTGACCTCATGTAGGATGAGGAACTATATATATAGTCTTGCCAGTAAAAATGAGGAATGTCGGAGTGAAGGGTTAACCCCAAAACATCAGCTTCTCCTTACTTCCCAATGGTGGTTCGTGTACCTCGATCAACGTCCTGTTGATTCCTTCCTTCCCTCTTATTTGACCTCGTCCGACTGTTTGCAAAGCAGCAAAAGCTGTCCATTACCAACAGGAACAAAGCTGGAAAACCCATTCCCATAATTCATATTCTGTTTGTATTTTTATCCTTCCTATCTCCATGTTTGCTTCTCTTTACAGGGAACAAAAGGGCTTCCAATCACTTATTGCTCCACTCCAAATGTTCTTTCAACAAATGGTACGATAGCTCAGTTGATAGCATGATCCTTGGAGGAGTCAGATCGATCTTGAACCTCTGGAAAGGATTACTTCATCACAGAGCGTGCAATCTTTAGGAATGTCTTCCTTTGACAGGCTGTCCTGTCCACAGTCACATAAATATAATAGATGCTGCGCTCCCTTTCGAACGAGTCAGCCTTTGGGGTAGCATGAATGATCAATATTGATCCTAAATATAAATAGGGTAAAAGTGCATGCTTAAATTAAACAAACACTGAAGGATGTGTGTACAGCTAAACAGGCATCTATGTTACATATTCATTCATATATGTTAGCCATCTTTGTTATAGCCATCATCTAAACAACAATCCAAACTTGAATCCATGTCTCCTTGGCAGAGGCAGAGTCAGTATGATTGTACAAAAGCACACGAATACCACACTCATTTAACACCACAAGAAATAATTGAATTTCACTGTGGCCTTTTGCTGTTTATTAGCAAAAGCAATCAGATTCTTTACAATAATTTTAATTCTCATTTAATTTGGGAAGTCATTGGGCACCAACTGTATTAGCGCATTTGCTGCTGGTTTTAGAAAAAAGTTAATGTAGATTTGCTATTTTATTTAAGTATTCTTTTCTTTGAAAGTTTGCCTTTATGACCAGCTGATTCAGCCAACATTGCTCTAAAAATATACTGTAGGCAATGCCGAAAGCAGTAATTAGTTTTTAAGGATATTAACAAGTCAGAAATATTTCAGTATGGGAAATAGTTTGGGAATATTTATATATACACTAGCAGAAGTACCCGGCGTTGCCGGGTGGGGTAGGAGGGAGAGGGGGGAGGAGGGGAGGAGGGGATTGTGGGAGGGTAGGGAAGGGGAGGGGGTTGGCAGGAGAGGAAAGGGGTTCATATATATGCTGTTGGGTGAATGTGGCGTTCATCACGTTTCTGAGTTGAGTGTTATGCCGGTCAGGAAGAAGAAGAAGCCACACTACCTACCAACTTCGTACACTTCCGGAATTGTTTGATTTATTTGTATTCAAATGTCTGATGATTGTTTTGTATTTATTTATGCGAATGTGTACTTGTATATAACTGTCATTAATTTTAAAAGGCTTAGGCAATATCGAGCGATTTTCTTTTTTTTAACTCCAAAAAACCGATCTTTTTTTTCATTTTTTTGTTTTTTGCCTGAAACACTCCCAGGCACTCACTGATGAACCTCTGAAAGTTTGACGAAGATCCGTTCAGCCATCTCTGAGAAAAATGGCGACACACACACAGACAGACATCTCTCTTATTTCATGGATATATATATAGTATTGTTGCGGTTTTGAGAACCCACACTTGTAAATAAATATAACATCATTAAAGGTTAAAGGTAGCACCCCATAGGTAGGCCACAAGCAACACGTAGGTCACCATAGGACGTCGTCAGTTATTTCTTAGTATGTGTTAGATAAGGCCATTCCCAATAGTTGCATCTGCATTGCATCAATCAAATAAGAGTAGGCCCCTCGTTCATTTTGCAGCCTCCCTCCAAGCGACGCCATTAAGCACTCTCCAGTCTGTGCCCCATGGCCCCTCCCAATTTGGTATGCTCCTTGGCCAGCAGCCTTCGCTGCCCTTGAGCTCGCTCAACGCCACCATAAGCCACGAGGTGAAACCCGGAAAAAGGGGGCGGAGCGCCAGGGAGGAGGTGTGGCCACGTCACCCAGCCGTCAGGGCGGGGCCGGTAAGCCATAACCAGCCAACCAGGGCTGGAGTGACATCGCCTGACAGGCGTGGCTTTTGGGCTTCGAGAGCGTTCACTGGCTTAATTATAAAAGCGCGAACGCAAAGCCCTCATGAGGACTTATCGTGATTGCAAAGGACTGATGGGAAGAATTACAAAGCAGCGCTCATTAAAGAGGTCTGAGCGGGGAGAGAGAGGCGCTTGACCTGGGACGTGTGCCTTACGAGAGAACTGAAGCTAAAGATTCGCATTGGAAGAAATTGCGCTTTACGAGAGGGCTGACTGGGCGAGCGCGCGGCACACATTACCAAGAACCGCAGCGTGCAGGACATTGGGGAGGGGGCGCTTGGAGCAAGTAAAACTGGTAGTGCGAGTGTCAAAGCGCCGGTGCGCATATTACATATGCCGATAGCCAAAGTTGACCTTCTCCCGTCATTATAATTGTCCACTCGTGCTACGCTACATGGAGAGCTGCCTGTCGGGTTTCGTCTGCTGGACCAGAGCCGGACTGGAGCCTGGACACCATTGCCGGACTTTCCACCCTACCACCTGCATCCCCGTGTGAGTCTGGATTCTGAGACCGAATCTGAAAGCGATCGGGCCCGTGTCCAGGGAATAGAGTAAGACTGTTTAAGACTGCCCTGTATACATTTCCTTCCTCTTTCTTTCTTGTCATTCATTCATTTCTTTCTTGTACATTCTTTCGTTTCCTCTTCTTCTTTGTACATTTGTAATAAATTGCCCTGTTCTTTCTGGTTTCTCCTTAATCCGATCGTCCTAGTCTCTTCTCCATTGGGTAAACGTGGCACGAACGCAACCGCTATAATCGGGTTAGCCATTGTTAACAGCTCGGATCGCAGATCGCTATCCGCTCAGCGTTTCCATCAATATCCGTGGTTCGAGCGGGAGTTATTCCCTCGTTTCCGGACAGCGTTAGTACTTAGGTAGTAGCGAATCCCTAGGCCTAACAAACCCTACCTAACGCTGCCCGGGAAGGACGTTATAACCACCAGGGTCGCGTCGGCCAGATCAAAGACAAGGGGATTAACCCCCTCTTGATAAGGGGAGAGCCGACGTCGGGGATCCGTAACAGTATTTCTTTTATTTTTTATATATATTTTTAAGGCTCCTCCAGCTAAAAAGTTGCATAGGATCCGCCTAATAGGCATAATCTTAGCAGAGCTACAGCCCCGACATTTCCGTAGGATTGTACTGCAGCCAATACCAGAACGAGATTAATCCTCAATTCTATAGAACAGGCTAACCCCCACTCTAGCGGGGAAAAATGGCCTTAAAACGATCAGTCATTCATTCATTCATTCAGTCCACCGCGCAAAAGAAACATCCACGGACACATGTTTCGGGATTGGTGGCCCTCTACATATGAGGGCGGACTTTTTTCTTTTCTTTTTTTTTTTTTTTACAAAATATAGTCACTGATGACTAGTGAATGATTAATGAAACCAGTATGGTAGCTGAGGAGGTGTGTAGCATTGGGATTCGCATGTATATACTACTTGCGAATGTATGCAGCTGGAGAGGAACCCAGGTAGGGCTTGAAACAGCAAAGGGCTCACCTTGTGTAGCTCTTCATAGTTGCAGCTACCTTGTGTAGCTCTTCATAGTTGCAGCTTTCTTTGACGAGAAAAGCTTGCAAGTTTATTTATTTATAATCCTAGCCACCTAAGCAATTGATTAGGTGAGAGCTGATTGGTCATTCTCTCCAATTATGAATAAGAAGTGTGATTGGGTCTAGTTATTCATGTATGTGTATATATATATATATATATATATATATACATATATATATATATATATATATATATATATATTTATATATATATATATATATATATATATATATATACACATATATATATATATATATACATACATATTTAATTGACATGTGTGGGAAAATTACATGCCGAGACCAGAAATCGAACCCAGGTCCTCTGGAAAACCATACCAGTGCTCTGAACTCTGAGCTATCTGGGCGACCCTGACCAAGCATGAAATTTTCCCACACATATAAGTGCCACCCTCTTTCCGTCACTGCTTCTGGGGCACTCGCTGCCAACCATAGGAGCACCAATGGCCTGCTCGCAGGAGGGTCTTCCTCCAATGGGGGACAAATTCACGTCCGCTATTATATATACATACTGTTGTGGATATGAAGATTGTGATTTTTTGTTTTGTTTTATTGTGGACCCTCCTTCCTCCAGTTGTGTATAAAGGTCAAAGTGCGTCCCGTAATTAGGTCATAAACAATCACGTTAGCCAATCATAGCTTTCCTCCTTGTTGGTAGTTATTTCCTTATTCTGTGTATTAGGTTAAGGCCTAATTCATTTCATCCGCAGCTCAATGGAATACTGTTCCCCCCTCTGGGCTGGTGCTTCTGCCTCACACCTTGCTCGGCTTCATGTTGTTGAGGCCAAAGCTTTCAGAATCATTGGAATCTCCTGCGATGTAGTCAACTCCGAGGGCCTTTCACTCACTCACCGCAGGCAGGTTGGTGGTCTTTCTGTCTTCTACCGACTCCTCTCCGGCCTTGCTCCCCCAGCTCTCTCTGTGCTCTGTCCCCCCAATATTCCTTCAGGTCACACAAGATCTGCCTGCAACCCTCTTATGGTTAAACTGCCAAAGTCTAGGCTCTCTGCTCACCTTCACTCTTTCATTCCCCTTTTCTCCCGCCTCTGGAACAAACTCCCCCACTCCCTTCAATCCCACTCCTCCCTCCAGGTCTTTAAAACAGCTGTTCACCACAATCTCTTATCTTCCCCCATCGAAAACCTTGATCTTTTCTACCCCCGGTAATTCACCCCAGAGTCCTTGCAGTGTTCATATGTTTTATTCTTCTCCCACCCCCCCCCCCCCCAAGTCCTCCCGATGTCCCTGCTCTCAAATGTTGTGTTTGTGCCCGTCCTTCCCCCTCTCTCCACATCTTGTCTGCCGCTCCCCTTGTTTTTTGTGTTTTGTGTGTCGGTTTGTCTTTTTGTGTGATTAATGTTCGCTCTTTCACGAGCCTCGATCTTGTATACAAAAAAAAAAAAAGAAAAAAAAAGGCTCCGTTCCCACTAGTTGACATTCTCCATTGCACCAAATGAAATAAGGTAGATCCCCTTTCATTCCCATTCCCAAAGCCTTTCCTGCCAACTGCATTCGCCGCAGCTGCTGGGCGGTTTTCACCGTGACTCCATTAGCCACGAGGTAGGCTTGGAGAAGAAGGGGGAGGAGCCGCCGAATCCTGGGCATGCCCGCCCATCGTCATCAAGGGTGGAGCCAGAGGGCTCGGCCAATCAGGGCCGAGGCGAGCTCACCAATAGGCGTGTTCTGGAGGCCGGCGGCTTGATTGCCCGCGGCGTTATAAAAGCGTGCGCGGAAGCCTTTGACACAAGTGCGAAATTGAGTCAGAGATACGGCAGAGTTGGAAGAAGGGCCAAGAAAGAGTTGGAAGAAGTGCCAAGAAAAGAGTTGGAAGAAGTGCCAAGAAAGAGTTGGAAGAAGTGCCAAGAAAGAGTTGCACCAAGGTTCCAAGAAAGGTTGCGTCAGAGATACGGCAGATGCGTGACTCAGCTGAGTTCTGCAGAGAGCCGCTTCAACCAGCCCCGTTTCAACCAGCCGCGTGAAGCCCTGACGGGGCAGCGAGTGACCCTGCCGGTGTGCGGTGTAAAGCCGAATACAAGGAGCTGCCGGCTCCTCGCTTCCCGCCTGGAGTGGACCTGCTCGCTGTGCCCTGTGATCCCACCTGCTCATCCCTCCAAACGATTCCTGTCCTTCCATCCTTTTGTGTACGTGAGTTTGTTTTGTGTGTTCTGTCCTGGGTAATAAGTTAAGCCTGTTTAGTTAAGCTAGAGTTTCACTGTGTCCTTCTGTTCCGTCCCTCTTTCTACATTATTTTATTATCCTTCCTTCTTCCTTGGTTTCTTTCATTGTGTAAATAGTAATAATAAATAATAGTAGTATTTCCAACCTTTTGCCTTCGTCTTCCTCTTCTTCACATCCGTGTCGCCTTTGTCTTTTCCCCATTGAATATCTGTTGCACGATTTGGCCCACATTTAAGGAATCGGGTCTTAGTCATTGTTAATAGTTCGGGCCGCGGCCGCCATCTGCTCGGCAAATCAACACCTTATCCGCGGTCCGTAACAATACACAGTGTGTAGCTGAGAAGACTGTGTTTCATATTGTGGTCTTTGCAAGTGGTTGCTGATCATGAGTTATACCCAAATAATCTGCATAGTTGGCTGTATTCCCAATGAAGGCCATCCTCTGGCCACTTTATATTTCCATCACTTTTTGCACGGTTATTGTTTTTAAAGACATTCCAACAAAAGATCAGGGAGAATTGTGGATGTGGATAATAAAAATCAGGGAGAATTGAGGATGACAATATATGGTGGGGCACTGCTTGCTTGAAGCCCTGGATGGAAGCGTAAGCAAAGCAAGTCTCTGCAAGAAGGTGGTTCCATTGATGGAAGAAACGAGGAACAAAAGAGTTGGGGTGTGCAATCAGCCTGGATATTGGAATTGGAATCAGAAGGTGGTTACTAACTCCAAACTTGTTTATTTAAATCCAAACCCGGTTCCGATCCACAGCTGGACTCCTTTGACTGAATGTTATCACTTAAATTCGTGTGGAGACATGTGACATTACACACAATGAGGGTGCTCCACCAGGACTTCTGTGTTCTTTGGCATCTTATTATTTTATTGTTTCACTAAGGCATTGGCCCAAGGTGCTTGTGATGCAAATAGTTGCTTCTCTGCTCTTTGTGTTCATTTTTCTCCTCCTGGGAAGGCTGTCAATTCTCAAACCATACTCTGTTTCAGTTCCATCTGCTTCCTTGGACCTCTTGGCCAACACGGATCTATGTATTCCTGGCTTTTCGGTTCCTCTCTTTCAACCATTATGGTTCTCCTTTAAGTAGAGCGAAACACTTTTTACCGGATTAATATGTTTTGCATTCCTGTTTCTTTGTTATCTGCACTCCAATAATCGATCCCCTTCATCCATCCATCTTCTCCAGCCTGTGAAACACGGGGATGATGGTCTATAGCTGGGTCGGGATTCAAACCCAGGCTAGACAGCTGAGAAGCTGAGTGTGCATATCTCTCTGCCATCCTCTCATCCCCACTCTTCACAATAACTATTGCATATTGTCAACATGCATTGTTACATCTCTTCTGCCACAGGAAAGAATGTTTCTACTGATCTACATCAGGATCGTTACCTTACCACAGGCAATGTCCCATCCGCACCATTTTGTTCATTCTCGCTTTCAAAATAGATGTGGCTGCCAAACTCAAAATACTTCAACTGAACTTCCACATGTGGGAAATGCATCGACTCCACCAAAGGGATAATCTGAAGTCTTAAAAAAAAATGTTTGGATCAGAATCCAATATTTACCTTCCACTACTCACAGCTCTTTGATTATTGTCACTATGGTCGAAATATCACTCTACCTCCATTCAAAAAAGTTCCTTCATTTTTAACATTGTACTTTTCAGGTATCCGATCTGTCTCCAAACTTTGGTTAACTGATGAATATAAAAAGAATATGGCAAGACCAAAGTCTGCCAGATGCATCACGATTTAAAAAAAAAAAAAATCCCCAAAGCTATTTCCACTGACCTTCACCAATTCTTATGCGTACCGATGTCCATTCATCTTCCTTTCGTTGTGTCTGCTTTTTTTTGTTTGTTTGTTTTTTTGTATACAGGATCGAGGCTCGTGTAAGGGCTAACATTAATCGCAAAAAGACAAACTGACACATAAAACATAAGATAAAGGGAGCAGGAGACAAGATGGGGAGAGAGAGGGAAGCACACAAGTACAACATTTGAGAGCAGGGATATCGGGAGATCTGTGGGAAGGAGAGGGCTTGGGGGGAGGAGGCACGGGAAGAGGGAGGGTTTGGGAGAGGTATAAAACACATGGACACTGCTCGGACTTCCAGGAAAAAAGTTGGAATTTCAAAAAAGTGAATCTGGGTTGAATTAACGGGGGTAGAAAAGATCAAGGTTTTCGATGGGGGAAGATAAGAGATGGTGGTGAACAGCTGTTTTTAAGACCTGGAGGGAGTAGTGGGATTGAAGAGAGTGAGGGAGTTTGTTCCAGAGGCGGGAGAAAGGAGGAATGGAGGAGTGAAGGTGAGCAGAGGGTCTTGATTTTGGCAGTTTCACCAAAAGAGGGTTGCTGGCAGATCTTGTGCGACCTGTAGGAATATTTGGGGGACAGAGCCCAGAGAGAGCTGGGGGAGCTAGGCCGGAGAGGAGTCAGTAGAAGACAGAAAGACCACCTACCTGCCTTTGGTGAGTGAGTGAAACCTGCCTGCGGTGAGTTGTCCTATTTTCCCCATGTCCATTCAAATATCTACAAAGATTGACAAGGTTTATCAGTGGTAAATTTGTTTGAATGTCTTCAAAAACAATTTGCTTTCCCTCCAGTCTGTCTTGCTCTTGTTATTTTACTATTTGGTGGTCTTCCTACGTAACACCAATGCACTGATTTTGGCAATCTTTGCCGGCATCTCTCCCTCAACAATGGCTCAAGTTTTCATTCTACTCCAGAGGTTAACAACTCCCCAGATTGCTTCCACAATGAGCAGTTCCCCACCATTACATTTATCCAATCAAATCGGGAGCTCTCTTCAAACGTTGTTCCATGCTACACAGACATTTGGAGAGGCAATCGCTGCACACTACAATCTTTTGGGGGCAGGAAAATTGCAAAAATCATGCCGTTGTGCACAGAAAATTGGCCCAAGTCTTTGGTGCACAGAAAATGTTTATGTCTTATGGGGTTTGTTTCCATGTGGCTCAGCCGAGACCATGTGCAGCATCGCCATTTCACTAGCTATGTCTATGGCCAGCTCCTGCAACAATCAAAGCGAACGGCTTCGTATGCTAGGGATTAGGCCAGGCTGTGCTCATGGCAAATAGGAAAAGCTTAGTTTAGGATGCCCATTCCCATTTATTTACCCCTTGTTTTGCTTTTGGGTTTTTTTCCCTTGTCGTGATTCACTCCTACTTTTGGCAGAATCTATATCAGAAGCCCTTTTGGGTACATTTCTGTTGTCAGGTCATTCTAATTTGCTTCTTAGTTTATTTGGAATGTTAAACACATGTTCATCACACGATTCCGATTGCCTATGATTAATGGTACTCTGATTCCCGGATGCACACAGTGACTGAAAACCTCGCTCCCCTTTGCACGTGGCCCAGCAGCTCAATAACCTCCAGTTCTGCCATTTCAGAAATCGGCATTTTCTCACACAGTGATTTATTTCCACTCTCCACTTGTCCATACAGTCGAGATGGGCTCGCCCTCTCTCCTCGTCTCCAGAGAGGTTCACCTGGCTCTGATGATGAGCTTCGCACTGCGCACCACCCAGTGAGAACGGCTTGGGTTGGTCACATCTCAAATTTGTAAACAACCAGATGTGCCTTCGATTTGGAATAGGCGGAGGAGTTCTGAGATTCAGACACGGCGTTTCTTTATGAGCCAAGTTCCCACGTTTGGAGTTGAGGATGAAAATAAGACAAGAATCTGATTCATTGAAATTTGCTTATGCCCTCTCCCCTCATCAGAAAGCAGTTGATACAAGGACAATGGCAGTAAAAATACAAATGTTTTGCATCGTAAATGCAGTTACAGTGAAGCCTTTGTCACATGTGGTCATCCCTGATGCTAAACAAAAGATGGCATATAACGAAGGTCAAAGGTCCATAAATAATCTGTACAGGATGACAGCTCTTTCTATAAGGTGTTCAGGATTCTTATTTCATACTCATCATATTTACACAGTAAAGTGCTGTATCTTAAATTGTCTGTGTATTTATGATGACAAATAGCCTTTAACTTAGTCTTTCATTCTCCTGATATTTAATAAGAAATGTTTGTTTTTTCAAACGACACACGCTTGTATTCCCCCCTATAAGGGAGGACACCAGAAACTCAGGGTATATCAGTGAATTCGAAGCCTAAGGTTTTTTTTAACATTGTGACAAATCCCATGCCGGAAAGCATCAGGGTGTTTACAACTCGGTCACAATCATGTTCAAGCAGCCCTCAATCACAATAAGAATTTAGAATTCCAAATGGGTTGTGGCACACAATAGTCTAATCTTTGAGAAATACATTCTGAAATCTCAAACATCTACATGGGAATGCTCGCAGATGGGATGGCTGGTTTCACATCTCTCCCAGACGACAGAATGATCTGTGATGGAACACCCTGCCTGAGACGCACCAACCTGACAGTTGATAGTCAGGTCGGGAAACGAACCTGGACAGATGGATTTGGCAGAGGCAAGTGCACTACCTCTGGGTTGTCTTGTCACTCCTATATGCCGATATATCACCCACCATTTTAAAATTATTTGGTACGACAGACATTGCTTGAACTGCTAACCTCGCAGAACCGGAGCAGACGCTCTAACCATGATACCACCGAGCATGGTAACTCGGCCATTTCACTCAATAATCATCCGTATGTTATTTTTCTATTTCAATGTTAGACCAATAACTTACTGATGAGCCACTCATTTACCCTGATATTTGACAGTCTCATCACTTATTGACGATTTGGCATACATGGTGTAAAATGACTCCATTCTCCAGTTCGTTGCTCTCCCATCCATTGCAATAGGTTCCCTTTGACCTTTGAATAGTCAGGTCTATGGATGAATCCTTGAATTCTCAGTCGCACTTTCAGCTGGAAACATGTGGTATTTTGTCGATATGGTATTTTTTGGGGTATTATATATGTCTGGTATTTTTGGTATGTATTTGGTATTATATGTAATATTTTGGTATTTGGTATTATACTATGGTATTATATAGTCACTATGGTATTTTGTCGCTATGGTATTTTTTGGGGTATTATATGTCTTTGGTATTTTTGGTTTGTATTTGGTATTTTTTGGGTATTATATATGTCTTTGGTATTTTTGGTATGTATTTGGTATTATATTGTTACAGACGTGGCTTGGATGTTATTTCCCGAGCGGTTTTATGGTATGACCACATCTGCACAAGTTACCCGATTGTGCCCGAACGTTGACTAATAGCGCTATGCTAGACCAATGAAGGAAAAAGAAGACACACGGCTGGAATTAATACGACACGACACCAGGGATACGGTTCTCAAAGGTTGTTATTACAATAATGCGGAAGGTTTAGATTACAGGGACAAGAGGGAAACATAGGAAGGTGGGCACTTAAACACGCTTATATTAACCCCAACAGACGACAAATAAACGGGACAAGGCTCACTCACACGGGGGTTTGATTGCAACGAAAGCGGGTAGCGATCGCTCCAGGTGCACCTGGGCTCAGGGCAGGATCACGTACGGTCCAGTTCGGTCCAAAGATGCGGGGAGGTATCGTCGCGCTGGGGGTGGCGGTGGCTTCTCTCTCCAAGCTGAGGCGCATCTGACGTCACGTCCGGCAAGCGGCTGCGTATATCCGGCGGGGAGTGACACGCCCTCGGCTCGTTAGCTCCGCCCAGATGGAATCGGTCCGCCCTTCTTATTGGGTGCGGGGGGGGGTTTACCAGGCTCCGCCCTTGACGAGGAGCTGACAGCTAGCCCCTTCGTGGTAACCCCGTGGGGCGCATGGATAATGGCGGCTAACCGAGCCGGAGGGAGGACGCACACTCCCCGCGCGCGCCGTTGTTGTAGTTGTTGTTGTTGTTGCTGTAGTTGTTGTTGTTGTTGTAGCTGTAGTTGTTGTTGTTGTTGTTGTTTGGGGAAGAAGATGGGAGGAGGTATGGGAAGGTCCTAAACTCACTACTGGTGCCATATAATCACATTCTGGTGCAACGAAGAGTCATAATTAATGGAAACGAGGCCTTAACTGACATAGATTAAGAATAACTAGGAAGATGTCCGAAAGTTGTCTACGTGTGGTGCGGTGGACCTGGGCACGACATTTAATGGGGGAATAAGGGGAAGGTCGGCTCTACTGATTGTTATTTACATGCAATGGGACTAGGGAATGGGGGACTGGGGAAAGTTGGGGAGTATTGGAGAAAATAGGGGAATATTTACAAGCGGATATGGAGGCCAAATTCCATATTCGCAACATTGCACCCTTCTCTACCCTCGGGGCGTCCCGACCCGATAAATTTTTACCTACTTTAGTGTGGCACGCAATGTAGTTCCCTCTACTATTAACTCTACCCTGAGTGCGACAGTTTTACAGATATTCACAAATGAGTAAATATGTCCCCCTGCGACGTTGCACCCTTCTCCTCACAGAAACACACCCACAGGATAACCGAATCCGGAAAGAATTCTCAAACTAAACATACAGCCGGTAGGGAGCATTATTTACAAGACTATGCTGCTATTTACACTACGATCCAGGACCTGTTTTTGGAGGAACACATGCAGATGTTATGCATAGAGAGAGCGCGCTTGCCAGCATCGATACACCAACCCACGAGTGCTCTGTGGCCGACGGCCTTTAATAACGTGCAGAGCACCCCATCCGAGCATCAACAGCACCACCCCACCACCAATCGGTGCAGTCACCATTGTTCATTGGAATAAAAATAAATTCGACAACCCCTAACCCTGCAGGTGTCTCTTGCTCTTCTTGTGGTGCACTTGGTGTTAATTAACAGTGGTTCACCTTTATGGCATAGGTGCCACGTTGACCCATAGGTCCTTCCACGGGTGGTGCTTGGCCGCAAAAGAGCTGCGGTCCATTGTGGGTGGCCACAAACATTGCGGTCCATATGGTGTATCGATCCAGGCAGCCAACAGCGAAAGTGCAGGCCCACAACTGCGTAGCCAGCACCTCTCTCTCCTCTCTCTCTACCCCAAAGCCAGATCCTCGGAGGTGGGAGACAAAAGAAGAAACAAGTGAGTAAGGTGGTAAGGGCGCAAAAGTGCACGCAACATTAGGTAATGCACACTAGGGGCACATGGGAACCAGGTGAGACAGGTACGTTCCTATCGTACGCCCCCCCCCCCACCAGGTAACCTACATGGCCCCTCCCTTACCCCTTACTGTATCCACAAAACACAACACTACCCATAAACATCTACTTTACAAATCAACAAACATCCCTACTGTCTTCCCCGTTCCTCCCATAAACCAAATTCGTCTTCTCTCCCTCCTAACCAATCAAATTTGCCATTTTCAACTCTCATCAAAATTTGCCATCTCCAACTCAACATCATAATTTGCCATTACCAATTCATCATCAGTCCCTCCTAGGGAGGGAGAGATGGAATCACCCCAATGTCTCATCCACGTCGTGATGCGTCTCACAAATCCACACAGCGATTCATCTCCTGCAACAAAACAAAGAAAACACAGGTGTGGAGTCATCATCATCACCACAGGTAAGTGGCTGCGTATGGTGCGACAGGTTCTTCAATCCTAACTATTTCCTAAATGACTTTAACAACTTTACACTACCCGGGGGCTTTCTCCGGCCAAACCATTGGCCCTCTTACACTATGGGTTCTAAAAACCAATTCCCATTGGCCAAACTGTGGTGCTCTTCAATTTGGGGTCTCACTCCCCCGATTCATCTCCCGGTGCCCTCGCACAATTTCTGGGCTGCGGCGTGTACCTCTCCCAGTGGGTCTACCCACCTGCACACCTCCACCACTGCAGTTGCCTCCGAGCTTACCTGCTCCTTGCCCTAACCTAACTACCTGGGGAAGGCCCTCTGGCACTCTCCCCACTCGGTGCCCTCTCTGGCACTGGGCTACCCGGGTCCATCCTCCGGATCCTCGGGCCCCATCCACAACTCTACCGGCTCCCAGAGCCCACCTGCGGCCTCACCTGGCCGACATCCTCACAGTGGTGGAGTGCCCAACCAACTACACACACTAACAGGCTACACGCCCCGCCATTTCCACAACACTAATGCACCCATTCACAACACCATTCTGCAACCGCACCACAGATGCCAATATCCAACCACAATTTACCTGTACCCTCTACCTAACACTTACACTACCCGCCCCGGGTATCCGTGATGGGGGTCCACTCTTCCCCCATTCACACCTTCGCACCATGCACACCACTCCGTACCACTTACTCCAACTCTCTCCACACACCTGTACTTGCACACCTGTGCTCTCACACCTGGTGCCACCTGCACCCTTCTCTCCCCAAGCGCATTCGCGCTGATCCACAACACTCACTACTCATACACTGCTCCACACACCTGTCCAGTTGCACACCTGTGCAATCACACTTGTTCAATTCTCACACACACACGGCATCATCTCAGCTAACTACTCCCTTCTGAAACTTGCGCTTCCCAGTCGTCCCTTTAAACTATTGCGCTCCCTCGTCATTATCATCCATACTAATCTACCTGCGTCCCCACTACAGGTATCAGTCACTAACTAATCTTAACGTTACCTAATGTCAATCTTCGCTAGATCCCTATCAATATAACCTAACCCACCCGGGCTAGTTTTCACTGCCATACACCCCATAAGCTATTGCTCCTTTGCCCCCCCATGGGAAGGATGGTGGATTTGCCATCCCACCACATCGGGGGTCTCTCACTACCAATTTTGCACATCAAATTTCAACAAATTAAAAATTTGCCAATCACTACCCATCATCTGCCAATCACTACTGCCAATCCTTTGCCAATCATCAAATTTTGTTTTTCTCTAATTTTGGGTCCAAAACACTAACCTCATCACCCAGTCTACTCACTAATACCTCTCGGTGCGCCAATTCCTGTCCAAAGCCCGGCTTCGTAAAGCCAAGCCATGAATGCTGGTTGTTCTGTGCCAGCGGCTGGGTGCGTCCGGCACTCGGTGCAGGGACGGGGGCTTACCCGGGCCGAGATCCCACGCATCACCTCGGCGTGGAGCCACCCAATGTCCCGATCTCGACCTGCCGGCACGTCTCACCAAAAAGTGGTCGCCATGACGACCCTTCCTATCCTGCCGCCCGCTCCGCCTGGTGGAGCACGGACGCGGCCGTTCAAAGCGAGGCCCAGCACGCACCGAGGGCCCGATTCGGCTAAAAGTCGCTCTAACCTCTAACCCGTGTAACGTCGATGCTTCACCTGGACGCTTACACCCCGCAGCCCGTTCCTTGCTCACACATCCAGCCGTCTCCATGCTCCTCGTCGTACCTTTCCTTACACACCAAGGTACTCTCATTCCACTCACAGACTTGGTCACACACCTGACCACCGAACACTTTGGCACACATTCGTTGGTCGCACACCTCACCAAAACACCTCTTCGCGCCCCCTCCTCAGTCACCTCCTCTGTGACAATCACAGGTGTGCTCTCATTCGCACACCCAACCACGTGCCTCACCACCAACTCCAGCGTGCATTCCCACTCACGCTCTACCATTCCAGGTGTGCATCCTTCCATCCCAGGTGTACATCCTCGCTCACCTGTCACAACTAACTCACGCTCCATGTCACTCTCACTACTTTCACCTCCATTCCTGACAGCGCACTCACCCTTACTCTTGACAGCGCACTCTTTCCTCATGCACCTGTCCGTCACACACCTTTCTCGCGCACACTCTTGCGTGACACCCTCTGTAACACTCCCCACAGGTGTGCATTCTTCCTTGCCTTTGACAGCGCACTCTTTCCTCAGGCACCTGTCCGTTACACACCTTTCTCGCGCACACTCTTGCGCACACTCTCCCGTCACACCCTCTGTAACACTCACCACACCGCGCTTCCATGTGCTCCCTCGCACACGCGCTACGACCGACTCACTCTCGCCAGCACCCTCACTCCTTGGCACGCACTTTTTCCTCACACACCCCAGAGTCGGACTTTCTTGCACACCTCCTCTTTCGCACACCAGACCAGTCGCACACTTCACCAACGGCCTCTCACGAACACCCGGGTCTATCTCGACCCCCAAGCTTATTAAATCCCCTGGCGCATCATACGCACGACCATATTGGTCACCACTTACACCGGGTCCTCTTCCTCTTCGCTTCTCCTCCATCACCTGCGAATCCCTCATTCGGTTAATGAGCACATCACGATCCAAACACAGACTTTGGACCAATTCTTTTATCTCCTCTTTTATCTCTTTGTTATCCCCTCTCCGTCGCTTCTTAATTTCGCTCACCCCTTCTTCCACTTCTTCTAATTTGTGCCTCACCTCTTTTATTCCCCGGTACGTCTCCTCAAGCTCATCCTCTAAGGCTACCTTGACCGTTTCCAGGTGCGTCCTCACCTGCCGGTCCTTCGTCTCCATTACCTCTATCACCTCGTCCAACCTCGTTGTCAGTCCCTCACGTACCATCTGACATTGCCTCTGTGTCGCTATCAAGTCGTTTTTAATTTCTTTTTGTGTCGCCTTTAAACCTCCTAATACCGCAGTGTTCCTTTGAACCTGCTCCACTAACTCCGTCTGTCCCACCGTCAGCTGCTCCACCTCCTGCGTCAGGACCTCTATGCCCCCTTGCAATTTTACAGTCCCCTTTCTCACCTCCTTCTCCATGTGCTCCTTACAGTGCCTCACCTCCTCGCGCACTCCTCCGACCTCCTCACTCACTCCTCTTCTGATCTCCTCTCCCATCACTTGCATCTCCTGCCCAGATGCCACCCTCATCTGCTCCATTTCCTCCCTGTGAGCATCCAGTTTGGTTTCTACCCCCATTCTGACCCCCTCTATCTGCTGCCCCATTTGGTTAACTTCCCTTTCCGCTTGGTCCCTCATGTCCCTCAATTTGCCTTCCATACTGTTTTCTAACCCCTCTAACCCTTTTTGCATCCCTTCCATTTGATTCTCTTGAGCGGCCATTCTGTTTTCTACCCCCGTTAACCCATGTTTCACTCCCTCTATCTGATTCTCTTGAGCGGCCATTCTGTTTTCTACCCCCGTTAACCCATTCTTTACTTCTTTTATCCCGTTGTCTAACTCCTCAAAATTATTGTCTAACTTCCCAATTTTCTTGTCTAACTCCTCAAAATTATTGTCTAACTTCTCACTGGTACCCCTCGCTTCGTCCCTCATTACCCCCATTTGGTTTCCCATTACCCCCATTTGGTTTTCCAATCGCTCACTATTCTTTTCCATAAGGGCCGTCATTTGTATAAAAAAAAGTTCCAATCTTCCCAGCGGCGCTACTTCGGTCGCGGGCACGGTGACCAGCGAGGCGCCATTTTGCGCGCCCGCTTCTTCGTGCGTGACGGCGCTATTTTGCGAACCTGCCGCCCTCACTGCTTCGCTCTCCTACTGTCCCTCATTTTGGTCCTGGATCGACCCTACCTCACTCTCCTTTACCGGACCCCAGCTGTCTTGATCCGCCATAGCGCGACTTTCAAAATTCGGTTTTTATTTTTTTATTTTCGTAAAACAAATTGAAATTTCGCCGTTATAATTTCGCGCGGGAAACGCGCTCCGAATCGATTTTCCCTCCCAAAATTTGGGCCTAACTAATTTAGTCCCGGGTTCGAATTCCACTCCTCGACACCAATTGTTACAGACGTGGCTTGGATGTTATTTCCCGAGCGGTTTTATGGTATGACCACGTCTGCACAAGTTACCCGATTGTGCCCGAACGTTGACTAATAGCGCTATGCTAGACCAATGAAGGAAAAAGAAGACACACGGCTGGAATTAATACGACACGACACCAGGGATACGGTTCTCAAAGGTTGTTATTACAATAATGCGGAAGGTTTAGATTACAGGGACAAGAGGGAAACATAGGAAGGTGGGCACTTAAACACGCTTATATTAACCCCAACAGACGACAAATAAACGGGACAAGGCTCACTCACACGGGGGTTTGATTGCAACGAAAGCGGGTAGCGATCGCTCCAGGTGCACCTGGGCTCAGGGCAGGATCACGTACGGTCCAGTTCGGTCCAAAGATGCGGGGAGGTATCGTCGCGCTGGGGGTGGCGGTGGCTTCTCTCTCCAAGCTGAGGCGCATCTGACGTCACGTCCGGCAAGCGGCTGCGTATATCCGGCGGGGAGTGACACGCCCTCGGCTCGTTAGCTCCGCCCAGATGGAATCGGTCCGCCCTTCTTATTGGGTGCGGGGGGGGGTTTACCAGGCTCCGCCCTTGACGAGGAGCTGACAGCTAGCCCCTTCGTGGTAACCCCGTGGGGCGCATGGATAATGGCGGCTAACCGAGCCGGAGGGAGGACGCACACTCCCCGCGCGCGCCGTTGTTGTAGTTGTTGTTGTTGTTGCTGTAGTTGTTGTTGTTGTTGTAGCTGTAGTTGTTGTTGTTGTTGTTGTTTGGGGAAGAAGATGGGAGGAGGTATGGGAAGGTCCTAAACTCACTACTGGTGCCATATAATCACATTCTGGTGCAACGAAGAGTCATAATTAATGGAAACGAGGCCTTAACTGACATAGATTAAGAATAACTAGGAAGATGTCCGAAAGTTGTCTACGTGTGGTGCGGTGGACCTGGGCACGACATTTAATGGGGGAATAAGGGGAAGGTCGGCTCTACTGATTGTTATTTACATGCAATGGGACTAGGGAATGGGGGACTGGGGAAAGTTGGGGAGTATTGGAGAAAATAGGGGAATATTTACAAGCGGATATGGAGGCCAAATTCCATATTCGCAACAATATGTAATATTTTGGTATTTGGTATTATACTATGGTATTATATAGTCGCTATGGTATTTTGTCGCTATGTTATTTTTTTGGGTATTATATATGTCTTTGGTGTTTTTGGTATGTATTTGGTATTATATGTAATATTTTGGTATTTGGTATTATACTATGGCATTATATTGTCGCTATGGTATTTTGTCGCTTTGGTATTTTTTGGGGTATTATATATATATATATATATACATATATATATATACATATATATATATATATATATATATATATATATATATATATATATATATATATATATATATATATATATATGTCTTTGGTATTTTTGGTATGTATTTGGTATTATATGTAATATTTTGGTATTTGGTATTCTACTATAGTATTATATAGTCGCTATGGTATTTTGGCGCTATGGTATTTTTTGGGGTATTATATATGTCTTTGGTATTTTTGGTACGTATTTGGTATTATCTATACACAAAGAATTAAGTTAAGCACCCCTACACAACGAATTAAGGTAAGCACCCCCTAATATATATTCTTTGTGTATATGTATACATTGGCATATATTCTAAGGTATGTGAGATCAAATAATGATTGGTATGACATTAGCAATTATCCATTGATGAAATGCAGATGAGTGCACTCGTAGGGTTGAGTTGGGTTGAGTAGTGATCCGATCACGTGGGTCCTACACACGTTATTGACGCAAAGATCGCTAGAGGTCTTCTCAGAACAATGACTGTACGTTAGAAAACATATACGTCATCCACACTGTCCGTGATGGACCTATAGCTCCATACTTAAATTGAGGTGAAAATATGCCTAAAATTCCCAAAAAATTTCACCTTAAATTATTCAGAATAAAATAATGAAAACGGCATGATTGTTATGTTTTTATGTGACCATAATATCACTTCTCCAGAAAATATAGCAATATCATGGGTATATTACACTGTTTTGACGACAACAAACTTGTAATGTGCGAGGTTGTAAAAAAACGGGGGGGGGTGCTTAACTTAATTCTTTGTGTATATATATATAAAACACAGTTTGTGTGTGTGTGTGTGTGTGTAATGTTACCGATAGACTCCTAAACAGAGAGGCTCACGTACTTGATATTTGGCACAGACATGGCCATTGAGCCTGGGAAGAACATGGCCGACCTAAAAATTTATTTCATAATATTTTTCTACCATATTTTTACCTCAGCGCATTTTTTTTTTCTTTTTTTTTTTTGTATACAAGATCTAGGCTCGTGAAAGAGCTAACATTAATCACACAAAAAGTCAAACCGACACATAAAACACAAAATAAGGGGAGCGGTAGACAAGATGGGGAGAGAGGGGAAGGACACAAACACAACATTTGAGAGCAGGGACATCGAGAGAAATGTGGGAGGGAGAGGGCTTGGGGGGAGGTGGGAGAGGTATAAAACATATGGACACTGCAAGGACTTCCAGGAAATAAGTTGAAATTTCAGCGAGGAATAATATCTGACCGGTGGCAGAGCAGCGCGCTGATTCGCTCAGAGCGATCAGGTGATGTTCCTTGCCGCCATTAACTCAGTTACGTATTCGCACGTATTTCAGAGCGAAAAGCGATTGCGTTTTTTCACATTTCAGCGACGAACATTGCCATTCACACCACATAGGTTTTTTTTTCTTTCATCTTTAGATCCATATTTTTTGCCATAACGTAGTGCATTATGGCTCTCTCGAGCTCGAGTTAGCCAATCACCTGGGAGCATGAGGTCACGTTGGCCACGCCCACGACAGGACGCAGAGTTGCAATTGATCGCTCAGAGCGATCACGTGATGTTCCTTGCCACGCGATTGCGTTTTTTCACATTTCAGCGAGGAACATTGCCATTCACACCACAGAGACAGAAGATGAGACAGAGGCACGTCTAAACGCCAATCAACAAAGTGTAGCGAGGGCCAGACAACAGGAGACAGAAGAACAGCGCCAAAAACGACTCAACAACTGGAAACCATCAGGCAGACGGCAGCCGGCCATTGCATGGGAGAAGGCTGCATTTAGTTACAATCCGAACACTGACTACTCCTCAAACGTTGATATTGGCTCCATGTCGTTCACCTGTCAGATTTGCCATGCCTTGAAATGGAAGGGAGAAACACCAGGAATGTGTTGCAGGGGAGGCAATGTCCTCTTGCCTTCTCTCCAATCTCCACCGGAACCTTTGAAAGAACTACTTCAATCAACTACGACTCAATCCAGACACTTCCTGAAGGAAATCCGTAATTACAACTCTTCGTTCCAAATGACTTCGTTTGGAGCAGATCGCGTCGTCACTGAAAAAGGATTCATGCCTACATTCAAGGTGCAAGGCCAGGTATACCACCTCATTGGCTCTATCCACCCTCAACCAGGTGAGCAACCGAAATTTTTACAAATCTATTTTATGGGTGACCACCGAGAAGAAGCTGCCCGACCCCCCTTCCCCCCTCCCCCTCCCACTCCCCCCTCCCCCTCCCACTCCCCCCTACCCCTCCCCCCTCCTCCCTCCCCCTCCCCCCTCCTCCCTCCCCCTCCCCTTCCCTTACCCCTTCCCCTCCCCTCCCCTTCTCCCTCCATCCCACTCCCCCCTCCCACTCCCCCTCCCCCTCCCCCTTACCCTCCCCCCTCCCCCTCCCCCTCCCCCTCCCCCCTCTCCTCCCTTCCCCCCTTCTCCTCCCCTCCCCCCTCTTCTCCCCTCCCCCCCTCTTCTCCCTTCCCCCCCCTCCCCTCCCACCCTCCTCCCCTCCGCCCCGTCCCCCTCCCCTCCCCCGCCCGGCAATGCCGGGTACTTCTGCTAGTATGTAATATTTTGTTATTTGGTATTATACTATGGTATTATATAGTCGCAATGGTATTTTGTCGCTATGGTATTTTTTTGGTTATTATATACTCTACCGGTCAAAAGTTTTAGAACACCTCAATTTTTCAGTTTTTATTGTAATTTACGCAGTTTAATGTCTCAATGTACTCTGAAATTAAGCATAGAGCAAATAAACAATTGGAGATAAAAAAGGAATCATAGAATCATTTTGTTTAGCAAAATTTAGTTTAAATTTTTGACTCAGCAAAGTAGCCACACACACACACACACACACACACACACACACACACACACACACACACACACACACACACACACACACACACACACACAGATATAACCGGCGAACACATTCGTGGCATTCTTTCTACAATGGAAATCAAATATTGTTCGGGAAGTTCTTCCCAACACTGTTGCAGAAGTTCCCACAACTGTGTTGCACTTGTAGGTTGCTTTGCTTTCACCCTTCTGTCCAATTCATCCCAAACCAGCTCGATGGGGTTTACGTCTGGAGACTGTGCTGGCCATTCCATGATTTGAAGCCTACCGTCTTGTTCTTTTCCTCGAAGGTAGTTTTGACATAGCCTTGAGGTGTGTTTCGGGTCATTATCTTGCTGTAGGATAAATCCCTGACCAACTAGGTGTGTACCATACAGTATTGCATGGTGCTGCAAAATGCTGTGGTAGCCCTTTTGGTTCAGGGTGCCAGTCACTCTGTGCAAGTTACCGACTCTGGATCCAGCAAAAGAGTCCCAGACCATCACGCTTCCTCCTCCACGTTTGACAGTTGGTGTCACACACTGAGGAACCATCCTTTCGCCGACTCGACGGCGTACAAAAATCCTGCGTGATGAACCAAAGATTTCAAATTTTGATTCATTGGTCCATAAGACCTTCTTCCAGTCTTCAGTAGTCCACTGGCGGTGCTTTATGGCCCAGGCAAGCCGCTTTTTCTTATTTTGCCATCTTAGCAATGGCTTTCTTACTGCCACTCGACCTGTCAAACCTGCAGCTCAAAATCTTCTCTTCACAGTTGAAACTGAGACTTGCTTACTTCGACCAGTGTTAAGCTGTGCTTGAAGCTGTTGTCCTGTGAGCCACCTATCACGCAAGCTGTTGACTCTCAGAAACTTGTCTTCTGATTCTGTTGTGGCTTTGGGTCTGCCAGACCTCTTCCTGTCAGAGTTTCCTCCAGTTTCCAATATACTACTTCCTGCAGTGCAATATTGTCCAAATAATGCTTCAGAGGGTGTAATAACAGTCTGTTCCAATACTGCTTTTATAGAGACAGGGGGTTTGTAATCAAGTAATCAGCAGAGGTTGGGACAGCTGTAGGAATTGTTTGCATCAACTTTCAAGGCTTAATTTAGTTACATTGCTGCAGAACAGCTGTAAGTTGTTAACCCATTACTTGTTCCCTGAAGAAGGCCTTTTTTTTTTTTAACAATATAACTGTGCAATTTACATTATTTTCCCGTTTTTGCTAACCTAAACTTTTTTTTTAACCTCCAGTAGTTTACTGCTCACCTTTGTACCATTTCAGGTTATTCACTGGACATTAAACTGCGTAAATTTCAATAAAAACTGGAAAAATTGAGGTGTTCTCAAACTTTTGACCGGTCGTGTATATCTTTGCTATTTTTTGTATGTATTTGGTATTATATGTAATATTTTGGTATTTGGTATTATACTATGGTATTATATAGTCGATATGGTATTTTGTCGCTGTGGTATTTTTTTGGGTATTATATGTCTTTGGTATTTATGGTATGTATTTGGTATTATATGTAATGTTTTGGTATTTGGTATTATACTATGGTATAATATAGTTGCTATGGTATTTTGGCACTGTGGTATTTTTGGGGTATTATATATGTCTTTGGTATTTTTGGTATGTATTTGGTATTATATGTAATATTTTGGTATTTGGTATTATACTATGGTATTATATATTCGTTCCGGTATTTTGGATATGCAATCATTAAAACCGAAGTGCAAAACAAAATTCCAACTTACCTTTCAACATCATCCTGAAACTCTAGGATGAAGATTATCGATTCAAGGTATTTTAGCAATTTGAACCAAACATGTGATTTATGTTGGGAAAAAAAAATCCACGATTTTAAACTTTCCCTGCATCCCGGTTTGCACCTTCAATCACAAATATCGAGAATGAACTACGTGATTAGACTTTCGACAAGTTGCATCCGGGACTTGATTGAATTGCTCAAAAACCTGACGGAATTCCAGACAGACGGATGAAAAGAAAACCTCACTGCCTTCCTTAATGAGGTTAGATGTGGTATTAATTCCCACACAACGCATAAAGCATCCTTTGCTATTCGATTACAGTGTAATCCATATTATTACGCAGCTGCGATTTCGTTGTAAATTATATTGTTTGATGAGTATCAAAATTTGTCCTCATGGTATCCATAACAAAGCTGTCTTGTCCTCGACGGTTAATTTGTAAGCCCCTGAAATCTTTATCCTATTTGTGGTTTTTAATCGTGAGGCCTTGAACAAAAACGTTCTCTTCCATTTCAGGTTCAAGTTTTGAATTTTCATTAAAGCTGATACAAAATTGTCTTCCCCTCAAAGCTGCACCTGCCTTTGTGAAACATTACACCTCGTCTCCACAGGTGCTGTTTTAGTATTGAATCTCCTATTTATTGAAAGAATTAGTACGAATTGCTTTTTTTCCAGTCCATAGACAAGCAGATCGATAAATGTGTCGATATGTATCTGAATGTACAGTAACAGTATTAGGAGGGGACAAGGACACTGTAGCACCACATATAAAGTTTAACAATTGTTTTTGTAATTAATTGTTTATCGTGAACTCTGTAAAACTTTGAAATTGTTTAATAAAAAATTATATTAAAATATATATATATATATTTTTTTTTTTACAAAACTAACAAATCCATTAGGTGCTGGACAGATGGCCTAGGGCTGGACACACCCCTCTAAGCTGTTTTTCCTGGGTTCGAATCCAGACCTAGTTATGAACTGACATCCTGGTATTTCACAGGCAGTGATTCATCAATGAGCTTGTCGTCCCTTGGATGGAAGTTTTAAACGGACATTCCGGCTGCCGGTATTAGTTCATGGATTTTAAAGATCCCACAGTATCCTTCTCGAATAGTAGGCGAGATTTTTATTCCGACAGTAACAATAGTCGAACGTCATGCCTGGCCAGCCGGTTCGTGAAAGACTTGTGCCAAGCTTCCCCTGGCAAACCCCATAAGAAGAACCACCTTTAGAGGCCATGTTTCCCCGCAGAGCAGAGGTTGGACTTTTTGTCCTCATTTTTTTAAGCAATGTTTTATGGCCGGATGCCCTTCCTGCCTTTTGCGACACGCAGGGAATTACCAGTGAACTGGTACTCAATTTGCCGACCTCAGAAGGATGACAGGCTGAGTCAACCCCCCTGGTGTTAATTCAGCGATCGCCCGGGATTCGAACCCAGGATCCTAGGATCCCAAGCCGGCACCCTAACCGCCAAGCCAACACCAGGCTCAACCACCCATAAGAACGTCGTAATAATTATAGCCGTTTATAAATAAGAAAAAGAGCAAGTCCATTAAAATTTCGAACATTTTGCATGGTTTTAGCTTCTAAACGGTAAAGTACCATCGATGGATTGCTGATATGAACAGCGCAAAGTGGTCTTTCTCTTCTGTTCAAGGGCATCATATTGAGCAGGGTGATGCAGAGGTAGCACATAGCATCGAGCAGGGTGATGCAGAGGTAGCACATAGCATGCAGAGGGAGCACATAGCATTGAGCAGGGTGATGCAGAGGTAGCACATAGCATTGAGCAGGGTGATGCAGAGGTAGCACATAGCATTGAGCAGGGTGATGCAGAGGTTGCACATAGCATTGAGCAGGGTGATGCAGAGGTAGCACATACCATGTAGAGGTAGCACATAGCATTGAGCAGGGTGATGCAGAGGTAGCACATAGCATTGAGCAGGGTGATGCAGAGGTAGCACATAGCCTTGAGCAGGGTGATGCAGAGGTTGCACATAGCATTGAGCAGGGTGATGCAGAGGTAGCACATACCATGCAGAGGTAGCACATAGCATTGAGCAGGGTGATGCAGAGGTTGCACATAGCATTGAGCAGGGTGATTCAGAGGTAGCACATACCATGCAGACGTAGCACATAGCATTGAGCAGGGTGATGCAGAGGTAGCACATACCATGCAGAGGTAGCACCAGGGCCGGCGCTACCATTAGGCCAACTAGGCAGCCGCCTAGGGCGCAGACATCAGAGGGGCGCATTACTGAACCTTAAAGGGTCACAGTTTTATACAAATTATTGTTTTAAGGCCGGACACATTATACCGAGTGCCCTTTAGTTCAAAATGATTTGTGTGCCAAAATATTTTCTTTTGTATTTGCGAAAGATCATCAAAGATTGATTATTTAAAATTTTGATTTTGCATATCTAAAACTTATTGCTCAAACCAAAAACTGTTTTGTTTATCTGTAATTTCCATTCACACACTCATAAAGGGACCACTTTCTTTATTTTGCATTGCAAACCACATGTAGTGTCATATTTTTTTTAAGTGAAAGCCCATTTGCCCCAAAGCGTGGGGTAACAGGACCACTGCGATATTTATGGATATTGCGCCTTTAATATTGGTGCTGTTGGCATCTTACGGTACTTATTCTTGCAAGTTAAAATAAATTTAGCAGTTTCAAGTTTTCTGCTTTTTATTTTTTCTGCAAGACATCTGTTTTTAATAATCGAAGTTGGCAAAAAAAAATTTGGGGGGGGGGGGGCGAGGGGTGGAAGTAGCTGGCCTTGCCTCGGGTGCAAAATAGTCTGGCGCCGGCCCTGGATAACACATAGCATTGAGCAGGATGATGCAGAGGTAGCTTACCTTTCAGATGTCTAGTCTTGGGTTGAACTATCGACCGGACTATACATTGTCAGGTTGGTGCTTTGCAGGTACGACGATTCATCACCAAGTGTCATCCCTTGGACCAACTATGGTTGATGTTACAGATCCCACAGTGTCTTTCGTGTCGAGTGGGCGAATTATCGCCGGCATACTGACAAGTCGTTAAAGGCGGCAAAAAGGGTTGGCGTCAGGAAGGGCATCCGGCCGTAAAACATTGCTTCAAAAAGGGGACAAAAAAACAACAACAACCACGGTTCCCGAAAAAGGCCAACCCCCGCTTTGTGGGGAAAAATGGCCTCTAAAGGTGGTTTTATACTGACAAGTCACAAATTCCATGCTAAACTTGCAGGGGGCACTGCATCAGAAGCACAGCTGCTCTCCCACAAATTATTCTACCAGCAACTACGTGCTGAATTAACACGACCGATTGCATCCTACCTTGAACCACTTTATTACCTGCACACCAAAGGTGGATGGAGATTATGTTTTAAACTCTGTGTTTGTATGTCTCTTTGTCTGGTTGTCTGTCTGTCTGTTTGTTTGTCTGTTTGTCTGTCCGTTTGTCAGTTTATTTTTCTGAGTGTCTATTTGTCTTGATTGTCTGTTTCTGTGTTTTTTATGTTTTTCTGTTTGGCTGTTTGATTGTCCGTTTGTTTGTCTGTCTGTCTGTTTGTCTGTTTGTCTGACCGTTTGTCAATTTATTTTTCTGAGTGTCTGTTTCTCTGTTTTTCTATTTTTCTGTTTGGCTGTTTGTTTTTATATTTGTCTGTTTGTCTGTGAACAGGGCATCTCAAAACGTTATGGACGAATTCAGACGAAATTTGGCAAAGAGGTAGTGCAGGGACAAGGACAAAATGATTAGATTTTGGTGAAGATCCGGATCCGGATGTGGATCTGAGAATGTTTAAGTAATTATTTACCAGTGAGAGATCAGGTAAAAAACGATACATAGCACGATATGTCAAAGTTGTGGACAGATTCGGACGTAACTTGGTGGAGAGGTTGGGTGTGTGACAAGGAAGAATTGATTAGATTTTGGTGAAGATCCGGATCCGGATCCGGATCGGGATCTGAGAATTTCTTCAGTGATTCTTCACCATTGAGAGATGGGGCAAGAAAACAATATATATCAGGATATGTCAAAACGCTGTGGACGGATTTGGACAAAATTTGGTGGACAGATTGTGTATGTGACAAGAAATAATTGTTTCCATTCTGGTGAAGATCCAAATCCGGATACGAGGATGTTTCATTTTTTAAAAAGTGATTCTTCACCTTTCTGGGATAGCGCCAAGAACGATATCTCAAAAGGTTGTGGATGACTTATTACAAAACGTGCTGGATAAGTTGTAGAAGTGACAAGAAGAAGCCGATTAGATTTTGATTCAGGTTCGAATCCAGATGCGATTTGCGTTCTAGTTACAGTTGCAGTAGCGTTCTTGGTATCAACTCGAGTTACGTGAACAAAATTCGCTAAAAGTCGCCGTTTTGCAGAATGTGATGGCGGCGGTGTGCGCTAAATCTCAGAGACGTCAAGTCCACACAATGAGCATTATTGAAACGCCTGAAAGGTGTTCGTACCTCACTAAAGGTGCACGTGGACAGTAATTCACATTTCCTTCATTATTATACTCCAAATATTCCAATAAGATTGCATCTCATGTTCACATGATGTTTGGGACAATGGGGAAAAGGGAAAGAGACAGGTGAGCATCATTAAGAAATTGATCCTCAAAAAAACAGATACAGGTAGAAGTATAACTTTTGAAAACTTTATGCATCAGCAGTCCGTGAAGAGCTGATCAAAATGAAGTTTCAACAAACCGGAGCGTTTAAGCTCTCTCTTTCTCGTATTAGGTGCCAGGTCACGAAACGTTTCTTCGTCTCATTGATCTCAATGGTAGGAATGAATTATCCTACATTAGCACAGCTGTCAGTCCAGACATCGTCCTTCTGTCATTAAGCAGCGTTATTGCCTCGTTATTGTCATGTTTTCAGGCAGCAGTCGGTGTTGAGAAGCGAAATTGCCACAAGATTTGTTCTGAATGGTAATGAGATTCAAGATCCTGATTTATGCATCTCACTTTTTTTCGGGAAGGGTCTCTGGGAGAGAAGTTAGCCATAGTGACACCCACCTTCGTTCAGGTAACATACATGTATGTTGCGTGCATTAGCATCAAATGACGAGCAGGTATGATTTTAGAAATACAAAAACAATAAAAGAACGACACTCGGTAGACCGCATACCTCCACCCTCCACCAGGGTGAACAGTTTCCGTTTTGTATCCCACTGATGGGCCAGATCTGGATTCGGACCTGAACCAGAATCGAATCGGCTTGTTCTTGTCGCCGAACCAACTCATGCACCTAGTTTTGTTATAACTCATCCACCAACT
Organism: Myxine glutinosa; assembly: GCF_964187855.1. Taxonomy (NCBI): domain Eukaryota; kingdom Metazoa; phylum Chordata; class Myxini; order Myxiniformes; family Myxinidae; genus Myxine; species Myxine glutinosa. The sequence goes on along the minus strand of NC_136267.1, from coordinate 133,818,955 downwards.
TTTGTTATAATTCATCCACAACTTTTTGAAATATCGTGCTATATATCCTATTTTTACCCTATCTCTCAATGGTGAATAATCAGTTAAAAACTTAATAACCCTCGGATCCGGATTCGAATCTTCACCAAAATCGAATCGATTCGTCCTTGTCAAATACCCAGCATAGCCAACAAGTTTCGTCCGTATCCATCCACAACTTTATGAGATATCCTGCTATAGGCCTATATCAGTTTCGGCCATATCTCCCAATGGTCAAGAATCACTTTAAAAATTCTTTGATTTGGATCCGGATTCGAATCTTCACCAAATTGAATCAATATTCCTTGTCACAGACCCAACCTCTCCACCAAATTTCATTGGAATCCGTTTACAACTTTTTGAGATATCCTGTTCAAAGACAGACAAACAGACAGACGGACAGGGGTGAAAACATAACCTCGATCAATCTTCATTTGCGGAGGTAATAATGATCCATGCAGATATCAAAAAATAACGAAATCCATCAAGGCGAGTTTTCATGACCACAAGAGTGCAGTAATACCCGGTTTTGAATGAACCAAAGTGTGAGGCGAGAGGTTAAGGACATACCAGCCTGAAGAAAGGAAAATGCTATGTGAAAGCAACCCACACTAGCCAGCTCTCATTTGATTCATGTAGCCCGAAATGTGTGCACTGCCCACACATCTGCGTCAATAGCGGGGGCTGTTTACTGGGAGATGCAAACGACAAATATGAGTGGCAAGGGATCCGAGTGAAAGCAATGCTCAATGCGATATGGACGTAATCACTGGATGACGATTCGCTTTGTGAATCAAGGTCATTCTGAACCCGCATTTGGAGACGTCTTCCTCCTGATGAAGCTAAATTCCAAATCCTCAACAAGACAACAAGCAACAGAATAGCAGCAAGAAAAGGATTCACACCTCATTGCACAAAATATTTCCATTCCCCAGACATTGTACAAAATATTTCCATTCACATACCCTTGAACAAAATATTTACATTACCATGACATTGCACAAAATATTTCCATTCACATGACATTGCACAAAATATTTCCATTCACATGACATTGCACAAAATATTTCCACTCCCCAGACATTGTACAAAATATTTCCATTCACATGACATTGCACAAAATATTTCCACTCCCCAGACATTGTACAAAATATTTCCATTCACATGACATTGCACAAAATATTTCCATTCCCCAGACATTGTACAAAATATTTCCATTCACATGACATTGCACAAAATATTTCCATTCCCCAGACATTGTACAAAATATTTCCATTCACATGACATTGCACAAAATATTTCCACTCCCCAGACATTGTACAAAATATTTCCATAACCATGACATTGCACAAAATATTTCCATTCCCCAGACATTGTACAAAATATTTCCATTCACATGACATTGCACAAAATATTTCCATTCCCCAGACATTGTACAAAATATTTCCATTCACATGACATTGCACAAAATATTTCCACTCCCCAGACATTGTACAAAATATTTCCATTACCATGACATTGCAAAAAATATTTCCATTCCCCAGACATTGTACAAAATATTTCCATTCACATGCCATTGCACAAAATATTTCCATTCACATGCCATTGCACAAAATATTTCCATTACCATGACATTGCACAAAATATTTCCATTCACATGCCATTGCACAAAATATTTCCATTCACATGACATTGCACAAAATATTTCCATTCCCCAGACATTGTACAAAATATTTCCATTCACATGACATTGCACAAAATATTTCCATTCCCCAGACATTGTACAAAATATTTCCATTCCCCAGACATTGTACAAAATATTTCCATTCACATGCCATTGCACAAAATATTTCCATTACCATGACATTGCACAAAATATTTCCATTCACATGACATTGCACAAAATATTTCCATTCACATGCCATTGCACAAAATATTTCCATTCACATGACATTGCACAAAATATTTCCATTACCATGACATTGCACAAAATATTTCCATTCACATGACATTGCACAAAATATTTCCATTCACATGCCATTGCACAAAATATTTCCATTCACATGACATTGCACAAAATATTTCCATTCCCCAGACATTGTACAAAATATTTCCATTCACATGACATTGCACAAAATATTTCCACTCCCCAGACATTGTACAAAATATTTCCATTACCATGACATTGCACAAAATATTTCCATTCCCCAGACATTGTACAAAATATTTCCATTCCCCAGACATTGTACAAAATATTTCCATTCACATGACATTGCACAAAATATTTCCACTCCCCAGACATTGTACAAAATATTTCCATTACCATGACATTGCACAAAATATTTCCATTCCCCAGACATTGTACAAAATATTTCCATTCACATGACATTGCACAAAATATTTCCACTCCCCAGACATTGTACAAAATATTTCCATTACCATGACATTGCACAAAATATTTCCATTCCCCAGACATTGCACAAAATATTTCCATTCCCCAGACATTGCACAAAATATTTCCATTCACATGCCATTGCACAAAATATTTCCATTCACATGACATTGTACAAAATATTTCCATTCACATGCCATTGCACAAAATATTTCCATTCACATGACATTGTACAAAATATTTCCATTCACATGCCATTGTACAAAATATTTCCATTTACATGACATTCCACAAAATATTTCCATTCACATGACATTGTACAAAATATTTCCATTCACAGGACATTGTACAAAATATTTCCATTCACATGCCATTGCACAAAATATTTCCATTCACATGACATTGTACAAAATATTTCCATTCACATGCCATTGTACAAAATATTTCCATTTACATGACATTCCACAAAATATTTCCATTCACATGACATTGTACAAAATATTTCCATTCACATGACATTGTACAAAATATTTCCATTTACATGACATTCCACAAAATATTTCCATTCACATGACATTGTACAAAATATTTCCATTCACATGACATTGTACAAAATATTTCCATTCACATGCCATTGCACAAAATATTTCCATTCACATGACATTGTACAAAATATTTCCATTCACATGCCATTGTACAAAATATTTCCATTTACATGACATTCCACAAAATATTTCCATTCACATGACATTGTACAAAATATTTCCATTCACATGCCATTGCACAAAATATTTCCATTCCCCAGACATTGTACAAAATATTTCCATTCCCCAGACATTGCACAAAATATTTCCATTCCCCAGACATTGCACAAAATATTTCCATTCCCCAGACATTGCACAAAATATTTCCATTCCCCAGACATTGCACAAAATATTTCCATTCACATGCCATTGCACAAAATATTTCCATTCCCCAGATATTGTACAAAATATTTCCATTCCCCAGACATTGTACAAAACATTTCCATTCCCCAGACATTGTAAAAAAATATTTCCATTCCCCAGACATTGTACAAAATATTTCCATTCCCCAGACATTGTTCAAAATATTTCCATTCACATGCCATTGTACAAAATATTTCCATTACCATGACATTGTACAAAATATTTCCATTCCCCAGACAATGTACAAAATATTTCCATTCACATGACATTGCACAAAATATTTCCATTCACATGCCATTGTACAAAATATTTCCATTCCCCAGACATTGTACAAAATATTCCCATTCCCCAGATATTGAACAAAATATTCCCATTCCCCAGATATTGTACAAAATATTCCCATTCCCCAGATATTGAACAAAATATTTCCATTGCCCATTGTACAAAATATTTCCATTCCCCAGACATTGTACAAAATGTTTCCATTCCCCAGACAATGTACAAAATATTTAATTTCCACAGACATTGTACAAAATATTTACATTCCCCAGACGTTGTACAAAACATTTCCATTCCCCAGACATTGTAAAAAAATATTTACATTCCCCAGACATTGTACAAAACATTTCCATTCCCCAGACATTGTAAAAAAATATTTCCATTCCCCAAACATTGTACAAAATATTTCCATTCCCCAGACATTGTACAAAATATTTCCATTCACATGACATTGCACAAAATATTTCCATTCACATGACATTGCACAAAATATTTCCACTCCCCAGACATTGTACAAAATATTTCCATTCACATGACATTGCACAAAATATTTCCACTCCCCAGACATTGTACAAAATATTTCCATTCACATGCCATTGCACAAAATATTTCCATTCCCCAGATATTGTACAAAATATTTCCATTCACATGCCATTGCACAAAATATTTCCATTCCCCAGACATTGTACAAAATATTTCCATTCCCCAGACATTGCACAAAATATTTCCATTCCCCAGACATTGCACAAAATATTTCCATTCCCCAGACATTGCACAAAATATTTCCATTCCCCAGACATTGCACAAAATATTTCCATTCACATGCCATTGCACAAAATATTTCCATTCCCCAGATATTGTACAAAATATTTCCATTCCCCAGACATTGTACAAAACATTTCCATTCCCCAGACATTGTAAAAAAATATTTCCATTCCCCAGACATTGTACAAAATATTTCCATTCCCCAGACATTGTACAAAATATTTCCATTCACATGCCATTGTACAAAATATTTCCATTACCATGACATTGTACAAATATTTCCATTCCCCAGACAATGTACAAAATATTTCCATTCACATGACATTGCACAAAATATTTCCATTCACATGCCATTGTACAAAATATTTCCATTGCCCAGACATTGTACAAAATATTTCCATTCCCCAGACATTGTACAAAATATTTCCATTCCCCAGACATTGTACAAAATATTTCCATTCACATGCCATTGTACAAAATATTTACATTACCATGACATTGTACAAAATATTCCCATTCCCCAGATATTGAACAAAATATTTCCATTGCCCATTGTACAAAATATTTCCATTCCCCAGACATTGTACAAAATGTTTCCATTCCCCAGACAATGTACAAAATATTTAATTTCCACAGACATTGTACAAAATATTTACATTCCCCAGACGTTGTACAAAACATTTCCATTCCCCAGACATTGTAAAAAAATATTTACATTCCCCAGACATTGTACAAAACATTTCCATTCCCCAGACATTGTAAAAAAATATTTCCATTTCCCAGACATTGTACAAAATATTTCCATTCCACAGACATTGTACAAAATATTTCCGTTCACATGCCATTGTACAAAATATTTCCATTACCATGACATTGTACAAAATATTTCCATTCCCCAGACAATGTACAAAATATTTCCATTCACATGACATTGCACAAAATATTTCCATTCACATGCCATTGTACAAAATATTTACATTCCCCAGACATTGTACAAAATATTTCCATTCCCCAGACATTGTACAAAATATTTCCATTCCCCAGACATTGTACAAAATATTTCCATTCCCTAGACATTGTACAAAATATTTTCATTCACATGCCATTGTACAAATTATTTACATTACCATCACATTGTACAAAATATTTCCATTCCCCAGACATTGTACAAAATATTTCCATTCCCCAGACAATGTAGAAAATATTTAATTTCCACAAACATTGTACAAAATATTTACATTCCCCAGACATTGTACAAAACATTTCCATTCCCCAGACATTGTAAAAAAAATATTTCCATTCCCCAGACATTGAACAAAATATTTCCATTCCCTAGACATTGTACAAAATATTTCCATTCACATGCCATTGTACAAAATATTTCCATTACCATGACATTGTACAAAATATTTCCATTCCCCAGACATTGGACAAAATATTTCCATTCACATGCCATTGCACAAAATATTTCCATTCACATGGCATTGTACAAAATATTTCCATTACCATGACATTGTACAAAATATTTCCATTCACATGCCATTGCACAAAATATTTCCATTCACATGACATTGTACAAAATATTTCCATTCACATGCCATTGTACAAAATATTTCCATTTACATGACATTCCACAAAATATTTCCATTCACATGACATTGTACAAAATATTTCCATTCACATGCCATTGCACAAAATATTTCCATTCCCCAGACATTGTACAAAATATTTCCATTCCCCAGACATTGCACAAAATATTTCCATTCCCCAGACATTGCACAAAATATTTCCATTCCCCAGACATTGCACAAAATATTTCCATTCCCCAGACATTGCACAAAATATTTCCATTCACATGCCATTGCACAAAATATTTCCATTCCCCAGATATTGTACAAAATATTTCCATTCCCCAGACATTGTACAAAACATTTCCATTCCCCAGACATTGTAAAAAAATATTTCCATTCCCCAGACATTGTACAAAATATTTCCATTCCCCAGACATTGTTCAAAATATTTCCATTCACATGCCATTGTACAAAATATTTCCATTACCATGACATTGTACAAAATATTTCCATTCCCCAGACAATGTACAAAATATTTCCATTCACATGACATTGCACAAAATATTTCCATTCACATGCCATTGTACAAAATATTTCCATTCCCCAGACATTGTACAAAATATTCCCATTCCCCAGATATTGAACAAAATATTCCCATTCCCCAGATATTGTACAAAATATTCCCATTCCCCAGATATTGAACAAAATATTTCCATTGCCCATTGTACAAAATATTTCCATTCCCCAGACATTGTACAAAATGTTTCCATTCCCCAGACAATGTACAAAATATTTAATTTCCACAGACATTGTACAAAATATTTACATTCCCCAGACGTTGTACAAAACATTTCCATTCCCCAGACATTGTAAAAAAATATTTACATTCCCCAGACATTGTACAAAACATTTCCATTCCCCAGACATTGTAAAAAAATATTTCCATTCCCCAAACATTGTACAAAATATTTCCATTCCCCAGACATTGTACAAAATATTTCCATTCACATGACATTGCACAAAATATTTCCATTCACATGACATTGCACAAAATATTTCCACTCCCCAGACATTGTACAAAATATTTCCATTCACATGACATTGCACAAAATATTTCCACTCCCCAGACATTGTACAAAATATTTCCATTCACATGCCATTGCACAAAATATTTCCATTCCCCAGATATTGTACAAAATATTTCCATTCACATGCCATTGCACAAAATATTTCCATTCCCCAGACATTGTACAAAATATTTCCATTCCCCAGACATTGCACAAAATATTTCCATTCCCCAGACATTGCACAAAATATTTCCATTCCCCAGACATTGCACAAAATATTTCCATTCCCCAGACATTGCACAAAATATTTCCATTCACATGCCATTGCACAAAATATTTCCATTCCCCAGATATTGTACAAAATATTTCCATTCCCCAGACATTGTACAAAACATTTCCATTCCCCAGACATTGTAAAAAAATATTTCCATTCCCCAGACATTGTACAAAATATTTCCATTCCCCAGACATTGTACAAAATATTTCCATTCACATGCCATTGTACAAAATATTTCCATTACCATGACATTGTACAAATATTTCCATTCCCCAGACAATGTACAAAATATTTCCATTCACATGACATTGCACAAAATATTTCCATTCACATGCCATTGTACAAAATATTTCCATTGCCCAGACATTGTACAAAATATTTCCATTCCCCAGACATTGTACAAAATATTTCCATTCCCCAGACATTGTACAAAATATTTCCATTCACATGCCATTGTACAAAATATTTACATTACCATGACATTGTACAAAATATTCCCATTCCCCAGATATTGAACAAAATATTTCCATTGCCCATTGTACAAAATATTTCCATTCCCCAGACATTGTACAAAATGTTTCCATTCCCCAGACAATGTACAAAATATTTAATTTCCACAGACATTGTACAAAATATTTACATTCCCCAGACGTTGTACAAAACATTTCCATTCCCCAGACATTGTAAAAAAATATTTACATTCCCCAGACATTGTACAAAACATTTCCATTCCCCAGACATTGTAAAAAAATATTTCCATTTCCCAGACATTGTACAAAATATTTCCATTCCACAGACATTGTACAAAATATTTCCGTTCACATGCCATTGTACAAAATATTTCCATTACCATGACATTGTACAAAATATTTCCATTCCCCAGACAATGTACAAAATATTTCCATTCACATGACATTGCACAAAATATTTCCATTCACATGCCATTGTACAAAATATTTACATTCCCCAGACATTGTACAAAATATTTCCATTCCCCAGACATTGTACAAAATATTTCCATTCCCCAGACATTGTACAAAATATTTCCATTCCCTAGACATTGTACAAAATATTTTCATTCACATGCCATTGTACAAATTATTTACATTACCATCACATTGTACAAAATATTTCCATTCCCCAGACATTGTACAAAATATTTCCATTCCCCAGACAATGTACAAAATATTTAATTTCCACAAACATTGTACAAAATATTTACATTCCCCAGACATTGTACAAAACATTTCCATTCCCCAGACATTGTAAAAAAAATATTTCCATTCCCCAGACATTGAACAAAATATTTCCATTCCCTAGACATTGTACAAAATATTTCCATTCACATGCCATTGTACAAAATATTTCCATTACCATGACATTGTACAAAATATTTCCATTCCCCAGACATTGGACAAAATATTTCCATTCACATGCCATTGCACAAAATATTTCCATTCACATGGCATTGTACAAAATATTTCCATTACCATGACATTGTACAAAATATTTCCATTCCCCAGACATTGTACAAAACATTTCCATTCACATGCCATTGGACAAAATATTTCCATTCCCCAGACATTGTACAAAATATTTCCATTCACATGCCATTGCACAAAATATTTCCATTCACATGCCATTGTACAAAATATTCCATTACCATGACATTGTACAAAATATTTCCATTCCCCAGACATTGTACAAAACATTTCCATTCACATGCCATTGGACAAAATATTTCCATTCCCCAGACATTGTACAAAATATTTCCATTCACATGCCATTGTACAAAATATTTCCATTCCCCAGACATTGTACAAAACATTTCCATTCACATTCCATTGGACAAAATATTTCCATTCCCCAGACATTGTACAAAACATTTCCATTCACATGCCATTGGACAAAATATTTCCATTCCCCAGACATTGTACAAAACATTTCCATTCACATGCCATTGGACAAAATATTTCCATTCCCCAGACATTGTACAAAATATTTCCATTCACATGCCATTGCACAAAATATTTCCATTCACATGCCATTGTACAAAATATTTCCATTACCATGACATTGTACAAAATATTTCCATTCCCCAGACATTGTACAAAACATTTCCATTCACATGCCATTGGACAAAATATTTCCATTCCCCAGACATTGTACAAAATATTTCCATTCACATGCCATTGCACAAAATATTTCCATTACCATGACATTGTACAAAATATTTCCATTCCCCAGACATTGTACAAAATATTTCCATTCACATGACATTGCACAAAATATTTCCATTCCCCAGACATTGTACAAAATATTTCCATTCACATGACATTGCACAAAATATTTCCACTCCCCAGACATTCTACAAAATATTTCCATTACCATGACATTGCACAAAATATTTCCATTCCCCAGACATTGTACAAAATATTTCCATTCACATGACATTGCACAAAATATTTCCATTCCCCAAACATTGTACAAAATATTTCCATTCACATGACATTGCACAAAATATTTCCACTCCCCAGACATTGTACAAAATATTTCCATTACCATGACATTGCACAAAATATTTCCATTCCCCAGACATTGTACAAAATATTTCCATTCACATGACATTGCACAAAATATTTCCATTCCCCAGACATTGTACAAAATATTTCCATTCACATGCTATTGTACAAAATATTTCCATTCACATGCCATTGCACAAAATATTTGCATTACCATGACATTGCACAAAATATTTCCACTCCCCAGACATTGTACAAAATATTTCCATTACCATGACATTGCACAAAATATTTCCATTCCCCAGACATTGTACAAAATATTTCCATTCACATGACATTGCACAAAATATTTCCATTCCCCAGACATTGTACAAAATATTTCCATTCACATGCTATTGTACAAAATATTTCCATTCACATGACATTGCACAAAATATTTCCATTCACATGCCATTGCACAAAATATTTGCATTACCATGACATTGCACAAAATATTTCCATTCCCCAGACATTGTACAAAATATTTCCATTCCCCAGACATTGTACAAAATATTTCCATTCACATGCCATTGTACAAAATATTTCCATTCACATGACATTGCACAAAATATTTCCATTCCCCAGACATTGTACAAAATATTTCCATTCCCCAGACATTGTACAAAATATTTCCATTCACATGACATTGCACAAAATATTTCCACTCCCCAGACATTGTACAAAATATTTCCATTACCATGACATTGCACAAAATATTTCCATTCCCCAGACATTGTACAAAATATTTCCATTCACATGACATTGCACAAAATATTTCCACTCCCCAGACATTGTACAAAATATTTCCATTACCATGACATTGCACAAAATATTTCCATTCCCCAGACATTGCACAAAATATTTCCATTCACATGCCATTGCACAAAATATTTCCATTCACATGACATTGTACAAAATATTTCCATTTACATGACATTCCACAAAATATTTCCATTCACATGACATTGTACAAAATATTTCCATTCACATGACATTGTACAAAATATTTCCATTCACATGACATTGCACAAAATATTTCCATTCCCCAGACATTGTACAAAATATTTCCATTCCCCAGACATTGTACAAAATATTTCCATTCACATGACATTGCACAAAATATTTCCACTCCCCAGACATTGTACAAAATATTTCCATTACCATGACATTGCACAAAATATTTCCATTCCCCAGACATTGTACAAAATATTTCCATTCACATGACATTGCACAAAATATTTCCATTCCCCAGACATTGCACAAAATATTTCCATTCACATGCCATTGCACAAAATATTTCCATTCACATGACATTGTACAAAATATTTCCATTCACATGCAATTGCACAAAATATTTCCATTCACATGACATTGTACAAAATATTTCCATTCACATGACATTGTACAAAATATTTCCATTCACATGACATTGTACAAAATATTTCCATTCACATGCCATTGCACAAAATATTTCCATTCACATGACATTGTACAAAATATTTCCATTCACATGCCATTGCACAAAATATTTCCATTCCCCAGACATTGTACAAAATATTTCCATTCCCCAGACATTGCACAAAATATTTCCATTCCCCAGACATTGCACAAAATATTTCCATTCCCCAGACATTGCACAAAATATTTCCATTCCCCAGACATTGCACAAAATATTTCCATTCACATGCCATTGCACAAAATATTTCCATTCCCCAGATATTGTACAAAATATTTCCATTCACATGCCATTGCACAAAATATTTCCATTCCCCAGACATTGCACAAAATATTTCCATTCCCCAGACATTGCACAAAATATTTCCATTCCCCAGACATTGCACAAAATATTTCCATTCACATGCCATTGCACAAAATATTTCCATTCCCCAGACATTGCACAAAATATTTCCATTCACATGCCATTGCACAAAATATTTCCATTCCCCAGATATTGTACAAAATATTTCCATTCCCCAGACATTGTACAAAATATTTCCATTCCCCAGACATTGTAAAAAAATATTTCCATTCCCCAGACATTGTACAAAATATTTCCATTCCCCAGACATTGTACAAAATATTTCCATTCACATGCCATTGTACAAAATATTTCCATTACCATGACATTGTACAAATATTTCCATTCCCCAGACAATGTACAAAATATTTCCATTCACATGACATTGCACAAAATATTTCCATTCACATGCCATTGTACAAAATATTTCCATTGCCCAGACATTGTACAAAATATTTCCATTCCCCAGACATTGTACAAAATATTTCCATTCCCCAGACATTGTACAAAATATTTCCATTCACATGCCATTGTACAAAATATTTACATTACCATGACATTGTACAAAATATTCCCATTCCCCAGATATTGAACAAAATATTTCCATTGCCCATTGTACAAAATATTTCCATTCCCCAGACATTGTACAAAATGTTTCCATTCCCCAGACAATGTACAAAATATTTAATTTCCACAGACATTGTACAAAATATTTACATTCCCCAGACGTTGTACAAAACATTTCCATTCCCCAGACATTGAACAAAATATTTCCATTCCCTAGACATTGTACAAAATATTTCCATTCACATGCCATTGTACAAAATATTTCCATTACCATGACATTGTACAAAATATTTCCATTCCCCAGACATTGGACAAAATATTTCCATTCACATGCCATTGCACAAAATATTTCCATTCACATGGCATTGTACAAAATATTTCCATTACCATGACATTGTACAAAATATTTCCATTCCCCAGACATTGTACAAAACATTTCCATTCACATGCCATTGGACAAAATATTTCCATTCCCCAGACATTGTACAAAATATTTCCATTCACATGCCATTGCACAAAATATTTCCATTCACATGCCATTGTACAAAATATTCCATTACCATGACATTGTACAAAATATTTCCATTCCCCAGACATTGTACAAAACATTTCCATTCACATGCCATTGGACAAAATATTTCCATTCCCCAGACATTGTACAAAATATTTCCATTCACATGCCATTGTACAAAATATTTCCATTCCCCAGACATTGTACAAAACATTTCCATTCACATTCCATTGGACAAAATATTTCCATTCCCCAGACATTGTACAAAACATTTCCATTCACATGCCATTGGACAAAATATTTCCATTCCCCAGACATTGTACAAAACATTTCCATTCACATGCCATTGGACAAAATATTTCCATTCCCCAGACATTGTACAAAATATTTCCATTCACATGCCATTGCACAAAATATTTCCATTCACATGCCATTGTACAAAATATTTCCATTACCATGACATTGTACAAAATATTTCCATTCCCCAGACATTGTACAAAACATTTCCATTCACATGCCATTGGACAAAATATTTCCATTCCCCAGACATTGTACAAAATATTTCCATTCACATGCCATTGCACAAAATATTTCCATTACCATGACATTGTACAAAATATTTCCATTCCCCAGACATTGTACAAAATATTTCCATTCACATGACATTGCACAAAATATTTCCATTCCCCAGACATTCTACAAAATATTTCCATTCACATGACATTGTACAAAATATTTCCATTCACATGACATTGCACAAAATATTTCCACTCCCCAGACATTCTACAAAATATTTCCATTACCATGACATTGCACAAAATATTTCCATTCCCCAGACATTGTACAAAATATTTCCATTCACATGACATTGCACAAAATATTTCCATTCCCCAAACATTGTACAAAATATTTCCATTCACATGACATTGCACAAAATATTTCCACTCCCCAGACATTGTACAAAATATTTCCATTACCATGACATTGCACAAAATATTTCCATTCCCCAGACATTGTACAAAATATTTCCATTCACATGACATTGCACAAAATATTTCCATTCCCCAGACATTGTACAAAATATTTCCATTCACATGCTATTGTACAAAACATTTCCATTCACATGCCATTGCACAAAATATTTGCATTACCATGACATTGCACAAAATATTTCCACTCCCCAGACATTGTACAAAATATTTCCATTACCATGACATTGCACAAAATATTTCCATTCCCCAGACATTGTACAAAATATTTCCATTCACATGACATTGCACAAAATATTTCCATTCCCCAGACATTGTACAAAATATTTCCATTCACATGCTATTGTACAAAATATTTCCATTCACATGACATTGCACAAAATATTTCCATTCACATGCCATTGCACAAAATATTTGCATTACCATGACATTGCACAAAATATTTCCATTCCCCAGACATTGTACAAAATATTTCCATTCCCCAGACATTGTACAAAATATTTCCATTCACATGCCATTGTACAAAATATTTCCATTCACATGACATTGCACAAAATATTTCCATTCCCCAGACATTGTACAAAATATTTCCATTCCCCAGACATTGTACAAAATATTTCCATTCACATGACATTGCACAAAATATTTCCACTCCCCAGACATTGTACAAAATATTTCCATTACCATGACATTGCACAAAATATTTCCATTCCCCAGACATTGTACAAAATATTTCCATTCACATGACATTGCACAAAATATTTCCACTCCCCAGACATTGTACAAAATATTTCCATTACCATGACATTGCACAATATATTTCCATTCCCCAGACATTGCACAAAATATTTCCATTCACATGCCATTGCACAAAATATTTCCATTCACATGACATTGTACAAAATATTTCCATTTACATGACATTCCACAAAATATTTCCATTCACATGACATTGTACAAAATATTTCCATTCACATGACATTGTACAAAATATTTCCATTCACATGACATTGCACAAAATATTTCCATTCCCCAGACATTGTACAAAATATTTCCATTCCCCAGACATTGTACAAAATATTTCCATTCACATGACATTGCACAAAATATTTCCACTCCCCAGACATTGTACAAAATATTTCCATTACCATGACATTGCACAAAATATTTCCATTCCCCAGACATTGTACAAAATATTTCCATTCACATGACATTGCACAAAATATTTCCATTCCCCAGACATTGCACAAAATATTTCCATTCACATGCCATTGCACAAAATATTTCCATTCACATGACATTGTACAAAATATTTCCATTCACATGCAATTGCACAAAATATTTCCATTCACATGACATTGTACAAAATATTTCCATTCACATGACATTGTACAAAATATTTCCATTCACATGACATTGTACAAAATATTTCCATTCACATGCCATTGCACAAAATATTTCCATTCACATGACATTGTACAAAATATTTCCATTCACATGCCATTGCACAAAATATTTCCATTCCCCAGACATTGTACAAAATATTTCCATTCCCCAGACATTGCACAAAATATTTCCATTCCCCAGACATTGCACAAAATATTTCCATTCCCCAGACATTGCACAAAATATTTCCATTCCCCAGACATTGTACAAAATATTTCCATTCACATGACATTGCACAAAATATTTCCACTCCCCAGATATTGTACAAAATATTTCCATTACCATGACATTGCACAAAATATTTCCATTCCCCAGACATTGTACAAAATATTTCCATTCACATGACATTGCACAAAATATTTCCACTCCCCAGACATTGTACAAAATATTTCCATTACCATGACATTGCACAATATATTTCCATTCCCCAGACATTGCACAAAATATTTCCATTCACATGCCATTGCACAAAATATTTCCATTCACATGACATTGTACAAAATATTTCCATTTACATGACATTCCACAAAATATTTCCATTCACATGACATTGTACAAAATATTTCCATTCACATGACATTGTACAAAATATTTCCATTCACATGACATTGCACAAAATATTTCCATTCCCCAGACATTGTACAAAATATTTCCATTCCCCAGACATTGTACAAAATATTTCCATTCACATGACATTGCACAAAATATTTCCACTCCCCAGACATTGTACAAAATATTTCCATTACCATGACATTGCACAAAATATTTCCATTCCCCAGACATTGTACAAAATATTTCCATTCACATGACATTGCACAAAATATTTCCATTCCCCAGACATTGCACAAAATATTTCCATTCACATGCCATTGCACAAAATATTTCCATTCACATGACATTGTACAAAATATTTCCATTCACATGCAATTGCACAAAATATTTCCATTCACATGACATTGTACAAAATATTTCCATTCATATGACATTGTACAAAATATTTCCATTCACATGACATTGTACAAAATATTTCCATTCACATGCCATTGCACAAAATATTTCCATTCACATGACATTGTACAAAATATTTCCATTCACATGCCATTGCACAAAATATTTCCATTCCCCAGACATTGTACAAAATATTTCCATTCCCCAGACATTGCACAAAATATTTCCATTCCCCAGACATTGCACAAAATATTTCCATTACCATGACATTGCACAAAATATTTCCATTCCCCAGACATTGCACAAAATATTTCCATTCACATGCCATTGCACAAAATATTTCCATTCCCCAGACATTGCACAAAATATTTCCATTCACATGCCATTGCACAAAATATTTCCATTCCCCAGATATTGTACAAAATATTTCCATTCCCCAGACATTGTACAAAACATTTCCATTCCCCAGACATTGTAAAAAAATATTTCCATTCCCCAGACATTGTACAAAATATTTCCATTCCCCAGACATTGTACAAAATATTTCCATTCACATGCCATTGTACAAAATATTTCCATTACCATGACATTGTACAAATATTTCCATTCCCCAGACAATGTACAAAATATTTCCATTCACATGACATTGCACAAAATATTTCCATTCACATGCCATTGTACAAAATATTTCCATTGCCCAGACATTGTACAAAATATTTCCATTCCCCAGACATTGTACAAAATATTTCCATTCCCCAGACATTGTACAAAATATTTCCATTCACATGCCATTGTACAAAATATTTACATTACCATGACATTGTACAAAATATTCCCATTCCCCAGATATTGAACAAAATATTTCCATTGCCCATTGTACAAAATATTTCCATTCCCCAGACATTGTACAAAATGTTTCCATTCCCCAGACAATGTACAAAATATTTAATTTCCACAGACATTGTACAAAATATTTACATTCCCCAGACGTTGTACAAAACATTTCCATTCCCCAGACATTGTAAAAAAATATTTACATTCCCCAGACATTGTACAAAACATTTCCATTCCCCAGACATTGTAAAAAAATATTTCCATTTCCCAGACATTGTACAAAATATTTCCATTCCACAGACATTGTACAAAATATTTCCGTTCACATGCCATTGTACAAAATATTTCCATTACCATGACATTGTACAAAATATTTCCATTCCCCAGACAATGTACAAAATATTTCCATTCACATGACATTGCACAAAATATTTCCATTCACATGCCATTGTACAAAATATTTACATTCCCCAGACATTGTACAAAATATTTCCATTCCCCAGACATTGTACAAAATATTTCCATTCCCCAGACATTGTACAAAATATTTCCATTCCCTAGACATTGTACAAAATATTTTCATTCACATGCCATTGTACAAATTATTTACATTACCATCACATTGTACAAAATATTTCCATTCCCCAGACATTGTACAAAATATTTCCATTCCCCAGACAATGTACAAAATATTTAATTTCCACAAACATTGTACAAAATATTTACATTCCCCAGACATTGTACAAAACATTTCCATTCCCCAGACATTGTAAAAAAAATATTTCCATTCCCCAGACATTGAACAAAATATTTCCATTCCCTAGACATTGTACAAAATATTTCCATTCACATGCCATTGTACAAAATATTTCCATTACCATGACATTGTACAAAATATTTCCATTCCCCAGACATTGGACAAAATATTTCCATTCACATGCCATTGCACAAAATATTTCCATTCACATGGCATTGTACAAAATATTTCCATTACCATGACATTGTACAAAATATTTCCATTCCCCAGACATTGTACAAAACATTTCCATTCACATGCCATTGGACAAAATATTTCCATTCCCCAGACATTGTACAAAATATTTCCATTCACATGCCATTGCACAAAATATTTCCATTCACATGCCATTGTACAAAATATTCCATTACCATGACATTGTACAAAATATTTCCATTCCCCAGACATTGTACAAAACATTTCCATTCACATGCCATTGGACAAAATATTTCCATTCCCCAGACATTGTACAAAATATTTCCATTCACATGCCATTGTACAAAATATTTCCATTCCCCAGACATTGTACAAAACATTTCCATTCACATTCCATTGGACAAAATATTTCCATTCCCCAGACATTGTACAAAACATTTCCATTCACATGCCATTGGACAAAATATTTCCATTCCCCAGACATTGTACAAAACATTTCCATTCACATGCCATTGGACAAAATATTTCCATTCCCCAGACATTGTACAAAATATTTCCATTCACATGCCATTGCACAAAATATTTCCATTCACATGCCATTGTACAAAATATTTCCATTACCATGACATTGTACAAAATATTTCCATTCCCCAGACATTGTACAAAACATTTCCATTCACATGCCATTGGACAAAATATTTCCATTCCCCAGACATTGTACAAAATATTTCCATTCACATGCCATTGCACAAAATATTTCCATTACCATGACATTGTACAAAATATTTCCATTCCTCAGACATTGTACAAAATATTTCCATTCACATGACATTGCACAAAATATTTCCATTCCCCAGACATTGTACAAAATATTTCCATTCACATGACATTGCACAAAATATTTCCACTCCCCAGACATTGTACAAAATATTTCCATTACCATGACATTGCACAAAATATTTCCATTCCCCAGACATTGTACAAAATATTTCCATTCACATGACATTGCACAAAATATTTCCATTCCCCAGACATTGTACAAAATATTTCCATTCACATGCTATTGTACAAAATATTTCCATTCACATGACATTGCACAAAATATTTCCATTCACATGCCATTGCACAAAATATTTGCATTACCATGACATTGCACAAAATATTTCCATTCCCCAGACATTGTACAAAATATTTCCATTCCCCAGACATTGTACAAAATATTTCCATTCACATGCCATTGTACAAAATATTTCCATTCACATGACATTGCACAAAATATTTCCATTCCCCAGACATTGTACAAAATATTTCCATTCACATGACATTGCACAAAATATTTCCACTCCCCAGACATTGTACAAAATATTTCCATTACCATGACATTGCACAAAATATTTCCATTCACATGCCATTGCACAAAATATTTCCACTCCCCAGACATTGCACAAAATATTTCCATTCCCCAGACATTGCACAAAATATTTCCATTCACATGCCATTGCACAAAATATTTCCATTCCCCAGACATTGCACAAAATATTTCCATTCACATGCCATTGCACAAAATATTTCCACTCCCCAGACATTGCACAAAATATTTCCATTCCCCAGACATTGCACAAAATATTTCCATTCACATGCCATTGCACAAAATATTTCCATTCCCCAGACATTGCACAAAATATTTCCATTCACATGACATTGTACAAAATATTTCCATTCACATGCCATTGCACAAAATATTTCCATTCACATGACATTGTACAAAATATTTCCATTCACATGCCATTGCACAAAATATTTCCATTCACATGACATTGTACAAAATATTTCCATTTACATGACATTCCACAAAATATTTCCATTCACATGACATTGTACAAAATATTTCCATTCACATGACATTGCACAAAATATTTCCATTCCCCAGACATTGTACAAAATATTTCCATTCCCCAGACATTGTACAAAATATTTCCATTCACATGACATTGCACAAAATATTTCCACTCCCCAGACATTGTACAAAATATTTCCATTACCATGACATTGCACAAAATATTTCCATTCCCCAGACATTGTACAAAATATTTCCATTCACATGACATTGCACAAAATATTTCCATTCCCCAGACATTGCACAAAATATTTCCATTCACATGCCATTGCACAAAATATTTCCATTCCCCAGACATTGTACAAAATATTTCCATTCACATGCCATTGCACAAAATATTTCCATTCACATGACATTGTACAAAATATTTCCATTCACATGCCATTGCACAAAATATTTCCATTCACATGACATTGTACAAAATATTTCCATTCACATGACATTGCACAAAATATTTCCATTCCCCAGACATTGCACAAAATATTTCCATTCACATGACATTGTACAAAATATTTCCATTCACATGACATTGCACAAAATATTTCCATTCCCCAGACATTGTACAAAATATTTCCATTCACATGACATTGCACAAAATATTTCCATTCCCCAGACATTGCACAAAATATTTCCATTCACATGACATTGTACAAAATATTTCCATTCACATGCCATTGCACAAAATATTTCCATTCACATGACATTGTACAAAATATTTCCATTCACATGCCATTGCACAAAATATTTCCATTCACATGCCATTGTACAAAATATTTCCACTCCCCAGACATTGTACAAAATATTTCCATTCCCCAGACATTGCACAAAATATTTCCATTCCCCAGACATTGCACAAAATATTTCCATTCCCCAGACATTGCACAAAATATTTCCATTCCCCAGACATTGCACAAAATATTTCCATTCACATGCCATTGCACAAAATATTTCCATTCCCCAGACATTGCACAAAATATTTCCATTCCCCAGACATTGCACAAAATATTTCCATTCCCCAGACATTGTACAAAATATTTCCATTCCCCAGACATTGTACAAAACATTTCCATTCCCCAGACATTGTAAAAAAATATTTCCATTCCCCAGACATTGTACAAAATATTTCCATTCCCCAGACATTGTACAAAATATTTCCATTCACATGCCATTGTACAAAATATTTCCATTACCATGACATTGTACAAATATTTCCATTCCCCAGACAATGTACAAAATATTTCCATTCACATGACATTGCACAAAATATTTCCATTCACATGCCATTGTACAAAATATTTCCATTGCCCAGACATTGTACAAAATATTTCCATTCCCCAGACATTGTACAAAATATTTCCATTCCCCAGACATTGTATAAAATATTCCCATTCCCCAGATATTGAACAAAATATTTCCATTGCCCATTGTACAAAATATTTCCATTCCCCAGACATTGTACAAAATGTTTCCATTCCCCAGACAATGTACAAAATATTTAATTTCCACAGACATTGTACAAAATATTTACATTCCCCAGACGTTGTACAAAACATTTCCATTCCCCAGACATTGTAAAAAAATATTTACATTCCCCAGACATTGTACAAAACATTTCCATTCCCCAGACATTGTAAAAAAATATTTCCATTTCCCAGACATTGTACAAAATATTTCCATTCCCCAGACATTGTACAAAATATTTCCGTTCACATGCCATTGTACAAAATATTTCCATTACCATGACATTGTACAAAATATTTCCATTCCCCAGACAATGTACAAAATATTTCCATTCACATGACATTGCACAAAATATTTCCATTCACATGCCATTGTACAAAATATTTACATTCCCCAGACATTGTACAAAATATTTCCATTCCCCAGACATTGTACAAAATATTTCCATTCCCCAGACATTGTACAAAATATTTCCATTCCCTAGACATTGTACAAAATATTTTCATTCACATGCCATTGTACAAATTATTTACATTACCATCACATTGTACAAAATATTTCCATTCCCCAGAGATTGTACAAAATATTTCCATTCCCCAGACAATGTACAAAATATTTAATTTCCACAAACATTGTACAAAATATTTACATTCCCCAGACATTGTACAAAACATTTCCATTCCCCAGACATTGTAAAAAAAATATTTCCATTCCACAGACATTGAACAAAATATTTCCATTCCCTAGACATTGTACAAAATATTTCCATTCACATGCCATTGTACAAAATATTTCCATTACCATGACATTGTACAAAATATTTCCATTCCCCAGACATTGGACAAAATATTTCCATTCACATGCCATTGCACAAAATATTTCCATTCACATGGCATTGTACAAAATATTTCCATTACCATGACATTGTACAAAATATTTCCATTCCCCAGACATTGTACAAAACATTTCCATTCACATGCCATTGGACAAAATATTTCCATTCCCCAGACATTGTACGAAATATTTCCATTCACATGCCATTGCACAAAATATTTCCATTCACATGGCATTGTACAAAATATTTCCATTACCATGACATTGTACAAAATATTTCCATTCCCCAGACATTGTACAAAACATTTCCATTCACATGCCATTGGACAAAATATTTCCATTCCCCAGACATTGTACGAAATATTTCCATTCACATGCCATTGCACAAAATATTTCCATTCACATGCCATTGTACAAAATATTTCCATTACCATGACATTGTACAAAATATTTCCATTCCCCAGACATTGTACAAAACATTTCCATTCACATGCCATTGGACAAAATATTTCCATTCCCCAGACATTGTACAAAATATTTCCATTCACATGCCATTGCACAAAATATTTCCATTACCATGACATTGTACAAAATATTTCCATTCCCCAGACATTGTACAAAATATTTCCATTCACATGACATTGTACAAAATATTTCCATTCCCCAGATATTGTACAAAAATATTTCCATTTCCTATTGTACAAAATATTTCCATTTTTTTTTTTTGTTTTTTTGTTTTTTTGTATACAAGATCGAGGCTCGTGAAAGAGCTAACATTAATCACACAAAAAGACAAACCGACACACAAAACACAAAAATCAAGGGGAGCGGCAGACAAGATTGGGAGAGAGCGGGAAGGACACAAACACAACATTTGAGAGCAGGGACATCGGGAGGACTTGGGGCGAGGTGGGAGAGGAATAAAACATATGAACACTGCAAGGACTCTGGGGTGAATTACCGGGGGTAGAAAAGATCAAGGTTTTCGATGGGGGAAGATAAGAGATGGTGATGAACAGCTGTTTTAAAGACCTGGATGGAGGAGTGGGATTGAAGGGAGTGGGGGAGTTTGTTCCAGAGGCGGGAGAAAAGGGGAATGAAAGAGTGAAGGTGAGCAGAGAGCCTAGACTTTGGCAGTTTAACCATAAGAGGGTTGCAGGCAGATCTTGTGCGACCTGAAGGAATATTGGGGGGACAGAGCACAGAGAGAGCTGGGGGAGCAAGGCCGGAGAGGAGTCGGTAGAAGACAGAAAGACCACCAACCTGCCTGCGGTGAGTGAGTGAAAGGCCCTCGGAGTTGACTACATCGCAGGAGATTCCAATGATTCTGAAAGCTTTGGCCTCAACAGCGTGAAGCCGAGCAAGGTGTGAGGCAGGAGCACCAGCCCAGAGGGGGGAACAGTATTCCATTGAGCTGCGGATGAAAGCCTTGTATGTGGTGAGGAGCTCAGGTGTGCCAAGGAAGGACTTCACACGACGGAGGATGCCCAGTCGGCGACTGGCTTTGGAGGCCAGCTTGGAAATGTGGTTTTCCCAAGAAAGATCATGGCAGATAGTGAGACCCAAAAGCTTGAGCGACAGAACTTCTTGGAGAGGATTGTTGAGAAAGTAGATGGGAGGGTTGTCCAGTCGGTCCTTTCGGAGAGACATTGTAAGAGTGTGAGATTTGTCAGGATTGAAAGACATGTTCCACTTGTTTGACCAGTCTGTGATTTTGTCCAGGTCTGCAGAGAGTGAGAAGGCTGCAGACTGCCGATCTGAGGGATGAGGAATGGAGCGGCAGATAGTGGAGTCATCAGCAAAGAGATAGAGAGGATTTTCCAGAGAGTCGGAGAGATCATTGATGAAGACCAGAAATAGCACAGGGCCCAGAACACTACCTTGGGGAACTCCAGCCAGAACAGGAAGGGAAGATGAGAGAAATCCATTCAGGGCCACACGTTGCCTACGACCAGAGAGGAAATCCGCAAGCCATGAGTGGAGATTTCCTTGAATACCATAGGAGGTGAGTTTGGTGAGCAGAGCTGGGTGCCAGACCGTATCGAAGGCACGCGATATGTCAAGTGAGACAGCTCTGATTTCCTGTTTGGCATTGAGGACCTCCATCTATTGTTGAGACAGCAGAAGCAACATGTCCAGAGTAGAATGACCTGGTCTGAATCCAAATTGATGATCAGAGATCAAGCCATTGGAGAAGAGGAAGGATTTGATATCTGAAGCAATGATGGAATCCATGACCTTGCTGATAATTGGGAGCAGGCTGATTGGTCTGTAGTTGCAAGGATCTGTTTTTGCACCTTTTTTGTGTAAAGCGGTAATGTTTGCTGATTTCCAAGATGCTGGCAGATGACCTTGATCAAAAGAGAGGGGGAAAAGAACAGAGAGAGGGTGAGATAGAGTGGCAGAGCAGGCTTTTAGGACCCGAGGGCTGATGCCATCTGGTCCAGTTGCAGAATCAGAGTCGAGGTTTGATAAAAACTTCTCCACCTTGTCAGGAGAGAAGGACACAGAGTCCAGGAGCAGTTGGGTTCGACTGGGAAAGGTGGGAACAGAGAGAGATGGGTTTGGGACACAAGATTTTGAGGCAAACACAGAGTTGAGGCATTCGGCTTTGTCACGTGCGGTGTCAACTGTGCAGCCATTTGAGGTAAGGGAGGGGATGGAGGGGGAACAAACACCAGAAACGGATTTGACCAGACGCCACCAGGATTTGGAGGAAGGAGACAGGTTTGAGAGTTCAATCTTGAATGTGGAGAGATAGTGCTTCCTGGCACTCCTGAGGGTAGAAACACACTTGTTTCGAGCTTGATGGATTTCCCAGACATTGTACAAAATATTTCCATTCACATGCCATTGTACAAAATATTTCCATTCCCCAGACATTGTACAAAATATTTCCATTTCCCAGACATTGTCCAAAATATTTCCATTCCCCTAGACAATGTACAAAATATTTCCATTCCCCAGACATTGTACAAAATATTTCCATTCCTCAGACATTGTACAAAATATTTCCATTCACATGCTATTGTACAAAATATTTATATTCCCCAGACATTGTACAAAATATTTCCATTCCCCAGACATTGTACAAAATATTTCCATTCCCCAGACAATGTACAAAATATTCCATTCCCCAGACATTGTACAAAATATTTCAATTCACATGCCATTGTACAAAATATTTCCATTCACATGCCATTGTACAAAATATTTCCATTACAATGACATTGTACAAAATATTTCCATTACAATGACATTGTACAAAATATTTCCATTCCCCAGACAATGTACAAAATATTTCCATTCCCCAGATATTGTACATAATATTTCCATTCCCCAGACATTGTACAAAATATTTCCATTCACATGCTATTGTACAAAATATTTCAATTCCCCAGACATTGTACAAAATATTTCCATTCCCCAGACATTGTACAAAATATTTCCATTCCCCAGACAATGTACAAAATATTTCCATTCCCTCGACAATGTACAAAATATTCCATTCCCCAGACATTGTACAAAATATTTCCATTCCCCAGACAATGTACATAATATTCCATTCCCCAGACATTGTACAAAATATTTCCATTCCCTAGACATTGTACAAAATATTTTCATTCACATGCCATTGTACAAATTATTTACATTACCATCACATTGTACAAAATATTTCCATTCCCCAGACATTGTACAAAATATTTCCATTCCCCAGACAATGTACAAAATATTTAATTTCCACAAACATTGTACAAAACATTTCCATTCCCCAGACATTGTAAAAAAAATATTTCCATTCCCCAGACATTGAACAAAATATTTCCATTCCCTAGACATTGTACAAAATATTTCCATTCACATGCCATTGTACAAAATATTTCCATTACCATGACATTGTACAAAATATTTCCATTCCCCAGACATTGGACAAAATATTTCCATTCACATGCCATTGCACAAAATATTTCCATTCACATGGCATTGTACAAAATATTTCCATTACCATGACATTGTACAAAATATTTCCATTCCCCAGACATTGTACAAAACATTTCCATTCACATGCCATTGGACAAAATATTTCCATTCCCCAGACATTGTACAAAATATTTCCATTCACATGCCATTGCACAAAATATTTCCATTCACATGCCATTGTTCAAAATATTTCCATTACCATGACATTGTACAAAATATTTCCATTCCCCAGACATTGTACAAAACATTTCCATTCACATGCCATTGGACAAAATATTTCCATTCCCCAGACATTGTACAAAATATTTCCATTCACATGCCATTGCACAAAATATTTCCATTCACATGCCATTGTACAAAATATTTCCATTACCATGACATTGTACAAAATATTTCCATTCCCCAGACATTGTACAAAACATTTCCATTCACATGCCATTGGACAAAATATTTCCATTCCCCAGACATTGTACAAAATATTTCCATTCACATGCCATTGCACAAAATATTTCCATTACCATGACATTGTACAAAATATTTCCATTCACATGACATTGTACAAAATATTTCCATTCCCCAGATATTGTACAAAAATATTTCCATTTCCTATTGTACAAAATATTTCCATTTTTTTTTTTTGTTTTTTTGTTTTTTTGTATACAAGATCGAGGCTCGTGAAAGAGCTAACATTAATCACACAAAAAGACAAACCGACACACAAAACACAAAAATCAAGGGGAGCGGCAGACAAGATTGGGAGAGAGCGGGAAGGACACAAACACAACATTTGAGAGCAGGGACATCGGGAGGACTTGGGGCGAGGTGGGAGAGGAATAAAACATATGAACACTGCAAGGACTCTGGGGTGAATTACCGGGGGTAGAAAAGATCAAGGTTTTCGATGGGGGAAGATAAGAGATGGTGATGAACAGCTGTTTTAAAGACCTGGATGGAGGAGTGGGATTGAAGGGAGTGGGGGAGTTTGTTCCAGAGGCGGGAGAAAAGGGGAATGAAAGAGTGAAGGTGAGCAGAGAGCCTAGACTTTGGCAGTTTAACCATAAGAGGGTTGCAGGCAGATCTTGTGCGACCTGAAGGAATATTGGGGGGACAGAGCACAGAGAGAGCTGGGGGAGCAAGGCCGGAGAGGAGTCGGTAGAAGACAGAAAGACCACCAACCTGCCTGCGGTGAGTGAGTGAAAGGCCCTCGGAGTTGACTACATCGCAGGAGATTCCAATGATTCTGAAAGCTTTGGCCTCAACAGCGTGAAGCCGAGCAAGGTGTGAGGCAGGAGCACCAGCCCAGAGGGAGGAACAGTATTCCATTGAGCTGCGGATGAAAGCCTTGTATGTGGTGAGGAGCTCAGGTGTGCCAAGGAAGGACTTCACACGACGGAGGATGCCCAGTCGGCGACTGGCTTTGGAGGCCAGCTTGGAAATGTGGTTTTCCCAAGAAAGATCATGGCAGATAGTGAGACCCAAAAGCTTGAGCGACAGAACTTCTTGGAGAGGATTGTTGAGAAAGTAGATGGGAGGGTTGTCCAGTCGGTCCTTTCGGAGAGACATTGTAAGAGTGTGAGATTTGTCAGGATTGAAAGACATGTTCCACTTGTTTGACCAGTCTGTGATTTTGTCCAGGTCTGCAGAGAGTGAGAAGGCTGCAGACTGCCGATCTGAGGGATGAGGAATGGAGCGGCAGATAGTGGAGTCATCAGCAAAGAGATAGAGAGGATTTTCCAGAGAGTCGGAGAGATCATTGATGAAGACCAGAAATAGCACAGGGCCCAGAACACTACCTTGGGGAACTCCAGCCAGAACAGGAAGGGAAGATGAGAGAAATCCATTCAGGGCCACACGTTGCCTACGACCAGAGAGGAAATCCGCAAGCCATGAGTGGAGATTTCCCTGAATACCATAGGAGGTGAGTTTGGTGAGCAGAGCTGGGTGCCAGACCGTATCGAAGGCACGCGATATGTCAAGTGAGACAGCTCTGATTTCCTGTTTGGCATTGAGGACCTCCATCTATTGTTGAGACAGCAGAAGCAACATGTCCAGAGTAGAATGACCTGGTCTGAATCCAAATTGATGATCAGAGATCAAGCCATTGGAGAAGAGGAAGGATTTGATATCTGAAGCAATGATGGAATCCATGACCTTGCTGATAATTGGGAGCAGGCTGATTGGTCTGTAGTTGCAAGGATCTGTTTTTGCACCTTTTTTGTGTAAAGCGGTAATGTTTGCTGATTTCCAAGATGCTGGCAGATGACCTTGATCAAAAGAGAGGGGGAAAAGAACAGAGAGAGGGTGAGATAGAGTGGCAGAGCAGGCTTTTAGGACCCGAGGGCTGATGCCATCTGGTCCAGTTGCAGAATCAGAGTCGAGGTTTGATAAAAACTTCTCCACCTTGTCAGGAGAGAAGGACACAGAGTCCAGGAGCAGTTGGGTTCGACTGGGAAAGGTGGGAACAGAGAGAGATGGGTTTGGGACACAAGATTTTGAGGCAAACACAGAGTTGAGGCATTCGGCTTTGTCACGTGCGGTGTCAACTGTGCAGCCATTTGAGGTAAGGGAGGGGATGGAGGGGGAACAAACACCAGAAACTGATTTGACCAGACGCCACCAGGATTTGGAGGAAGGAGACAGGTTTGAGAGTTCAATCTTGAATGTGGAGAGATAGTGCTTCCTGGCACTCCTGAGGGTAGAAACACACTTGTTTCGAGCTTGATGGATTTCCCAGACATTGTACAAAATATTTCCATTCACATGCCATTGTACAAAATATTTCCATTCCCCAGACATTGTACAAAATATTTCCATTCCCCAGACATTGTCCAAAATATTTCCATTCCCCTAGACAATGTACAAAATATTTCCATTCCCCAGACATTGTACAAAATATTTCCATTCCTCAGACATTGTACAAAATATTTCCATTCACATGCTATTGTACAAAATATTTATATTCCCCAGACATTGTACAAAATATTTCCATTCCCCAGACATTGTACAAAATATTTCCATTCCCCAGACAATGTACAAAATATTCCATTCCCCAGACATTGTACAAAATATTTCAATTCACATGCCATTGTACAAAATATTTCCATTCACATGCCATTGTACAAAATATTTCCATTACAATGACATTGTACAAAATATTTCCATTACAATGACATTGTACAAAATATTTCCATTCCCCAGACAATGTACAAAATATTTCCATTCCCCAGATATTGTACATAATATTTCCATTCCCCAGACATTGTACAAAATATTTCCATTCACATGCTATTGTACAAAATATTTCAATTCCCCAGACATTGTACAAAATATTTCCATTCCCCAGACATTGTACAAAATATTTCCATTCCCCAGACAATGTACAAAATATTTCCATTCCCTCGACAATGTACAAAATATTCCATTCCCCAGACATTGTACAAAATATTTCCATTCCCCAGACAATGTACATAATATTCCATTCCCCAGACATTGTACAAAATATTTCAATTCACATGCCATTGTACAAAATATTTCCATTCACATGCCATTGTACGAAATATTTCCATTCACATGCCATTGTACAAAATATTTCCATTCACATGCCATTGTACGAAATATTTCCATTACAATGACATTGTACAAAATATTTCCATTCCCCAGACAATGTACAAAATATTTCCATTCACATGCTATTGTACAAAATATTTCCATTCCCCAGACATTGTACAAAATATTTCCATTCACATGCTATTGTACAAAATATTTCCATTCCCCAGACATTGTACAAAATATTTCCATTCACATGACATTGTACAAAATATTTCCATTCCCCAGACATTGTGCAAAATATTTCCATTCCCCAGACAATGTACATAATATTCCATTCCCCAGACATTGTACAAAATATTTCAATTCACATGCCATTGTACAAAATATTTCCATTCACATGCCATTGTACGAAATATTTCCATTCACATGCCATTGTACAAAATATTTCCATTACAATGACATTGTACAAAATATTTCCATTCCCCAGACAATGTACAAAATATTTCCATTCACATGCTATTGTACACAATATTTCCATTCCCCAGACATTGTACAAAATATTTCCATTCCCCAGACATTGAACAAAATATTTCCATTCACATGCCATTGTACGAAATATTTCCATTACAATGACATTGTACAAAATATTTCCATTCCCCAGACAATGTACAAAATATTTCCATTCACAATCATGCTATTGTACAAAATATTTCCATTCCCCAGACATTGTACAAAATATTTCCATTCACATGCTATTGTACAAAATATTTCCATTCCCCAGACATTGTACAAAATATTTCCATTCACATGACATTGTACAAAATATTTCCATTCCCCAGACATTGTACAAAATATTTCCATTCACATGCCATTGGACAAAATATTTCCATTCCCCAGACATTGTACAAAATATTTCCATTCACATGACATTGTACAAAATATTTCCATTCCCCAGACATTGTACAAAATATTTCCATTCACATGCTATTGTACAAAATATTTCCATTCCCCAGACATTGTACAAAATATTTCCATTCCCCAGACAATGTACAAAATATTCCATTCCCCAGACATTGTACAAAATATTTCAATTCACATGACATTGTACAAAATATTTCCATTCCCCAGACATTGTACAAAATATTTCCATTCACATGCCATTGTACAAAATATTTCCATTCACATGACATTGTACAAAATATTTCCATTCCCCAGACATTGTACAAAATATTTCCATTCACATGACATTGTGCAAAATATTTCCATTCCTCAGACATTGTACAAAATATTTCCATTCACATGACATTGTACAAAATATTTCCATTCCCCAGACATTGTACAAAATATTTCCATTCACATGACATAGTGCAAAATATTTCCATTCCCCAGACATTGTACAAAATATTTCCATTCACATGACATAGTGCAAAATATTTCCATTCCCCAGACATTGTACAAAATATTTCCATTCCCCAGACAATGTACAAAATATTCCATTCCCCAGACATTGTACAAAATATTTCAATTCACATGCCATTGTACAAAATATTTCCATTCACATGACATTGTACAAAATATTTCCATTCCCCAGACATTGTACAAAATATTTCCATTCACATGACATTGCACAAAATATTTCCATTCACATGACATTGCACAAAATATTTCCATTCCCCAGACATTGTACAAAATATTTCCATTCCCCAGACAATGTCCAAAATATTCCATTCCCCAGACATTGTACAAAATATTTCAATTCACATGACATTGTACAAAATATTTCCATTCCCCAGACATTGTACAAAATATTTCCATTCACATGCCATTGTACAAAATATTTCCATTCACATGACATTGTACAAAATATTTCCATTCCCCAGACATTGTACAAAATATTTCCATTCACATGACATTGTGCAAAATATTTCCATTCCCCAGACATTGTACAAAATATTTCCATTCACATGACATTGTACAAAATATTTCCATTCCCCAGACATTGTACAAAATATTTCCATTCACATGACATTGTGCAAAATATTTCCATTCCCCAGACATTGTACAAAATATTTCCATTCACATGACATAGTGCAAAATATTTC
This sequence comes from Myxine glutinosa, assembly GCF_964187855.1. Taxonomy (NCBI): domain Eukaryota; kingdom Metazoa; phylum Chordata; class Myxini; order Myxiniformes; family Myxinidae; genus Myxine; species Myxine glutinosa. The sequence goes on along the minus strand of NC_136267.1, from coordinate 133,787,209 downwards.
CATTCCCCAGACATTGTACAAAATATTTCCATTCACATGACATAGTGCAAAATATTTCCATTCCCCAGACATTGTACAAAATATTTCCATTCCCCAGACATTGTACAAAATATTTCCATTCCCCAGACATTGTACAAAATATTTCCATTCCCCAGACATTGTACAAAATATTTCCATTCCCCAGACATTGTACAAAATATTTCCATTCACATGCCATTGTACAAAATATTTCCATTCACATGACATTGTACAAAATATTTCCATTCCCCAGACATTGTACAAAATATTTCCATTCACATGACATTGTGCAAAATATTTCCATTCCCCAGACATTGTACAAAATATTTCCATTCACATGACATTGTACAAAATATTTCCATTCCCCAGACATTGTACAAAATATTTCCATTCACATGACATTGTGCAAAATATTTCCATTCCCCAGACATTGTACAAAATATTTCCATTCACATGACATAGTGCAAAATATTTCCATTCCCCAGACATTGTACAAAATATTTCCATTCACATGACATAGTGCAAAATATTTCCATTCCCCAGACATTGTACAAAATATTTCCATTCCCCAGACATTGTACAAAATATTTCCATTCACATGACATTGTACAAAATATTTCCATTCCCCAGACATTGTACAAAATATTTCCATTCCCCAGACAATGTACAAAATATTCCATTCCCCAGACATTGTACAAAATATTTCAATTCACATGCCATTGTACAAAATATTTCCATTCACATGACATTGTACAAAATATTTCCATTCCCCAGACATTGTACAAAATATTTCCATTCACATGACATTGCACAAAATATTTCCATTCACATGACATTGCACAAAATATTTCCATTACCATGACATTGCACAAAATATTTCCATTCCCCAGACATTGTACAAAATATTTCCATTCACATGACATTGCACAAAATATTTCCATTCCCCAGACATTGTACAAAATATTTCCATTCCCCAGACAATGTACAAAATATTCCATTCCCCAGACATTGTACAAAATATTTCAATTCACATGACATTGTACAAAATATTTCCATTCCCCAGACATTGTACAAAATATTTCCATTCACATGCCATTGTACAAAATATTTCCATTCACATGACATTGTACAAAATATTTCCATTCCCCAGACATTGTACAAAATATTTCCATTCACATGACATTGTGCAAAATATTTCCATTCCCCAGACATTGTACAAAATATTTCCATTCACATGACATTGTACAAAATATTTCCATTCCCCAGACATTGTACAAAATATTTCCATTCACATGACATCGTGCAAAATATTTCCATTCCCCAGACATTGTACAAAATATTTCCATTCACATGACATAGTGCAAAATATTTCCATTCCCCAGACATTGTACAAAATATTTCCATTCCCCAGACATTGTACAAAATATTTCCATTCACATGACATTGTACAAAATATTTCAATTCACATGACATTGTACAAAATATTTCCATTCCCCAGACATTGTACAAAATATTTCCATTCACATGCCATTGTACAAAATATTTCCATTCACATGACATTGTACAAAATATTTCCATTCCCCAGATATTGTACAAAATATTTCCATTCACATGACATTGTGCAAAATATTTCCATTCCCCAGACATTGTACAAAATATTTCCATTCACATGACATTGTACAAAATATTTCCATTCCCCAGACATTGTACAAAATATTTCCATTCACATGACATAGTGCAAAATATTTCCATTCCCCAGACATTGTACAAAATATTTCCATTCACATGACATAGTGCAAAATATTTCCATTCCCCAGACATTGTACAAAATATTTCCATTCCCCAGACATTGTACAAAATATTTCCATTCCCCAGACAATGTACAAAATATTTCCATTCCCTCGACAATGTACAAAATATTCCATTCCCCAGACATTGTACAAAATATTTCCATTCCCCAGACAATGTACATAATATTCCATTCCCCAGACATTGTACAAAATATTTCCATTCCCTAGACATTGTACAAAATATTTTCATTCACATGCCATTGTACAAATTATTTACATTACCATCACATTGTACAAAATATTTCCATTCCCCAGACATTGTACAAAATATTTCCATTCCCCAGACAATGTACAAAATATTTAATTTCCACAAACATTGTACAAAATATTTACATTCCCCAGACATTGTACAAAACATTTCCATTCCCCAGACATTGTAAAAAAAATATTTCCATTCCCCAGACATTGAACAAAATATTTCCATTCCCTAGACATTGTACAAAATATTTCCATTCACATGCCATTGTACAAAATATTTCCATTACCATGACATTGTACAAAATATTTCCATTCCCCAGACATTGGACAAAATATTTCCATTCACATGCCATTGCACAAAATATTTCCATTCACATGGCATTGTACAAAATATTTCCATTACCATGACATTGTACAAAATATTTCCATTCCCCAGACATTGTACAAAACATTTCCATTCACATGCCATTGGACAAAATATTTCCATTCCCCAGACATTGTACAAAATATTTCCATTCACATGCCATTGCACAAAATATTTCCATTCACATGCCATTGTTCAAAATATTTCCATTACCATGACATTGTACAAAATATTTCCATTCCCCAGACATTGTACAAAACATTTCCATTCACATGCCATTGGACAAAATATTTCCATTCCCCAGACATTGTACAAAATATTTCCATTCACATGCCATTGCACAAAATATTTCCATTCACATGCCATTGTACAAAATATTTCCATTACCATGACATTGTACAAAATATTTCCATTCCCCAGACATTGTACAAAACATTTCCATTCACATGCCATTGGACAAAATATTTCCATTCCCCAGACATTGTACAAAATATTTCCATTCACATGCCATTGCACAAAATATTTCCATTACCATGACATTGTACAAAATATTTCCATTCACATGACATTGTACAAAATATTTCCATTCCCCAGATATTGTACAAAAATATTTCCATTTCCTATTGTACAAAATATTTCCTTTTTTTTTTTTTGTTTTTTTGTTTTTTTGTATACAAGATCGAGGCTCGTGAAAGAGCTAACATTAATCACACAAAAAGACAAACCGACACACAAAACACAAAAATCAAGGGGAGCGGCAGACAAGATTGGGAGAGAGCGGGAAGGACACAAACACAACATTTGAGAGCAGGGACATCGGGAGGACTTGGGGCGAGGTGGGAGAGGAATAAAACATATGAACACTGCAAGGACTCTGGGGTGAATTACCGGGGGTAGAAAAGATCAAGGTTTTCGATGGGGGAAGATAAGAGATGGTGATGAACAGCTGTTTTAAAGACCTGGATGGAGGAGTGGGATTGAAGGGAGTGGGGGAGTTTGTTCCAGAGGCGGGAGAAAAGGGGAATGAAAGAGTGAAGGTGAGCAGAGAGCCTAGACTTTGGCAGTTTAACCATAAGAGGGTTGCAGGCAGATCTTGTGCGACCTGAAGGAATATTGGGGGGACAGAGCACAGAGAGAGCTGGGGGAGCAAGGCCGGAGAGGAGTCGGTAGAAGACAGAAAGACCACCAACCTGCCTGCGGTGAGTGAGTGAAAGGCCCTCGGAGTTGACTACATCGCAGGAGATTCCAATGATTCTGAAAGCTTTGGCCTCAACAGCGTGAAGCCGAGCAAGGTGTGAGGCAGGAGCACCAGCCCAGAGGGAGGAACAGTATTCCATTGAGCTGCGGATGAAAGCCTTGTATGTGGTGAGGAGCTCAGGTGTGCCAAGGAAGGACTTCACACGACGGAGGATGCCCAGTCGGCGACTGGCTTTGGAGGCCAGCTTGGAAATGTGGTTTTCCCAAGAAAGATCATGGCAGATAGTGAGACCCAAAAGCTTGAGCGACAGAACTTCTTGGAGAGGATTGTTGAGAAAGTAGATGGGAGGGTTGTCCAGTCGGTCCTTTCGGAGAGACATTGTAAGAGTGTGAGATTTGTCAGGATTGAAAGACATGTTCCACTTGTTTGACCAGTCTGTGATTTTGTCCAGGTCTGCAGAGAGTGAGAAGGCTGCAGACTGCCGATCTGAGGGATGAGGAATGGAGCGGCAGATAGTGGAGTCATCAGCAAAGAGATAGAGAGGATTTTCCAGAGAGTCGGAGAGATCATTGATGAAGACCAGAAATAGCACAGGGCCCAGAACACTACCTTGGGGAACTCCAGCCAGAACAGGAAGGGAAGATGAGAGAAATCCATTCAGGGCCACACGTTGCCTACGACCAGAGAGGAAATCCGCAAGCCATGAGTGGAGATTTCCCTGAATACCATAGGAGGTGAGTTTGGTGAGCAGAGCTGGGTGCCAGACCGTATCGAAGGCACGCGATATGTCAAGTGAGACAGCTCTGATTTCCTGTTTGGCATTGAGGACCTCCATCTATTGTTGAGACAGCAGAAGCAACATGTCCAGAGTAGAATGACCTGGTCTGAATCCAAATTGATGATCAGAGATCAAGCCATTGGAGAAGAGGAAGGATTTGATATCTGAAGCAATGATGGAATCCATGACCTTGCTGATAATTGGGAGCAGGCTGATTGGTCTGTAGTTGCAAGGATCTGTTTTTGCACCTTTTTTGTGTAAAGCGGTAATGTTTGCTGATTTCCAAGATGCTGGCAGATGACCTTGATCAAAAGAGAGGGGGAAAAGAACAGAGAGAGGGTGAGATAGAGTGGCAGAGCAGGCTTTTAGGACCCGAGGGCTGATGCCATCTGGTCCAGTTGCAGAATCAGAGTCGAGGTTTGATAAAAACTTCTCCACCTTGTCAGGAGAGAAGGACACAGAGTCCAGGAGCAGTTGGGTTCGACTGGGAAAGGTGGGAACAGAGAGAGATGGGTTTGGGACACAAGATTTTGAGGCAAACACAGAGTTGAGGCATTCGGCTTTGTCACGTGCGGTGTCAACTGTGCAGCCATTTGAGGTAAGGGAGGGGATGGAGGGGGAACAAACACCAGAAACTGATTTGACCAGACGCCACCAGGATTTGGAGGAAGGAGACAGGTTTGAGAGTTCAATCTTGAATGTGGAGAGATAGTGCTTCCTGGCACTCCTGAGGGTAGAAACACACTTGTTTCGAGCTTGATGGATTTCCCAGACATTGTACAAAATATTTCCATTCACATGCCATTGTACAAAATATTTCCATTCCCCAGACATTGTACAAAATATTTCCATTCCCCAGACATTGTCCAAAATATTTCCATTCCCCTAGACAATGTACAAAATATTTCCATTCCCCAGACATTGTACAAAATATTTCCATTCCTCAGACATTGTACAAAATATTTCCATTCACATGCTATTGTACAAAATATTTATATTCCCCAGACATTGTACAAAATATTTCCATTCCCCAGACATTGTACAAAACATTTCCATTCCCCAGACAATGTACAAAATATTCCATTCCCCAGACATTGTACAAAATATTTCAATTCACATGCCATTGTACAAAATATTTCCATTCACATGCCATTGTACAAAATATTTCCATTACAATGACATTGTACAAAATATTTCCATTACAATGACATTGTACAAAATATTTCCATTCCCCAGACAATGTACAAAATATTTCCATTCCCCAGATATTGTACATAATATTTCCATTCCCCAGACATTGTACAAAATATTTCCATTCACATGCTATTGTACAAAATATTTCAATTCCCCAGACATTGTACAAAATATTTCCATTCCCCAGACATTGTACAAAATATTTCCATTCCCCAGACAATGTACAAAATATTTCCATTCCCTCGACAATGTACAAAATATTCCATTCCCCAGACATTGTACAAAATATTTCCATTCCCCAGACAATGTACATAATATTCCATTCCCCAGACATTGTACAAAATATTTCAATTCACATGCCATTGTACAAAATATTTCCATTCACATGCCATTGTACGAAATATTTCCATTCACATGCCATTGTACAAAATATTTCCATTCACATGCCATTGTACGAAATATTTCCATTACAATGACATTGTACAAAATATTTCCATTCCCCAGACAATGTACAAAATATTTCCATTCACATGCTATTGTACAAAATATTTCCATTCCCCAGACATTGTACAAAATATTTCCATTCACATGCTATTGTACAAAATATTTCCATTCCCCAGACATTGTACAAAATATTTCCATTCACATGACATTGTACAAAATATTTCCATTCCCCAGACATTGTGCAAAATATTTCCATTCCCCAGACAATGTACATAATATTCCATTCCCCAGACATTGTACAAAATATTTCAATTCACATGCCATTGTACAAAATATTTCCATTCACATGCCATTGTACGAAATATTTCCATTCACATGCCATTGTACAAAATATTTCCATTACAATGACATTGTACAAAATATTTCCATTCCCCAGACAATGTACAAAATATTTCCATTCACATGCTATTGTACACAATATTTCCATTCCCCAGACATTGTACAAAATATTTCCATTCCCCAGACATTGAACAAAATATTTCCATTCACATGCCATTGTACGAAATATTTCCATTACAATGACATTGTACAAAATATTTCCATTCCCCAGACAATGTACAAAATATTTCCATTCACAATCATGCTATTGTACAAAATATTTCCATTCCCCAGACATTGTACAAAATATTTCCATTCACATGCTATTGTACAAAATATTTCCATTCCCCAGACATTGTACAAAATATTTCCATTCACATGACATTGTACAAAATATTTCCATTCCCCAGACATTGTACAAAATATTTCCATTCACATGCCATTGGACAAAATATTTCCATTCCCCAGACATTGTACAAAATATTTCCATTCACATGACATTGTACAAAATATTTCCATTCCCCAGACATTGTACAAAATATTTCCATTCACATGCTATTGTACAAAATATTTCCATTCCCCAGACATTGTACAAAATATTTCCATTCCCCAGACAATGTACAAAATATTCCATTCCCCAGACATTGTACAAAATATTTCAATTCACATGACATTGTACAAAATATTTCCATTCCCCAGACATTGTACAAAATATTTCCATTCACATGCCATTGTACAAAATATTTCCATTCACATGACATTGTACAAAATATTTCCATTCCCCAGACATTGTACAAAATATTTCCATTCACATGACATTGTGCAAAATATTTCCATTCCTCAGACATTGTACAAAATATTTCCATTCACATGACATTGTACAAAATATTTCCATTCCCCAGACATTGTACAAAATATTTCCATTCACATGACATAGTGCAAAATATTTCCATTCCCCAGACATTGTACAAAATATTTCCATTCACATGACATAGTGCAAAATATTTCCATTCCCCAGACATTGTACAAAATATTTCCATTCCCCAGACAATGTACAAAATATTCCATTCCCCAGACATTGTACAAAATATTTCAATTCACATGCCATTGTACAAAATATTTCCATTCACATGACATTGTACAAAATATTTCCATTCCCCAGACATTGTACAAAATATTTCCATTCACATGACATTGCACAAAATATTTCCATTCACATGACATTGCACAAAATATTTCCATTCCCCAGACATTGTACAAAATATTTCCATTCCCCAGACAATGTCCAAAATATTCCATTCCCCAGACATTGTACAAAATATTTCAATTCACATGACATTGTACAAAATATTTCCATTCCCCAGACATTGTACAAAATATTTCCATTCACATGCCATTGTACAAAATATTTCCATTCACATGACATTGTACAAAATATTTCCATTCCCCAGACATTGTACAAAATATTTCCATTCACATGACATTGTGCAAAATATTTCCATTCCCCAGACATTGTACAAAATATTTCCATTCACATGACATTGTACAAAATATTTCCATTCCCCAGACATTGTACAAAATATTTCCATTCACATGACATTGTGCAAAATATTTCCATTCCCCAGACATTGTACAAAATATTTCCATTCACATGACATAGTGCAAAATATTTCCATTCCCCAGACATTGTACAAAATATTTCCATTCACATGACATAGTGCAAAATATTTCCATTCCCCAGACATTGTACAAAATATTTCCATTCCCCAGACATTGTACAAAATATTTCCATTCCCCAGACATTGTACAAAATATTTCCATTCCCCAGACATTGTACAAAATATTTCCATTCCCCAGACATTGTACAAAATATTTCCATTCACATGCCATTGTACAAAATATTTCCATTCACATGACATTGTACAAAATATTTCCATTCCCCAGACATTGTACAAAATATTTCCATTCACATGACATTGTGCAAAATATTTCCATTCCCCAGACATTGTACAAAATATTTCCATTCACATGACATTGTACAAAATATTTCCATTCCCCAGACATTGTACAAAATATTTCCATTCACATGACATTGTGCAAAATATTTCCATTCCCCAGACATTGTACAAAATATTTCCATTCACATGACATAGTGCAAAATATTTCCATTCCCCAGACATTGTACAAAATATTTCCATTCACATGACATAGTGCAAAATATTTCCATTCCCCAGACATTGTACAAAATATTTCCATTCCCCAGACATTGTACAAAATATTTCCATTCACATGACATTGTACAAAATATTTCCATTCCCCAGACATTGTACAAAATATTTCCATTCCCCAGACAATGTACAAAATATTCCATTCCCCAGACATTGTACAAAATATTTCAATTCACATGCCATTGTACAAAATATTTCCATTCACATGACATTGTACAAAATATTTCCATTCCCCAGACATTGTACAAAATATTTCCATTCACATGACATTGCACAAAATATTTCCATTCACATGACATTGCACAAAATATTTCCATTACCATGACATTGCACAAAATATTTCCATTCCCCAGACATTGTACAAAATATTTCCATTCACATGACATTGCACAAAATATTTCCATTCCCCAGACATTGTACAAAATATTTCCATTCCCCAGACAATGTACAAAATATTCCATTCCCCAGACATTGTACAAAATATTTCAATTCACATGACATTGTACAAAATATTTCCATTCCCCAGACATTGTACAAAATATTTCCATTCACATGCCATTGTACAAAATATTTCCATTCACATGACATTGTACAAAATATTTCCATTCCCCAGACATTGTACAAAATATTTCCATTCACATGACATTGTGCAAAATATTTCCATTCCCCAGACATTGTACAAAATATTTCCATTCACATGACATTGTACAAAATATTTCCATTCCCCAGACATTGTACAAAATATTTCCATTCACATGACATCGTGCAAAATATTTCCATTCCCCAGACATTGTACAAAATATTTCCATTCACATGACATAGTGCAAAATATTTCCATTCCCCAGACATTGTACAAAATATTTCCATTCCCCAGACATTGTACAAAATATTTCCATTCACATGACATTGTACAAAATATTTCAATTCACATGACATTGTACAAAATATTTCCATTCCCCAGACATTGTACAAAATATTTCCATTCACATGCCATTGTACAAAATATTTCCATTCACATGACATTGTACAAAATATTTCCATTCCCCAGATATTGTACAAAATATTTCCATTCACATGACATTGTGCAAAATATTTCCATTCCCCAGACATTGTACAAAATATTTCCATTCACATGACATTGTACAAAATATTTCCATTCCCCAGACATTGTACAAAATATTTCCATTCACATGACATAGTGCAAAATATTTCCATTCCCCAGACATTGTACAAAATATTTCCATTCACATGACATAGTGCAAAATATTTCCATTCCCCAGACATTGTACAAAATATTTCCATTCCCCAGACATTGTACAAAATATTTCCATTCCCCAGACAATGTACAAAATATTTCCATTCCCTCGACAATGTACAAAATATTCCATTCCCCAGACATTGTACAAAATATTTCCATTCCCCAGACAATGTACATAATATTCCATTCCCCAGACATTGTACAAAATATTTCCATTCCCTAGACATTGTACAAAATATTTTCATTCACATGCCATTGTACAAATTATTTACATTACCATCACATTGTACAAAATATTTCCATTCCCCAGACATTGTACAAAATATTTCCATTCCCCAGACAATGTACAAAATATTTAATTTCCACAAACATTGTACAAAATATTTACATTCCCCAGACATTGTACAAAACATTTCCATTCCCCAGACATTGTAAAAAAAATATTTCCATTCCCCAGACATTGAACAAAATATTTCCATTCCCTAGACATTGTACAAAATATTTCCATTCACATGCCATTGTACAAAATATTTCCATTACCATGACATTGTACAAAATATTTCCATTCCCCAGACATTGGACAAAATATTTCCATTCACATGCCATTGCACAAAATATTTCCATTCACATGGCATTGTACAAAATATTTCCATTACCATGACATTGTACAAAATATTTCCATTCCCCAGACATTGTACAAAACATTTCCATTCACATGCCATTGGACAAAATATTTCCATTCCCCAGACATTGTACAAAATATTTCCATTCACATGCCATTGCACAAAATATTTCCATTCACATGCCATTGTTCAAAATATTTCCATTACCATGACATTGTACAAAATATTTCCATTCCCCAGACATTGTACAAAACATTTCCATTCACATGCCATTGGACAAAATATTTCCATTCCCCAGACATTGTACAAAATATTTCCATTCACATGCCATTGCACAAAATATTTCCATTCACATGCCATTGTACAAAATATTTCCATTACCATGACATTGTACAAAATATTTCCATTCCCCAGACATTGTACAAAACATTTCCATTCACATGCCATTGGACAAAATATTTCCATTCCCCAGACATTGTACAAAATATTTCCATTCACATGCCATTGCACAAAATATTTCCATTACCATGACATTGTACAAAATATTTCCATTCACATGACATTGTACAAAATATTTCCATTCCCCAGATATTGTACAAAAATATTTCCATTTCCTATTGTACAAAATATTTCCTTTTTTTTTTTTTGTTTTTTTGTTTTTTTGTATACAAGATCGAGGCTCGTGAAAGAGCTAACATTAATCACACAAAAAGACAAACCGACACACAAAACACAAAAATCAAGGGGAGCGGCAGACAAGATTGGGAGAGAGCGGGAAGGACACAAACACAACATTTGAGAGCAGGGACATCGGGAGGACTTGGGGCGAGGTGGGAGAGGAATAAAACATATGAACACTGCAAGGACTCTGGGGTGAATTACCGGGGGTAGAAAAGATCAAGGTTTTCGATGGGGGAAGATAAGAGATGGTGATGAACAGCTGTTTTAAAGACCTGGATGGAGGAGTGGGATTGAAGGGAGTGGGGGAGTTTGTTCCAGAGGCGGGAGAAAAGGGGAATGAAAGAGTGAAGGTGAGCAGAGAGCCTAGACTTTGGCAGTTTAACCATAAGAGGGTTGCAGGCAGATCTTGTGCGACCTGAAGGAATATTGGGGGGACAGAGCACAGAGAGAGCTGGGGGAGCAAGGCCGGAGAGGAGTCGGTAGAAGACAGAAAGACCACCAACCTGCCTGCGGTGAGTGAGTGAAAGGCCCTCGGAGTTGACTACATCGCAGGAGATTCCAATGATTCTGAAAGCTTTGGCCTCAACAGCGTGAAGCCGAGCAAGGTGTGAGGCAGGAGCACCAGCCCAGAGGGAGGAACAGTATTCCATTGAGCTGCGGATGAAAGCCTTGTATGTGGTGAGGAGCTCAGGTGTGCCAAGGAAGGACTTCACACGACGGAGGATGCCCAGTCGGCGACTGGCTTTGGAGGCCAGCTTGGAAATGTGGTTTTCCCAAGAAAGATCATGGCAGATAGTGAGACCCAAAAGCTTGAGCGACAGAACTTCTTGGAGAGGATTGTTGAGAAAGTAGATGGGAGGGTTGTCCAGTCGGTCCTTTCGGAGAGACATTGTAAGAGTGTGAGATTTGTCAGGATTGAAAGACATGTTCCACTTGTTTGACCAGTCTGTGATTTTGTCCAGGTCTGCAGAGAGTGAGAAGGCTGCAGACTGCCGATCTGAGGGATGAGGAATGGAGCGGCAGATAGTGGAGTCATCAGCAAAGAGATAGAGAGGATTTTCCAGAGAGTCGGAGAGATCATTGATGAAGACCAGAAATAGCACAGGGCCCAGAACACTACCTTGGGGAACTCCAGCCAGAACAGGAAGGGAAGATGAGAGAAATCCATTCAGGGCCACACGTTGCCTACGACCAGAGAGGAAATCCGCAAGCCATGAGTGGAGATTTCCCTGAATACCATAGGAGGTGAGTTTGGTGAGCAGAGCTGGGTGCCAGACCGTATCGAAGGCACGCGATATGTCAAGTGAGACAGCTCTGATTTCCTGTTTGGCATTGAGGACCTCCATCTATTGTTGAGACAGCAGAAGCAACATGTCCAGAGTAGAATGACCTGGTCTGAATCCAAATTGATGATCAGAGATCAAGCCATTGGAGAAGAGGAAGGATTTGATATCTGAAGCAATGATGGAATCCATGACCTTGCTGATAATTGGGAGCAGGCTGATTGGTCTGTAGTTGCAAGGATCTGTTTTTGCACCTTTTTTGTGTAAAGCGGTAATGTTTGCTGATTTCCAAGATGCTGGCAGATGACCTTGATCAAAAGAGAGGGGGAAAAGAACAGAGAGAGGGTGAGATAGAGTGGCAGAGCAGGCTTTTAGGACCCGAGGGCTGATGCCATCTGGTCCAGTTGCAGAATCAGAGTCGAGGTTTGATAAAAACTTCTCCACCTTGTCAGGAGAGAAGGACACAGAGTCCAGGAGCAGTTGGGTTCGACTGGGAAAGGTGGGAACAGAGAGAGATGGGTTTGGGACACAAGATTTTGAGGCAAACACAGAGTTGAGGCATTCGGCTTTGTCACGTGCGGTGTCAACTGTGCAGCCATTTGAGGTAAGGGAGGGGATGGAGGGGGAACAAACACCAGAAACTGATTTGACCAGACGCCACCAGGATTTGGAGGAAGGAGACAGGTTTGAGAGTTCAATCTTGAATGTGGAGAGATAGTGCTTCCTGGCACTCCTGAGGGTAGAAACACACTTGTTTCGAGCTTGATGGATTTCCCAGACATTGTACAAAATATTTCCATTCACATGCCATTGTACAAAATATTTCCATTCCCCAGACATTGTACAAAATATTTCCATTCCCCAGACATTGTCCAAAATATTTCCATTCCCCTAGACAATGTACAAAATATTTCCATTCCCCAGACATTGTACAAAATATTTCCATTCCTCAGACATTGTACAAAATATTTCCATTCACATGCTATTGTACAAAATATTTATATTCCCCAGACATTGTACAAAATATTTCCATTCCCCAGACATTGTACAAAATATTTCCATTCCCCAGACAATGTACAAAATATTCCATTCCCCAGACATTGTACAAAATATTTCAATTCACATGCCATTGTACAAAATATTTCCATTCACATGCCATTGTACAAAATATTTCCATTACAATGACATTGTACAAAATATTTCCATTACAATGACATTGTACAAAATATTTCCATTCCCCAGACAATGTACAAAATATTTCCATTCCCCAGATATTGTACATAATATTTCCATTCCCCAGACATTGTACAAAATATTTCCATTCACATGCTATTGTACAAAATATTTCAATTCCCCAGACATTGTACAAAATATTTCCATTCCCCAGACATTGTACAAAATATTTCCATTCCCCAGACAATGTACAAAATATTTCCATTCCCTCGACAATGTACAAAATATTCCATTCCCCAGACATTGTACAAAATATTTCCATTCCCCAGACAATGTACATAATATTCCATTCCCCAGACATTGTACAAAATATTTCAATTCACATGCCATTGTACAAAATATTTCCATTCACATGCCATTGTACGAAATATTTCCATTCACATGCCATTGTACAAAATATTTCCATTCACATGCCATTGTACGAAATATTTCCATTACAATGACATTGTACAAAATATTTCCATTCCCCAGACAATGTACAAAATATTTCCATTCACATGCTATTGTACAAAATATTTCCATTCCCCAGACATTGTACAAAATATTTCCATTCACATGCTATTGTACAAAATATTTCCATTCCCCAGACATTGTACAAAATATTTCCATTCACATGACATTGTACAAAATATTTCCATTCCCCAGACATTGTGCAAAATATTTCCATTCCCCAGACAATGTACATAATATTCCATTCCCCAGACATTGTACAAAATATTTCAATTCACATGCCATTGTACAAAATATTTCCATTCACATGCCATTGTACGAAATATTTCCATTCACATGCCATTGTACAAAATATTTCCATTACAATGACATTGTACAAAATATTTCCATTCCCCAGACAATGTACAAAATATTTCCATTCACATGCTATTGTACAAAATATTTCCATTCCCCAGACATTGTACAAAATATTTCCATTCCCCAGACATTGAACAAAATATTTCCATTCACATGCCATTGTACGAAATATTTCCATTACAATGACATTGTACAAAATATTTCCATTCCCCAGACAATGTACAAAATATTTCCATTCACAATCATGCTATTGTACAAAATATTTCCATTCCCCAGACATTGTACAAAATATTTCCATTCACATGCTATTGTACAAAATATTTCCATTCCCCAGACATTGTACAAAATATTTCCATTCACATGACATTGTACAAAATATTTCCATTCCCCAGACATTGTACAAAATATTTCCATTCACATGCCATTGGACAAAATATTTCCATTCCCCAGACATTGTACAAAATATTTCCATTCACATGACATTGTACAAAATATTTCCATTCCCCAGACATTGTACAAAATATTTCCATTCACATGCTATTGTACAAAATATTTCCATTCCCCAGACATTGTACAAAATATTTCCATTCCCCAGACAATGTACAAAATATTCCATTCCCCAGACATTGTACAAAATATTTCAATTCACATGACATTGTACAAAATATTTCCATTCCCCAGACATTGTACAAAATATTTCCATTCACATGCCATTGTACAAAATATTTCCATTCACATGACATTGTACAAAATATTTCCATTCCCCAGACATTGTACAAAATATTTCCATTCACATGACATTGTGCAAAATATTTCCATTCCTCAGACATTGTACAAAATATTTCCATTCACATGACATTGTACAAAATATTTCCATTCCCCAGACATTGTACAAAATATTTCCATTCACATGACATAGTGCAAAATATTTCCATTCCCCAGACATTGTACAAAATATTTCCATTCACATGACATAGTGCAAAATATTTCCATTCCCCAGACATTGTACAAAATATTTCCATTCCCCAGACAATGTACAAAATATTCCATTCCCCAGACATTGTACAAAATATTTCAATTCACATGCCATTGTACAAAATATTTCCATTCACATGACATTGTACAAAATATTTCCATTCCCCAGACATTGTACAAAATATTTCCATTCACATGACATTGCACAAAATATTTCCATTCACATGACATTGCACAAAATATTTCCATTCCCCAGACATTGTACAAAATATTTCCATTCCCCAGACAATGTCCAAAATATTCCATTCCCCAGACATTGTACAAAATATTTCAATTCACATGACATTGTACAAAATATTTCCATTCCCCAGACATTGTACAAAATATTTCCATTCACATGCCATTGTACAAAATATTTCCATTCACATGACATTGTACAAAATATTTCCATTCCCCAGACATTGTACAAAATATTTCCATTCACATGACATAGTGCAAAATATTTCCATTCCCCAGACATTGTACAAAATATTTCCATTCACATGACATAGTGCAAAATATTTCCATTCCCCAGACATTGTACAAAATATTTCCATTCCCCAGACATTGTACAAAATATTTCCATTCACATGACATTGTACAAAATATTTCCATTCCCCAGACATTGTACAAAATATTTCCATTCCCCAGACAATGTACAAAATATTCCATTCCCCAGACATTGTACAAAATATTTCAATTCACATGCCATTGTACAAAATATTTCCATTCACATGACATTGTACAAAATATTTCCATTCCCCAGACATTGTACAAAATATTTCCATTCACATGACATTGCACAAAATATTTCCATTCACATGACATTGCACAAAATATTTCCATTACCATGACATTGCACAAAATATTTCCATTCCCCAGACATTGTACAAAATATTTCCATTCACATGACATTGCACAAAATATTTCCATTCCCCAGACATTGTACAAAATATTTCCATTCCCCAGACAATGTACAAAATATTCCATTCCCCAGACATTGTACAAAATATTTCAATTCACATGACATTGTACAAAATATTTCCATTCCCCAGACATTGTACAAAATATTTCCATTCACATGCCATTGTACAAAATATTTCCATTCACATGACATTGTACAAAATATTTCCATTCCCCAGACATTGTACAAAATATTTCCATTCACATGACATTGTGCAAAATATTTCCATTCCCCAGACATTGTACAAAATATTTCCATTCACATGACATTGTACAAAATATTTCCATTCCCCAGACATTGTACAAAATATTTCCATTCACATGACATCGTGCAAAATATTTCCATTCCCCAGACATTGTACAAAATATTTCCATTCACATGACATAGTGCAAAATATTTCCATTCCCCAGACATTGTACAAAATATTTCCATTCCCCAGACATTGTACAAAATATTTCCATTCACATGACATTGTACAAAATATTTCCATTCCCCAGACATTGTACAAAATATTTCCATTCCCCAGACAATGTACAAAATATTCCATTCCCCAGACATTGTACAAAATATTTCAATTCACATGCTATTGTACAAAATATTTCCATTCACATGACATTGTACAAAATATTTCCATTCCCCAGACATTGTACAAAATATTTCCATTCACATGACATTGCACAAAATATTTCCATTCACATGACATTGCACAAAATATTTCCATTACCATGACATTGCACAAAATATTTCCATTCCCCAGACATTGTACAAAATATTTCCATTCACATGACATTGCACAAAATATTTCCATTCACATGACATTGTACAAAATATTTCCATTCCCCAGACATTGTACAAAATATTTCCATTCCCCAGACAATGTACAAAATATTCCATTCCCCAGACATTGTACAAAATATTTCAATTCACATGACATTGTACAAAATATTTCCATTCCCCAGACATTGTACAAAATATTTCCATTCACATGCCATTGTACAAAATATTTCCATTCACATGACATTGTACAAAATATTTCCATTCCCCAGATATTGTACAAAATATTTCCATTCACATGACATTGTGCAAAATATTTCCATTCCCCAGACATTGTACAAAATATTTCCATTCACATGACATTGTACAAAATATTTCCATTCCCCAGACATTGTACAAAATATTTCCATTCACATGACACAGTGCAAAATATTTCCATTCCCCAGACATTGTACAAAATATTTCCATTCACATGACATAGTGCAAAATATTTGCATTCCCCAGACATTGTACAAAATATTTCCATTCCCCAGACATTGTACAAAATATTTCCATTCACATGACATTGTACAAAATATTTCCATTCCCCAGACATTGTACAAAATATTTCCATTCCCCAGACAATGTACAAAATATTCCATTCCCCAGACATTGTACAAAATATTTCAATTCACATGCCATTGTACAAAATATTTCCATTCACATGACATTGTACAAAATATTTCCATTCCCCAGACATTGTACAAAATATTTCCATTCACATGACATTGCACAAAATATTTCCATTCACATGACATTGCACAAAATATTTCCATTACCATGACATTGCACAAAATATTTCCATTCCCCAGACATTGTACAAAATATTTCCATTCCCCAGACAATGTACAAAATATTCCATTCCCCAGACATTGTACAAAATATTTCCATTCCCCAGACAATGTACAAAATATTTCCATTCCCCAGACATTGTACAAAATATTTCCATTCCCCAGACAATGTACAAAATATTCCATTCCCCAGACATTGTACAAAATATTTCAATTCACATGACATTGTACAAAATATTTCCATTCCCCAGACATTGTACAAAATATTTCCATTCACATGACATTGCACAAAATATTTCCATTCACATGACATTGTACAAAATATTTCCATTCCCCAGACATTGTACAAAATATTTCCATTCACATGCCATTGTACAAAATATTTCCATTCACATGACATTGTACAAAATATTTCCATTCCCCAGACATTGTACAAAATATTTCCATTCACATGACATTGTGCAAAATATTTCCATTCCCCAGACATTGTACAAAATATTTCCATTCACATGACATTGTACAAAATATTTCCATTCCCCAGACATTGTACAAAATATTTCCATTCACATGACATCGTGCAAAATATTTCCATTCCCCAGACATTGTACAAAATATTTCCATTCACATGACATAGTGCAAAATATTTCCATTCCCCAGACATTGTACAAAATATTTCCATTCCCCAGACATTGTACAAAATATTTCCATTCACATGACATTGTACAAAATATTTCCATTCCCCAGACATTGTACAAAATATTTCCATTCCCCAGACAATGTACAAAATATTCCATTCCCCAGACATTGTACAAAATATTTCAATTCACATGCTATTGTACAAAATATTTCCATTCACATGACATTGTACAAAATATTTCCATTCCCCAGACATTGTACAAAATATTTCCATTCACATGACATTGCACAAAATATTTCCATTCACATGACATTGCACAAAATATTTCCATTACCATGACATTGCACAAAATATTTCCATTCCCCAGACATTGTACAAAATATTTCCATTCACATGACATCGTGCAAAATATTTCCATTCCCCAGACATTGTACAAAATATTTCCATTCACATGACATAGTGCAAAATATTTCCATTCCCCAGACATTGTACAAAATATTTCCATTCCCCAGACATTGTACAAAATATTTCCATTCACATGACATTGTACAAAATATTTCCATTCCCCAGACATTGTACAAAATATTTCCATTCCCCAGACAATGTACAAAATATTCCATTCCCCAGACATTGTACAAAATATTTCAATTCACATGCTATTGTACAAAATATTTCCATTCACATGACATTGTACAAAATATTTCCATTCCCCAGACATTGTACAAAATATTTCCATTCACATGACATTGCACAAAATATTTCCATTCACATGACATTGCACAAAATATTTCCATTACCATGACATTGCACAAAATATTTCCATTACCATGACATTGCACAAAATATTTCCATTCCCCAGACATTGTACAAAATATTTCCATTCACATGACATCGTGCAAAATATTTCCATTCCCCAGACATTGTACAAAATATTTCCATTCACATGACATAGTGCAAAATATTTCCATTCCCCAGACATTGTACAAAATATTTCCATTCCCCAGACATTGTACAAAATATTTCCATTCACATGACATTGTACAAAATATTTCCATTCCCCAGACATTGTACAAAATATTTCCATTCCCCAGACATTGCACAAAATATTTCCATTCACATGACATTGCACAAAATATTTCCATTACCATGACATTGCACAAAATATTTCCATTCCCCAGACATTGTACAAAATATTTCCATTCACATGACATTGCACAAAATATTTCCATTCACATGACATTGTACAAAATATTTCCATTCCCCAGACATTGTACAAAATATTTCCATTCCCCAGACAATGTACAAAATATTCCATTCCCCAGACATTGTACAAAATATTTCAATTCACATGACATTGTACAAAATATTTCCATTCCCCAGACATTGTACAAAATATTTCCATTCACATGCCATTGTACAAAATATTTCCATTCCCCAGACATTGTACAAAATATTTCCATTCACATGACATTGTACAAAATATTTCCATTCCCCAGATATTGTACAAAATATTTCCATTCACATGCCATTGTACAAAATATTTCCATTCCCCAGACATTGTACAAAATATTTCCATTCACATGCCATTGTACAAAATATTTCCATTCCCCAGACATTGTACAAAATATTTCCATTCCCCAGACAATGTACAAAATATTCCATTCCCCAGACATTGTACAAAATATTTCAATTCACATGACATTGTACAAAATATTTCCATTCCCCAGACATTGTACAAAATATTTCCATTCACATGCCATTGTACAAAATATTTCCATTCCCCAGACATTGTACAAAATATTTCCATTCACATGACATTGTACAAAATATTTCCATTCCCCAGATATTGTACAAAATATTTCCATTCACATGACATTGTACAAAATATTTCCATTCCCCAGACATTGTACAAAATATTTCCATTCACATGCCATTGTACAAAATATTTCCATTCCCCAGACATTGTACAAAATATTTCCATTCACATGACATTGTACAAAATATTTCCATTCCCCAGATATTGTACAAAATATTTCCATTCACATGACATTGCACAAAATATTTCCATTCACATGACATTGTACAAAATATTTCCATTCACATGACATTGCACAAAATATTTCCATTCACATGACATTGTGCAAAATATTTCCATTCCCCAGACATTGTACAAAATATTTCCATTCACATGACATTGTACAAAATATTTCCATTCCCCAGACATTGTACAAAATATTTCCATTCACATGACATAGTGCAAAATATTTCCATTCCCCAGACATTGTACAAAATACTTCCATTCCCCAGACATTGTACAAAATACTTCCATTCCCAAAAACAATATTAAATGCATTTCTCAAGCATCTTGGAATTTGTCGTTGATCAACATGAAACTTGCTTCAGCTCTCATTGACATCTTTTTATTTGACCTTTCAACATTACCTGTGTATAAAACGGCTGTTGTTCTAATGTGTCCACATTACCTCTGTTTTTTTTACCTCTTTTTATTTTTATTTTTATTTTTTACCTCTGTTCGTTTTTTAATCTCTGTTCTTTTTTTACCTTGTTCTTTTTTTTACCTCTGTTCTTTTTTACCTCTGTTCCTTTTTTACGTCTGTTCTTTTTTTACCTCTGTTCTTTTTCAAGAATGTATTGAGTTACGACAACCTCGACCAACCGCCAACAATGTATATGATTTTGTCACAACTCTTCTCTTTGTTAAACGGCTTTGTTATCCAAAATCAATGACACTTGGATGCCATAGATGCAACAAAATCCGCAGGTCTTCAGCCACATCCAGGCACAATGCTCAAAACCTGTTGGCGCCTCAATTCGCCAAACAACTTTAAGGCTGCAATCCTTAAAATAATGATAAAACCTGCTGGATTTGCGCAATACAAGCAAAAGGATGAGTCCAATCAGTTTGCCCGATTGCTGCCCAATTGCTGCCCAATCAGTTTTCGATAAATAATTTACATCGTCATGGAAGAAGCTATCAGGATTGTTATCCAACAGCACCTAAGAACAAATGACCTAACGAGAAAGCATTTGAAAATGCACAGCCCGTCCACGTCCGTTTGTATACAGACGTCTTCTTCTTCTTCCGTAGGGTCAAAATAACGAAAACAGATTTTTTTGAAATACAAAATGAAAATTGATGATTTTATGCAGCCTTGACTTTGGAGTTTAGATCTAAAAAAATAATCAGCTACTAGCTTTTGATTGGTTGACCCATTATGTTACCCAATATGCAAATTCTTAAAGTTTCAGGTCAATTGAACTAAAATTTATAATTTTATCCAACCTTGAACTTTGACCTTTTGATCTAAAAAAAACAAATCGACTCCTATCTTTTGATTAGTGAACCAATTTATTGATCCGATATGCAAATTTTTTAAATTTCAGGTAAATTTGGTGAAAATTGGTGATTTTACGCAACCTTGACATTTGACCTTTTGATCTAAAAAAAAACAATCAGCTTCTATATTTTTATTGTGAACCAATTTCGTTTCCCAATATGCAAATTCTTTAAATTTCAGGTAAATTGGGTGAAAACTGGTGATTTTATGCAACCTTGACCTTTGACCTTTTGATTAAAAAAAAACAATCAGCTTCTAGATTTTGATTACTGAACCAATTTAGTGACCCAATATGCAAATTCTTTAAATTTCAGGTCAATTAGGTGAAAATTGGTGATATTATGTGACGTTGACATTTGACCTTTTGGCCTTTTGAAAAAATTATTAATTTTCCTTCTCCCTATTATCAGAACTAGTGAGATACCCATGCTACGCATGGGTGGAGGGCCAGAAGCAAAACAGGCAATGCAGATATGGCGAATGCAAAAGCATGAAACCAATAATTTCCACATTCCTGCAGCACCTTCAGTTGCACGTCAGACATGGACAGCAAGTTTGTGAAGGACTTCCATGAAAAACGTACCCATTCGCAAACAAACGGGTATGTTCATGTATAGAAACATCGATCGTGTGACCGTGGAGAACCTGCATATGGCGATCCACAAAGTTCACGTTTAGAAAGTAGAAAAAATAATGGCATGTCGTCATTCATTTGAACTCGATATCTCTTTTTTCATTCCAAACAGCATAACTCCAATCACAAACTAATCACAAAATAAACTTTTAACAACATTGTTAATATTTCCTTCATTGTAAAAACTACTAAGTCAACAGTTAAAAGGATTTTGAGCCGATAGGTGTTACGGCCTTGGCAAGATCGATGGAGACAGCGATCTGTAAGCTTATACACCGCCCAAATAGCTATGTGGAATTCTCTCATGTAGAGATTAAACCCACGTCATTTGAACTTTGGCGGAGGTAATTATTCACTTTTAATGATGTTTATATATGAATCAAAAAGAAGATAATTGGTTTTGGGTCGTCCTTTCCGCATATCTCATGGGATTGTGAGTTGGAGAGACGACTGTGATGGTGGGGATGGGGTTAGCATTTTCTCAAGCAGGGTTTCAACCCATGTCCTTATAAAAGGTCTTTGTCCGAGGTCACCGAGTCCGAACGGTGCAGCTGTGCAGCGATTGGTGCAGCCGTTTGTGCGGCACCCGGGAAAATAACGTTATGCGGGAGTCCAAACCTGAACATGCTGGAGGCTAAAGCTGAACAATATAGCCTGTTTTACTCTAGGGGATCTCAGGATTACCCACCCAAAATATCGTTGCAATCGGTTCAGCTGTTTTTGCGGTACCTTCGAATGGACAGACAGACGGACGGCCATTTGGTGAATTATAGTAAGATAACTTTGGTGAAAATTTGATGACAAAACTCAAATGGTATAAAAGTTACGCCCCAGGCAGAGACACACACACAGACACACGTAGACAGACAGACAGACAGACACGACACACAGAAGTAATTATAAAACCACGTCTCCTGCTG
Organism: Myxine glutinosa; assembly: GCF_964187855.1. Lineage (NCBI taxonomy): Eukaryota > Metazoa > Chordata > Myxini > Myxiniformes > Myxinidae > Myxine > Myxine glutinosa. Next base: position 133,763,542 of record NC_136267.1, on the reverse strand, counting down.
TGCAGGGGATGGGCTAATAATAGACGGTCAGTTGGAGTCGTGCCAGAAACTGTTTGAACCTGCTCACATCCATCTTACTATAATTCATGAAATGTCCAACTGTCCATTCGTATGGACCGCAAAAACGGCTCAACCGATCGCAACGATATTTTGGGTGGGTATTCCTGGGACCCCTGGGAGTAAAATAGGCTATATTGTTTTTCCAATTTTTCCAAGTTTTCCAATTTTCCAGTTTTTCCAAACACGATAGAATAATATTTACCGATATGAACAGTGATGTGGCTTTTATTGAAATTTTACAAATACTGTTTAGATTTTGAGGACAATTATGAACCTGCCACGAATGCGGAAGTGGACAGAAGACGACAATGCACGGGTTTGATAATATCCCAATACAACCGTCATTCAATCGTAATGTTAAATCGTTAAACGTTAATCGTGCTAATCATTTTGTTAAAGTATCAATTGATGATTGGAATTGAGTGAATACAATTACGATTTTGAATTCGTAATTGTGTTCACCCAACCGTACGGAACTTCACATCAGGATATAAATATTTGTTTATGTCACAAATTTTGTTTAAAGTTTATTTTTTATATTAATGTTATTTCATTTGTGATTGGAGTTATGCTGTTTGGAATGAAAAGAGATATCGAGTTCAAGTGAATGACGAAATGCCGTGACGGTTTCTACTTTCTAAACGTGAATTCGCAGATCGCCATATGCAGATTCGCCATTGACTGGGTATGGAACAAACGTACCTGTTTATTTGCCAACGGGTACGTTTTTCATGGAAGTCCTTCACGAACTTGCTGTCCATGTCTGATGTGCGATTGAAGGTGCTACAGGAATGTGGAATTTTTTGGTTTCATGCTTTAGCATTCGCCGTTTCTGCATTGTCTGTTTGCTTCCGGCCTCCCACCCGTGAGTAGCACGGGCACCTCACTAGTAATCTAAACACAACACATGAAGACGGTCGGACGCTCCTAAAATGTAGGTTTATGAGCAATAGTTTGGATTAATTCAGGTAAATTGGGTAAAATTGCTATAATGTGAAGGGCTCTGATTAACCTCGATTGTTTTTATAGTTACGCACCAATAAAAGGTATAAAAATGTCTCGGTTAAGCAGCACAATGGTGCAGATTCATGTCGATGCTGTTTGGATCTGTCTTCCATTTCGGCCTGTTATCCTGTGAGCTTCTCTCCATGTGCTTACCTTCCAGGCACTGTGGCCTATATCCTCCATGAGGCTTTATCTATGGAAATTAAAGTGGAGCCATTTTCTTTATTCACGAGCATCGACTAAAGAGAAATATATCAACACAAATGTTGTAATTTTAATCCCAAACAGGTCAAGTCCAGGAAAATATCTTTCTTTAAAATCAGGAATCTTTCTGTCACTCAAGATTTTTGGTCTCACTATCTGCCATGATCTTTCCTGGGAAAACCACATTTCCAAGCTGGCCTCCAAAGCCAGTCGCCGTCTGGGCATCCTTCATCTTGCGAAGTCCTTCCTTGGCACACCTGAGCTCCTCACCATATACAAGGCTTTCATCCACAACTCAATGGAATACTGCTCTCTCCTCTGGGCTGGTGCTCCTGCCCCACACTTAGCTCCGCTTCACGCTGTTGAAACCAAAGATTTCAGAATCATTGGAATCTCCCGCGATGAAGCTAACTCCGAGGGCCTTTCACTCACTCGCCGCAGGCAGGTTGGTGGTCTTTCTATCTTCTACCGACTCCTCTCCGGCCTAGCCCCCCTCCCCCCCCTGCCCTGTCTGTGCCCTGTCCCCCAAATATTCCTACAGGTCGCACAAGATTTGCCAGCAACCCTCTTATTGGGAAACTGCCAAAATCAAGACTCTCTGCTCACCTTCACTCCTTCATTCCTCTTTTCTCCCACCTCTGGAACAAACTCCCTCACTCTCTTAAATCCCACTCCTCCCTCCAGGTCTTCAATCCCACTCCAGGAACAGCTGTTCACCACCATCTCTTATCTTCCCCCATCCAAAATCTTGATCTTTTCTTCCCCCATTAATTCACCCCAGATCCACTTTTTTGAAATACCGACTTCTTTCGTGGAAGTCTTAGCAGTGTCCATGTGTTTTTTTTTTTTTTACCTCTCCCACTCCCCTACCCTCCTTCCCACGCCTCCTCCCCCCAAGTCCTCTCCCTCCCACAGATCTCCTGATATCCCTGCTCTCAAATGTTGTACTTGTGTGATTCCTCCTCTCTCTCCCCATCTTGTCTCCCACTCCCTTTATTATATGTTTTATGTGTCCGTTTATTTTTTTGTGATCAATGTTAGCTCTTACACGAGCCTCGATCTTGTATTAAAAAAAAAAAAATAGAATCCCTACAAACATTGATGTTTACCTTCACCAGACATGGATTCCATAGGCAAAACAAAATGTTATATAATGGAAATGGGAACTTAAAGAATGACCTGACCCTAAAGTTTCTGAACAAGCCTCAGAATTTTATTTCCAATCTTCTTGAAAAACCAAGTTTCCTTGAGCTCAATGAATCGTGAGCTAGCTCAGTGAACTAGCCAAGCTTTGCCTCGCATTTCTGCACCAAGATTGATTATGGTTGGAAGAATCAGCAGAACAATGAGTTTTAACGCTTGAAAAGAGGCCAAAAGATCAGGCAATAAACTCTTTCACAGCAGAATCTATAAAAATGAATGGGAGAGCGTTGCTGAATCCAACAAATTTTGTCTCATGTCACACTTTCACAACAATAGAATACCTTTTAGAAAAAAGCACTGAACCAAAGATGTCATCAGCAATGACCTGATTGCTAATACGAAAGAACGGGCACAGCTCAGCCCAAAGACTTGTTGGATTCTTCAAAGGCTGGACAATACATATACATGAAGTGAGAATATTTTGCCAATGATGACGTCATCTGAGTGTTTCTCATTAAATGAGAGTTAGATTTATGATGCAAAACTTTTAAAAAACTGTTTTTTTTCACCCACTATAAAAACGATGAAATGTTTAAATAATTATCTCACATTGCACTTTTTATACATTAATCCACTGTGTTGAACCATATGTGAATTGTAAGGCAGGTGATGCCTTGATCAGGTATTTGAATGAATAAATGTTTAATTATACCCTTCTCTTCAGCAGGAACACTAAAGTATTTAGAACTTTGTAAATTAGTTTTTCCATGTCCCATTTTTTATGACTTTACATTGGGCAGATTTTGAGCTATTATTCCAAATCTGCATGTTTGTTCTTAAGTAGTAAATCTACTGTAATAAATATAGCTTGTGTGGCTGCAGCTATGTCAGCAATATTCACTCGTCGATTGGTCACAGCACTGACCAATCGGGTGTGCCCATTTTTCCCTTCACTCATCGGTTTGGCCATGACACTGAGGTGCTTACAATATTGGTGTTTACGGTGCGGCGTCTTTATCACTGTATGCTTTCTTCACTTCGTGACTCATCCTGGTGATTACTATATTGATTATGGTGATTTCCTTGACAATTTTACATTTCTCTGAACATTAGTCATACCACGAACCTGTAGTTTAGCAGTACTTTGGTTCTGGATTTCGAAAATTGTATGGTGTCTTGTCCCCAAGCATGCATATGTACAGAGGAGTAAGGTATTTTTTGTTTAGTCTGTCTGGCAGTGAAATAAAATTGAAAATAATTCCAAACAAGAAACTTACTGTTTAAAGGACATCATAAAGGACACAAACAACAGGTACGAATAACTAATTTAGTGTGTTAAATAAGGCGGTGTAAAAGACTATGCATCAGCGACCGTAAACTTCCGGAAAATAAATTGTACAGCCTTTAATTTATTTAATTTATCCGTTATTTTATTTCAATTTAAATATATACTTGAAAACTGCATAACAAAAAGTGCCCTCTTGGCACTTCCCAAAACCTCTAGTTTTATAGTACTTGGATAAAATATAATGCCATTTTACTGAATCTCAACCTATCAAATTTGCCACTCATGCACTTGGCGTTAGGGAACATCGGAGTTCAGACAAAATCGCGGCTTGCTGGAAATATAGATTGTGCTCAGAAACACAAAGCAAGAGTTAACAAGAAGATAAAGCCCTAAAATGTCATAGCCCCCGTGGTGTTAGTCATTTTGCTGTACGGTGTTGAAGGCCATCAGTCGGCCGTCTTTGGTCGGATCACAAAACAAAATATTCTGCATATGTATACTCTCATGTATTGTCTATGTGCCAAGTTTGAACAAAATTGGTCCATGAATGTCGAGGAATGATTGGGGACACGTTTAAGTAACAAAATAGCCGCCATTCGGCCATCTTGGATCTGAACTCGAAAAATAATGACATGCACATGTAACCCATTATTTATTTTCTGAGCGCCAAGTTTGAATATGATCGGTAAATGCATGTCCAAGAAATGGTTTAGGACGTGGTCAATATTGGGTTTTTTACAAATAAAATGGCCACCAGTCTGCCAGTCAGCCATCTTTCATCAGATCGCAAAATAAAGTGAGGTGCACTTGTATGCCGTCATGTGCTGTGATTGTGCAAAATTTGAACAAAATCGGTCCATGCATGTCGATAAGTGGTTGGGGGACATGTTTAAGTAACAAAATGGTGCATTCATCTCCGCTATATGGATGCAGACGCACCCATGGACGGACGGATGGACGAGACCCAATCCATAAGCCCCCGTTTTTGAGTAAATCCATGTCCTTTTTCTCAAGAATGTGTGGGGTAAGGTGTTCGATGAAATATGTAGTTTTAATACCTTTTTTTTGGAGCATAGTTTTTGCTCAACCACAGAACGGTGGGAGAAGAGAGGTATGGAGGAGGAAATCAAGAATTGAAAAATATTACACAAAAAAAAAATTCTGGAACTCCGTGATATTTTGTGTTGGGTTTTTTTGAATCATCGCTAACCCTTATGAATTATTATGACATCTACAGAAGAAGCTTATATATAACCCAGGATGTTTGGAGTTTGTGAAGTCCTTAAAGCGTCCATATTACGTCGTTCTTCCTCATCATTACCTCCACCACTGAAAGTGTATAGAGGTTATCTTTTCACCCCTGTCTGCCTGTCTATCTGTTTGTTTGTCTGTCTGCCTGCCTTTGCGCAGGATATCTCATTAAGGTTATTGTACATAACCTTAATGAGATATCCTGCGATATCCTGCGATATCCTGCGATATCCTGCGATAATGAGATATCCTCCTCCAATTATAATTGATTCTATTTTTTGATGATTTGGATCTAATAATTTTAAAGTAATTTTTCACCATTGAGAGATGGGGCCAAAAACGATATATAGCATGATATTTCAATAAGTTGTGGATGGATTATGAAAAAACTTGATGGATGAGTTGGGTAGGTGACAAAACAAGCCGATTTGGTTTAGGTTCAGGTCCGAATCCAGCTCCAGCATATCAGTGGGATACAAAATGTAAATTGTCCAGCCTGGCGGAGGTATGCGCTCTACCGAATGCCAATCTAGTTAAGATAATATGTATCCATCGTCTGAGTGAACATCAAATAGCGCATTAATAACGTTTAGATTGAAGGTGCAGGATGTATTAATGAATGGAATGTGGATAAATTAACAAGGCATCAAAAGACACGTAGAAAGCATTGCATGGTTTGAGCTAACAGGCAATGGCCTTTTATTTGAATCATCTCGATATTCAGATAAAATATGCTGTACACAAAATTGTATCTATCCAAACCAAATCATATGAAATTGTGAACCTCCAGCACATCTGATGGAGTTAAATGACCAAGAGAATTGTACCTTACTTCTTCATAAAGCCAAGCATTCAGTGCCTCTCCAGCTCAGTCCTGGACATAATGCAAACATTGCAAGTGCAATAAGAACAAAAGCATCTGTCTTTTTCCATTTCAAACGCCTCACTTCATGGTAAATGTAGGATTTGAAATTACTATTTATAAACGTCCTTTGCTTGCCTGTTATATCTGAAATTGAATCAACGCAAAGGAATTATGGCCAAAACTACAGTAATTGATATGAGCACCAATTGATCTTAAAACAATGAAAGCATGGCAGGGTGTTACATGAATCTGGGTCGCGAGATGTCAGGATATTTATTCTAGCTCGCAAGAGAGACAGTGATACATAAGGTAGCCACGGAGTGGATTGTAGAGGGTAAACACCCCCTCCCCTTGCCTCCCTTCCAACTAGGGCCATCCGCCTTTCGCAATTTCAGCACTATATATATATATATATATATATATATATATATATATATATAGATAGATAGATATATATATATATATATATATATATATAATAATATATATATATATATATATATATATATATATATATATATATATATATATATATATGGTGTTCCAAAAAGAACTAGACAACTTTGGTTGGTAATATATTTAGAAGCACAATTGATACAACGAGACCCTTTGGTTTATGTGATACAGAATCGCATACAGTTTTGTGCACATCATGAATACATTTCAATGTGAGCTCCCTTTGTCGCGCAGTGGACATCAAGGCGATATACGAGTTCTTGCCATGTTCAGCTCAGCATGTTCTGCATCCACCAGTGCACATGCAGCTGTGATCCAAGAACGAAGATCCTGCAGGTTTGCCACCTTGGTGTCATAGACAACATCTATAACAAACCCTCACAGAAAAAAACATCAAGGGGGGTTATGTCTGGTGATCGTGGGGGCCATGTGGTTGGTCCGTTTCAGCCAATCCAGCAACCTGGAAATTTTTCATTCAGGACAGCTCCAACAACTGAGGCCCAATGAGGGGGACCTCAGTCCTGTTGAAAAATGACATCGGGTTCCAGGTCTTCAATCTTTTGGAAGGAAAATCCTTCCAACATGTTCATGTGAATTGTTGAGGTCACTTTATCCTCCGCAAAAAAAATTGACCCACCATGCAGTCATGGAGAAGGCCACACCGCACATTGACATTTGGACTGTCATGTATGTATATGCGTTCAATGACCACGTGAGGGTTTTCAGAGTGACGGTTGACCTTCACATTGTGCTGGTTGCCATTCCCTCAATACATGAAAGAAAGCTTCATCTGTTAACATGACCTTTTTCAGGTAATCTTCATCATCCTTCATGCGACTAAGCATTTCCAAGGCGTTTGGGTCCGCCATTTGGTTTGAGTTCCTGCAGAATCTGCACCTTATAGGCAGAAAGCTTCAGTCTTTTATGCAAAATCCTGTGTACAGTGGTGGTTGGGACTCCCAGTTCTCTGGATTGATTTTCTGGGACTTTGTTGAAATGATTCACACACTGTTCAACATCTGCTGCAGCTGTGCTTGGTCGACCGGTACTTTTCTGTTTCTGACCACTTACAGTCACCTGAATCCCCTTGTACCACTCACTGATAAGCCATTATACTTATTTAAGCCATTTCCCATTATATTGGGAAAATACTCATTCGGTTACAACAGAGATACATAGTATAGCCAACTTATACAGCACAGGAACCACAGGTCGAAACGAGTATTCTTCCCTGATTCAGCTGTCTTTGCTCCATTTATAGTTATCGAGAACAAAGGGAGAAGATTTTGTTGGGTCCTCAAATTGGGTGGGAGTAGGGAGGAGGAGATCCGGGGATGAGGGATTCTGATACGAGATTAGGGAGGGGTAGATCGGGGGATGGGGGATTCTGATAAGAGATTAGGGAGGGGTAGATCGGGGAATTGGGATTCTGATAAGAGATTAGGGAGGGGTAGATCGGGGAATTGGGATTCTGATAAGAGATTAGGGAGGGGCAGATCGGGGGATGGGGATTCTGATAAGAGATTAGTGAGGAGTAGATCGGGGAATTGGGATTCTGATAAGAGATTAGGGAGGGGTAGATCGGGGGATGGGGATTCTGATAAGAGATTAGGGAGGGGTAGATCGGGGGATGGGGGATTCTGATAAGAGATTAGGGAGGGGCAGATCGGGGGATGGGGATTATGATAAGAGATTAGTGAGGAGTAGATCGGGGAATTGGGATTCTGATAAGAGATTAGGGAGGGGTAGATCGGGGGATGGGGATTCTGATAAGAGATTAGGGAGGGGTAGATCGGGGGATGGGGATTACTGATAAGAAGTAGGGAGGGGTAGATCGGAGGATGAAGGATCCTTGTTAAGCCATTTTCTTCTCAGTGGGTTACTTGAATCAGAAGATGCTTGTCTTTGTACAACAAAGCTTTCACAGATCTTATCCCCAAATTATTATTTGCACAGAACTGCAAATGAATGGGAGACATGTATATCTTTCCATCACAAAGGCAACTTTTGGCTTCAACTAAAGTCTACGTCATACTCTTAAATTCCTGAGCTTGATTAAAATGTAATAAATATATACACGCATCCTTATTAATATAATTAATCCTTTTTTTACAAGATTCTTATAAATTATAGCACAGTATTGTGAAGATTCACCAAATAACTGAACTATTTCTATCTCATGAACAATACATCGGAGCTCAGGAAGGACATTTGTCATCATAATGCATTTTATTAATTATTTAAAAAGGACGAGAGACAGATTTCAATTGAGATGCCAGCAATAACTCACTTACTCCTGACTTTAGACGTTTTTATACTTCTACAGGGGGTATGTACGCATCCAGGTGTAGCTGCTGCATGTGGAGACGTATGTGCCCCTGCTGGCCCACCTTAGCTGACCATATTGAGGTTGAAGGGCCGAAACGGGATGATGCTGAAGACCTCGACTGAGGACCCGGGCAGTGAGGCACACTTGTGACCAGGTGTGTTTTGAAATTATATATACATGTGGTCCTGTCACCCGCGATTGAAACGGCTGGATGACGAATAGCCATAACGGTCCTTACCGAGGTGCATCGCCGAACCTGGCGGTTGGTCCGTCGCGCACGAGTGAGAGGATCAAAGTGCTTACCTGGATGAAGCACACGGGTTGATTCCCGAAACCGACAACGAATAAACACACGCCACACAACAAATGAAAGTACCACGATCATGATTTAACAAAAGCAAATGTAAGGCAATAAAAATGAAAGGTGAGGTAAATCTAATATTTCCTACTTGAGGATCTTCCACTCAGACACAGAGACGAACAAGGGGAAAGATAAAAGAAAGTAAATGGTATATATTAGTCGGCCTGCACTCAGCTTGCTCAACGAGATCGTTGAATCGTTGAATGAAGTCAGCAGTATTGGGTGGCCAAGTCTAACGCTTCCCACGCCTGCGCGCCCAATATGGCGCCGGGCAGACGATGGCGATGTGCACAGAGCCGTCGATCGAGCTGCGAAGACGGCCCTCTTTTTGCTATCTCTCTTTCCGTCCGAAGCGCCAAGACCCCCGCAAACTGCCACCTTATTGCTCCTCTTCACAATCTCAAAAGTTCCACAAAAGCTCCGGACAGTTTCCTCAGATGCGCACACGGGGCCAAAAAGTAACCGCCACGGACAAAAACCAAACCGAGAGAGAGTGCACAGGACTCTTCTTTTTCCTTTGTGAACCTTCTCGCTCTGAAGTCACTCTGCCCAATCGCCGAGCTGCGTCGAATCGCCACATGGTCTTGCTTGACCAATGATGAACTTCGGGGCGTGGCCTTTTTCCGACTCGGTTGGTTCAATTGTTGATTGGGAACGTTCGGCTTCCGTCGGCACGGTGTTGGTTAATGGGCAGTTGTTGTTATTGATGTTGTTGTGACGAGCGTGAGTTTTTATGGCAGGTGTTGTTATAATTGTAAAAATATAGGGAAAACCACAGGGAGGCATTCATAAACTGGGGAAAACGAACTTAACCCCTATCTAGACAACAGTGCTCCACCCCCAACCTCCCCCCCCCCCCCCCGTGTGAAGACACATACACAACCTGAAGCTCCAGTTTCCCTGCTTAAATACATTGAGATGCCTCCTACGTGTCCATGGTCAATGCTACACCTATACGATCCTTCCTGTACTATGGTATTTCATCCTATACCCCCACAAACATAACAATATGTACAATGCATTCAGAAAGTATTCAAACCCCTTCACTTTTTTCACATTTTGTTATGTTACAGCCTTATGCTGAAATCGTTTAAATTCATTTTTTCCCTCATCAATCTACACTCAATACCCCATAATGACAAAGAGAAAACAGGATTTTAGAAAGTTTTGCAAATTTATTAAAAAGAAAAAACTGAAATATCACATTGACATAAGTATTCATACCCTTTGCTATGACACTTGAAATTTAGCTCAGGTGCCTCCCATTTCTCTTGATCATCTTTGAAATGTTTATACACCTTGATTGGAGTCCACCTGTGGTAAATTCAATTGATTGGACATGATTTGGAAAGGCACACACCTGTCTATATAAGGTCTCACAGCTGACAATGCATATCAGAGCAAAAACCAAGCCATGAGGTCGAAGGAACTGCCTGCAGAGCTCAGAGACAGGATTGTGTCGAGGCACAGATCTGGGGAAGCCTACAAAAAAAATTCTGCTGCATTGAAGGCTTATGCTGATCAAAGTGCTTACCTGGATGAAGCACACGGGTTGATTCCCGAAACTGACAACGAATAAACACACACCACACAACAAATGACCAGTGTGTACCCTGGATAAGAATAGGTACGCCGTATCCCTGCGTGTCGTAAGAGGCGACTAAGAGGGTTGGCGTCAGGAAGGGCATCCGGCCATAAAAACATTGCCTCAAAAAGAGAACCATGACAATTACAACTACATGTGGGCAGAGTACAGCCCGAAGTGGAGATTGGTTTCTGAGGTTTGGGACATGGAATGTAGGGACAATGACAGGGAGATCAGGAGAAGTGGTGGAAGTATTGGTCAGAAGAAGAGTGGACATATGTTGTGTGCAAGAGATGAGATGGAAGGGAAGTGGCGTGAGAATGGTGAAGGGTAGGCAGGGACAGAAATACAAGTTTGTGTGGCAAGGGTGCCCGGAGGGCGTGAATGGTGTTGGTGTCCTGTTTTCTGAGGAGTTTGTAGACAGTGTCGTGAGTGTGACTAGAGTGAGTGATAGGTTGATGATGGTGAAAATGATGATTGGAAAGCTCTTGGTGAACGTCATCTCGGGATATGCTCCACAGGTTGGTCGAAGCGATGAAGAGAAGGACAAGTTCTGGTGTGCGATAGAGAAGCTGATGGAAAACGTGAAAGATGAGGAAGTTGTTGTGGTAGGAGGAGACCTAAATGGACATGTGGGAAGAAGTATGGATGGTTTTGATGGAGTACATGGGGTTTACGGATATGTTGTGAGAAAAGGAGAAGGTGAAAGGATTTTGGAGTTTGCTGATGGAGCTGATTTGTTGATTTGTAATACTCAGTTCCAGAAAGAGGATAATAAGCTTGTTACATACACGTCAGGTGGGTTGACGACAACCGTTGACTACCTGATGGTGCGTAGGCGAGATAGGGGGCACCTCCGGGACACAAAGGTGATCCCGGGAGAGGAGGCTGTTTCACAGCACCACTTGGTTGTCTGCGACGTAAGGGTGAAAGGTGCGAGGAGAGCTCGGCGGGTGAAGTACCAACCGAGAATGAAGGTGTGGAGGTTGAAAGAGGTGACAGTAAGGGAGGCATTAAAAGAGAGGCTGAGTAGGGTCGAGGATGATGTGGTTGAGCTTGAAAGTGGTTTGATGTCAATGAAAGCTAGTCTGTTGGGAGCCGTTGGTGAGGTATGTGGATGGACAAAAGGACCACCGAGGCACTCGGAAACATGGTGGTGGGATGATGAAGTTGGAAAGAGGAATGACGAGAAGAGGAAGAAGTTCAAGGAGTGGCAGAAGGCGAAGGGTACGGGAGCAGAAACAGCAGAGCATGAAAGTTATAAGGCAGCCAGGAAGGCTGCAAAGAAAGAGGTAGCAAAGGCGCAGGAGGCATGTAGGAAAATGTTCGGAGAACGCTTGGATTCGGAAGAGGGTCAGAAAGCAGTATTCAGGATTGCAAAGCAGATAGCGAAAGAGAGGTTTGATGTGATGGGGGTGAGTTGCTTGAAGGATGAAGTGGGACAAATCGTTGTCGACCCAGATGGAATTAAAGGAAGATGGAAAAGATATATGGAAATGCTGTTGAATACAGAGAATGAATGGGATGGCAACATAGAGAGTAACCCAGTTTTAGGACCGGCAGAGAAGATAACTGAGAAGGAAGTTGAGGAAGCGATAAAAGCAATGAAGGGTATAAAAGCGAGAGGGCCGATGGGAGTTGTGGGAGATATGTTGAAGGCAGCAGGAAGTTGGAGTGTGAAGAGAATGACAGAGATCTGTAATCTGGTGGTGAAAGAAGGCCGCATTCCAGTGGATTGGGAACTGAGTACCCTCGTCCCTCTATACAAGGGGAAAGGTGACCCTCTGGAGTGTGGCTCGTACCGAGCGATAAAGTTATTGGAGCATGGAATGAAGGTATTTGAAAGGGTGTTGGAGAGGAGGATAAGGAAGAAAGTGAAGTTCGACGAAATGCAGTTTGGATTCATGCCAGGAAGAGGAACGACAGACGCGCTTTTCATTGTGAGGCAGTTGCAGGAGAAGTACATGGAGAAGAGGAAGAAGTTGTTTCTTGGGTTTGTTGATCTGGAGAAAGTATTCGATCGGGTTCCACGCAAAGTATTGACATGGGCATTGAGGAAGTTAGGAGTGGAGGAATGGTTGATCAGAGTAGTGATGGCAATGTACAAAAGAGCGCGCACAGCTGTAAGGATGAAGGACGGGAACAGTGGTGAGTTTGAGGTGAAGGTGAGAGTGCATCAGGGGTCGGTAATAAGTCCACTACTATTTGTAGCTGTGATGGAGGTGCTGGCTCAGAACGTAAAGGATGGTTTACCGTGGGAGTTGTTGTATGCAGATGATCTGGTGTTGATTGCGGAAAGTATGGATGGACTGAAGGAAAAGATGAACACGTGGAAGGAATGTATGGAGACAAAAGGTCTGAAGGTGAACATCGGAAAGACGAAGGTGATGGCAAGTGGTAAAGCATGTGGTGAGGTGGAAAGAACTGGGAAGTGGCCCTGTGCTGTGTGTAGGAAGGGTGTCGGAGTGAACTCCATTCAGTGTACAATGTGCGCTGAGTGGGTTCATCAAAAATGTAGTGGTCTGAGAGGGTCATTAACCAGTGTGGCAGCTCCATTCAAATGTAAGGTGTGCACAGAGGGAGCTGCAGATGGAGGAAATGTTGAGTTGGATCTTGGAGACGGCGTGAAGCTGGAAGGTGTGAAAACATTTTGCTACCTCGGAGACATGCTGAATGGAGAAGGTGGATCAGACTCGGCAACATCGAGTGAGATGTGCATGGAAGAAGTTTCGGGAATTGAGTGGCGTGCTGATGATGAGGGGAGTGTCGTTGAAGCTGAAGGGAAAGGTGTATGCTGCATGTGTGAGAAGTGTTATGATTTATGGGAGCGAGACATGGGTAATGAACGTAGAGCAGCAACGAAAGTTGGAAAGGGTGGAAATGCGAATGGTTCGACGGATGTGCGGAGTATCGTTGAGAGAGAGGAAGACAAATGATGAATTGCGAAAGATGATGGGAATAGAGCCTGTGATTGATGCTGTGAAGAGGAACAGGTTGAGATGGTTTGGTCATGTGTTGAGGAAGGATGAAAGTGACTGGTTGAGAAGAGTGATGGAAATGAATGTAGAAGGAAGTAGAAGACGGGGAAGACCGAGAAAGACTTGGCTAAAGATGGTGGAAGAAGACATGCGGGCAAGGGGGTTAACAAGGAGAGATGCAGAAAATAGGGCAAAATGGAGAAGATTGTCATGGGGACGGCAAGGCTAACCCCCGCTCTAGCAGGGAAAATGGCCTTTAAAATGCATGTTGTGTTGTTGTTGTATTGAAGGCTCCCAAGAGCACAGTAGCCTCCATAATTCTTAAATGGAAGAAGTTTGGAACAACCAGGACTCTTCCGAGAGCTGGCCGCCCGGCCAAACTAAGCAATCGTGGGAGAAGGGCCTTGGTAAGAGAGGTGACCAAGCACCCGATGGTCACTCTGGCTGAGCTCCAGAGATCCTGTGTGGAGATGGGAGAAACTTCCAGAAGGACAACCATCACTGCAACACTCCACCGATCTGGGCTTTATGTCAGTGGCCAGACGGAAGCCTCTCCTCAATGAAAGACACATGAAAGCCCGATTGGAGTTTGCAAAAAAGCACCTAAAGGACTCTCAGACTGTGAGAAACAAGATTCTGTGTGCACACATTGATCTATTTTTTTTTTCAGGATATCATGAGGCTTTAAAAAAATTTTTTTTAGCTCATTTAGCCAGCGGTATTTCCTATCTTTATTGTTTGGACAGAGAAACAAAATATTTTAATGTAAATACACCCAACCCACCCGTTGACCTATTTTTTTTGAGGGTCATATAAATGGGCTGACAGGCTGGATGTATGGAGTAAATTACTCGAGGTCACAAGGATGGATGGCTTCGTCATATTTTTTTACCGACAGCCTTAAGCTGTCCCAATGAGTGTACATTAATAGTAGAGATCCTGGGGGTATGCTTCCAGTGGATATCCTGAGGTATGTACACTTGGTAGACGCTGAGTGCCGATGGGTAAGTTGTGAGGAATGGTCTTTGATTTGTACAATCATGTGTGATGTTTTGATTGGGAGTTTGTTTTTTGTTAATATTTGGTCATTCTGAATGTTGTTGTAAGTATTGAGTTGCCTTGTGTAGTGGTGGCAGTGATTGGTTTTAATATACTTGGAGTACCAGCCAAGAAGGAAGTACCCAGAGGTGGGGTCAACGTTGGTATTTGAACAAGGTGGTTGGATTAGAGATGACCACAGCCGATTGAAAAGGGTCGGGGAGGATATGAAGTGGAGGAGAAGGCCAGTGAGGGGGCTGGCTTGCCTCTGTAGAGATCAGGGTGGAGAAAAATTTGCAGACAGATGTATGTGTGCCACCACAAAAATTTCTGAAGTCAGCTGTGACTGGCAACCTGGAGGTGGTGTGATTACGGAGATGATGTCCAACCAAGAGGATTAATTTGTTTTATATATATTCATGGTTGTTGCTGATATTTGCTTGTGTCTTGACCATTTTCGTTCTAATTGTTGTGGGGATTCATAAGATTGCTGTTAAGCAACACACTCCTCTCTAATCACCTCCATCCTCTTACTAGCAACAGTAATATAAGTCACCCATCCTCACCTGCCACTTAAAAGTCGATATAACAGACAATTACCTGTCATTAAAGAAATGCTTTTACCACAAGAAGATTTCCATAGAACTCCATTTCAATTGGATATTGAAGCGACGAAGAGTAAGGGGAAAAGGTTGTGATGTCAGCTGATAACGTGATGACAGAGCCGACGTTAATTGTTAGATAACAGAGGTAATGTTACAGTTTAATGATTTCAATGCCCACACCCTTTAACAAATTCATGTTCTCTGCAACGTGGTCCTAAAGGACCCAGCCCTGCATTTAAGAATTAAGGGTTGATGGAGTTGAAGGTAAAATGCCATTAAAAAAAAAAACTAATGGAGGTAGACAGTGACCTCTACTGCCAGATGCAAAGGTTTATAGGAAAGGTTCTTCTTCTTCAAACAATGGTTTATTGAAACGACTGGACCCAAATATACATGAAGTTTGGACTTACAAAAGACAGGAAATTCAAAACAGATGTGCAAAGGTGGCCACTGAGGTAAGGTCTTCCAAATCAATGTGGCTGCAGGCCAGTGGGTGTATGTGTGTTCGGAATGCATATCGAAAGAAACGGGTTGTGGACGGATTCAGACGAAATTTGGCAGAGTGGTTGTGTATGTGACGAGGACAAAATTAATAGATTTTGGTGAACATCTGAATATGGATTCGGATACAATAATTATATAATTTTAAGTGGTTCTTCACCATTGAGAGATTGAGTGATATATAACATGATATTTTTAAAAGTTATGGACGAGTTGTGAATAAACTTGGTGGATGAGTTGGTTAGGTGACAAGAACAAGCCGATTAGATTTTGGTTAAGGTCCGAACACAGGTCCGGCCTACCAGCTGGATATAAAACATAAACTCTTCAGCCTGGCGCAGGTATGTGTTCTACTGAGCTCCGTTCTAGTGTGAATATGTATTAACGACGTGAAGCTGTTCTGAGTTTATTTCTGGAGAAGACGTAGAGCCTGACATATTGGAGCTCCAACAGGTGGCGTCATCTCCAGTAATTTGCAGGCATGCCAACTGGTTTGGAAAGGGAGGTGCCTGGAGGTATTACGACAGGTAAGAACAAGTGAGTCACACCACTGCTGACTGCTTACAGGTAAAACACCACTGCTGTACATATGTATGTGTCATACACGCTGTACACACACACATTGGACACACGATTAACAATACATACTGCTACACACACACATACACACACACACACACACACACACACACACACACACACACACACACACACATATATATATATATATATATATATATTTATATATATATATATATATATATATATATATATATATATATATACACACACACACACACACACACACACACACATACACATACATACACACACACACATACTTCTATGGAACGACAAACGCGCTTTTTATTGTGAGGCAGTTGCAGGAGAAGTACATGGAGAAGAGGAAGAAGTTGTTTCTTGGGTTTGTTGATCTGGAGAAAGCATTCGATAGGGTTCCACGTGAAGTAGTGACATGGGCATTGAGGAAGTTAGGAGTGGAGGAATGGTTGATCAGAGTAGTGATGGCAATGTACAAAAGAGCGTGCACAGTTGTAAGGACGAAGGACGGGAACAGTGGTGAGTTTGAGGTGAAGGTGGGAGTGCATCAGGGGTCGGTACTAAGTCCACTACTATTTGTAGCTGTGATGGAGGTGCTGGCTCAGAACGTAAAGGAGGGTTTACCGTGGGAGTTATTGTATGCAGATGATCTGGTGTTGATTGCAGAAAGTATGGATGGACTGAAGGAGAAGATGAACAAGTGAAAGGAATGTATGGAGACAAAAGGTCTGAAGGTGAATATCGGAAAAACGAAGGTGATGGCAAGTCGTAAAGCATGTGGTGAGGTGGAAAGAACTGGGAAGTGGCCGTGTGCTGTGTGCAGGAAGGGTGTCGGAGTGAATTCCATTCAATGTACAATGTGAGCTGAGTAGGTTCATCAAAAATGTAGTGGTTTGAGAGGGTCATTAACTAGTGTGGCAGCTGCATTCAAGTGTCAGGTGTGCACAGAGGGAGCTGCAGATGGAGGAAATGTTGAGTTGAATCTTGGAGAGGGCGTGAAGCTGGAAGGTGTGAAAACATTTTGTTACCTAGGAGACATGCTGAATGGAGAAGGTTGATCAGACTCGGCAACGGTTGCCAGAGTGAGATGTGCATGGAAGAAGTTTCGGGAACTGAGTGGCATGCTGACGAGGAGGGGAGTGTCGTTGAAGCTGAAGGGAAAGGTGTATGCTGCATGTGTGAGAAGTGTTATGATTTATGGGAGCGAGACATGGGTAATGAACGTAGAGCAGCAAAGAAGGCTGGAAAGGGTGGAAATGCGAATGGTTCGGTGGATGTGCGGAGTATCGTTGAGAGAGGAAGACAAATGATGAATTGCGAAAGATGATGGGAATAGAGCCTGTGATGGATGCTGTGAAGAGAAACAGGTTGAGATGGTTTGGTCATGTGTTGAGGAAGGATGAAAGTGACTGGTTGAGAAGAGTGATGGAAATGAATGTAGAAGGAAGTAGAGGACGGGGAAGACCGAGAAAGACTTGGCTAAAGATGGTCGAAGAAGAAATGCGGGCAAGGGGGTTAACAAGGGGAGATGAAGAAAATGGGGCAAAATGGAGAAGATTGTCATGGGGACCGCAAGGCTAACCCCCGCTCTTGCAGGGAAAATGGCCTTAAAATGCCTGTTGGTTGGTTGTATATACATATATATATATATGTATGTATATATATATATATATATATATATATATATATGTATATATATATATATATTGTTATTGTTATTGTTCTCCGCCGCCCTTCTTACCCTTACCAGGAGGGGATTAAGCCCCTTGTTCTTTCTGGGCTCGGCGGAACCGAGAGACCTGAAATGCCTCTTCCGGGCAAATGCAAGGTAGGGTTTCGGGACCAAGTCTCACTCGTACCTAACTCCCTGCGCCGCCACGGAAGCGGGGAAGCAAGCCTCGCACGACCCACGTGTAATTTGGGGTACACCGAGCAGATTGAGTACCACGTGGTCCGTGCAGTCACCGTTAATTATTGGAACCCCATTCGAGCGGTTCTACTCGTACCACGCTTAGCCAATGAGGAAATCACGAGAACGATTGAATGGAAAAGGAAGAACACAGGTTTAATTATTATTCCCACACGTATGTACAATGATCGGTACGCAGAGACACAGAGCAGCACTTAGTCAGTCTTATTCTTAATACCCAGACTCGGGCCCGTCACACTCACACAGGGGATTGCAGGCAGGTTGATGTCCGGCCAAACGCGTCGACATGGTCGTCCAGGAACGGCCCCGTCCCGCTCTCCACGGTCCCAGCACATCCCGCGAAGATGGAAAGCAGGCGGTGGAAGGATCTTCGTAGCGCGTCTCCCGAACAAAAGGCAGCCGATGAGGTAAGAAAGAAAATACGCGTCTCTCAGTGCGGCTGGTGGTTACACAGCCATTATCACTCACGTAACTCGATGCACTGTACGCGGCTCGGCTTTAAGCTCAACCGAGCGTTGCTTTATATTAGCGCGTATCCTGGTTCATGCGCGTCTCTCGCCACTCGCGTATCTCTCAAAGTCCTCTTCGGCTCACCGCGCTGCTAGAACTCAACTCTCAACCGCTGGTGCTCAGTCCTTTCTCATCAGTCCTTTGACGCTCAGTCCTCCTGTGGGGTTTGCGCGACCGCTTATATTGATACGCCCCGAACCTTCTCGACCCCTCTCGAACCTTCCAACCATGCCCTGTGATGCAGTGCTGCCGCCACACCCTCTGAGCCCTGATTGGCGGCTCGCGCTTACCGTCAGCTCCTCTGCCGCCCTCATTCGGCCCCGCCCCGACCCTCCTAGGCCTGCCTCGTGTTAATTCGCCCAAAATGAACCAAAGTCCGCACAAAGAGGCATGAGGCTAGGGAGACAGGATAGACAGTAGAAGTAGGACCTATTCTCCTTACTCTACTCAACGCAGAACTAACATAGGAAAAGGACTAAGCTCACAAATACTAAGAAATAACTACACTATCGCAAGGCTACATGTTGCTTGTGTGACTAACGATGAGGGGGAAATTTAACATATATTATACTGACTGTACAAAACTCAAAACCTCAACAATATATATATATATATATATATATATATATATATATATATATATATATATATATATATATATATATATATATATATATATATATATAGTGTAACGAATTTGAGAAGTGTAACGGTTTTGAGTAGTGTGACAATTTTGGAGAAAGTGTAACGAATGTGAAAAGTATGGTTTTGTTGTGTGTAACACCCTCGTAATGTAAATAATGTTCGCAGCCGTCCTCCTAGTTAATTCCATGAAACTTACACACAGGCCACGATATATCTTTTGAAATAGTTTATTTCCTTATTCTATGTAGGCTAAATATGTGTTTCCCACTACATTGACTCTGCATTGCATCAAACGAAATAAAGCGTAGGCCCCTCCGATGATCCATGGCAGCTCAAGTGCCAGGGATTCCCCCACTTGAGCTTTCACAGCAACCGTTTATTGCAGTACTGAACTGCTGTGCAACGTGACGGCGCATTACCTGCAGCTGCTGACCGGTTTTCGCCATTTGCGGCCATTACGAACAAGGGGAGTGGCTAGAGAAGACGGGTCGCCCCCCTCGTCATAGGGGGGAGGAGTAAGTCGGCCCATAATAACATCTAAACCGCGTCCGTAACAATTGGTGTCGAGGAGTGGGATACGAGGCCCGAACCAAATTTTTAAAACGTATAGGAAAAAAAATTTTGGTCAAAATTACGAGCTGCCGAAATTTTGTTTTATAAAACCCGAATTTTGAGATCGCGCCATGGACAATCAAGGCGATCGGATGTCGGTGGGGGAGATAGACGGGTTAGGGGTAACCCAGGACTTAGGGGAAGAAAGGGAGGAGGAGAGCAATGAGGTGGTTGAGGGTGTATCAGACGCACAAAATGGCGTCCTCGCGCACGAGGTTTCGGGCGCACAAGATGGCGTCCTCGCGCACATGGTTGTTGCGGCACCAAATTTAGCCGCGCCCAGCCGAGCCAGAGATGCCAGAGTACATGCGAGTCTTTATGATTCAAATGATGGCAAAAATGGAAGTAATGAGGTACGAAGCGAGGGCTCAGAGTGAGCAATTGGGGGTAATGAGGGACGAAGCGAGGGGTACCGGTGAGGGGTTAGACAATAATTTTAAGGGATTAGACAAGAAATTTGGGAAGTTAGACGACAAATTTGAGGGGTTAGACAACGGGATAAAAGAGGTGAAAAATGGGTTAATGGGGTTAGAAAATAGGATGGAAGACAAATTGCGGGAAATAGGGGAACAATCTGCCAGGGAAATCAAACGAATGGGGAACCAGATAGAGGAGGTGCAAATCGGGTTAGAAAGTAAACTGGATGCTCAGAGGGATGAATTGGGACAGATGAGGGTGGCATCTACAAAAGAGATGGAGGAGATGAAAGAGGGGATACGACGAAGTGTAAGTGAGGAGGTTTCGGGGCTACGCGAGGAGGTAAAGCGAGGTGAGAAGCGTATGGAGAAAGAGGTGAGAAATGGGACGGCAAAGTTACAAGGGGGAATAGAAGATCTGACGGAGGAGGTGGAACAGCTGACGGAGGGACAGATGGAGTTAGTGGAGCAGGTTCAAAGGAACACTGCAGTACTAGGAGGGTTAAAGGCGACACAAAAAGAAATTAAAAATGACTTGATAGCGACACAGAGGCAATGTCAGATGGTACGTGAGGGACTGACAATGAGGTTGGACGAGGTGACAGAAGTAATGGAGACAAAGGACCGGCAGGTGAGGATGCACATAGAGACGGTCACGGTAGCCTTAGAGGACGAACTTGAGGAGCCGCACCGGGAAATAAAAGAGGTGAAGCAAAAATTAGAGGAAGTGGAAGAAGAGGTGAGTGAAATTAAGAAGGGATGGACAGAAACTAAGAGGGAGATAAAGGAGGAAGTAATGGCATATGTACAAGGTCGGTGCTCAACTTATGATGTGCGGCTCACTAACCAAATAAAGAGGTTGCAGGTGGAAAAAGAGGTGCGGAGACGAGGTGCCAAGGTGAGTGGCGAAATATTCGGCAATGTATATGATGTGAGGAAAGCTTCAGTCGGCTTGGGGGTTGCTATGGATCCGGGTGTTCGTGAAAGGCCGTTGGTGAAGTGTGCGACAGGTCTGGTGTGCGAAAAAAGAGGTGTGCGAGAATGTCCGACCATGGGGTGTGTGAGGAAAAAGTGCGCGCCGACCAGTGAGTGTGCTGTCAAGAGTGAGTCGGTCGTAGCGCGTGTGCGAGGGAGCACATGGAAGCGCGGTGTGGCGAGTGTTACGGAGGAAGTAACGAAAGAGTGTGCGCAAGAGGATGCGCGAGAAAGGTGTGTAACGGACAGGTGCATGGGGAAAGAGTGTGCTGTCAAGAGTGAAGGAGAATGCACGCCTGTGGTGAGAGTTACAGAGGATGTAACGAAAGAGTGTGCGCAAGAGGATGCGCGAGAAAGGTGTGAAGTAAGGGAGAGTGACACGGAGCGTGAGTTGGTTGTGACAGGTGAGCGAGGATGTACACCTGGAATGGAAGGATGCACACCTGGAATGGTAGAGCGTGTGTGGGAATGCACACTTGAGTTGGTCGTGAGGCACGTGGTTGGGTGTGCGAGTGAAAGCACACCTGTGATGGTCACAGAGGAGGTGACCGAGGAAGGGGCGCGAAGAGGTGTGTTGGTGAGGTGTGCGAGCGACGAATGTGTGCCAAGGTGCTCGGTGGTCAGGTGTGTGACCAAGTCGGTGAGCGGAATGAGTGTACCGAGGTGTGTAAGGAAAGGTACGAGGAGCATGGGAACAGCTGGAGGTAGTAGCAAGAAAGGGGTAGCGTATGCGTGTGAGCATGCAGGTGAGGCATCGACGGTAACCGGGTTAGCGGTTAGAGCGACTTATAGCCGAATCGGGCCCTCGGTGCGTGCCGGGCTTCGCGTGCCGCGAGAACCAGCGGGGATCCGAGCCACGGCGGGTTCGAAAGGACCGCCGTACGCGATCCACGCTGGGCCTCGCTTGGAACGGCCACGTCCGTGCTCCACTAGGCGGAGCGGGCAGCTCGATAGGAAGGGTCGTCATGGCGACCACTTTTTGTTGAGACGTGCCGGCAGGTCGAGATCGGGACATTGGATGGCTCCACGCCGAGGTGGTGCGTGGGATCTCGGCCCGGGTAAGCCCCCGTCCCTGCCCCGAATGCGGGACGTATCCAGCCGCTGGCACAAAACAACCCGCATTCATTGCTCGGCTGTACGAAGCCGAGCTTTAGAAGGGAATTGGCGCACCGAGAGGATCTAATAAGTAGACGAGTGATGAGGTTAGTGTTTTGGACCCAAAATTAGAAAAAGGCAAAATTTGATGATGGTACGGTGATTAGCAGTAAATGGCAAATTTTTGATTTGTTGGATTTGGACGAGCGAAATTGATAGTAGGACCTCCCCGATGTGGTGGGATGGCAAATCCACCATCCCTCACAGTCGGGGGGGGGGGGGGCAAAGGAGCACTAGCTTATGGGGTGTATGGCAGTGAAAACTAGCCCGGGTGGGTTAGGATATTGTGTGTAGGGACCTAGAAGATGACATTAGGTAACGTTAAGATTAGTTAGTGACAATGACCCCTGTAGTGGGGACGCAGGTAGAGTAGTGTGGATGATAATGATGTGGGAGCGCAATAGTTTAAAGGGGTGACTGGGAAGCGCAAGTTTCAGAGGGGAGTAGTTAGATGAGATGATGCCGTGTGTTTCAGGATTGAACAGGTGTGCAACTGAACAGGTGTATGGAGCAGTGTATGAGGGAGTAGTGGTGATTGCGTGTTGTGTTGACCAAATGGTCCACGAAGAAAGGAGGGTGCAGGTGGCACCAGGTGTGAGTGCACAGGTGTGCAACAACAGGTATGGAGAATGGTTGTGTGGAATAAATGGTATGGGATATATGGCGTATTGGGATGGATGGTCGTGGAGTGAGTATGGTGGAAATTGTGGAGTGGAGTGGATGGTGCGAAGGTGTGAATGGGGGAAGGATGGACCCCCATCACGAATACCCGGGGCGGGTAGTGTAAGTGTTAGGTAGAGGGTACAGGTAAATTGTGGTTGGATATTGGCATCTGTGGTGCGAGTGGAAGAATGATGTTTGGATGGGTGCATTAGTGTTGTGGAAATGGCTGGGCGTGTAGCCTGTTAGTGTGTGTAGTTGGTTTGGGCACTCCACCACTGTGAGGCTGTCGGCCAGGTGAGGCCGCAGGTGGGCTCTGGGAGCTGGTAGTTGTGGATGGGGCCCGAGGATCTGGAGGACGGACCCGGGTAGCCCAGTGCCAGAGGGCACCGAGTGGGGTGACAGAGCCAGGAGGGGCCTTCCCAAATTAGATAGGTTAGGTAAGGAGCAGGTCAGCTTGGGTGGCAACTGCAGTGGTGGAGGTGTGCAGGTGGGTAGACCTGCTGGCAGAGCTACACGTCACAGCCCAGAAATTGTGCAAGGGCACCGGGAGATGAATCGGGGGAGTGAGACCCCAAATTGAGAAGCACCACAGTTTGGGCAATGGGAATTGGTTGTTAGAACCCATAGTGTAAGTGGCCAATGGATTGGCAGGGAAAGACCCCGGGTAGTGTAAAGAGTGTTAAGGTCATTTAGAGGATAGTTAGGATTGGAGTCTCCTCGCACCATCTGCATCCACTCACCTGAGATGAGGTAACTCCACACCATGCCATGTTTTATTATTTTTCATTAATGCAAATGTTTTGGATTGTGAGACGCATCATGACGTGGGTGTGACATTGTGCGTAATTCCATCTCTCCCTCCTTATGAGGATTGATGATGAATTGGTGATGGCAAATTTTGAAGTAGAGGGATTGGAGACGAATTTGGTGTAGAAGGGAAAGATGGGGAAGACAAGACGTAGTGACGAATTTGTAAAGGTGTAAATTCTTGTAAATATGGGGTAAGGGCAAGGGTAGTGTAGGTGACAGGGGGGGGGTGACATACGGTAGGGACGAGTTTTTCTCACTTCGCTCTCCGTACGCACTTCACCCTGCATTGCCTTTATTGACGTGTACCCTTGTGACCTTACCCCTCGCTCATTTGTCTTCCCCCCTTTTGTCTCCCACTTGAGGACCTGTGCGCCATTGGGCGCCGAGGGGAGCGTGCGTGAGGTGGCCATTGTGCGCACGAGATTCCCAGAACCAGCATACATTGCGTTGATGTACCACTTTATGGACCGCTGTTCTGCGGCCAAGTACCACTGGATGGACCCCAGGTTCTGGGGCAGGGCACCTCTGTTGGAGACCGGCCATAGTGGCCAGGGAATCTTGCTTGCGGACCTCGGTAAGGCGGCACCTATGCCAAACAGGTGGACCACCCTTAGTTGGCCCCTGCGGCCCTAAATAAAAATGAACACAAGTTGTGCTTTTTATTATTTCCAAGTAGGCCGCATGAAGCCAGAAGACGTCGGGAAGAACATCGGCCCAGCAGAGAAAGAGAAGACCACCACCAGTTGTTTTGTTGTGTTTATTATGAACCGTGGTGACTGTGCACCGAGTGGTGCTTTGTGGTGCTTTTGGTGCTTTTGGGTGCTTTGGTGGTATTGGTACTGGTGCATCGATGCAATGCGTGCTGTCTCCTCCCTCCCAACAGGAATTTCTTTTTCTTGTTCCCTAAAAAGAAAAAGAAAAACACAGGTCCTGGGTTGCGTTGTAAATAAGAAATAACGTCACTGTAAATAATGCTCCCCACCGTAAATGTATAGGTTGAGAACAATTCCGTAATTCGGTTAGCTGTGGGCTTGAGTCTGTTAGACAGGGTGCAATGCAATAGGGGGACATACTTATTTGTGTTTTAAGATTGTCACACTCAGGGTCAGGTTAATTGTAGAGGGAATTACACCTACGTGTCACACTAAGTTAAAGTTTTGTAGGCCCGAGCACGGGCCTGAAGAAAGGAGGGTGCAGTGTAACGAATTTGAGAAGTGTAACGGTTTTGAGTAGTGTGACAATTTTGGAGAAAGTGTAACGAATGTGAAAAGTATGGTTTTGTTGTGTGTAACACCCTCGTAATGTAAATAATGGTCGCAGCCGTCCTCCTAGTTAATTCCATGAAACTTACACACAGGCCACGATATATCTTTTGAAATAGTTTATTTCCTTATTCTATGTAGGCTAAATATGTGTTTCCCACTAGATTGACTCTGCATTGCATCAAACGAAATAAAGCGTAGGCCCCTCCGATGATCCATGGCAGCTCAAGTGCCAGGGATTCCCCCACTTGAGCTTTCACAGCAACCGTTTATTGCAGTACTGAACTGCTGTGCAACGTGACGGCGCATTACCTGCAGCTGCTGACCGGTTTTCGCCATTTGCGGCCATTACGAACAAGGGGAGTGGCTAGAGAAGACGGGTCGCCCCCCTCGTCATAGGGGGGAGGAGTAAGTCGGCCCATAATAACATCTAAACCGCGTCCGTAACAATATATATATATATATATATATATATATATATATATATATATATATATATATATAAACACACACACACACACACACATACACACACACACACACACACACACACACACACACACACACACACATATATATATATATATATATATATATATATATATATATACACATATATATAAACACAAACACACACATGTTGTGCAGGGGAAGGTAAAAAAAAATTGGTTAAAATTGTAAATGGAGGGAAAAGACCATGGAGTGTATTTAATTCTTGGATGTTGTTCTGTAAATGCTATAATGGCCAATGTAAAAGTGTATTTAAGGGTCATCTTGGAAAATTGAACTGAACTTGGAACATTTCTTGAATGTTGAGACAAAAGTGCGGTGGATTGGTGAGGGAAGCGAATAAAAACTTACGGGGATTATGGGTAACCCAAATTGATTTACAAATTTGGGGATTCAAGGCTATGGAAGTCGCATGATGATCATGTGGTGGCTTTTTGGACTATTTGTCATGGCATTGTTTGTCTGGTGTGTGAAGGTGTGTGTTTATCAATTTTTGGGTAAAATAATATGGGAAGAATTGATCGTAGAAGTAAAGGGTGTCTGCAAGGGGAGCTGCACATACTAATAATTATAGACCAGATGGATAAAGGCCGGATAATTTATTGTGGGACAAAACGTTGGTGTAAATGTGGACATCTTCTGTGTTTCTCAAAAGTTTGTGGATGAAAATTGGTGGACAGACTGAGTGTGGGATGTCAAGTTGATTTAATTTTGATGAGGATGTGGACGAGTTAATTGGGAGATACAATGGGTAGCTCAACCCCCGCCCCCCCCCCCAATAAGATTTGCACAAACGCAAATAAACATACACTAAATGGATAAGTTGATGCGCGAGAGTGTAACAGTCACACAGGAAGGCAGCGCTGAAGGAAGCGAGCTGTGATGGAAAGGCCTGGCAAATGGTGTGTGGAAATCGCCTTACCCAAGCTTTCCTACCACGCTCTCCTTTCCTGCTCCATTTCATGAAAGACATTTTACCCGAACCACAGTGAACGAGGGTCATATCAAGCTTGAGCGCGAGTTTTATTTACCCAAGTCTGGGGACTTTGTGTTCATTAGAGTCTTTAAACAGGAAAAGTGCTTTACAACCAAGATGGTCGGGTCCACACCAAGTTATACTCACAACACATATTGCCTTATAATGTACTAGCAGAAGTACCCGGCATTGCCGGGCGGGGGAAGGGAGGGGAGGGGGAAGGGGAGGGGAATGGGGGGGGAGGGGAGGAGAGGGTGGGGAGGGGAGAAGAGGGGGGGATGGGAGAAGAGGGGAGAGGGGGAGGGGGAGGAGGAGAGGGGAGAAGAGGGGGGTATGGGGAGGGGGAGGGGCCAGGGGGGAGGGGAGGAGGGGGGAGGGGGATGGGGAGGGGGAGGGGAGGGAGAGTCAAGTCTCTCGGCTCGGAGTCATTGTCGTCAATTGAATGTCGCATTTATTTTTTATTCCCTGTCAAATGGCATTGGTCCCGCATTCCGAACCCGGAAGTCGGAAGTCATTGTCGTCAAAGTTGAAAAATTAACGTTACGAAATACGCTGATGACGTCATAATTTTAAAACCCGTAGGTTTTTAAAACATTTAAGGTGTGCTGTAGTTTCTCTGGGACGTACTGATTCCGAATATGAAGTTGAAAAATTAACGTTCCGAAATACGCTGACGCCATAATTTTAAAACGCGAAGTTTTTTTAATTTTAAGGTGTGCTGTAGTTGCTCTGAGACGTACTGATTCCGAATATGCCTTTGGTTTTGCTCTGCGATGAGTAGTTCTCGAGTTATAAGAGGACAAACAAACATACTTTACTGCTTTATATATAGATACAACACATGCATGAACCCTCACATTCACATGAAGGGTAAGTGAGACTTCGCAACCAAACCCACCACAAGGTGAGTCACATCAGACTCCTGGATAAATGAGTTAGGGAAGAGTGAGAAGTAGGACCACGTAATTATCACCTTCATCTGAACAGACTTTATGGACTAACACCTGCCTTGCTATGTCAATGATGAAAGTACAGACGCAAATAAGGTTGGAAAATGGATGGGTTTGTGTATTTCCCGAAAGGTTAAAGGGCATGGCAGTATACCTGTCTAGAAATAAAGAACATGGTACTGTTGGAAAATATTGATGAAGTAAGAGACATATTTTGATTATTAAGGTTATCTCATTTGGGAAAAGCAGATGGCGATGCTAAATTGTTCCTTCTCTTGATGATTCGCTGCATTACGAGCAGCCATTAATAAACAGTAGAAGGGGATTGTGGGTAACCTTGGGATGCAATTTTATAATGACCATGTGATGACATGACGCTGTTTGTTTGTAAAGGGGTTGTGTTCACCAATTCCAGGGTAATGGTGGGCCTTTGGGAAAATTAGCCAAATGTGTAAGGGATCTTACATGGATTCAGCAGAGTACCCGGTAGGCACACAGACATTGGATCCACGTTGAATCAACGTCACGATTCGACGTGGACCCGAGGTTGAAAACGAGTTGGATTTGCAAATTGGATCAACGTCATTTTTCCAATGTTGAATAAACGTCGTTTTTCCAACATTGATACTTTTCCAACGTCGAATAAACCTTGATACAATGTCACACTTTCAACGTCGATTGAAAGCCAAGTTGCCAACGGTGAAACAACGTTGAATGACTGTCGGTTTTGATGTAGGTATTAATGTTGACAAAACGACGTTGGTCTCAGGTTGGGTTTTGGTTGTCCGACGTCGCGACCTCATTCCAACCGTTATTCGACGTTGAAACAACGTCGTGTGCCCGCTGGGTACTCTCTGCTCATAGGTTTCTGATACATATAAAGTTGGATTTTGTCAGAATGCAACTATGTTGTAGGTACAGACATATACTAGGGGTAGATGGCATGTTTTATAGATGGAGACAGGTGTGACAATGGCGAAGAGCTCACTAAGACGAGCTGGATGATTGGAAGAAGGAGGCTTCTTCTTCAGATACTCCCTGAGAATGGTACTCCCATCAGATACTCCCATCAGATACTCCTCCCACCCCTTCCGGCAATGCTGGGTACTTTTGGTAGTAATTCATAATGCAGATTTCTCAAATATTTATTAATTACTGAGTTGCATGGCACACTCGTTCTATACTTGTTTGATAAATAATATGAGAGTGAAGGAGCTGTGCTCCTACGCGAGTCGAAAGGATTGACGCGACAAAAGACGGGAATTCGTCCGAGCTTCTTTATTGAGCAAACCAAAACTCGGGTACTCTGAAAAGCCCGTTTATCGGGCAGCAATATATATATGCAATCAAACACGTCATGCCGGAGCGTTTGCCCGGGAAAGGCGAGACTGGGCGTGCCCGGGCGGCCTGGGCGAGCCCGGGAAAGGCGAGTCTGGACATGCCCGGGAAAGGCGAGACTGGGCGTGCCCGGGTGGCCTGGGCGAGCCCAGGAAAGGCGAGTCTGGGCATGCCCGGGAAAGGCGAGACTGGGCGTCCCCGGGCGGCCTGGGCGAGCCCGGGAAAGGCGAGTCTGGGCATCCCCGGGAAAGGCGAGTCTGGACGTGCCCGGGCGGCCTGGGCGAGCTTGGGAAAGGTGAGTCTGGGCATGCCCGGGAAAGGCGAGTCTGGGCATGTCCGGGCGGCCTGGGCGAGCCCGGTACAGTGATCGCTCCTTGGTTGCGTCTTCGGCAGGTGTAAGGCAATTGTGTATGCTCAGCGGCAACCGCTACACGTGCCCCCCCAGAATCGACTTGCACCGGCAGGGTCAATTTAAGGGGGGTCCTGATGACCCGGCCGAAGCGACCCCTGGAGGGTCGTGGGGGGGGGGTCCGGTGTGGTGGTGGGTGGTCGAGCGGGGGGAACCGTGGACGGGGGGCGGCCTCGCCGTGGAGGAAGGGCCAACCGTGGTGGTTGGTCGATGTCCAAGTGCGCCGGCTTGAGGCGGTCCACCGAAATCCGGTCCGACCTGCCGCCGATGTCGACGACGAAAGACTTGTGGTCCCGTCGCAGGACCCGGAAGGGCCCGTCGTACGGCGGCCGGAGTGGCCCCCGGTGTGCGTCATGACGCACAAAAACGTACTCCGCTGTGTGCAGCACTGGGGGGGACGTAGGACTGGGGGCCACCGTGGCGGCACGTTGGCACGGGGGCAAACCGTCGGGCGGCCTCCTGGAGGTCCGAGCACTGGCGAGCTGCGGACCAGGGACTGGTAGCGTCGGGCACGAACTCGCCCGGGACGCGTAGCGGCTGGCCATAGACGAGCTCGGCGGTGGACGCCTGGAGTTCCTCCTTGGGGGCCGCGTGCGGAGGCCCAAAAGGACCCACGGCAGCCGGTCGGCCCAACCGCCGTCCTGAAGGCCGGCCATGAGCGCAGCCTTCATGGAGCGGTGAAAATGCACGCACAACCCATTGGCTTGGGGGTGGTAGGCCGTGGTACGGTGGAGCTTGACCCCCAGGTTGCGGGCGACCACGCCCCACAGCTCGGAGGTGAACTGCGGACCGCGGTCCGAAGAGATGTCCGCCGGCGCGCCGAAACGAGCGACCCAGGTGGCGATGAAAGCCTGCGCCACGTCGGCAGTGGTGGTGGAAACGAGGGGAACGGCCTCCGGCCACCTGGTGGTCCTGTCCACCATGGTGAGCAGGTGTGTGAAACCTCGTGATGGGGGAAGGGGGCCCACCAGGTCCATGTTGACGTGGTCGAAACGCCGTTCGGGCACGGTGAAAGGTGCCAGCGGGGCCTGGGTGTGGCGGTGGACCTTGGCAGGCCGTGCAGGCGTTGGCCCAATCGCGGACGTCCCGTCGAAGTCCATGCCAGATGAAACGCACCGACACCAGCTTCTGGGAAGCTTTCCGGCCCGGGTGGGAAAGGCCGTGGAGGGGAGGCGAAAACGCGGCGCTGCCAGGTAACGGGCACGACGGAGCGAGGCTGGCCTTGGGAGACGTCACAGAGCAGGACAGTGTCCGCGAAGGGGACGTCGGCCAGGCGGAGGCCCGTGTCCGCCGCCCGGAGGGCTTGCACCGTGGTGTCGGTGGTCTGGTCGGCCGCCATAAGCACGAAGTCCACGCCCAGGTGGACCGCGTTCGCACTGGCCCGAGAAAGACAGTCGGCCACGGCATTGTCTTTTCCGGTGACGTGCCGGATGTCCATGATAAACTCCGACACGGCGGAGAGGTGGCGCTGCTGGCGGGCCGACCACGGCTCCGTGACTTTGGCCATCGCGTAAACCAACGGCTTGTGGTCGACGAAAGCCGTGAACGGGCGGCCCTCCAGGAGGTGGCGGAAATGGCGAACGGCCAGGTATAGACCGAGGAGCTCGCGGTCAAATGTGCTATATTTTATCTCGTTCGGCCGGAGTTGCCGGCTAAAAAAAGCGAGTGGCTGCCAAACCCCGTTCACCCATTGTTCATGTACGGCGCCCAACGCGTAGTCGGAGGCGTCCGTAGTGAGGGCGATGGGAGCGTCGAGCACAGGGTGAGCAAGCAGCGTTGTGTCGGCGAGGGCCAGCTTTGTGCCTGTGAATGCCGCGTCCATGGCTACGGACCAGACGACGTCATGCTTGGCCGGCTTGCCCCGGAGGGCTTCGTAAAGGGGCCGCATGAGCTGAGCAGCGCGGGGCACGAAACGGTGGTAAAAATTCACCATGCCGAGGAACTTCTGCAGGGCCTTGATGGAGCGGGGACACGGGAACTCGGTGATGGCCTCGACCTTGGTTGGCAGCGGCACGGCCCCGTTCCTGGTGATGTGGTGGCCCACAAAGTCAACGGCCGTCGTGCCGAAGTGGCATTTGGCCGGGTTGACGATTAAGCCGTGCTCGCTGAGGCACCCGAACAGTGTTGGGAGGTGGAGGAGGTGCTCGGCCCGGGACGTGCTGGTGACGAGGATGTCGTCCAGGTAGACGAAGAGGAATGGCAGGTCGCGCAGCACGCCGTCCATCAAGCGCTGGAACGCCTGGGCCACGTTCTTGAGGCCAAACGGCATCCTCAGGAATTCGAACAGGCCGAACGGTGTGATGACATCCGTTTTTGGGATGTCGGCCGGCCTGACAGGTACCTGGTGGTATCCCCGTATTAAGTCAATTTTTGAGAAAATGACCCGCCCCACCAAACGGGCGGAAAAGTCCTGGATGTGCAGAACCGGATACCTGTCGGGGGTGTTAACGTCGTTGAGGCGGCGGTAGTCACCACATGGGCGCCAGCCGCCCCCCGGCTTCGGCACGATGTGCAGTGGCGAGGCCCACGCGCCATCGGAGCGCCGCACGATGCCGAGGTGCTCCAACGTGTCGAACTCTGCCTTTGCCACGGCGAGCTTGGCCGGGTCGAGGCGGCGGGCTCTGGCATAGACTGGCAGGCCCGTAGTTGGTATGTGGTGCTCGATACCATGTCTCACTGTGACGGCTGAAAACATCGGCCGCGTGAGGGCCAGGAACTCAGCGAGCAGGCGAGCGAACTCGTTCGCCGCCGGGAGGGCACATGCTAGTTCGGTCGGTGCGGAGCTGCTCATCGTTCATGCCAGGGAGCTGAAAGTCTCGGCATTGACAAGGCGACGCCGTTTTACGTCGACCAGCAGCCCGTGCGCACAGAGAAGTCGGCACCTAGCAAAGCCATGGGCACGCTTGCCATCACAAAGGTCCAATTAAAGCGCTGGCTGCCGAAGCAGAGGGTGACGTTGCGCGGGCCGAAGGTGCGGATGGCCAATCTGTTGGCAGCGACCAAGGAGGGGCCGCAAACGTCGGTCTGCCTGTCCTGGTCGGAGGCGGGTATGACGCTCAGTTGGGCGCCGGTGTCACAAAGAAAACGCCGCCCGGACGCTTTGTCCTTGATGAAAAGCATGTTGCCCGAGTGGCCGGTGCTTATGGCTGGTAATGAACGCCGGCCCAGCCGTTTCCCAACTTGCCGAAAGTGCACGGGGGTCGGAATGTCCGAGCCTTTTGTCCGAACCTAGCGTGGTAATAACACCACGCCTGGTCAGGTGGAGGCCCCGGCCGTCGTGTTGGAAGTGGTCGGTGCGGCGTGGCGGCCGCCAGTTGCACCGGCAGTTCGGCCTCCAACCGCACCGGGTGCTCGGACGCCATGGGCGTCGCCTCGGACGGCGGCGGGCTCCAGGTAGCCGCCCCGATGTGCTGGCCTGCCGAAGAGATCTTGTCGGCTTCCCTGGCGAGGGCGTGGGGATCCGTGATCTGCGTGCCTGCCAGAGCGAAGCGTACCTGGCTAGGCAGCTGGTGGAGGAACAGCTCCCGGGAAAGAAAATCCGGGGAGTGCTCACCGAGCAGTGAGAGCATGTAGTCCATTCGCTCGGACGGGCGCGTGTTGCCGAGCTCGGGCAGGTCGAGCAGGCGTCGTGCGCGTTCTGCCGGTGAGAGGGCGAATGCGTCGAGGAGGAGCGTATTGATCACGCCATATTTGTCAGCGGCTGGCGGGTGCTGGAGGAGGCTCAGGGCGCGGGCCGCGGTGGCGGAGCCGAGTGCCGCTACCACATGGTGGAAGCGGGTGTCGTCGGCGGTAATGCCTTGCAGGGCAAACTGGGAGTCCGCCTGGGCGAACCAAACTGCCGCGTGAGCCTCCCAGAAGGTAGACAGTTTAAGGGCAACTGCCGGGTCCATGTCGGGGGTCACCAGTGAAGGAGCTGTGCTCCTACGTGAGTCAAAAGGATTGATGCGACAAAAGATGGGAATTCGTCCGAGCTTCTTTATTGAGCAAACCAAAACTCGGGTACTCTGAAAAGCCCGTTTATCGGGCAGCAATATATATATGCAATCAAACACGTCATGCCGGAGCGTTTGCCCGGGAAAGGCGAGACTGGGCGTGCCCGGGCGGCCTGGGCGAGCCCGGGAAAGGCGAGTCTGGACATCCCCGGGAAAGGCGAGACTGGGCATGCCCGGGCGGCCTGGGCGAGCCCGGGAAAGGCGAGTCTGGGCATGCCCGGGAAAGGTGAGACTGGGCGTCCCCGGGCGGCCTGGGCGAGCCCGGGAAAGGCGAGTCTGGGCATGCCTGGGAAAGGCGAGTCTGGACGTGCCCGAGCAACCTGGGCGAGCTCAGGAAAGGCGAGTCCGGGCATGCCCGGGAAAGGCGAGTCTGGGTATGTCCGGGCGGCCTGGGCGAGCCCGGTACAGTGATCGCTCCCTGGTTGCGTCTTCGGCAGGTGTAAGGCGATTGTGTATGCTCAGCGGCAACCGCTACAAGAGTAAGTTTGCTGAAAATTAATGGTTACAAAAGTTACAGTAGTAACCATCTTTCTCCTCAGCTGGTAGAAAGAGGATCATATAATCTTTTAAATATTTATTACATGCATGATAAAGTTTGAAATCTTTGAGTTGTTGAACATCTGGTGTTTGTCTTGAAGAACAAAACCACAATTGTTAAAAGACTGACTATTTCTTCCTCAAATGTCAGCCCATGTGTATGTTAAATGTTACTTCCAGTTTTATTTTTGAAATATCAGAGGTTGATTTGAGACTCGGATTTAATGTTTATGTTTAAAACACGAATACACTTTGTTCATGTCCATGCCTGAAACTTGCATACATCTGATTTTGGACCTTATGTCTTTGTGGTATATATGAAAATATAATTTTTAAGGAAAACACTAAACTGCTGAACATGAAGCTGTTTTGAGACCCCCAACGGATTGCCCACGATGTCCCCATACCCCCTTCGCCAGACTGTTGAATGACAAAGGCGCACCGCACCGAAGGTATGCCTAGCTAGGGGGGACTGGGGACATGTCCCCCTAGAATTTTTTTGATTTACACGTGGTCTGTGGTGCATTCTGAGGGGTGTTTTTACTTTCATTGCCTATTTTTTTGGATGAAAATTGGTAACTTATTACCCAGAAAATGGGCCAGGTTCAGGGATCCGCACCTGATTACCAGTCCCATTAGGTTCCAGTGTGACTTCAAAATATCTCAATAGCTTAGTTTTACATATGGATAATTAGGAACAGAACAGGAAAGAAAATCATTAGGATTTCATCCCTATTTATTTCTTTGCTTGTTAACAAAAACAAAACAAACTAAACTAAACTAAAACTTATATTTATTATATTGTTACGGTTTTTAGAACCTTCACTTTGTAAAATAATAATTCTTGTAAATATCCCCCTTTGTAAAGGTTGCACCCTAGTTAGGCCATGTGCAACACGTAGGACACCATAGATTCTTCTTTAGTTATTTCATTAGTATGTGTTTCAGTTAAGGATCTGTTTCCAATAATTGAATCTGCGTTGTATTAATCAAATAAGATAGCCCCTTCAATTATCCCCAATCATCTCTCTCTCTTCAAAGTGCCAGGAGCTGTATTGCAGCGTGCGCTGCCCTTTTGGTTTGTTTGCTGGCTGCAGGGCCGCCATTACGCACGCGGTCAGAGTGGGAGGAAAAGGGAGGAGCAGCCAGGAACACAGGCATGGCCCCATCGACGCATCACGAGGGGAGGTACGAGTGAACCCTTGTGACCAATCCGGGCCAAGGCGTGTTCACGGGTAGGCGGAGCAAAGTGGACGCGGCTTAATACGCGAAGCTTCCAATAAAAGCGTGAACGAAAAGCCTTTTCACGGAGTTGAACGGCAGAGAGAGAGAGAGGCAGCAGATGAACACGACGAGTCGTAAGGCAGGAGAGTGGGTCCATTGACGGCGACAATACTGCAATATATTCGCATTGTCCGACCACGTGAAACTGATACGTGCAGCTGCCGCCGGGTTTCGCCTCAAGCCCGAAGCGTGGACCGGAGCGCAACCTGGAGCAGACCTCGACGCTGTGCCATCTGCCCGGACCTTCCTGCCCTGCCATCTGCTTGGACCTTCTCCCCCTTCCAGCCATTCCTTCCTGCCATTCCCTATTCGTGTAAGTCTGTCTGTATTGTCCAGGGGCGTGTTATATAAGAGTGTCTAAGGTTGCCCTATGTCCTTTTATTTCCTCTCCTTGTATATTCCCTTCTTTCTTTTCCTCTTTTAGATAGTAATAAATCACATTTGTTCTTCCTTTACCCTTCGTATTCTTTGCTTCCTCTCGTCCGATCGTCTTAGTCTTTTCCCCATTGAGTACCTGTTGCACGATTTGGCCAACCGCTGTAATCGGGTTTAGTCCTTTTGTTAATGACCTGAGTCGTGGCTCGCTTCGCTCGGCGTGTCCATTAGAGCCGCGGCTCGGGCGGGGCTCATTTCCTCGCTTACCGGAAGGCGCTGGTAATTAGGTAATAGGAACAATTGGCCTACCACCCTATTCAGCGCTGACCGGAAGTGACGTCATAGCTCCAGGACCAGAGACGGCCAGCTTAATAGACGAGGGGATTAACCCCCCTCGGTAAGGGGAGTGCCGTACTCCGAGATCCGTAACAATATATTTAAAGTTGATATTGCATTGAATTTATTACAATTTATCATTATTATTTATTACGAGTCCCATACCCCCAGATTTTGGTCCCCATACCCCCAAGGGGTATGGATACCCCAGGTTAAGAACCCCAGAGTTAGAGCATGGTAATTTTATGTTAAGATGTACTCTACCTGGTCCAGAGTGTGTTGAAATCAGACTCAGATGTGGCTGAATGGAGGGAGAGACCATCTCACTTCTAAGAAATGGAGTGATAATTGCTTTGGGAAGAGTTACTGAAGAGTTATGAGCAGCAAATTTGGTCCAGGATGGGGTTAATTCTGGCATACACCTCCCTCCGAAGCATGGCAAAGACACCCTCCTCAGGACGATTGGAAAATGATGTCCACCATCACCAGGGAAATTCCACGTGACCATTCTCCTGGACCACATTTTTATGCGTGGGCTAAAGGCGACCACCTGCTTCAGTTTAGTGATTGGAACATCCATCACGTCAGCAGCCAACTGGGAGCTCACGTCAACAGTCAAGGGTGTTTCTCCCATTGGTATGGCAACCTGGTACCTGCAACTCCTACCTGATGCTCCAACATGATGTCATTGCTTCATCGACTGCCAAAGGGAACCAATTCCTGGATGGGACTGCTGGCCAGCGTGGAGTTTTACTTGGATGGCCATGCATATTCTCTCTACACCGGGCCTCCATGACACCACTAGCTGTTCCTGGTGCGGGCCACAGACCAGTTGGATACCATGGTCCTAAAGTCTCCATCGATGCACCTTTCATCTGTCGACCACACCTCGCACAATCCTGACGGTCAAGCAACATATCATCAGTGCTCTCTGCACACTCACTCTGTTTGAGGAGGCAGGCAAACTGTAACTGAATGACAGCCTTGTTGAAGATCTGCTAAGGCTTACTGCAAGAGTGGCAATGATGCTACGTGCAGAGCAGGGTCATTTCATGATCTCGCCCACCTTCCACCATATTGTAGATGCAACGTGCAAGAGCTTGTGTGCTGCCTAGACATGACAGGTTGTGCATTGCAGACACGAGAAGACTTGGGCCACACCTGGTTCATCTACCACATGAGTGATTAGTCTCTCTCTCGCTCTCTCTCACCCCCTGCTGGCCGTTTGTGTGCTGGGCGTAGCAAGATGGTGACTGTGCATGTGTGGGGAGGTGGAAGCTGCTCTGACTTTCGATCTCTCTACCCCCCCCCCCCTTTTTGGTCGTTGTTCTCACCTTTCCTTTCCATTTTTGTTTATTTTCACATTGTGTATCCTGTCTCCCCCCACCACTCCATTTTCATCAAACCCGGTACCACAACCCTCGTCCTCCCTTCCCATTTTTCCTCCCCCCACCTCTCCCCACCTCCCAGTTCCATGCCATTCCCCCCACTCGGTCTTCCCTTCCTCTGACCGTTCCCCCCCTCCCCCCACTCGTTCCCCTCACCCCACTCGTTCCCCTCACCCCACTCATTCCCCTCACCCCCTCCCTGCCTCCATTGCATTCCTCGCTTGTGTTGCTATCTCTATTTTTATTTTTTTCCACTTTCGTTTCTTCCCCTGAGATACAGAGAGAGAGAGCCCACGCCTTTTGGTGAGATCAAGGGGTGCGTCCATCGGCACTCTGACGGGTTGTGGTGATTTCTCGCCCTTTTCCTCATTGAGAGGTGTGTTTCCTCGCAATAGTTTCGCTCGTGCTGGTGTATGCTGAGTAGCACTTTTCCCTTTTTTCCCCCGACTGGTACAGAAAGCTGTCCACCCTCCCCAAATCCATCTCCGCTCAGGCCGAGGGTTTTCCGATCGTCGCACAATGGTTGTCCCGGGGAAGAACCTCAAATTGTGCAACAGGTTGCAGAATTGCCCCTCCCCCCCACATTACCTGGGGTTCTGGTGGAACCTCTCCCTCAACGTGTTCCAACAGAAACTGGGCAGGATGACACCTGCACACCACAGAGTATTCTGGTGTCTCAAGAGCCAGGGATCCCAGACAGTGCTTCTGACATGTCTGAGGAGGAATCCTATGACGTTGAGGAATTCCCCACATACAGTGATTCCAACGTCTTTCCATCACAAATACTCAAGTTTCTGAACCAGACTTTGAGAAAAAGCTATATTGAAATAAAAGATCATTTTTCTGATCGACACAACTGGTCAAAAGTTTTAGAACACCTCCATTTTTCTAGTTTTATTGAAATTTAAGAAATTAAAGCCCTGTAAATAACCTGAAATGGTACAAAGGTGAGCATTAAACTGCTCGAGGTTCAAAAGTTTAGGTTAGCAAAAACGGGAAAATAATGTAAATTGCACAGTTATATTGTAAAAAAGGCCTTCTTCAGGGAAGAAGTAATGGGTTTACAACTTACAGCTGCTCTGCATCAATGTAAGTAAATTAAGCCTTGAAAATTGTGTTACGGATTCGTCACTTCCGTTGTTGTGGTTTTCATCCACTGTAAACATTTTTTATTCCATGTACTATCATTGTTGTCGTTTAAGGGAAATAGATATTGCTATTTTCAAAAGGTAAAAAAGTTAATGTTTTAAACGAAACCGGAACCGGACGATGACGAAGAGGAGGAGAAGGAAGAGAAGGCGGAGCGAGTGAGTCGGAGAAGAAGCCGAGCTGCTTCGAGGTGTCGAGCGAACGATTGGCGAACGAGAGTCATGAGTGAACTTTGGGTTTCCCAGGAAAGGGATTCCTGCGACAGAGTTGTTATCGCTGTGACAGTTCAACCTGGGTGTCAGGTTTTGTGGTTGATTTCGAGGAGAATCATAGTAGTGCCGTTACGCCTAGAGAACGGGCCGTCGGCCATTTTGTCTCATGCGCTTTGTGCTTCGCTCAAGGTTTTTCACTGCTTCAACCATTTTCACCGCATTCAGACGTTAATCTGGTGTGTGTGTGTGTGTGTGTGTAACGTGGCTTTTGGAGTGGGAAATCTGTTGTTCACCGATTGAGAGCCGTCAAACGTCCATACCAAAAGGTGTGATTTCCCCGTCGCTTCTCGAGAACACATTCGCCAATCTTTGGCAGTGTAACTGTCAACCCAACGGGATTCTGGTCTCGATACGACATCGTACAGACGATCACTGGAGTGGATCGACTTTGGCTTGATGCCGGAATACGACTTTGGCTTGATGCGGGAATAGAGACATGGGGAATGTTCTTCTTTTCGCTCACTTGGAGCACAGTGAGTTTTATTGTACAAACCTGATGGTACCATCATAGGAAATATATATTGGTTGTACAATTGATTACTATTGTTTTTGTGTTGTTATTCTTGTGTGACCTTAATACAATATTTGTTTGTTGGTAACAATTGGTGTTTCACCATTGGTCTTTGACACAGAATAACACATCTTTCTGCCGTGACTCCTCTCGGGGCTCGGAGGTACACCGTGACCAGGGGGTTTGGGGAGGAGCACGTAACAATTGATGCAAACAATTCCTACAGTTGTCCCAACCTCTGTTGATTACTTGATTACAACCCCCCTGCCTGAATAAAAGCAATATTGGAACAGACTGTTATTACACCCTCTGAAGCATTGTTTGGACAATATTGCACTGCAGGAAGTAGTATATTGGAAACTGGAAGAAACTCTGACAGGAAGAGGTCTGGCAGACCCAAAGCCACAACAGAATCACAAGACAAGTTTCTGAGAGTCAACAGCTTGCGTGATAGGCGGCTCACAGGACAACAGCTTCAAGCACAGCTTAACACTGGTCGAAGTAAGCAAGTCTCAGTTTCATCTGTGAAGAGAAGACTTCGAGCTGCAGGTTTGACAGGTCGAGTGGCAGTAAGAAAGCCATTGCTAAGATGGCAAAATAAGAAAAAGAGGCTTGCCTGGGCCATTAAGCACCGCCAGTGGACTACTGAAGACTGGAAGAAGGTCTTATGGACCGATGAATCAAAATTTGAAATCTTTGGTTCATCACGCAGGGTTTTTGTACGCCGTCATGTAGGCGAAAGGATGGTTCCTCAGTGTGTGACACCAACGGTCAAACATGGAGGAGGAAGCGTGATGGTCTGGGCTCTGTTGCTGGATCCAGAGTCGGCGACTTGCACAGAGTGACGGCCACCCTGAAACAAAAGGTCTACCACAGCATTTTGCAGCGCCATGCAATACCCTCTGGTATACGCCTAGTTGGTCAGGGGTTGATCCTACAGCAAGATAATGACCCTAAACACACCACCAGGCTATGTCAAAAACTACCTTCGAGGAAAAGAACAAGACGGTAGGCTTCAAATCATGGAATGGCCAGCACAGCCTCCAGACTTAAACCCCATCGAGCTGGTTTGGGATGAACTGGACAGAAGGGTGAAAGCAAAGCAACCTACAAGTGCAACACATTTGTGGGAACTTCTGCAATGGTGTTGGGAAGAACTTCCCGAACAATATTTGATTTCCATTGCAGAAAGAATGTCACGAGTGTGTTCGGCGGTTATATCTGCAAAAGGTGGCTACTTTGCTGAGTCAAAAATTTAAATTAAATTTTGTTAAACAAAATGATTCTATGATTTCTTTTTATCTCCAAATGTTTATTTGTTCTATGCTTAATTTCAGAGTACATTGAGACGTTAAACTGCGTAAATTTCAATAAAACTGGAACAAGTGAGGTGTTCTAAAACTTTTGACCGGTAATGTACATGGGTTTATTGACATGGCAAGGTGTATTATTCGCCGACCCAGTGACCACAATTTCACGGAACCCCAATGCAGTAGGCTTAAGAAACACATTGTGAAGGCAAAAAACCAACTAAAAGGATGATATGAATATTTTTCCCTTTCCTTCCCTCTTTTACATCTCGATGACTATTTTTGGTAGCCTCAATATAAATGGGGGTGCGAGCCAGTCTAGGATGCTCCCAGTGGTCAACCTTGTAAGGCAACGGAAACTAGGTGTGGCTTTCTTACAAGAAACCCACTCTACTCCATCGTCTCACGCTATATGGAATCGAATGATGGAAAAGGCCGGCTACCATAAGCGATTCAACCTCTTGTACAGCAGGAGTTGCCTTTCTAATGAATCCCCATTTTTGCCTGCTCCAACTCTCATTTCAGGAAATAATCCCAGGTCACTTAGCTGCACTAGATTTTGTTGATGGAGACATAAATTTTACTTTAATAAATGTCTATGCCCCTTCAAAAGGCACAGACCGATGAGCCTTCTATGACAGGTTAATACTCAACATGATGCAGTTAGACTTGCAGAAGTGCATTATAATAGGCGGTGATTTTAATTGCACCCTGCATCCTGAGTGCGATCGGAATGGCGCAGAACCTCACCCCGGACCAGCCAGACTGTTTTCTAAAATAATAAGAGATTTTGGTTTTCAAGATATCTGGTGTATACAAAATCCAGGCACCCATCAATTTACCTGGTGTAAGGTTGCCAATAATCAAGTGGCCCTTACCAGACTTGATATATTTTATATAAATTTGCCATTTGCCAACCTCTCCCCCACCACTGAAATTTCCCCGTCTGGTTTCTCCGACCATCACCTCATTACCATGAGTTACCATGTAGGGTTATCTCCAAATCGCCACTCTTTTTGGACACTGAACATTTCCACATTAGATAACCCCTCCTTTAGGAATGCCTTTGAGAGGGTGTGGTCCAATCTGAGAGGCTCCAAATCCAGTGTTACAGACCAGCGATTGTGGTGGGACAACACAAAGGTCCAAATTATAAGTTTCTGTCAGCAGTTTTGTTTTTTTAACACACAGGTAGAACACAGAATGAAAGTGGAGCTGGAGAAGGAGATTCTCCAGATTCAAACAAATTAAAAAACCCATTCTACCCACCAAAATAAACTAAGACTATGTGAGAAGAAGTCTCTTCTTAATAATATAATTTCTAATCAAGCCAAAGGAGCGCTAACGAGACTTTGCTTTCAGCACCTTTTCCTCCTGGATTTTCCGACCCGGTTTTTCTTTGATTTTGAAACAAAATTTCCTCATTCCCAAGTTATTGCTTTGAAACGTCCTGATAATTCAAGCACGACCAACCCTGTAGAAATTAAGAAGGAAGCAAGACTCTTCTTCTCTACACTTTACCAGGTAACAGATGTCGATGCAGAACTTGTTCCGAACTTGTTTGATGGTGTCGGTACACTACCTCCAAAGCAAAGAATGGATCTGGAGTCACTGCTCACGCTTGAGGAACTTTCTGTTGCCCTTAAAAACATGGACAGAGGGAAATCACCTGTCCTGGATGGTCTGCCAGTGGAGTTCTTCGAGAAATTTGGGGACTTGATTGGACCTGATTTGCTTCTGGTTTTCCTGGAGAGCTTGAAGAAGGGTGAACTTCCACTGAGCTGCAGGAGAGCCATGCTTACTTTGCTTCCTAAAAAAGGAAATTTATTGCTCATATCACAGTGGAGGCCAGTGTCCTTATTGTGTACGGACTATAAAATTTTCTCAAAGGCCTTGGCCTTGCGTCTCTCACCCCTACTAGGAGACATTATACACATGGACCAGACATAGTGTGTTCCTGATCGCAATATTCAGGATAATATCTCTGTTGTCCGAGATGTCATTGAAATCTGTGAGACTAATTATGAAAGTTGTAGCTCGATCTTCCTCGACCAGGAGAAAGTTTTTGACTGTGTTTCTCATACATATCTTTTTGAAGTGCTAAAATGTTTTGGTTTTGGGCCTCTCTTTCTATCCCATATACAATTATGCTATTCAAACATATCGGCTATCTTAAAGCTAAACAATGAACTTGTACCCCCCCCTTTTGTGTTGGGAGAGCGGTAAGGCAGGGCTGCCCTCTGTCAGGAATTTTGTACACTTTATCCCTTGAGCCCCTCTTAAATACCTTTCGGAAGTGCTTGTCTGGTGTTACTTTTGGAACCAACCCCTTAAAAAGCATTGCTTATGCAGGTGACATCTGTGTCTGCATCAGACAGTCAGAAGACATTGATTTGATGATGAGTGCATTGGATCTCTTCAGCAGGGCATCATTGGCCAAGATAAATTGGACAAAATCAGAAGCGCTGTGGCTTCAACCCTCTACCTACCCCCTACCTGCCCCCCTATTTCCTCTCCCTCCTCCTCCTCTCCCTGTCAATCTTTTATGGAGAAGAGATGTGATTATGTTCCTAGGGGTGTTCCTTGGCCCTGGGAATTTTGTGAGGCATAACTGGGAAGGCTTGTTGGTACACATTGAAGTAATGGAAGAACTTGCTCTGCCAACTGTCCTACCGAGGTAGGGTACTATTCATCAACAGTCTGGTCACCACTAAGTTATGGTAGAAGGTTCTTTCCCTGCAGCCGCCAAAAACACTGGTGGAGGACATACAAAAATGCATCACGCATTTCTTCTTGTCCGGAAAGCATTGGCTGAGACCAGAGATTCTAAACTTACCAACTGCAGAGGGTGGCCAAGGGCTGGTCAATGTCAAGTGCCGCATCATGGCTTTCTGCCTACGAACAACATGGCGCTTCTTGTTTGAACCATGTTTGGCCTGGAGACAGCTTTCCAGCTGCATCTTACGTCAAGCGGGGAAGTTGGACCTTGCACAGGAGCTGTTCCTGATGGACTCGACCAAGATAGACCTATCGATGCTACCTGCCTTTCCCAAAAGCCTACTGAATGTGTGGCAAGCCTTTGCCTGTCTCCGTGACCCCTCGACTTATGTTCGATCCATGTTCTTCAACGAACCATTCTTTCACAACTCTGTATTTGGTGAGTGGGTGAATGAAAGCACCATCATTCAA
Source organism: Myxine glutinosa (assembly GCF_964187855.1). Lineage (NCBI taxonomy): Eukaryota > Metazoa > Chordata > Myxini > Myxiniformes > Myxinidae > Myxine > Myxine glutinosa. Next base: position 133,719,808 of record NC_136267.1, on the reverse strand, counting down.
AAGTTTATAAATGCCTCAGTAACAAAAGTATGTCACTTTAAAAGCGCCACCAATGACAGGTGGATCAGTGCTACCGTTCTGGCTTCGACGGTTGGCATTAGATCATGTCGCAGAGTTGACAGCTTTTTGAAAATGGTGCTTCGCATCTACTGTGCCTCAAATGGCTGGGCAAGCAACCCTCCTGTACCCACCTCTGAATCTTTTCCACCCTTCCCCAATCTTTGTCTATCTGGTTCTCTCAGTTTGGAACAGATTAGTTTTGGCCGCTCTCTATCCTTTTCTGGGAGCAATTGAAAGACCCTGTACATGCTATGCTTAAAAATTCTTTTTCCTTCCTTGTCCTCGCCTGTACCCTGTAGATGGCCTGCAGTCCTGCCGAATACCCCTCCCATTTACCCTATTTGGGGGTGGTACTATAAGCAGCCTGTGCCAAAACGTGTTGGGGATCTTCAATGGAGAATTGTGCATTGGATCCTACCCACAAATTCCCGAATTCACCGCTCTCGCAAGCGATAAGTGAGCATTGTCCATTTTGTGGACAAACTGAAATCTTGCCCCATGCGTATGTATGCTGTGACCGGTTAACTCCTTTATTTGTTTTCTTTAAAATGTTACTTGCACGGTTTTCCTTTGTTTTTGATTTTCCTGCCTTTATTTTTGGCCCTCGTGGGCGGTTCAATTCCCTCAACAACAATTTTAATTCATTTCTTTCTTGCGGAAGCCAAGTTGGCAATATATAAGACCAGAAAATCAAAGATACGGAATGATTCGTTTCATACAGATGTTTTGGAAATGTATAAAGCTCTCTGTGTTTCAAGAGTGAAGCTGGAATTTTGTTGTTGTTCTGATGTACAACTCTTTCAGAAGCAGTGGTGTGTGAGAGATGCATTTTGCAAAATAGCTGAGGGTCAGTTAGTATTTACTATGTAGTTGTTTTCCTTAATACTTGCTTGTTTATTTGCTGATAATTTGTTTATTTATCATGTAAATGCTTGTGCAACTGTTGTGATTGTTTGCTTTGAAGGACATGAAAGTCTCTTTTTTTTTTCTTCTTTTTTTTTAAATCTCTCTTTCTTTCTTTCTTTCTCTCTCTCTCTCTCTCTCTCTCTCTCTCTCTCTCTCTCTCTCTCTCTCTCTCTCTCTCCGTTGAATGTGGGCGCGGATGATGTGAGACCGGGTTATCCTGACCAGGTTATCCGCGGACCGTGGAAGCTAGGTTACTTCTGACACGTACTGTGTATACTGCTAAGAGGGCAGAGTATCAGATACATATTTAAAGAAGTATTCACGCAGATTATACGCACAGAAGCATATGGTAAAGTGACACTCCAACCTCCCTAGATGTATTGTTGATTTATTGGTAAACTATGTGAATTCAATGTATTCTTGCCTGATATGAAGAATTGTGTCAATGGAAACAAAATTCAGTGAAAACGTTTTTGACTTGATGCTTATTCTAGGAAAGCATTTTAAAGAACAGTCCACGATTACAGCATATTGTACACAAGGAATATTAACAGCTTTGACTTACCGCACTCCAAATTATAGTCCGGAAAACTGTTGGGGAAATTACCAAGGGTTATTTACCTACAGGTTCTGAATCGTTCCCAATCACTAATTACCTCAGGACGGGCTCACCTGTGATTCGCACTTGGGACTTCGATTTATACACCTCGCAGACAGGTCAGCAGAAGCACGACAAAATACGTTGTTTTTCAAGATCAATGATCGATGTGTATATATATGTTGCTCGGCTTGGCTCCGCCCCTCCTGAAAGAGCGCGCTGTGTCGCGCTTTTGACGTTCATGAGACGAGGCTGAGGGCGTGCGTTGCGGCTTGAGGAGAACTCTAGAATAAACAAAGTGCCATAACTTTGTCAAAAATGATCGAATATGCAAATTTATGCACGGTTGATGCTGGTTTTCAAACTTGATCTGAGGTATGCTGAGACACATGTGTGTCACGCCTCGCCTCGTTGATAAGCCCGCAAGGTTGCTCCGTGCAGCGGCCTGCACGTATTGCACTGTGTGAATTATATAAATTATTACCAACTCACGGTCTGAGGTACTGGCGATTCAAGAGATATCCATTTTTTTTTTCATTTAATTAACGATATCTGCCAAACCACGTGATCTATCGCAAATTCCAAAAGGATATTATAGTAGACTGATATGCTGAAACACATCTGTGAAGTTTCCCCTCGATTGGATCAAAAATGAGGGCGGAGCTAGGTTTTAAAGGTTTATGCTTAGAAACGTCATAACTCTGAAACCATGTGACGCATGACGTCATGCTCACTGACTTTTTTGTTTGTCATGGGTATGCATCATGGGTATGCGGTATGCCTGCAAAGTTTGGCCTCGATCTGTTCAGCCATTGCAGAGAAAAAGGGGTTTTCGTGTTTTCACGAAAAACAAGATGGCGGCCGAACCACGTGACTTGTGACGTCAAAATTACCATTAAAATATTCTACAGACCGAGTCCCTCATTTGGTGAAAATTTGATCTCAATCGGTCCAATCATTGCAGAGAAAATGGTTTTTAAAGGAAATTTAAAATTAAAATGGCAATAGCACTGAGTGACATGGCCTGGTCGGACAACATGGTGCGTTTCTTCTTCTTTCGACAATAAAGACGTCTAACTTCGAGACCGTACAACCAATCTTATTGAAATTTTACACACTTGTTCCGTTTGATGAGAGTTAAAATTTAAAATTGTTTGAGAGTTAAATTAAAATTGTTAAATTAAAATTAAAATTGAGAGTTAAAATTAAAAATTCAAGTCGATCAATGCAGTGGTTCAAGAGTTAGAAGCTTTTTAGGATTTTCCTTCCAATATTTATTGCGGCCAAACCATGTGACTTATCAAAACGTCTCAAGTAACATTGAAACATCCCCCCATGAGGAACATTTGTGTAGAGATTTCACTCGATAGCTTCACAAATTATGGAGGAGATACCATTTCTAGTTTATGCTTAAAAACGTCATAACTCTGAAACCATGTGATGGATGACGTCGTGCTCGGGAACTTTTTGTTCGTCATGGGTATGCGATTATGCATGCCAAGTTTAGGCTCGATCTCTTCAGGCGTTTTGGAGAAAATGGGATTTTAGTGTTTTTTTCAGACTTTTCACTCAAAACAATATGGCAGCCGAACCATGTGACCTATGACTTCGAAATTTTTTGCAACCTGAGTTTTTTATAACTAAGCATTGGGAAAACATATATCATTTTCGGGGGAATACAATTTGTGTTTGACGAATTCTAACCTCTTAACGTTAGCATTTTTAATATACTGAATAACCTTTTTTTTTTGTTCACATTGCAGAGTTCTTTAGAATGAGACATTACTCAAATTTTTCCATTCAGCCGTTCCGGAGATATAGAAGGGCAAAGTTGAAGGTGTTTTACAAGATGGCGTCCATACCGCGTGACCTATGACGTCATAATTAGCATTAGAAAATTCTACGAGCCTAGCCGATCATTTGTTGAAAATTTCCTGTCAATCCGACCAACGGTTGCTGAGAACATTCATTTTAAAGTTTTCGGAGGTGCAAAATAGGGCGGAAGAATAATAAGAAAAACTTTGGGAATGGGAATAATAAATAGGTTACTCTCCATTTCATGGAGAGTAAACCTAATAATAACTGTTATCTTGAATTAAAATATTTTGTGCATTTGTAGGTGGTGAAATTTGTTTGCAAGATACTTGAATATGCATCCAATTGAACAATGACAATGTGTGGTACACCCCTTGTTGGCACAACATCTCCTAGCCATTGCAGACAACCTCATATAATTGCATTGCCAGGCAGTGGCTCTTTTGAATGCAACAAACGGAATTGTCAACAACAGATGGATTCAACGAACAAGAACACGTCTATTAGTGACCAAATCTTTCCATGCAGATGGGGTATGCCGAGGTAAAGGAAAAATTGGAAACCCAAATTTTAATTAGAGCGTCTTCTTGGTTTAATTGTCCTATTAGGAGACCAAAAATCGGGCGAATGTAGGAGTCTGATTCGACACCCACCTGTAGAGAGATGTTTCTCTTGAAAAGAGAAGGTGAGTTATCGCAGGCATCTTGTTTCAAATTTATTTTATCATATGTTTTAATTCTCAGGAGTAATAAATGTTATTTGTCGTTGCTGTTTAAAGAAAATGGCAAATTTTGAATGATGGTATCTTCCACTTGTTGTTTTTAATCCACACATTTCATGACACACCAATCATTATTATCTTCAAAATATATATTGCCAAAAAAGGTCAAGAGTATGATTAGTAATAAATATTTGAGTTATCTGCATTATGAATTACTGCTAGTAAGCAGAAGTGCCGGCATTGACGGGGGGAGGAGATGGGTGTCATAATTTTACCTTTTCGTTGAATATATGCTGCTGAATGTGCTGTTCATCACATTTCTAAGTTAAGTATGATGGCGTTAAGGAAGAAGAAGAAGCCTTACCACAAACTTCGACTGCTTCCAGTATTGTTTAATTATTTGTGTTCAAATGTCTGGTGATTGTTTTGTATTTATTTATGCGAATGGGTACTTGTATATAACTGTCATTAATCAAAAAGGCTTAGGCACTATAGAGTGACCTTTTTAAAAAAAATCCAAAAAAACCAACTTAAAATTTATTTATTTAATTTTTTTTTGCCTAAAACACTCCCAGGCACTCACTGATGAACCTCTGAAAGTTTGATGAAGATCCTTTCAGCCATCTCTGAGAAAATGGCAACATACAGACCAACGGCTCTCTTACAGTCACGTGAAAAAGTAAGTACACCCCATGTAAAGTTTTGACTTTTTCAACATATTTTAACATACAGCTATTTGATCTTCATTTCAACAATATTGATAAATAAAGGTGATATAATATAACAAATATAATGAAACATTTACATTTTGTCGTGCATTGTATAATTTAAATAAACATAAATGCAAATTTCGCATGTGGAAAAAGTAAGTACACCCTTGGCTCTAACAGGTGGTATTGCCCCCTTTGGCAGAAACGACCTCAAGTAGGCGTTTCTTATAACTGTCTACCAGTCTCTGACATCTAATGGGAGAAATTTTTGCCCACTCCTCCATGCAGAATTCTTTCAGCTGTGCGTTGTTTCAGGGGTTTCTTGCATGCACAGCTCGTTTCAAATCCCCCCACAACATATTGATGGGATTAAGATCCGGGCTTTTACTTGGCCATTCCAGAATCCTCCATTTCTTTCTTTTCAGCCATTCCTTAGTGGATTTACTGGTATGTTTAGGGTCATTGTCATGTTGCAAGGTCCACCTTCGGTTGAGCTTCGACTTTCCGACAGATGGCCTCACATTATCCTCAAGCACCCTCTGGTACAATGAGGAATTAATGGTGGATTATATGATGGTGAGCTGCCTAGGCCCTGATGCAGCAAAGCTGCCCCAAACCATAATATTTCCACCACCATGCTTTACAGTTGGTATCAGGTTCTTGTGGTCAAATGCTGTCTTTGGTTTTCGCCAAACATGTCTTCTGGTACTGTGGCCAAATAGCTCTACCTTTGACTCATCTGTCCAGAGCACATTGTTCCAGAAGTGCTGGTCTTTGCCTCGGTGTTCATTGGCAAACTTTAGTCTTGCCCTGATCTTCTTTCTGGACAGCAAAGGTTTCCTCCTGGCACACCTCCCATGTAGATCAAATTTGTGCAGCCTCTTTCTAATGGTAGACTCGTGCACTTTGACATCAACAGTGGCAAGAGCCACCTGTCGGTCCCGTGATGACATTCTGGTGTTCTTAGAGACTTCTTTCAGCATCTTGCGGTCTGCTCTCGGGCTGAACATACTGGGGCGGCCTGGCCTGAACAAGTTGGCAGTTGTTTGGAATCTTCTCCACTTGTAGATGATATTCCGGACAGTCGAATGATTGATTTCAAATTGTTTGGAGATCGTTTTAAATCCCTTCCCAGACTCTTAGGCATCTATAACCTTCTTTCTGAAGGCCTCGGAGAGCTCTTTTGATCTAGGCATGGTGACGCCGCACATTTCAACAACAAAGAGCAAACCAAACGAAATATCTGAGGTTTAAATAAGACAGGTTCCTCCAAGATCCTCTCTAACGATGTTCTAATCATTTGCACCTGAGCTGGTGCACCTGATTCTAATTTTAGGTATTTGAAGTACAGGCAGTCCCCGGGTTACGAACGCCCGACTTACGAACGCCCGTACTTACGTACCGACCTTCGTAAAGCCTATGATTAAAATATATATATATATATATATATATATATATATATATATATATATATTTGTATACAGAATCGAGGCTCGTGAAAGAGCTAACATTTATCATACAGAGAAAAAAACAAACAGACACACAAAGTATAAAATAATGGGAGCGTTAGACAAGAGAAATATGAGAAAAGCTCTGTTCAAGCCACCCTTGATGTTTACTTTAAGAAAATTGACCAGCACCAGGTCCATCCTCTCCAGCACCAGGGCCATCCTCTCCAACACCAGGCCCATCATCTCGGAGAGATATATAAAGGTATGATCGTTTCAAAGTTTGCAAGACATCAATTGGAACGAGAGTAAGTATTAACCTTTAATCATTATCTTTTCTTTTCTATCTAAACAGTTTAAGAAATGTTTCTTTCATGTTTTTTATACCTATAGATGTTTTAGGTAAAATATATACTATATACTAAGACAAACATTTGACTAATTGACGCTAGATATGAACCGTATGCAACTGTTCCGACTTACATACAAATTCGACTTACAGACAGACTTAAAAACGGAACTCGTTCGTAACCCAGGGACTGCCTGTAGTGATAAATGTAGGGGTGTACTTACTTTTTCCACATGCAAAATTTGCATCTATGTTTATTTAAATTATACAATGGACTACAAAATGTAAATGTTTCATGATATATGTTATATTATATCACCTTTATCTATCAATATTGTTGAAATGAAGATCAAATAGCTGTATGTTGAAATATGTTGAAAAAGTCAAAACTTTACATGGGGTGTACTTACTTTTTCACATGACTGTATATAATGGATAGATATTGTGTGTTGCTGTAGTTTGAAATACTTAGGAATAAAGGCTACATTTATTATAATTAATCTGTGAAAAGAATTTATATGTAAAAGAACAAAGTTGTTTCGGCCGACAAGAGTTTTCTGGCGCCGGCACTGCAAAATACCATGTGTGTATTCCTTCCGTCTTTAAAAGCTTATCTCAAATAGCTTGAGTTGAATTAACAACAGATGTTTTACCATGCTGATGACGACAACGTGTCTCACATCCCTGCCCTCTTGTTCACCTCTCATCATCCAGTCTGACACCTCGAAGCACAGAAGAATTCCTTTTGTCTCAAGAAACACTATAAAAGACGAGATTCAACCGAATCGGGCAGAAGATTTGTTGGATATGTTTTGTTGAGTCATGTTTGGGTATGCCGGCATAGTACTGTTAAAATGTGTTGTAATCCTTATTATATATTCGAGTGAGTCTTCTCCAGTGAATTAAATCGTTGAAATTGTTCTTGAGGTGTGGACATTCGATCTGTTTACATTCTCCGACACAAGGACAGTGGTTGAGATGGGACTCTGCCATACAGACCGAAACATCATGGAAGAAACTCCTCTATGTATGGACACCGGAACTGCTGTCATTCCACATCAATGCTATCCACGACCAACTCCCTTTGCCAGCCATCCTAAGATTGTGGGGCAAAGCCAACCTTGGACTGTGCCAACTGTGCCATCATCACCATTGCACACTACTCATCTTAAATGGGTGCAGGTACTCACTCGAAAGTGGAAGCTACAACTGGCGCCATGACCAAACCCTAAGAGCGATTGCATCAGGCCTGGCTCCTTATATCAAAGATGCAAATAAGAAGACCAGTATTGTATCAAAGCCAAACTCCATTCTCACCATTCCATTCCATACAGCTGATGGTACATCTTACAGGAACCCAGCCTTGCCACTTCCACAGGTAGGAACACTGGAGATCCTACAGAAGGCTAATGATTGGATGTTTCTGATGGATGAAGACCATAAGCCAATAGTTTTCCCTCCACAAATTACGGAAACTGCCAAACGGCCCGATATCACCATCTATTCGGCAGTAACGAAGAATGTCATCATTATTGAATTGACAATCCCGATGGAGGAGAACCTGTCCAATGCATATGCCATAAAGAAAGGCAAATACGAAGACATGGTCGCTGATTGTGAACATATAGGATGGTCTGTAAACTACTTTCCAGTAGAAATAGATAGTAGAGGATTTTACAATACATTTTTCAGTAATTGCCTTGCCATTTTAGGCATCCCAAAAGGAAAGAGGAAGATTATTATGGACGCTGCATCCAAAACGGCCCTGAGAGCAAGCTATGTCATCGGGCTATGCAGAAGCTCAAAGGCTTTCAGACAAATAGAATTACTGCTCACACCAGAAATATGCTCTGAGGGAAGAGGGGCGGTTGAGCGCTCATAAAACCGGTTTAACCCACCAAAATCGGGTCTGAAGTCCAGAAACCTCAAAGTATAATTTTGAGTATAGTATTGCTTCAGATTATTGTTCCAGACAGAGATATCCTCAACAAGGTGATGATTTTTTTCCTAAAGTCATCTTCATTATTTCAGGGGTGCTCATCCTAAAAGGGGTGATTGGAAGGCTCTGTTGCATTACCAAGCATTACCAACCTGTTGCAAGATATCAATTTCGGTTATTTATTACTTCTTTTTTTTTTTTTTTTGGTATACAAGATCGAGGCTCGTGAAAGAGCTAACATTAATCACACAAAAAGTCAAACCGACACATAAAACACAAAAATAAGGGGAGCGGTAGACAAGATGGGGAGAGAGGGGGAAGGACACAAACACAATATTTGAGAGCAGGGACATCGAGAGAAATGTGGGAGGGGGGGCTTGGGAGGTGGCAGAAGTATAAAACATATGAACACTGCAAGGACTTCCAGGAAAGAAGTTGGAATTTCAAAAAAAGTGTATCGGGTGAATTAGCGGGGGTAGAAAAGATCAAGGTTTTGGATGGGGGAAGATAAGAGATGGTGGTGAACAGCTGTTTTAAAGACCTGGATGGAGAAGTGGGATTGGAGGGAGTGGGGGAGTTTGTTCCAGAGGCTGGAGAAAAGGGGAATGAAAGAGTGAAGGTGAGCATAGAGCCGAGATTTTGGCATTTTAACCATAAGAGGGTTGCAGGCAGATCTTGTGCGACCTGAAGGAATATTGGGGGGACAGAGCACAGAGAGAGCTGGGGGAGCAAGGCCGGAGAGGAGTCGGTAGAAGACGGAAAGACCACCAACCTGCCTGCGGTGAGTGAGTGAAAAGCCCTCGGCGTTAGCTTCATCGCAGGAGATTCCAATGATTCTGAAAGATTTGGTTTCAACAGCGTGAAGCCGAGCTAGGTGTGAGGCAGGAGCACCGGCACAGAGGGGACAACAGTATTCCATTGAGCTGCGGATGAAAGCCTTGTATGTGGTGAGGAGCTCAGATGTGCCAAGGCAGGACTTCACACGACAGAGGATGCCCAGTCGGCAACTGGCTGTGGAGGCCAGCTTGGAAATGTGGTCTTCCCAAGAAAGATCATGGCAGATAGTGAGACCCAAAAGCTTGAGCGACAGAACTTCTTGGAGAGGATTGTTGAGAAAGTACATGGGAGGGTTTTCCAGTCTGTCTTTTCGGAGAGACATAGTAAGAGTGTGAGATTTGTTAGGATTGAAAGACACGTTCCACTTGTTTGACCAGTCTGTGATTTTGTCCAGGTCTGCAGAGAGTGAGGAGGCTGCAGACTGCCGATCTGAGGGATGAGGAATGGAGCGGCAGATAGTGGAGTCATCAGAAAAGAGATAGAGAGGATTTTCCAGAGCAATATTTTTTTTTTTTTTTTTTTTTGCAAGATTTTTGCAAGATTTTTTGCAAGCAGATTTTTTTGCAAGATTTTTCAAGTATATTGGTCAGTTGCGTTTGTTATTCTGTCAGTCTGTCTGTCTGTCTGTTTGTTTATCACTGGCCTACAGGTCACAATTATAAAACTTCACCAAGTTGTAGTGGTCGTCACAATTGAGAAGCCTATTGATTTAGAAGTCAAAGGTCATCTGGAGGTCAAATGACAAATCGCCATTTTAATCCGATTGACTTTAAAATTGAACAGAATTTGTATATTGAGTCATTAAATTGGAAAACGAACTATTTTTGAGGGCAAAAGGTCAAAGGTCCAGTCAAGGTCAAACTTCCAAAATCATCAATTTTTTTATCTGAAAAAAAAGTCAAATTTCATCCAATTGACTTGTAAATAGAACAGCATTTGAATAGTGCTTCACTGAATTGGGAAACCAACTGTTTTTTTGGTCAAAAGGTCAAAAAAAACCTCAAGGTCAAACTTCCAAAATCATCAATTTTTTTTCTGAAAAACCGTCAAATTTCATCCGATTGACTTGAAAATAGTACAGCATTTAAATAGTGCTTCACTGATTTGGGAAACCAACTCTTTTTTAGGTCAAAAGGTCAAAGAAGAACTCAAGATCAAACTTCCAAAATCGTCAATTTTCATCTGAAAAATCATCAATTGTCATCTGGCAAATCATCAATTTTTATCCGATTGACTTGAAAATTTAACAGCATTTGCATAGTGCCTCACTGAATTGGGAAACCAACTATTTTTGAGGTCAAAAGGTCAAAGGTCAACTCTAAGTTAAACTTTTAAAATCAGCAAATTTCATCTAGAGATCGTCACTTTTCATCCTATTGACTCGAACTTTGATCAAGATCTTCAATCGTCAATTTTGATCTTGATGAAATGGACAATTTTCTGGATCAATTGCAACCTTTTTTTCGTGGGGTGGGGGGTTGAATTTTGCAAGTATTGTTTTCTGCATGCCGTCTTCTTGTTTATTTATTTATTTTACAGATGCGTTTCATTGAGATTTTTATTTCCCAGTTTACAGTCATATAAATTACAGTTTTCAAATGTAGATATCGATTGAGGTTTTTTTGTTACGGACGCGTTGACTGTTATTTCCGTAAATTGTCATTTATGGACATTATTGTCATGTTTATTTCACTGTTTACAGTTGTAGAAATTACAATTTTAAAATGCTTGATATCGATTGAGGTTTCTTTTATTACAGATGTTTTTACGGTTATTTATGTAAATTTGTATTTATGGATGCTTTCCATCTTTCCAACGGTTCTGTGATTTTTCCCGGTGTATCGGCTTCAATGTCGTCAGCACGCCAAAATCTTGCTTTCTGTCTAGTTTATCTTTCTGGGTGGGGGGCGGGGAGGAGGGGCTTAAAATTTAGCTTTATACTACATCCGGAAGGTACCAAACATTAATATTAGGCAGTCAATGATCAGAAAATGATATACATTTATATAAATATATGAGTTTTTAATTATACTTTGCTGTGTCAGGTCTTAAATCATCAGTTAGGATATCTATATGCTTCTGGTTCGTAATGCATAAAAATTGTTCATTATCTTGCCTGTTTGCATTTTCCCACCAAAAATACTCATCTCCAGCTCATATTGGATTTAATCAACTGGGGCTCGAGCAGAATATGTTAACCGTCATGATATGTAATATATAGCTTATTTTCAAGTCTTGGCTCTATAACACAACAAAAGAGAACACGAACTAACCATTGACTTTTATTCCGAAGAAGGTACAATGATCGAAATTCCAGCCACACCTCATTTCTAATAGCGGTAAACATAAAGTTAACAACATTGAAGTCATAAAAAATGCATAGTTTAACTTGTCCACTGATGCAGGCCTACACTAACTTCACAGAGACTCATATTCCATTTCATTTCACAATGGCTGCTTATTTATTTCCCTCCTCCCAACCCACTCGCTCATTACAAACCAATATTTGTTACATTTTGTTTTGTTTTTTAAAACACTATTCTCGGACATTTTGTGCTCTTCCCACTAATCTGCCACTCAAAACCCCCTCCCCTCCTTTCCATCTGTAATATTCCAAATATTTTCATCCTCCACAAATGGGATGGAGACCTTTCTGGTGCTTGTTTATTTTCTGCTGTTATAACAAAGGAATTCGAATCTTTCACTTACTATTTGAAGTTCTTTGTTCAATAAGTGTCATGGGGCCTTCATCGTTATTATAGTTCAAGAGGTTTTACTGAATAAACATGGTGAACATATTTAAGTCAATTGTCTACCAATAATTCTGCCACATTTCCGTATGTCTCTGTATGGCCCTTAAAGACATTGTGACTCTTCGATAAAAATATTTATTTATTTATTATTTGCGAAAATCGAAGATTTTTTCAAGTATATTGGTTGGTCTTGTGCGTTATTCTGTCTGTCTGTATGTCAGTCGTCTACGGGTCACAATTTTCAACCGATCTTCACGAAACTTCACCAAATTATAGAGTTGGTCATAAGCAAGAAGCCAATTGTTTTTGTGGTCAAAAGGACAATAGGTCAACATAGGTGAAAGGTCACCAACTTTGTCAAATTTCGAAAATCCTCAATTTTCATCTGATTGACTTGAAATTTTAAGATAATTTGCATATCTGGTCACTGAATTCAACCACCAATTATTTTTTGGTCAACATAGGCCAAAAGGTCAACATAGGCCAAATTTCTAAAATCCTCAGTATTCATCCAATTGACCTGAAATGTTAAGATAATTTGCATATCTGGTCACTGAATTTAACCACCAAGTATTTTTCAGGTCAACATAGACCAAGTTTCTAAAATCTTCGATTTTCATCCAATTAACTTGAAATTTGAAGAGCATTTGCATATCTGGTCACTGAATTCAACCCCCAACTATTTTTGAGGCCAACATAGGTCAAAAGGTCAGCAAAGGCCGAATTTCTAAAATCCTCAATTTTTATCCGATTGACTTTGAATTTTAAGAGGATTTGCATATCTGGACACTCAATTCAACAACCAAATATTTTTGAGGTCAACTTTGAACACCGGTCAACATAGCACGAATTTCTAAAATCCTCAATTTTCATCCGATTAACTTGAAATTTGAAGAGGATTCACATATCTGGTCACTAAATTCAACCACCAAGTATTTTTGAGGTCATCATAGGCCAACAACTTATTTTAGGAATTTTTCAAGTATCATGCTATGCACGACATATTTTTGGTTTGTCTGTTTATCTGCACAGAATAAATATGATTTTCTCTGCAACCGTTGGTCGAATTGACAGGAAATTTTCACCATAGGTGCACGTGCAATGCATGCCCCTTCCTGTTGAAATTCAATTATAATTGTGACGTCATAGGTCACGTGGTATGGGCGTCCTCTTGAGAAAAACGAAAAAAATTGCACCTCTATATCTCCGAAAGCGGCGCATAGAAAAAATTGAGGCATGGCTTATTGTAAGTACAGCAACTCTCCATGGGGAATAACATATGTTAATGATTATGTAATAGGTGCCTCCACTATGATGCCATAATTCGACAAGTACAAAATTTCATCTGATCAAGATGAAATTTCTTGAACGTCATCCAGCGATTAATTGGAAGTGAAAAAGAATGAAGACGTCATCGGTCACGTGGTTCGGCCGACATATTTGTTTTAACACAAAAGCCTTAAAAACCACCAAAACCACGTCCTGGTGAGGTTCTGCAATCTCTGATTGCTCTTTCTTGTTTTCACATTGTGAGCAAATTAACAAATAACACCTTTTTCATCATAACTTGAATAGTTTTCATGATGTGGAGTTTTTTTGGATCGATTGTAGATGTGGACACATTTTCTTAATTTACACTCTATCCCTAAATGAAGTCAAGGTCATATGGCAATCTGAAAATAACATGGCCATCTTTGGATTATGGGCGCCAGGGGAGGCTTACCCTTAGCGATCGTTTTGTTATCGCAGATATCAATTGACATTGAAATTATTGTTTCAATCAGTACATGTGTAAATGCTTAATTTTCCTAGCACTGGGGTAAGATACACAATAAGAATGAGTTGAGCTAAACTTCGCAATTTAGGAGAAATAGCTGGGGAAGGTATTTATACAAAATGAGCCTCAAATAGAGAAGAGTTGATTGCGTTTTTAATTCTGTTTCCTGTGCTAATATTTCACAAGCCCTTTTTGTCCAGATTACCATTATGGGATGTTCGTGTGAATGCATCAGAAGGATGTGACCCGATGGGAGTGGTAATGGTGGTGTTCTTCCCACGCGTGCTCTCCGCTTCTTGGTCCCAATCCCTACGTGAGAGGAACAGCAAGCAAGACAATTTGTCTAGGCGACAGCGCCTGTCTTAGCAATAGATTATACCTGGGAATGGTTGGAGGATATGCAGAGGTGGAGGGGAGGCCACCTTCTGTAAAAAGGTAATGTTTTAGGAAACACACCATACTTCACGGATCAGCCCATGGACGAGAGGGCTTCAAAGATTCAGACGAAACCCCCAACTCCGTGGTTCCATTTATCGAACTAGCAATTCCTCTTTTTCCAAATATAATCAGTGGTGAATTGGCAGGAAAATCGGATTTTTTTGTATTATACTGATTTTTCCTGCCTTCCAAATGCCAAAAAAAAAAATCTATTCTACAGATTTTTTCAAATTAGTATTATAGGAAGTCCATCATATATATTAATCACTGACACAAAATGTTTGCATTTGACAGGAAAATCCACCGAGATACAATGGAAGAGGATCATTTAAGTTATAACTTTAGTTTTCTCACCTGATAAAACAGTAATTGTTGAATCTTACTATAATTCACCAAATGTCCGTCCGTCTGTCTGTCTGTCTGTCCGTTCAAAGGTACCGTGAAAACTGCTGAACAGATCGCAACGATATTTTGGGTGGGTAATCCTGGGATCTCCAGGAGTAAAATAGGCTATGCGCCAAACTAAGACATCCACCAAACGAACACATACGCCAAACAAACACATGCGCCAAACTAAGACTTCCGCCAAACTAACACATACGCCAAACAAACACATGCGTCAAACTAAGACATGCGTCAAACTAAGACATCCGCCAAACTAACACATCCGCCAGGGTGAATTAAAACTTCAAGGTATAATTCTGAGCATAGGACAAGACTTGGTTTACAATGTCAGTGGTGGAAAACGCTGGACGCCCAAGCATGTAGGCTTATCATGTACATTACACCAAGCCACTAGATCAAAGGAGCTGGTGCAGCTCTTTCACAATGCTGGTCACATCATTGGCTATGACAATGTTCTACAGGTTGACACAGCTCAGGCAGAACATACCCTGAAATCCATGAACATTATAACAGCGGCAGTGACACCTCCAAATTTTGTACCAAATCGGTTTGTGCATTTCACATGTGACAACATAGATATCAATGACAGCAGTCTTGATGGGAAAGATAGCTTCCATGCCACCCAAATTGCAGAGTGGCAACGGGGTCCAGAATCGGATATGGGTTTCAAGAATTTAGGGCCATCGAAAAACACCACTCTAGAAGTGCCTGCAGTGATGGAAGAACTATTGCCTGCTGAAGTTATAGAAGGTGTCGTGGAACCAAAATCAACCAGAGACACAAAGAAGGAATGGTACAATGAATCATCAACAAATAAAGCAGCAGTATGTCGGTCAGAAGCAACTGATGTGGCATTTTTTTATTACCCGTCAAGAAGAGGACAATAAAATTGGCTGGACACATTTCAATCAGAAAATCAGTACGGTAGATCCAACCTTGACAACAGTTGGGTACATGCCTATTGTCCAAGCACCAGCCCATGAATTGGACACATTGAATACTGTGGTCGAACGGTGCAGACATGTGGCTCGTTGTCTTGGTCAAGAATATGTAGTGCTAACAGTGGACGAAGCTCTCTACTGTAAGCTGATGGAACTGAAATGGGCAAAGGATGAATACCAGACATTCTTGATCGTGCGGCTTGGAGGACTTCATACAGCAATGAATTTCCTCAAGGTTATAGGTAAGCATGTTCAGTCATCTGGACTGTTGGATTCATGGGTGGAAAGCAAACTCATTGGTCCTAGGGCTGCAGAACAAGTGATGGCAGGCAAGTCATATGCCAGGGGCATGAGAGTTCACAAAATCACCCTTCAGGTTCTCTGGAGGATCATCATGCCCAAGTTGCTGGATCAAATTGGCCATACCAACCCACAACTCAGGCAAGACATAACAGACAAAACTAGTGATGGAGACTTGGATTCTTTGATCTCGCTTCTCGAAACAGATGAGTTCAGGGATGCAATGACAGTGTACATAAACTCCATGGACAATGTAAACTGCCAGTTCTGGTGGAGTTACATGCAGATGGTACATACACTTCTCTTGTTCACCCGTGCCCAACGTGATGGAAATTGGGAAGTTCATTTGTATGCTTTCCAGTCTATGCTCCCACTGTTCATGCATTATGATCACACAAACTACGCACGATGGGGAACAATATATGTGAATGAAATGCACCAACTTCCACCAGAAGTGCTACATGAATTTCAAAATGGAAATTTTGTAGTGAAAAGATCAAAACGTAGGTTTAACCAGGTTGATCCAGACCAAAGCCAAGAATGGCTAAATGGGATGGGGAAAAAAGGAGGTGGCATCATTGGTATCACCAAGACCACGACCGCCTTAAGCAGGTGGGCCCTGTCTTACAACCTTAGATCCCACATGGACGAAGAGCCAATGCACAATGAATCCACAAAAGGAAGACAAAAACAGGACAGCCAAGATGAAGACAACCTGATGGCAGTATTGCTATCATTCACCATATTTGCGAATGAAGAGTCTCCAGTCTTGCAAAACATCGCAACAAAAGACCTGGCCACCCAAAAGATTGGAGATGATCTCCTGAATGCCAAAGAGAAAGGACAAACGCAACTCAACACCTTTGTCGAGGATAGGCTTCTGCCATGTGAGAAACGGAAGGTCAAATTTCGTGACCCTTTGCACAAGAATAAGCCATTGACATTTTCATCCCTCTTTGATGCAGAAGGCAATGCTCAAAATCAAGCAAAGACAAAGTATTAAAGGCAGACCGATCAATCCTGCAGCGGCTGATCATTGCCTATGAAGCAGGAAGGAAGGTCAATCTAGATGAAATTTTGTCCCATGAGCTCTTGCCAGTGCCGATTGCACTGGCAGAAATGAATGGTGACATTCGTACAGGATCCAAAGCCATTCTGTCTCAAGTTCTGACAGCAGAAACACCATGCCCACCGATGCTGGCCCCAGATGAGCTCGGTGGCAATGCAACCATTATTTTTGATGGACAAGCCTTGGTGATTGCCATTGGGAAGCCACACGGACTTTCTACATTTGGAGATCTGGCTGATGTCTTCAAAAACACTGTCCTTCAGATAGGATATTTGTTTGACCGCATTGATGTTGCATTCGACAGATATTATAAGGTGTCCATTAAATCCCGGACGAGGAAGAGGCGTGCCAAGGGCATCAGACCCATTCAAAGAGTCATTGACAGCCATTAGGTGCCCTTGCCAGCTGACTGGAGTAATTTCCTGGCCTTAGGGGAAAACAAGGCAGACCTGGCGCGATTTCTTTCTGAACATATGGTAAGGCATGATCAGCATGACAAAACCATCGTTGTGGCTGGCGGATTCACTGATGAAGAGAGGGTTGAATCAAACAACCCGGATGTGGACACATCCCTGCTTGAAGCATGAAGAGGCTGATACCCGTATTATTTTACATTGTGTTAAAAACAAAGCTGACAGAATAGTGGTTCAAGCCAGGGATATTGACATTCTGGTTCTTCTTCTGGCTCACTTCCCTCGAATGTCTTGCACAAAACTCTGGCTCAAAGCGGGCACAGCTAAGAAAAGAAAACATATACCTATTCACACAATAGCAGAACAGATGTCGTTTGGTCCGATTGTGCTGGAAACTATTCCAGCCTTCCATGCTTTGACTGGAAGTGATGTGACATCCTTCTTCTCGGGCCACAGCAAATCCACTGCATGGAAAGTCTTTACAGAGCATCACGGACTACTGCAAAATCTTGGAAATGGAGATCTTACAGAAGGAACTGATAAAGATGCGGAGCTGTTTGTCTGCAAAATGTACAAGATGCAACACGTTGACACAGTTGACAAGGCTCGACCAGTACTCTTCATTAAGTCCCGCGCTCCAGAGTCACTTCCCCCAACAAGTGATGCACTATTCTTCCATGTGAAACGTTCACATTATCAGGCATTAGTGTGGAGACAAGCACATCTGAACTACCCAGATCTGCCTCCACCCGAGTCCATGGGTTGGAAACAGAGCGAGGACAAACTGGTGCCCATTTTGATGTCATTTCCACCTGTACCCCAGTCGTGTCTGGAACGGATTTCCTGTAGCTGCAACACTGGCTGTATGAATTTATGGTGCAAGTGCAGAAAGTCTCGTCTGTTGTGTACATCACAATGCAAATGCAAGGATAACGACAACTGTCACAATGAGTAGAACTGTATATGAATGACTGTGTGACACAATTGCAGAAAATTCGATCATTTTCATATGAGACATTGGAGGGAGATGCACATTCTATCAGATAACATCACATGTACATTGTATTATATATGGCTAAATTTATTTGAATACATATAAAGTAGCATTATGTACTGCTTAAATGCTTGTACCTTATCTAATTCACTGTTTGTCATCATATGAATGTGCCTACAAATAGCCTCTCGTGTCGCCTTCATATTTCCTATATTGGCAACATACCGATTAACAATGTGGAAGGTATCTGGACAAGCTACGATCAATTGTCGTACACGTTTATTCACTCTGCCGATACAGGCCCGATTCACCTCAGCGCCATCCGAGCTCGGGCGTAGGGATACAATGCGGTCACGGTGTAGGGATAAAATGCAGTCATGGTGTAGGGATACAATGGTGAATATTTGCACTTCATACATGATATCCTCCCCTTTAAGTCCAAAATTAGCAAGGGCAATACATGCTAGATTTCAAGAATTGACATTTCAAAAGCAACATTTCCAAAACATGTGAAAATATGTGTGCAAACGGTTATGAGAATAATGAAAATACGTGAAAATAGTACATGTGTCACCGTGAAAAAAAAAACATCTTCAAAGATTCAACCGGTCGGGTGCTTTTCTCTCACGCATTGAGCGTCGTGGTGTACCAGTGGATACAGAGTCCGAGGTGATTCCTTTGGGTCGCAGTGTACCAGTGGATACAGAGTCCGAGGTGATTCCTTTGGGTCGCGGTGTACGAGTGGATACAGAGTCCGAGGTGATTCATTTTGGTCTCCATGAAGGTTGTAGTGTTACATATTTATGTGAATGTATGTGAATTACCATTCAGGTCTTTGCTTATCCGTGTGTAGTATATTAAGTTGTTGTGTAGTTGTTGTGGTTGGAGGGTCAGGAGCCCTTCTGAGGGAGTGGCCGGAAACGGAAGTGACCGGAAACGGAAGAGGAAAAGACACGAGGAAAAAAGGACGAGTATTATTCTTCCTCGCCCCGCTCCGACAAAAGGTGGGATCGACCTTGCGCTGCGTGAAAAAGCGGCGTTCCGAAGCCTGTCTGGCGAGAGGAATTACCGGGACGTGTACCTGCCCGGTGGAGACGTCAAGTTGACGTGGGGCCGTGCATCGACCCCGCGTCTGGCATCGTTCGCGGCACCGTCCAAACAGACGCGTGCGGGTCGCACGTTGGGGCCTAAAGCGCCTTGCAAGCGGCGTGGGGTTTGGCTTGCTCTACCGTATCCGCTTCGCGTGGCCACGAGGGGCTGCAGCCACGGTGCCTGGTACGATACCTGCCCGGTGGAAACACGTCCATCCGGGGTTCGTTCAACCGCCCGAGTGCGGCGACGGCGACCATCATCTTGGTCAGGAGGGGCCCAGAGACATTGTGCGGGACCGAGACCAAAAGGGTGTCGTGAGTACTCACCGGGACACACATGTATAAGATGGCCATCTTAATCATAGGGAATTGATTGTGAATTGGGAATTGGTGATGATTGTGTATTGTTGATTGCTTGGGGAAAATCTCCGTGGTTGTGTCATTGAAATTGTATGGTATCATTTCCATTGGAAATATATCCTTGAACATCAGTTGTCTCCTGGGTGAAATTCATATGGATTGCGTGGCGAAAGCGCATATATAGTACAGCTTGCTGGCGGAGTTCCTCTCACGGTCCGGGGGTCACCGAGACCAGGTATTCACCGAGGGGACCACGTAACAGAATTGGGGGCTCGTCCAAATTACGATTTGCGGTTTCGCAATTGGGTCTACGTCCGGGATTTAAAATTGTATAAAATAATAAAATAATAATATTTTTTATTAATTAAAATTTATTAATTAATTATTAATTGGTAAATTTTTTTTTGAGAAATTGGGGTAAAGTCTTGGGTGAAGGTTAACAGGTGTTAACGCTAGGCACCATGGCGTTTGTGGCACAGAACTTTGGGGTAACCCCGAGTGAGGCACAGTTCCGAGCGTTGCTAAAGTCGGACCTCTTGAAATTGGCCAAACATTTTAACTTGGAGGTCCGAACTAATTTGAGGAAGGCAGAGTTGCAGGCCACGGTGATACAATCTATGGTGGGATTAGGAACATGGGACGAGTTAGCCTGGGAGTGGCTACCCGAAGAACCAGAAGACGTTGAGCTCCAGAAACTGGAGTTGCAATTACGGAGCCAGGAACGGATTAAAGAAGAAGAAAGGAAAGCAGAAAAGGAAAGAGCAGAAGAAGAAAGGAAAGCAGAAAAGGAAAGAGCAGAAGAAGAAAGGAAAGCAGAAGAGAGGAGAGAAGAGAAGCAAGCAGAGGAAAGGAGAGTGGAACGAGAACTCCAGGAAAGGTTAAAAGAAGAAGAAAGGAAAGCAGAAAAGGAAAGAGCAAAAGAAAAAAGGAAAGCAGAAGCGAGGAGAGAAGAGAAACAAGCAGAGGAAAGGAGAGTGGAACGAGAACTCCAGGAAAGGTTAGCAGAAGAAGAAAGGAAAGCAGAAAAGGAAAGAGCAGAAGAAGAAAGGAAAGCAGAAGCGAGGAGAGAAGAGAAACAAGCAGAGGAAAGGAGAGTGGAACGAGAACTCCAGGAAAGGTTAGAAGGGAGAAAAGCAGAGGAGAGGAGAGCTGCAAGGGACCTCGAAGCAGAGGAGAGAAAAGCGGAAAGGGAATTAAAGGAACGTGACATGGAGCTTCAGCAAGAAATCAAATTCAAGGAGCTGGAGTTAATGAGAGAACGGGGAGAGGCACCACCCTTGCTGACGGGGTCGACACCTAACCAGAAAACCTGGGATGTGGGCAGACATGTGAGGCTGGTTCCACCGTTCAGTGAAAAAGAAGTCGCGAAATTTTTCCCACACTTTGAGAAAGTGGCTCGACAATTAAACTGGCCGGAGGAGGCCTGGACCATACTCGTGCAAAGTGTGCTGGTGGGGAAAGCTCAGGAAATTTATTCGGCGCTACCAATGGACCAATGTGCAGATTATGAGGTACTGAAGAAGCACATCCTCAAGGCCTATGAGTTGGTTCCGGAAGCTTACAGGCAAAAATTCAGGAATGCCAGGAAGAGGGAGAGTGAGACCCATGTGGAGTTTGCCAGAGTGAAAGAAAACATGTTTGATCGGTGGTGTGAGTCAAAAGGAGTCGGGAAAGACTTCGAGACATTGCGGGACTTGATCCTGGTGGAGGAATTCCAGCAGTGTGTCCACGAGGACATCAAAGTGTACCTGCAGGAAAAGAAGGTACCAAAGTTGTGGGACGCAGCCACCATGGCAGATGATTATGCCTTAACCCACCGAATAGGGGTCCACGAACCTAACTCCTCGCCTAGATCTCCGCAGGGGAGGTGGGGAACAGCAGGTGCGGAGAACGACCATACATGGCGGCGGCCTCGAGATGATTATGGGGACAACTATGATACCCCACCGGTTCGAAATCAGAGGGATGCGGGCCCAAGACAAACTTATAGTTCGGGGGGCCCGAGGCAGACCCCGAGTTTTTCCTCCGGGCCTACTTGCGCGTTTTGCAAGAAACCTGGACACTTGATGTCCAGTTGTTACCTCATGAAAAGGGACAACCCAGAGCGGAGTCCGACTATTACAACTCCGAATGCGATGGCTAGCGTAAGAAATCGCCATCAAAAGGGTTACCAACCATTTATTTCAGAGGGGTTTGTGTCACTGGATGGAGCCTCGACTAACCGGAGACCGGTTAGGATATTGAGGGACACAGGGGCCCATCAATCTTTAATGCTTGAAGGCATTTTGCCATGGTCCGAGGAGACGGCAACGGGGGATAGTGTTCGTTTACAGGGGATCGGGGGCGGTGTTAGTGCTCCCCTTCAGGTCATCCAGTTGGAGTCCGATTTGGTGTCAGGACCGGTCACCGTCGGTTTACAAGCCACGCTTCCTGTAGAGGGTGTATCTGTGGTTATCGGGAATGATTTGGCCGGGGGTCAAGTTTATGGTAACCTGAGGGTTGGTAAAGAGCCCAGCAGGGAAAATAACACCACACCAGCTCGGGAGGGCGACCAAAGTGCCAAGTTATTTGTAGGGGGACTGGACTTCAAAACAGAGGAAGAAGTTCTGACCTCTGTCTTCAACAGATATGGGCCGCTGGTGGAAGTGCGGTTGGTAAGAGACTGGGAAACGCAACAGTCAAGAGGGTTCGGCTTTGTCACGTTTGCCAGCACAAAAGACGCCAGAGAGGCAGAGAAGAATTGGAATGGCAAGGATTTGGAGGGTCGGACCATAACAGTAGGGAAGGCATTTCGTAGGCGTCGAGAGGTCTACAGGAGAGGACAACTGGGCGGTAGTTTTGGTAGTGGCCGAGAAGGAGACCGCTATTCATGGGACTACAGGGACCAGTGGTCCCACCCTAATTATTAGGGAAGTTCTGAGAAGTTGAAGCACTGAAGGCGGCGGAGCCGCCGAGCCAAGATTCCTACACGAATTAACCGTGAACGCCGTTCCTAAAGGCGTCCATGTATGGAACTTTCATGCACGGACTAACCGTGAACTCCACGTTCCTCAAGGCGCCCATGTAGAGAACTTTCCTGCACGGACTAACCGTGAACTCCGCGTTCCTAAAGGCATCCATGTAGTGAATACTCGGCTTGGCCTCCCGGAAAAAGTGCTATCGAGTTGCTTAACTTTGGATCTTTGATCAACCCCTTAACCTTCATTCCCAAGAAACTGACGGTCAAAGTCAGAGGGTCGTGAGATGGAGTTTGATTTGGCAGGGACAATGTCGTTGTTGGTACTTAGTCCAGAGGGAGTAATCTGGAGGGGTTGTGGTGAAATTTTGGTTGCTTTATTTTTAAGTGATAACTGTGCCCGGGGGGAACGGATAATATGGGGGGGGTTGAGTTATCTGGTTTGTTTCTCCAAATTGGCCGGCAAAGAAAGTTTTCGCTGGGTTCAAACTTTCTTTCTTGAAGGGGGGGAGTGTTACATATTTCTGTGAATGTATGTGAATTACCATTCAGGTCTTTGCTTATCCGTGTGTAGTATATTAAGTTGTTGTGTAGTTGTTGTGGTTGGAGGGTCAGGAGCCCTTCTGAGGGAGTGGCCGGAAACGGAAGTGACCGGAAACGGAAGAGGAAAAGACACGAGGAAAAAAGGACGAGTATTATTCTTCCTCGCCCCGCTCCGACAAAAGGTGGGATCGACCTTGCGCTGCGTGAAAAAGCGGCGTTCCGAAGCCTGTCTGGCGAGAGGAATTACCGGGACGTGTACCTGCCCGGTGGAGACGTCAAGTTGACGTGGGGCCGTGCATCGACCCCGCATCTGGCATCGTTCGCGGCACTGTCCAAACAGACGCGTGCGGGTCGCACGTTGGGGCCTAACGCGCCTTGCAAGCGGCGTGGGGTTTGGCTTGCTCTACCGTATCCGCTTCGCGTGGCCACGAGGGGCTGCAGCCACGGTGCCTGGTACGATACCTGCCCGGTGGAAACACGTCCACCCGGGGTTCGTTCAACCGCCCGAGTGCGGCGACGGCGACCATCATCTTGGTCAGGAGGAGCCCAGAGACATTGTGCGGGACCGAGACCAAAAGGGTGTCGTGAGTACTCACCGGGACACACATGTATAAGATGGCCATCTTAATCATAGGGAATTGATTGTGAATTGGGAATTGGTGATGATTGTGTATTGTTGATTGCTCGGGGAAAATCTCCGTGGTTGTGTCATTGAAATTGTATGGTATCATTTCCATTGGAAATATATCCTTGAACATCAGTTGTCTCCTGGGTGAAATTCATATGGATTGCGTGGCGAAAGCGCATATATAGTACAGCTTGCTGGCGGAGTTCCTCTCACGGTCCGGGGGTCACCGAGACCAGGTATTCACCGAGGGGACCACGTAACAGTAGCGTTCGCAGAGGTTTTCGGGGCATCCGAGCCGGCTGGAGCGTCACGACGATCGTGGTGGGTCGAACTGTTGGTGGGTCGAACTGTTGTCCTGACTGTGACGATGCTGCAGGCTCCATCGACTCACAGTGATGGTAGGTTATGTGGTCCTGATGTCGACGAATTTCGCGGCCGTCCTGCAGGCGAATCACACAGGACAGTGGACCTGGCTTCTCGATGATGTCCCCCGGTAGCCACGTAGCACCTGCACCAAAATTTCGGGCAAACACTGGATCTCCAATGTTGATACATCGACTGTTGGACGTCTTATCGTGCACCAACTTTTGATTAAGCTGGCTCTGATAAACATTTGATGATATGTCTGGTTTGAGATTGTCAAGTGTCGATCTCACGTGTCGTTTCATCAATAACTCAGACGGAGCTGCACCGGTTGTTGATTGTGGCGTGATGCGGTATTTGAACAGGAGACGAGAAAGCTTTGTTTCCAGGGTTCCCTCCTGAAGTTTCTGCAATCCGGATTTGATGATTCCCACGGATCGTTCGGCCAAGCCATTTGAAGCCTGGTGATGTGGGCTGACAAACTTATGTTTGATGCCGTTCCGACGTGTGAACTCGGAACTGGAAAAACACGAACCGTTATCACAAACCGTTAATGTCACTCACGATCATCCTGGGCAGACCATGGGTGGCGAAACACCATCTGAGTCTTTCGATGACAATGGCTGACGTAGTACCACGCGTCACATAGGCATCAATCCATTTTGTGTGCGCGTCCGTAATTATTAGAATCATGCTGCCGTTAATAGGCCCGGCATAATCGAGATGTAGGCGATGCCACGGTTCGCTGGGCCATTCCCAGGGATGCAGTGGCGCTTTCGCAGGTGTATTCCGGGTGCTCTGGCAGGGGTAACAATGTCGAACATGATGTTCGATATCAGCATCAAGATTCGGCCACCACACATAGTTTCTGACGATTGACTTCATCTTCACAATCCCGGGGTGACAGTCATGGATTTCATCCATGACCCTGGAACGCAGATTTTTCGGGATCACGACACAACATCCCCAGAGTAGGCAACCATTTTCCACGCTGAGTTCGTTTTTACGTGCTTTAAAAGCCGCAAAATCTGGGTCACCCTCAAGTAGCAAATGCCATCCAAGCTGTACAGCCTGGACAGTTCTGGACAGAATGGGGTCTCGTCAAGTATGAGTGCGGATCTGGCCGGAATCGACAGCACAATCTTCCAGATGATCCATGAGTGCGATAATGGATCCTGGTGTAGGCGAATCATCAACGGATTCTGGAAGGGGTAACCGACTCATGGCATCTGCATTTGTGATAGACGAACCAGGCTTATAACATATGGTGTAGTCATAAGCAGCGAGAAACAGGGACCAGCGGATGATCCTGGGCGGTAGTGTGTCAGATGTCGCCTTAGTTGGACCAAACAGACTGATCAGCGGCTTGTGATCAGTGCGAATCGTGAAATGATGTCCAAGAAGGTCCTGGCGAAATTTGCTGACGCCGAAAACGATTCCCAATCCTTCTTTGTCAAGTTGGGAATAGTTCTTTTCTGCCGGGGACAACGTTCTGGATGCAAATGCAACCGGTCTTTCCGTACCATCAGGCATCACATGTGATAATCCACTCCCCACTCCATACCGACAGGCATCGCATGTCAGCACAAGATCCTTCTCTGGATCAAAATGAACGAGAACATTGGACGATTTGAGCAGATCCTTAGAGGTCTGGAATGCTGATTGTTCAGTGGATCCCCAGCTCCAGGAGCCTCCTTTCCTCAAAAGCCGATAAAGGGGGCCCAAACCGTCGGTCACATTCGGGATGTAACGACCATAGAACTGAAGCAAACCGAGGTATGACTTCAATTCGGTCATGTCTCGTGGAGCAGGAGCATCCTTGATAGCTCGGACTTTCTCATCTGTCGGGTGTAGACCCTCGGCATCAATCGTATGACCCAGGTACGTGACTGATGGCACCATAAACTTGCACTTGTCTCGACGCAAACATAGGCCGGAGTCCGAAATCTTCTTCAGAACTCTCTCCAGGTTTTGTAGATGTTCCGCGTCCGTACGACCAGTAACCAGAATATCATCCTGGTAACAAACAACATTGCGTTCGGCGGCAAACAAACTGTCCATGACACGCTGATAAATTCCAGGTGCAGATTTCACTCCAAAACTAAGTCGGTGGTACCTGTACAACCCACGATGCGTGTTGATGGTAAGATACTGTTTCGAATTCTCGTCCAAGCGGAGCTGTAGATAGGCGGATTTGAGATCGAGTTTCGTAAAAGTCTTGCCTCCCGTGAGACGAGCATAGAGGTCTTTGATCCTCGGGATTGGATATTTATCCAAGGAAGAACACTTGTTCACGGTCATTTTATAATCTCCACATATGTGGATGGACTGGTCCGATTTTATGACCGGAACGATGGGCGCCGCCCATTCGGCATACTGGATTTCCTCGATGATGCCCAGATTTTCAAGATGATCCAGTTCCTTGTCAATCCGCTCATGCAGGGCGAAAGGGACTGGGCGAGCTCTGCAAAATATAGGATTGGCATCCCGGTCAACCCTGAGTTTAGCCGTATGTCCTTTCAAGGTTCCAAGCTCATCCTTGAAGACATCCGGGTACGTATCCAGCACATTTTTGAGTGTGTATGCTGCAGTAGGAGAAACATTGGCTGCCCGGAGTTGATGAATGCTTTTCCACTTCAGTCAAATTATGCTCAACCAGTTCCTGCCGAGTAAGGAAGGGCCCTTTCCAGGAATGACGATCAGGGGTAGGTGAAACTCACGGTTATCGTAGCCCACCATGACGTCACATGTACCGCAGGGAACAATCTTCTCACCTGTATAGGTGGAGAGTCCATAGGTAGTAGGTTGCAGATGGGGTCGGTCAGCATCACTCCACAGATTTGTGAAAACAGCATGGCTGATGAGCGAGACGGCCACACCAGTGTCGACTTCCATTTGCAATGGTCGATTGTTGACGACAACATTGACGAGAAGAGGGTCCCGCCTATGGTGAGAATCAATATGAAGCAGGTCATACGATTCTGGGTTGTTCGAAACAGAGCTCACCTGGTCAAGCTCAGGTTCCTCCGAACCGATAAACTGATGAATCTTGTCAGCAGCTTTTCCTTTTCCCGATTTGCGAGTGATGCAGGCTGGAGCAATATGGCCAGTTTTCGAACAGAAATGGCAGGTGGCATCTTTGAACTGACACGTCTCCGGATGGTGCTTTCCGTTGCACCGAAAACATTTGTTGTGGGTTTGAGACTGCACTGGCTTCTGACGAGGAGCCTTGTTCCAACGTTTTGGCTGAACATTATCCAACCGATTCACAGCAGGGCTGGTACCAGACGAGCGAGTGGCACCGATGCTTGTAGCGTTGCATTCAGCACTTTCCATGGAAATGGCGGTGTCTCTGGCATTTTGGAATGTCAGTCTTCTCTCCGCAAGCAGGCGTCTACGAGTGCGGTCATCGGACATGCCAACCACCAGCAAATCACGGAGCATGTCATCAATCGTGTCCCCAAACTCACACAGATGTGTCGGTTTTTTGAGGTGTGCAATGAAGTCTGCGATCGACTGACCTTGCTGCTGTCTGCACATGTAAAACTTAAACCGACACAGGATGACTGAAGGAGATGGATTGCAATGTTCCTTCAAAGCGGCCTTGAGCTCTGCATACGTGAGCTCCTGGATTGTCCGAGGCCGAATCAGGTTTTTAACAAGTGTGAATGTCTCACCTCCGCAAACGGACAGGAAGACGGCCTTCATCCGGGCTTCGGTCGCGATGCCGTTCGCCTCGAAGTAAAAAGACAACCGCTCAGAATACGTGTCAAAATTCCCCTCATAAGGGTCGAATTCATCGATATGGCCGAAAGAAGTCATGGTCTAGATGTTTATCCTCGTCGCCATGTAAAGTATCTCGACAAACTGCGATCAATTGTCGTACGCGTTTATTCACTCTGCCGATACAGGCCCAATTCACCTCAGCGCCATCCGAGCTCGGGCGTAGGGATAGAATGCGGTCACGGTGTAGGGATACAGTGCGGTCACGGTGGAGGGATACAACGGTGAATATTTGCACTTCATACATGACACAATGACAGCCATCTTGAAATTCAATATGGACACCATCAACCTATGTTAAGAAATTAATAACAGTATTTTGCATATTTGAGAATAATTTTGTACATAATGATGCTTTTGAAATGAGGAGAGTACGCAACTTTGTATTTAATTTGGAGAGGTATTTTAAAAATACAGTAAAATTGAATCTTTGGCAGCCATTTTGTTTTCGGCCATTTTTGAAGCTTTTGCCTTCATTTGAGAGGGTGACAGATAGCAAAAATGGACTCAGCACACCCAAATTATGATTAAAAAAGTGGTCTGTCAACTTTTTCCCAAAAATGCTTCTCGGATTTTATAGAAGCACATTTATCAGATTTCCGACCAGTCTTCATCTCACATCTCACTATGTATTAGGAACAAGATGGAGCTTCTTTGTACCCACGTAGCTCGCCGTGATCGTATAGTGGTTAGTACTCTGCGTTGTGGCCGCAGCAACCTCGGTTCGAATCCGAGTCATGGCATCGCGGTTACAATGACATGGCAGTGGGTTATATTTTACCACGATAACCCTCATGTATTAACGAAACCGTTTTATTTTGTCTTTTTTCTCTGGCACGAAAGCACGGCTTCATTTTACAACGAGCGTGACATTGTGCGCATGCGCAGTGCCCGCGAGATGGGTTGCGTGGGCTCGAGTTTACGTCACACACCACAAAGGATTCATGGCTCATGTCCATCGCCTGGATTGCTGTGAGAAACTGAAATATGATGTCCTGACCTGTACTCTACAACGACAAGAGAAATGCTTACATTTTTGAAGGCGATTTGTAAACGTCATTTAAAGCTGTGATAAAGAAACGTCTCAAAGAGCCGAACGTCAAAGAAACGTGCGTGAGGCCTTCGCAATATAGAAATCACAAAAGGGATGTGTATGCAAACTCTTCCATTTACCTTCAACAACGAAGAAAAGGAAATAAATGAAAATTCATAAAATGAATTAGCAAGAGATCTTTCATTTGTCAATCACTAAATGAGCTTTCCTTCTGCTTCTTCGTGTTTGTTACTTGGTTAACAAAAAAAAAAAATTTGACAAGTTTGTTGATCAATCCGCAGGTTTGTGTGTGTGTGTTTGTGTGTCTGTCCACTTATACTTGCCTACAGGTCACAATTTTAAACCGATCTTCACGAAACTTCACCAAATGGTAGAGCTCGTGGTCCGACAAAATCCTATATGTATTTGAGGTCAATAGGTCAAAAGGTGCACATAACCCAAAAGGTCAACCACTTTTTTCATATTTCTAAAATCCTCAATTTTCATCCGATTGACTGGAAATTTGAATAGGATTTTCATATCGGCTAACTAAATTCAACCACCAACTATTTTTGAGATCAGCATCGGTCACAAGGTCAACATAGGCCAAAGGTCAGCCACCTTTTTCATATTTCAAAAATCCTCAATTTTCATCCGATTGACTGGAAATCTGAATGGGAATTTCATATAAGTGAACTGAATTCAACCACAAACTATTTTCGAGATCAACAGAGGCCAAAAGGTCAACACAGGCCTAAGGTCAACAACTTTCTTCAAATTTCTAAAATCCTCAATTTTCATTCGATTAACTTAAAATTTGAAAACGATTTGCATATCCGGTAACTGAATTCAACCATCAATTATTTTGAGGTCAAACGGATGCTCTACGGAGTGCCATTCAGCTTTGTTCTCTTTTGCCAAGTGTCGCTCTATGAGTGATTTTTCATTTATTTATTTATCTTCTGGTGATTATGCTTACATTTTTACAGTGATAAGTTTAGGGAAGAGTTTGCACATGTGTTATGTAAAGGACAAAGACTTTGGGAGACATCATTGTACTTTATTCTGAATTTTTTTTTTATCCCTCCGCTGGCGAAGTCACCGGAGCCATTATGTTTTTGAATTGTCCATTCGTCCATCCGTCCATGATAAGTTTTCGTTACTGCGATAACTTAAGACTGGCAAAAGGGATCTAAGTCAAACCTGGAGCAAGTATGTATAATGATGCAAGATGAACATATTAGACTATGGGGTCAAGAGGTCAAATGTTGTTAGGTCAAAGGTCAAAGGTCCCATTTGGTAAAAATTATGTTACTGAGCTAATTTGTGAATCAGTGATGGGATTGTGACCAAACTTGGTATAATTATATATTATGATGCAAAGATGAACTGATTAGATTTTGGGTTCCGGAGGTCAAAGGTCAGAAGTCATGTCAGGTGAAAATGTGATCTTTGAGAACAGCTTAAGGGATTTTAATCAAGCTTGGTACAAGTATGTAAAAACCTCCATCACTCCGTCCATCCATGATCGATTATTTGTTACGGTACTAAAAGGTCAAGGATCAGAGGTCACATTGAAACTTCTGTTAATGTAATACCATTGGCTATGAGATTCGAACTCAATTTAGGTTCATGTACAATGATACATATGTGCAGATTAGATGTTGAGGTCAAATTGCCTTGAGGTTTTAGGTCAAAACTAGAGTAAGCAAAGACTCAATGTGCGTGGAGGCATATCGATCTCGTTGAATATTCTTCTTTATTTTTGGACTCTGATTTCCTTTTTGGAATTGTTGTATTTGTCCTGTCTCTTTTCTCAATTGTTCTCTCTGTCTTTCAAGTTTTTGCTTCTTTGTTGTTTTCTTTTTACTTTTTCTTGAATGAACAGAACTGCTGCGAAACATAGAGTATTGATTTCTTCCAAGGGGATGATGTTGGTATTGAAGGAGCTGTGCTCCTACGCGAGTCGAAAGGATTGACGCGACTAAAGACGGGAATTCGTCCGAGTTTCTTTATTGAGCAAAACCAAAACTCGGGAACTCTGAAAAGCCCGTTTATCGGGCAGCAATATATATATGCAATCAAACACGTCATGCCGGAGCGTTTGCCCGGGAAAGGCGAGACTGGGCGTGCCCAGGCGGCCTGGGCGAGCCCGGGAAAGGCGAGTCTGGGCATGCCCGGGAAAGGCGAGACTGGGCGTCCCCGGGCGGCCTGGGCGAGCCCGGGAAAGGCGAGTCTGGGCATGCCCGGGAAAGGTGAGACCGGGCGTGCCCGGGCGGCCTGGGCGAGCCCGGGAAAGGCGAGTCTGGGCATGCCCGGGAAAGGCGAGACCAGGCGTGCCTGGGCGAGCCCGGGAAAGGCGAGTCCGGGCATGCCCGGGAAAGGCGCATCTGGGCATGTCCGGGCGGCCTGGGCGAGCCCGGTACAGTGATCGCTCCCTGGTTGCGTCTTCGGCAGGTGTAAGGCGATTGTGTATGCTCAGCGGCAACCGCTACAGTATCATTTTTCTGATCGCTTGGGTGGTTCTCTCTATTAACATTTTCTTTGTTTGTTGTTTTGTATTCTATATATACTGTAGTTTTGGCCTTTCCCCAAATGGTATCATTCACATACCTCCGATTAGGCCAAAAAAACCAAAAACATGTTTAGCGTCCTGCCTTTTTGAAAAAAAGGAGGAGGAGCCACCTTTTTTTTTTCTTTTTCTTTTTTCAAAATGGCCGCCAGGCTCATTTTTCCCAAGATGGTCGCCTGCTTTTTTGTTTCTTTAGATTTGAAATACATGTAGAATGTTTGGGTCTTAACGACTTTGCTTGCCGTTCGGATCGAAACACAAAGGAAAACCATGATGAACACAAGTAAAATAATGGAGTGGATAGCAAAAGTGGATCAAATTTATCGAGAAAGTCTGTCTCGAAATCAGAGCATGTAGAAACTACAGCACGCTAGCACGCTAGCGCTAGCGCTAACATGCTATAGTATAGCTAGTGGGGCGGCTTAGCCCAAATATGCAAAAGAATTGTGCATTTTGTGATACAAGCACCAAATTTGGCACACTAGTAGACTATCATATTATGAAAAGATCTGGATATTGGGCCATCTCAGATTCAGAGATTTGATTTTTGCAAGATTTGCAGATTTGCAAGCTGAGATTGCAACGCCAGGGACGGCCGACTCCTTCCTGCGAGCTGCCCACGTCACCCCGCACAAGAAGAGCTCATCAAATCACTGCAGCGGCACTGCACATCCTGCAACACCGTGCGTATGAACGCCACTGTATGACATATGCTGATGATGCAGAAGACCTGCCTGAGTTCGAAGACTGGTGTCACCAGAGAGGAGAAGACATTCCCAACTTTCAGTACTGGGCAACTGTGCTGGAACTAGAGATGTTGGTACTGGTCTACGTGCGTTCTCTGCGGCAGGCTTCATTCACGACGTACCTTGATGCCCTGACGGAACTGGTCCCATGGTTCCATGCCTTAGACCACACACACTATGCCAGGTGGGTCCCTGTTCACCTGAGGGACATGGTTGCACTCCCAATGAAGCACCCAGATGTAGCCAGAGAATTCAGGGCTGGCAACTTCACTGTACAGAAGACGAAGAAGGTGTTCTCTTCGATCCCAATCGAATCGAAATCTTGCAAAAATCAAATCTCTGAATCTGAGATGGCCCAATATCCAGATCTTTTCATAATATGATAGTCTACTAGTGTACCAAATTTGGTGCTTGTAAGTTGTATCACAAAATGCACAACAGGTTTGCTATGCTGCTACACTAAGCACGCTCACACGTTTTGCTAGTCTACAACAACCAGCCGCATATTACTGCCGGACCTGTATGTACGTGTATCACAGACGGGATTATTTTGTGTGAGCGGCCATGAAACAATTATGATGGAGGCTATCAAATCCAGAGAGTGAGAAAATTGATTGCTCGCTATCAGTCGAACGATGTTTAAAAAGAAAAAAAAAAAAAAAAAAAGGAGGCGGCCTCTAAAAAGGAAGCGGGTGGGGACGCTAAACATGAATATTTTTTTGTTTGTCCTTATGTTTGCCAGCTCTTCTTCCAGGTTGTTTTGTTTTTTGTTCTTCGTCATCGTCATCTTTCTCCTGTCCTCTATTCTGTTGATTTTCGTATGTGTGTGTGTGTGTGTGTGTGTGTGTGTGTGTGTGTGTGTGTGTGTGTGTGTGTGTGTGTGTGTGTGTGTGTGTGTGTGTGTGTGTGACTGTGTGTGTCTCGTTGGTTGTTATCTCCATTTGCGGGTTTCAGGAGGTGGAACTGAGTCCTCCCAGTACCCAAAGTATCCACCTCCGCTTCGTTAAGGGATAACGGTTCATGGACCAAGCTGTTCAACTTTTTCAGAGTTTTATTCCGAGGGCTCTTTTCAGGATCGTCACCGAACCCCGGATTGCCTCCAGTTGTAGTTCATTTGTCGTAATATTCCCGGGGATGGTTTTCAAAATCTCAGTGAGGTTCTTCTTCATCATTCCCGTTGCTCCCATTATCACTGGCACAATTTTGATGCTCTTCAGCTTCCAAGATCTCTTGACGTCATATTTGAGGTCCTGGTGTGTGTGTGTGTGTGTGTGTGTGTGTGTGTGTGTGTGTGTGTGTGTGTGTGTGTGTGTGTGTGTGTGTGTGTGTGTGTGTGTTAGAATTGTGAGGAACATAATAGTAAGGGAAACATATGAAAATGTGTTAACTAAATTGTTACCAAAAAATTTCTTCACCAATATGTTTGTAAAGGTGTGTAATAACATGTGTTAAAATGTGGAAGGTCAACTCCCGTGGGAAACCCAGAAAAAAAGCTGTTGAATTCGGGTACCGAAAAATTATTTTCGAGAATTTTTATTTTTTTAAATCGGCCCTTAAGTAACTTATGAGGGGTCAAATAAGGGTTTTTCATGATTCTGAGTTGATTGTTAACATTTATATTTCACCACAGACACTCCTTTGTGGAAAAATAATTTCTAAATATATCTCATTTTCTACTTTGCAGGACATGGAGTCTAGCAATATGGATGAAGACGTTACTCCACCTGTGCTCAATTGCTTCATCTGTGCACGCTCGGATACACCAGCTGAAAGGCTCATACAGGCAACTCCAAAGGGATACTCAACTTTATTGAAACAAGCAGAAACTGTCGAAAATGTTACTGTTGTGGAACGTATGAAGGAGGCTCAAAAGGAAGGAAAACTGAGGTACCACCAGAAGTGTAAAAATGATCTGTACAACAACTTTGTTGCAACCACCAAGAAGTCAGCTCAAGCATCAAAGGCAGAGAAAGAGTCATCAAAGTTGAAGAGAAGACGCACTACTTGTGGTTCACTACTTCATCAAGCCGCACTACTTCATCAACTGGCTGCAGTTCTAGAAGATCACAGTCAGTTGACCTCCTGTATAAGGATGTATGCATTCTTTGCAACCAACCAGCCCAGCTCTACAAAAATAATCCAGCACAAGCTAGAAAGAAATACAGAGTGCCAGATAATTTGACTGCAGATACACTGAAGGCAAGCTTGCTGAAGACAGCACGGAGTCGCGGGGATGACTGGGGCAACTGGGGTTTTGACAAGGCAATCCGTGTTCACCTCCTCATCGATGCAGCCATCTATCAACACATCATGAAATTTGCCTTCACTGAGGAGGAGTGTGGTGACATGAAGACCTTCATGGAGAAGGTGGCTGATGGGAAGATGGGAGCCAGACACTCAGACCCAGTAGTGCCAGTTTTTGAGCAAAGGTTTGAAGAAACCTTCGAACGACTCGCAAAAGGAAGAAGAACACCTGCACTCTGGGTGGAGTACCACCACATGGTAGATGTGATCAAGGTCTTTATCAGAACCGAGCGACTTGCAGACCACAATGGGCATCTGTCCTGCATTGTTACCAAGATGCTTCACATCTTTGCTGCTGCAGGCCATCATCAGTATGCCAAGGGCGCACGGCTGTACTGTCAACTCATGAAGGAACTAGAAACTTTGCCTGCTTACAAAGACACCTTAGAACGTCTCACTGCCCACGGGAACCACGTTGTCCGTTACTCAAGTCATGAGTGGTCCGGCACATGGTGTGACATTTGCATTGAGCAGACATTAATGAAGGCAGCCAAGTCACAAGGTGGACTGAGCAGAGGAAGAATGAGAAACAGTTTTTCTGGCCACAAATGCTGGGTGCTCATCCTCAGTCACCTGTCTGATGTCAACCGGCGGATGGAGGAGGACGTCAGTAAACATGTTCCAGTCCACAGAGACCTTGCCAAGACACAGATGAAGCGAGATGCAGAGGCAGTTGAACTTGTCCTAAAATGGTTTGAGGAGATCAAGCCATTCGACAACGATAGAGACAAGGAGTTGCTCGTATCTTTCTCAACAGGATTCACAAGCACTGGAGATGACGCAGTCAATGCTGAGAGAGCAGCTGAAGTTGGGATGGAGATGCAGATCAAGCTGGATGGACAGTCAGTGACGTCGACCATGGATGTCAAGTCAAAGATAAAAGCCCTGTCATCACTAAGAAAATTTCCCTTGGTCAACGAGAAAAAGATTCACCTTGACTCACTAAAGTTGTTCAACCGACTGATCATTTTCGCCCAGCGGGATATGACAGTTGAGACAAGCTTACAGTATGAGCTGACTCCCTTCCCATTGTCCCTGTTCAGCAACAAAGATCAGAAGATGAACAAGGCAAACAAGGCAGACTTTTCAAATACAAGCCTGAAGGCGTTAACTGATCCACTTGACTTGACTAACCAACCCTGCTGCACCCTCGTAATTGATGGCGGATGGCTTGTCTACATGGTGAAGTGGGAACAACGTCAGACCTGGCAGGAGATCGCCAACAGTTACCTGAGCTACGTGCAGTATCTGGGCCACTGCTCCCAGAAGATCATTGTGGTCTTTGATGGCAACAGCAGATCACCAAAAGATCACGACCACATCCGGTGTACCAAGAATTCCTGCTGTAATCTCCAGATTCGACCGGATATGTCCAACTGGACCCCAAGAGCAAAGTTTCTGGACAACACTCAAAACAAGAGTGAGCTCATCCACCTTCTCTCTTCAACCTTCCGAAAACATCACATCACTGTGGAGCAGTGTGACAATGATGCTGACACTTCAATTGTGAGAGAGGCATTGGCTGCTGCTTCAGATGGCTCTGTTGAGGTCAGTACCATTTGTGTCTTCAGTTAGTATAACTATTGGATGGAGCCCGGGGGGAGATGGGGTAATTTAAAAAGAAGAGAATTCACACTGTTGAAAAGTTAAATCTGTTCTTGAACGGTTCATTATGCTTTGTACATGTTGTTATATTTTCAGGTGCGGGCAGAAGATGCAGACGTGCTGGTAATGCTGGTGCACCATAGCTCAGACAGCCACCATCCACTCTTCTTAACCACATCAAACGGCTCTTATGACGTCCGAAAGATCAAAGAATCTCTCTCCGAAACACAGAAGAGCTACCTGCTCTTCTGTCACGCCTTCACGGGGTGTGATACGGTTTCTGCAATCGTTGGTCATGGGAAAAACAACTCTATTTGCCAGGTAATAATGATAATACTACTATTACGTCGGCAAATAATACTAATACTACTAATAATAATAATTATAATCATTGTCATCATCTATCTATAATTCCAGTAATCTCTGTGTGTATGTCTGTGTGTATGTCTGTGTGTCTGTGACCGCTGTTTCTCGACAACCACGGGTCCGATATACTTTAAACTTGCCAGGTATATTGCTGGGGACCTGAGGATGTGCCTTTTCAAGGTTTCATATTAATCGGAGAAGTAGTTACCGAGCTATGTCCAAAAAACGATTCAACCAATCAGAGAGCAGCGAGCTATCACGTGTGCCGAACGTGCCGAACAGACTCTGCCTCGGACGGCACATTTGAGAGTGTATTCATTTATTTCACGTTGGCAAACTATGTTGGCGTTAAACTATGTTTTAAAACTAATTAAAACTAATTTGCGATTCTTTCGCTTTCCTGCGCGTTTGTGCACGCTATGGCGATTTCTTTACCAAACTCCGCAAGCCGTTCGCTTTGGACCAAACCATTTCATGTAAATAGAGGGGGGGGATTGTCACCGTACTCGCAAGCCGTTCGCTTTGGACCAAACCATTTCATGTAAATAGAGGGGGGGGGGGGGATTGTCACCGTACTCGCAAGCCGTTCGCTTTGGACCAAACCATTTCATGTAAATAGAGGGGGGGGATTGTCACCGTACTCGCAAGCCGTTCGCTTTGGCTTTGCGAATGGACCAAACCATTTCATGTAAATAGAGGGGGGGGATATAATTTTAGATATATATATAGTACGGGCATGCCCTAGTAGTATAAATGTTAAAAATAATAATAATTTTATTTCTGTTTTACATTATACTTTACTTGACATAGACCTGGTGCTTTTTTTTAGGTTTTGCGAAGGGGACGCGGCTGAGTACATCGACATCTTCCTTGACACAGAAGCCACCAAGGAAACAGTGATTCAGGCTGGTACTGCGATTTTCAAGTACATTTACCATGGACGAGATACTACATTGGGTGAAATTCGGTACAACATGTTCTCAAGGAAGGCAGCGGCAGGAGTGATCAAACCAGAGACTCTACCTCCAACAGAGGGTGCAGCTGCACAACATTCACTCCGTGCCTACCTGCAGACCCGGGACTGGATCCTTCTACAGAGCATGTCTCTGAACCCCAGTGACTATGGATGGACAATAGGTGTGCATGGGTATGAGCCAGTTCCAACACTGGACCCCACGGCTCCTGAGGAGCTATTGCAGTTCACGAGCTGTAATTGTCATGGAGATTGCAGCAACCGGCGATGCAGCTGCAAGAAGAATGGGGTCACGTGCATCTCGGCCTGTGGAGTCTGTAATGGCATTACATGCAGAAACTGCAGTCATGATGTTGTTGAGTCTGAAGAAGACATAGACAATGACTGTTGAAACTTCTGACATTGTGAATGAGAAATAACTCTTGAGTATTATATATGTATGTGAAATAAAAGCTACTTTGTGTGTAAATGTAAAAGTTAAAATATAAATTTAACAATCAACTCAGAATCATGAAAAACCCTTATTTGACCCCTCATAAGTTACTTAAGGGCCGATTTAAAAAAATAAAAATTCTCGAAAATAATTTTTCGGTACCCGAATTCAACAGCTTTTTTTCTGGGTTTCCCATGGGAGTTGAACTTCAACATTTTAACACATGTTATTACACACCTTTACAAACATATTGGTGAAGAAATTTTTTGGTAACAATTTAGTTAACAGATTTGTGAAATATCTCATAAAATGCCCTTACTATAAAGAAAAAAAGCTATGTGTGTGATGATTGACAATTCTGTTGGTGAGGCTTCGCCCGCTGTTTTGTCATTCTGCTTTGGTGGAAAATCCATTATACTGTTTCTTATACAGTATATCTACATGTTTGTTTTATATTTATTTGGTTCTTATGTATTTAATTGATTGTTAAGTATTTGTGAAAACTACATTTCAAACTATAAAATGATGAAACGAAACAAAATGAAAAGTTAAGCAGACCCCAGCTGAACTAGCCTCCATGGGGATTAACCATTCTCATAGGATTTTTTTTTTGGTATACAAAGTCGAGGCTCGTGTAAGAGCTAACACATAAAAACACATAAAGACATAAACAGAAACACACATGAAACATATAATAAAGGGAGCGGAAGACAAGAGGGGGAGAGAGAGAGGAAAGCACAACAACAGTCGAGAACAGGGACATCAGGAGATCTGTGGAAGAGAGAGGGCTGGGGTAGGGTATACGGTATAAAACAAATGGACACTACAAGGACTTTCAGGGAAAAAACGGAATTTGAAAAACGTGGATTTGGGGTGTATTAACGGGGGTATAAAAGATTAAGATTTGGATGGGGGATCCCTGATGAGGGGAGGCATAAGAGATGGTGGTGAACAGCTGTTTTGAAGACCTGGTGGGAGGAGAGGGATTGAAGAGAGTGTGGGAGTTTGTTCCACAGGCGGGAGAAAAGAGAAATGAGAGAGTGAAGGTTCCTCGACAACGTAATGCTGAAGTTCCCTCCACCACCCAAAGTTGGATGGAGATTATGTTTTCACCCCCTGTCTGTCTGTTTGTCTGTGTGTCTGTCTGCTTGTTTGCAAACAAGATATCTCAAAAAGTTGTGGACGGATTTGGACGAAATATGGTGGATAGGGTTGGGTATGTGACAAGGACTAAATGATTATAATTTGGTGAAGATCCTGAACCACATCTGCATCTGAGAATTTTGAAGTGATTCTTCACCATTGAGAGATAGGGCGAAAAACCATATGTATACACAAAGAATTAAGTTAAGCACCCCCCCCGTTTTTTTACAACCTCGCACATTACAAGTTTGTTGTCGTCAAAACAGTGTAATATACCCATGATATTGCTATATTTTCTGGAGAAGTGATATTATGGTCACATAAAAACATAACAATCATGCCGTTTTCAATATTTTATTCTGAATAATTTAAGGTGAAATTTTTTGGGAATTTTAGGCATATTTTCACCTCAATTTAAGTATGGAGCTATAGGTCCATCACGGACAGTGTGGATGACGTTTATGTTTTCTAACGTACAGTCATTGTTCTGAGAAGACCTCTAGCGATCTTTGCGTCAATAACGTGTGTAGGACCCACGTGATCGGATCACTGACTCAACCAATCACTTTTTTTCACTTTGATCACTCAATTTCATCAATGGATAATTGCTAATGTCATACCAATCATTATTTGATCTCACATACCTTAGAATATATGCCAATGTATACATATACACAAAGAATATATATTAGGGGGTGCTTACCTTAATTCGTTGTGTAGGGGTGCTTAACTTAATTCTTTGTGTATATCAGGATATTTAAAAAAAAGTTGTGGACAAGTTATGACTAAACTTGGTGGACGAGTTGGGTAAGTGACAGGAACAAGCCGATTAGATTTTGGTTAAGGTCCGGATCCAGATATGACCTATCAGTGGTACAAAACGTAACCTGTTCAGCCTGGCAGAGGTATGTTCGCTACTGAGGGTTGTTCTAGTTAACTCAGATGTCCTGCCTGTAGGAGGTGTCAATTCTGGTTTAATCAATGGGGAACACTTATCTGAATGCAAAGTGAGTAAATGTCGGATTTGCAATTGCAAAACTTATCGTATATTTGTCACAAACAATATAATTAATTATACAGTAACGGCGAGATCTTACAAGTTAAAACAAGAAGAAAAAGACAAAAAATGTCATCGCCCCCACCGTGGTTTTAGTAATTCTGCTGTACGGAGGTAATGCTGTCAGTTGGCCATCTTTGGTCAGATTACAAAACAAAATCGTCTGCACATGTATACTCATGTATTGACTTTGTGGCAAGTTTGAACAAAATCGGTCCATGCATGTCGAGAAATGGTTGGGGAAACGTTTAAGTAACAAAATGGCTGCCAGTCGGCCATCTTGGATCTGATTTCAAAAGAAAACGACGAGCATATGTAAGCCGGCATTTAGTAGCTGTGAGCCAAGTTTTAACAACATCTGTAAATGCTTGTCCAAGAAATGGTTGAGGACGTGTTCAACATCGGGTTTTTTACAACTAAAATGGCTGCCATTTGGCCATCTTTGATCGCATCACAAAACAAAATGAAGTGCATATGTGCACCGTTACGTGTTGGCTTTGTGCCCAGTATGAACAAAATCCGTCAATACATCTCTGAGATATGGTTGCAGACGCACGGGCGAGACACAATCCATAAGCCCCCGTTTCGGACTAAGTCCAACGGGGGCTAATAAATAAAATAATGAATTACATGTAAAACTTCAAACATAGTTTACTTATTGACATGAAGCAAATTGACATGTGATGCAATATGTTGGTGAAACAATGCAGAGATGAAATGTAAGAAAGAGTGCACACAGGAGCGGTATGAAAAACTACAGGTTGTCCACTACTCACTTGTCACTTATGGATGGATATATTCAGTGTTCAGTTTGTGGAAGAGATAAGAGGAAATGGCCGAAAAAGTATCGGATGGCAGATAAAACAATCACACAATTATGTCGTCGAGAACTTTTATGGATTCAAGAAGAATTGCTTACCCTTAGGATTAAAATTAAATGAAATAATTAATGGTACATACATACAACATAATGGACAAAACATAATCGCCTCTGTTTTTAACACCTTACCACGAGACTTTCAGAGACACACAGTTCCGGTACATAATTATGGACATAAACATCCAGGTACACACACCCCCACAACAAATCGTTAAATTAAGGATTAGATCTTAGCAACTCACTTAGCAAACCCTGGTGTATGGGCTAGCGGCTAGGGTGCCGGCTTCGGATTTCTAGTGATTCCTAGGTTCGAATCCCGGTCGATCGCTGAATTAACGCCAGGGGGGTTCAGTCAGCCTGTCATTCAGTCAGCCTGTCATCCCTCCGAGGTCGGCTAATTGAGTACCAGTTCACTGGTAATTCCCTGCTTGTCGTAAAAGGCGGCAAAAAGGGTTGGCGTCAGGAAGGGCATCCGGCCGTAAAACATTGCTTCAAAAAGGGGACCAAAAAACAACAACCACAGTGCCCGAAAAAGGCCAACCCCCGGTTTGCGGGGAAAAATGGCCTCTAAAGGTGGTTATTTATCTTAGCAACTCACATATCTGTAGATTACTTAAAAGCAGCAGAATTAAGATCAATACTAAAAAAAAAAATTAAAGAAGTTTGGCAAATCGTTAACAGATTCATGGAAGAGGATGTTCAAGATGACCACAATCCAACACATGGAAGCAATTCTGGATGTGATCGACCATAAAATGTACAAAGAGAATCGCAAATAAGTAAATCGTAGAAAGAGAATATGAACATAATCAGGATTATGTTTGATGACAAAGTCGTGGAAATGATCAACATACAGAAAATGCTACAACAGAAGGAAGAGTGGAGTAAACTTCCAGAAACAATACAACAGAAAGAGACACCGAGGGTTGTGTACACTTTTGGGAAATAAAATTAGGGAAAAATCTTCAACTACAAGGAAACAGTACAATCAATAGACACAGAGGAATGGTTAAATAACACCTCATTGTAAATATAAAGATTCCGTATTTAAAGATCCACATCATAAACGCATTATCACAGGTGATCTCAGAATAGTGAAAGGTGGAAAATTAGGTGCATTACTTACAAAAGGACAAAATTATAAAGAAAACAAACGGATTAACTGGAATAAAGCAATGAAACTT
Organism: Myxine glutinosa; assembly: GCF_964187855.1. Lineage (NCBI taxonomy): Eukaryota > Metazoa > Chordata > Myxini > Myxiniformes > Myxinidae > Myxine > Myxine glutinosa. The sequence goes on along the minus strand of NC_136267.1, from coordinate 133,677,315 downwards.
ACAATGATAGGACTGATGGAATGGATGAGAAAACAAATCGATAAACATTAAATACCAAACACACAAATGGTTTTATGGTTGGAGAAGATAGAGAAACTTGTAAAAAGGAGAGTTGTTGATTTGAAAATAAAAGTTTGACTCAATAAGCCGAAGGTAATTTTAAACCATCTGGAGACGCATCATTATTTATTGACCCAATTAAATAACAAGAGGTAATAACAAGACCCAATGATGTCTCTTACCTGTAATTGAAGGGAATAACCAATCAGCTCTCACCCAATCAATTACCCCAGGAGGCAAGGATTATACGTTTTTTTTAAATTGGGGTGGGGGGAAAGAGGGGGAGGCACCTGACGTACAATATTTATTGCCAAAAGCACTAAAATTTCTCGCTTTAATATCATTTTAATTAAAATTTGCTAATTTTTTTTATTGTGACGATGACCTATCGCATGTTACAGTAATGTGGAATAGCAAATTTTAAGGCAATTGTCCCAGGGGTATGGAATTATATAACAAACAAAATAGTACCGGGTGTATCGCAGAGGATCGGCAGAGGATCGAAAGCGACAGGAGCGAGAGGACGTTTTGAAACTGTCTTCAACCTCAAGAGAGGTCAAGGATTGAAGGTCATGGCCAAGGAACTGAAGAAGGACATGGCAGCGGTGGTGTACGTGGTGCCCTGTGGTTGTGGAGCCGAATATGTGGGAGAGACAGGAAGAATCTTAGGCCAGCATATTGCTGAACACCACAATGCCTTTGAGTGCAACTATCCCAACTGGACTGCAATTGCCAAACATGGTCTCTATGCAGGACACACACCCATGCACACACAGAAGGGCATACACAGATTCTGGAGGCTTGGAATGCAGAGGAAATTGTCACATCGATCACGCAGGAGGTGGTGGACTTGTCATTTGTGTTTGGACCACTGTTGCATGGGCTATGACACGCGACACTTTTGCATGGGGTGTCATTATGACACGGAGTTTTACAAAAGAAGTTAGCTTTGCATGTGAGGAGAGCAGCCAGTGTTACCTCAGATTTGGATCAGAAACAGCTGTGTCCGGCAGTAATCTGTATGACATGTACTTGTCGAATCAATCATATTCCTCGCTAGACAGCTTGCCTTTCAATGTGGCGAACCTTTCCACAAAATATCTGACATCGTCAAATTCAGTTTCTCTTTGCATGGAAAAGTCATTGAGCTTCGCATGGCAGTGGACAAGTACATCATCCAGAAGTTCACATCAACCCCACAATGCAGTGACTCTACACATTGAAGTACCACCACTGGATATTAACGGAACTACCTCTGCCTCCGTCATGGCGATCTTCGGCTATCGGCTCGCTGCACTTCCTAGGTGTGGTGAGTTGGAATGAGTCGGTTGCTCAGTGATGGCCTGCAGCCCGGGGCCTGCTTGTTTGGTCATCGTGTTGTTTGAATAATCTCATCCATTTATTTTTTATTTCTCGAACCTTTAACATATTCATTAATATTTTCTTCACTCAATATAATTGTTAGAACCGTAGAAAGAGATAAGTTAAATGCTTTGGCAATGGGGAGAAGGACGGACGACAGCATTGCTGAAAGCTGAGTAAAATACACTTGCAGTAGTTATATGAATCGCAAATATGTTGCATTTTGTAAGATTTCACTCCAGATTTCGATACTTATTAAGTGAATGGGATCCGATCATCAAACCCGAATCCAGATTTCGATTATATTGTTACATTTATGGGGGGTAGGCAATACCTTAGTCCAGGTAGAATTGTATAGGCAGTGTGATCCGACTGTCGAGAAGAAGAAAAAAACCAAATGTATCATAAATAGGAAATTTGTTTAGACCGGATGTCTTGTAAGCGCATATCTTCGTTCCCATCACGAGGGGTGGGGTTATGTTAATTTGTTAGGGATTATGGGTAGTTAATCCCCTGTATGTAATGGCCTCTGTTATTTTTACTCTGTTACTTATGACACCTGCAGCACACACCGAGCAAGAAATCGCGCATTTATAACACTAAATAAAACTAACCGAAACAGAACATTGAGCACTACCGCTGATACCACCGACCTGGTGATCACAAAGGCCGGCAAGGTCTGTAAGGCCATGCCCCGAAGAGCAGTGATTGGTCCGGGATTGTTTGGAGCAAGGACTGCTAAGATGGGATGATTGGATTGATGGAGCAGGGACAGATGACGTCAGAGCCTTGAGTACAAAGGAGTAGGCCGACATTTTGTCTCTCTTGGCACTCTCGTTTTCTGGGTTTGGTGGCGAGAGGTTGTCTCCCTGATATTTCGGTTTCTCATGGCTTTTCTCTCTCCGAGCTGGCCTCCATAGCGAACAGTCATCACACACACAGTGCCTATTGAACTGGACTTGGAGGTGTTGGTGGAAGGCGGACGCATTTGCGTGCTCTCTTTGCGCGAGGTTCTGATTGAAGGCACTGCCACATTTTCTTTTCCTTGGCACGTTACAGGGGGGATTGTTTACAGGGGGGACTGCGGACTTGTTGGTGAACAAGATTGACAGGGACGAGCAGGGGCAAGTGGAACGGGCGCGGCCTGTTGACATCGCGCTCGACGGCGAGAGAAGTGGACTGTACAGCGGCTTGGTTCCCGATCGCGGGCCGTGCAGCCTGTGGTTCCCGCGCCAGGACATGGAGGCCTGTAAACAATCCAGGACAATTCCTGACGAGGTTCAAGAGCCGCTCTGAGCTGTGTCACACACACACATATCTATTTTCCAGTTATTTCCGCCCTTTGTCTGTAAACGGGTCTGCGTGGGGACGTCCCATTTAGGAATTATAGTTTTTATCGTGTATTATTTTGATACCGGCATTTCTTTAATAAAACCCATATTTTTGTACATTTTAAATCTGTGTCGGTTTTGAATTAATAATCATCAGGTTCTAAGACTGCTGGTGGGATCTGTGAAAGTAGGTTCATCATTCTCTTTTCTCTCGCGTGTAATGAAGGTCCGCCATTGAATTGAACACCTTGGAGTTAAAGCTCGTTTGGTCATCCGTGTCGCCCTGAGGTGTTCACTACAGGGTAGACACACGCCAATATGCTTTAATTATTTCATTACAGCAGATTGTGTTTCGAAGTCAAGGCATGTCAACCGATGACGTCAGAAGTGGACTGCGTGTGGATTGGTGGAGAGCTGAACATGCAGGGGGGACTGCAGGCATTGGAGGGGACGCACCGATGACATCATGACCCGACGAATAAAATAAGACTCGGTCCGACATTTTCTTTCTTCCTCTTGCCCCTCACGCTCTTGCCTTTTGCCCTTCATGCCTTAATCGGGTCCTCGATGACCTCTTGCCCTTCCTCGCCTCTTCCTCTGTTCCTCGACGCTCCTGCCTCCCGCTCACCCCTGGTCCTCGACACTCTTGCTGACACCATCCTTTGGCGTGTGAGGAGAATGGAGGCCGACGCGGCTGGGGAGGCAAGCTGCGCGCCTGCCGTCCGAGATGGACCATACAGCGATGCCTGGCTTTGCGTGCACGCGCCAAAGGATGAGCGGTTTCCCGCCACCACTGGAGCTGCATCGAGACTGTGCGCTGGGGCCTGGATAATTGTTGACGAGGGATCGATTTGAAGTTGAGTGCCAGAATTAAACCACACACCATTATTTTCCAGTTCTTTTATTCCCCATTTGTCCATGTTATAAGTCTGGTGTGGAGGATCCCAAAGGAATTTAGTTTGACCACCGCGATTCTCTTGTTATCAGTATTTTCTTTTAATAAATCCTTTTGGTATTTTCCTTGTACATTTTAAACCCCTTTTGATTGAGTTTATTTTTCGCAGGTTCGGGAACTGCCGGTGGACAACAGGTAAGACCCTTCATCTTCCCCTCCCCTTTCTTCCCCCGCATATGTAAAGTCCACATTTGATCGTCACCCCGGAGTTAAAGCTTGCTCGGCTAATCTGTTTCCTGATAAAGGTTTTAATCGCCAGGAACGCGACAATATATTGTTGCGGATCCCGGATTACAGCGCTCCCCTTACCGAGGGGGGGTTAATCCCCTCGTCTATTGAGCTGGCCGTCCGAGTCCTAGAAGATATCACGCTCCTTTGCGGGGTTGAGATTGACCAGGGTGACTGGTCAACGGGTTCCCAGATACCTTTGCCAACCTCTCCGCAAAGCAGGACGATACTTCTGCTCGAGCCACGGACAAGACGGAAGATTGCCGAGCAGTTTAGCAATCTGAAGCTCGAGCCGTTAGCAATAAAACTAACCCGATTCTGAGTGGTTCTAATCGTGCCACAGGTACTCAATGGGGAAAAGACAAAGACGATCGGATGAGAGGAAACCAAAAGGTAAGGAAAGACCAAATATGATTTATTAACTACACTAAAAGAGGAAACGAAAGGCAAGAATATGCAAAAGAAGGAAGCAAAAGGACATAGGGCAACCTTATACAGTCTTATATTATCACACGCCCAGGACAGTACAAACACACTTACACGAATGTGTGGTGGTGGTGGTGGGAAGGAAGAGAAGGGTCCATGCAGCTGGTTCCAGGCTCCGAGTCCGCCACGAAGAATGGCAGGCAGCTTCGCATGCTGTTGGCGCGCGACCGGACCTTATAATTATGCGGGGGACTGGGATGCCACGTACGTAATCTTCGTGCCAACTCTCTCTCTCGCCCAACGTTCGTCTCAGAGGGTACCCTCGCGCAGGTCGCTCCAACAACGTGACAATCAATCGAGCGCTCCCCGCACAGTTCGTTCACAATCAGCATCCCCCGGCGCAGTCTGTTACGATCAGCATCCCCCGGCGCAGTCCGTCAAAGGGCTTCGCGCTCGCGCTTATATCATCATGCGTCGAAATCAAGCCGCCTTCATAGGGCTACGCCCACTAACGAGCTCACCTCAGCCCTGGTTGGTCAGCGAGGGCTCACTGGCTCAACCCTTGACGGCTCGTGGGCGAGGCCACACCTCTTCCCGTGGCTCCGCCCCTTCTTTCCTCGAGCCGACCGCATGTTCGATGGCGTTTGGAGCGAGCGCTAAGGCAGCGACGACGGCAATAAGATTATGTGAGAGCATTAGGAAGGACAAGCCCCACCTCTAGGTGCTACTGGCACTTTGGAGAGAGAGAGAGAGAGATTGGGGGTAATTGAAGGGGCCTAGGTTATTTGATTAATACAACGCAGATTCAACTATTGGAAACAGACCCTTAACTAGAACACATACTAATGAGATAACTAAAGAAGAAGCCTATGGTGTCCTACGTGTTGCAATATGACCTAACTAGGGTGCGACCTTTGACCTTTTTACACAAAAATGGGAATATTTACAGGGGATTATTTATAAGGGATTATTACAAATATTTACAAAGTGGAGAGTTCTAAAAACCGCAACAATATATATGTTGTGTGTGTGTGTGTGTGTGTGTGTGTGTGTGTGTGTGTGTGTGTGTGTGTGTGTGTGTGTGACAGCTGTTATATGAGCCTTAGGTCCTGTATAAATGAATATAGTAATGCAACATAAATAGTAAGGTATAGCTGTAATCGTAAGATACCAATTGCTGTAATACATTTGGAATTAATTTTTTGTCATGAGCCCCTGTGAGCCATGACCTTCCTTTCCAGTGTGGTGGCATGTTTGTGCGGAGGCGTTTTCACTTCTTTGTTCCGATCGAATCTTGCCTCGATCATCAGACATTAGACGGAATACATTGATTGGTTTAGCACAATATTCAAGACAATTTCAAGTCTCCAATACGTTGTAACTTAAAAAAAAAGCCTTTATGATGCCTCAAATTAATTGTCACAGCTCTCGGAATGAAGATACGAGTAGTATGGATACATTGGTAAAAGTTAGATTTTAACGCAAGGTTTGGGTCAGGTCTCTCTTGGAGTTTTTGACTTTGAGTTGAAGCCTCATTGAGAAACAATCAAACTTCTTATTCAGAGGAACAGTTCCTGATGATCCACACAGCATCTGGGTGAGTCGCACAGCATCTCTCCGGGGTGTAAATTCCTCATGCAGGGATTTCAAGCCTTCTCATTGCAATGGGTGCTCCAGGGAAATTAGGAAGAATCGCTGACATCTTGGGCGGCTGCAAACATTTTTGCTGTGTCCCAGTATGCGGCAATTGCGGGAGCAGCTGCTGTTGCTGTGTGTAGTTGCTTGTATCAATGGAGTCATCCCTCGAGGGAAAAGTCATGTGATGTGCCGATTTTGACTTCATGTGCAAATATACAAATACGGGAATACTTGCACTCTGGGTGTATGTTTTAAAGAGAGAGAAAATCAGGGAGGACATTGAGTAAATCTTTAAATACAACTTTGTCGTCCAGATAAACATATACAAATGTGCAAAAATGTTAGGTGCATTAGGTAATTTGTAGATGTAATGGATTTAACAATGCAGTGGAATTTGTGGAAAAAGTTCTGAAAAATAATGGAAAAGGACAAATAATGCATAACAACCTTTAAAGGGTTTCATGAATCACAGGTACTGTTTCTGAGACCGATTTCCAAAAATGAAAATATATTCTACTGCCCAGTTTGTTGACATCTGTCCTTTAACAAAGTAAAAATAGGACCACGGGTCCTGAAGCTCACAGGGATCAGGAGCAACAGTCAATGACGTCATAAAATATCGAAACTTTGTTCATGCGCAGAATCTGTTCACATGATTGGTTGAATTGAAGCCCTCGCGATGCTGATTACAGCGATACATATTTACAGGTCTTGTTTTTACATGTTGACAGGGCATGTTTTACATGTTGACAGGGCATGTTTTACATGCTTACAGGGCATGTTTTTATATTCATGCCAATATTAGTGCAGATATTCGTGCTGATATTCGTGCCGAACATCATGCCGATATTTGTGCCAAACATCATGCCGATCTTCGTGCTGATATTCGTGCCGAACATCATGCCGATATTTGTGCCAATATTCGTGCTGATATTCATGCCGAACATCGTGCCGATCATCGTGCCGATCTTCGTGCTGATCCTCGGGCTGATATTCGTGCTGATATTCATGCCGAACATCATGCCGATCATCGTGCGGATCATCGTGCCGATCTTCGTGCTGATATTCGTGCCGAACATCATGCCGATATTTGTGCCAATATTCGTGCGGATCATCGTGCCGATCATCGTGCTGATCTTCGTGCTGATATTCGTGTCGAACATCATGCCGATATTTGTGCCAATATTCGTGCCGATCTTCGTGCTGATATTCGTGCCGAACATCATGCCAATATATGTGCCAATATTCGTGCAGATCATCGTGCCGATCTTCGTGCTGATATTCGTGCCGAACATCATGCCAATAGTTGTGCCAATATTCGTGCGGATCATCGTGCCGATCTTCGTACTGATATTCACGCCTAATTAACTTGGGAGTGCAACACAGCAATGATGGGTCAAATTGCCCCCACATTTACTATTTTAATGAAGTACAAAGTACATAGGACCGCGTGATGTGACGTCTTATTACATCAGTGTAGTATTGCAGAGACTATAGACCTTTTGTATTTTGAATTTCATTCTCCATCCGGAAAATGCAGATTTAAAGGCAATATATTTGATTCAGACAAACAATCGACATTCAAACAACAAAGGCACAGTCAAAACCCCACCTGTATCCATGATTATCCCGATTTAAAAATACCCCCATTTAAAAACAATCATCAGTTGCAATAATTTTATTGTGTACATCACATTATCCAATACCATGTCACCGATATCCATGTATTACCTGTGTTACCGATATGTTACCTGTGAGGTTGTGTTGTAAATATCTATCTGCTGTGTTGTAGATCAACTAAACAGCATCAAATGTGTTCTTTTGGAGCATTAAATTTTGTTGTAATATGACTATTTTGATCATTCCACTGTATTGTACTTGTTTGTTGTGTCTAAGTCTCATCGAGGAGCTTGTACATATAATTAACGCTACATGAGGTAAATGGCCTTAGGAGACATCATTTTCATTTAACTGAATGTTATGCACATCAGGAGGCAATGGACAAATAAACCCAAAATATAGAACTTGAACTTGGGATCTCAGCATCATGAGCTGAAAAATGCTGAAATAAAGAAAAAAAATCAAAGACCACCCACATCTCTCACATGTGAATGAAGGGAATAACCAATCAGCTCTCACCTAATCAATTACCCCAGGTGGCTAAGATTAATTAAATAAATGAACTCATCCCATGCTCTTATAGCCAAAGAAAGCTGCATACCTGCAACCATGAAAGGCTACTCAAGGTAAGCCCTTTGCATATATATATATTCAACATACAGCTATTTGATCTTCATTTCACCAATATTGATAGATAAAGGTGATATAATATAACAAATATCATGAAACATTTACATTTTGTAGTCCTTTGTATAATTTAAATAAACATAAATGCAAATTTCGCATGTGGAAAAAGTAAGTACACCCCGACATTTATCACTACTTCAAATACGTAAAATTAGAATCAGGTGCACCAGCTCAGGTGCAAATGATTAGAACATCGTTAGAGAGGATCTTGGAGGAACCTGTCTTATTTAAACCTCAGACATTTAGTTTGGTTTGCTCTTAGTTGTTGAAGTGTGTGGCGTCACCATGCCTAGATCAAAAGAGCTCTCTGAGGCCTTCAGAAAGAAGGTTATAGATGCCTACGAGTCTGGGAAGGGATTTAAAAAGATCTCCAAACAATTTGAAATCAATCATTCGACTGTCCAGAAGATCATCTACAAGTGGAGAAGATTCCAAACAACTGCCAACTTGTTCAGGCCAGGCCGCCCCAGCAAGTTCAGCCCGAGACCAGACCGCAAGATGCTGAAAGAAGTCTTGAAGAACCCCAGAATGTCATCACGGGACCTACAGGTAGCTCCTGCCACTGTTGATGTCAAAGTGCACGAGTCTACCATTAGAAAGAGGCTCCACAAATTTGATCTACATGGGAGGTGTGTCAGGAGGAAAACTTTGCTGTCCAGGAAGAGCATCAGGGCAAGACTAAAGTTTGCCAATGAACACCTGGGCAAAGACCAGCACTTCTGGAACAATGTGCTCTGGACATATGAGTCAAAGGTAGAGCTATTTGGCCACAGTACCAGAAGATATGTTTGGCAAAAACCAAAGACAGCATTTGACCACATGAACCTGATACCAACTGTAAAGCATGGTGGTGGAAATATTATGGTTTGGGGCAGCTTTGCTGCATCAAGGCCTGGTCAGCTCACCATCATAGAATCCACTATGAATTCTTCATTGTACCAGAGGGTGCTTGAGGATAATGTGAGGCCATCTGTCGGAAAGTTGAAGCTCAACCGAAGGTGGACCTTGCAACATGACAATGACCCTAAACTTACCAGTAAATCCACCAAGGAATGGCTGAAAAGAAAGAAATGGAGGGTTCTGGAATGGCCAAGTCAAAGCCCGGATCTAAATCCCATCGAGATGTTGTGTGGGGATTTGAAACGAGCTGTGCATGCAAGAAAGCCCTCAAACATCGCACAGCTGAAAGAATTCTGCATGGAGGAGTGGGCAAAAATTTCTCCCAGTCGATGTCAGAGACTGGTAGACAGTTATAAGAAAGGCCTACTTGAGGTTGTTTCTACCAAAGGGGGCAATACCACCTATTAGAGCCAAGGGTGTTCTTACTTTTTCCACAAGCGAAATTTGCATTTATGTTTATTTAAATTATACAATGGACTACAAAATGGAAATGTTCAATGATATTTGTTATATTATATCACCTTTATCTATCAATATTGTTGAAATGAAGATCAAATAGCTGTATGTTGAAATATGTTGAAAAAGTCAAAACTTTACATGGGGTGTACTTACTTTTTCACGTGACTGTATCAGTGTACTTACATACAATGGTAACTCAACCTCTCCCCTTCCCCCTCCATATCATCTCCCCAATCCCGAATCCCCCAATCACCAATGTCCCACATCACCGGACTCAACTACACTCAGCAAATATCACAGACTTTGCTGCCCAGTTTACATAATGGCATATTAATTAATGAGCCTCGCAGAACGTGCCTGTTTGGTGCAATTAATTATGGGCACAGAGGGACCATCCTTATCCTGCCATTCCTGCCTCAAAAAGCAGCAGCAATTGCCTCCAGTTGGTTTGTTCACGGTTAGACTTTTTCTTCTTTGCAAGTTAAACTCAAGGCATATCGCCCCCTGCTCCCAAGGAGTCCATCAGCTGGCTGACATCACAGTTAAAAACAATTCTTAATTGAAGAAATCATGGCCGCCTCCTGCCAGTTTATATCTCCCTGCACAGTACAAGAAAAGCTGTTATATTAGAGCTTGCTACTCATCAGTATCTCACCTCATGTGATTATCTGGGCATTTTATATTTCTTGTAACTGAGCAGTTTTTGTTTTTGTTTTTTGTTTTGTTATTCTGGCCAACAATCTCCCTCCCTTGTTCCAGTTCCTTTGCTTCATCTCTTCAATCTTCTGCAATCTCCCACTCGAGTCCTCCACCTCCATCACCACCAGTCCTGTTTTGTGTCCCACTGTTAGAACCACTTGTGCTTTTATTCATTCCCCAAAGGCTTTACCCGAAAAAAGAGAAATAGACAAACCATTTCTCTTGGCCTCTTCTCCGAGACTAAGAGTAAGGCCTTAACCTGAAATGAGCTATTTTATCCATCAGGACGTCCAGGAACTGCTTTCTGTGCTGCCAGTGACACGAGGGGCAGTGCCTTGCGACAGAAATGGAAGCAAAGACACATTGTTTCAATATCTGACTCTCGCCTGAAAACTCGTTAGGAGATGCTCCCAAGGTGAGCTATCCAGAAGGCCTGAACCGAGGGTCTCGAAGCTGATTGTATCAGGGAATTTTTGCTTGCAGAAGTAATTTCACAATTCGGATGGTGGTGGGGTGTGGAGGTATTGTATAAACAATAAATAATTGAAAAGAAGTGAGAGGTGGATTTAAATGATACACTCATTATGCTTCACTTGTATGGTCAAGATCTGAAATTATCAACAAAAATGACTTGCTCTAACGATGCGTAATCGGGCTCATTGAGGAGCTAACACATATATCCCATTCAGGACAAGGACCCCACAAGAAATGAATATACTTTTATATTAAATACAAAGACATTGGTAGACAATGGACAAATGAACACAAAATATTAGATTTTCACCTGGGTGCCACCATCATGAGATAATAGTCAGGTTCACTATGTTTTTTCGTTCAAATTTTTTGGTAGATTAGCAACACTATACATTTTTGGAATATTCAGAGCATGAGGAATCCAAAAATTAATGTTTACATTTGCGTAGACACCTTTGCGAAAATGACACTCAGGACAGTGATGAAGATCTGTAAAAGCATATTCCTGAACGGTATAGACCTCGTAGATCCTGTGTATAGGACTTATAGTTCAATCTGATACTACCTATAACTTCCTATAACAACCTATAACTTCAAAGGACTTGCAATATCATGTATTATGTAATACAGTTATATCACAAATATAAAGACAATGGTTTTCAATTACATTTGTTTGTTGCTTTTCTATAATCCTGAGCACTATTTTGAGGCCTTTATTGGATTCCTTGACCCAGAAACATAGGATTAGCATATTTAATTAAGTCTCTAGGTTGACTAGAAGCCGAGATAACGCAAAATATGTATTTTATGGCGGCCATATTGAAAATCCAAAATGGCGGCCATGCAGGTGTCTGTGCAAATGCCAACATTGATTTTCGGATTCTCCATGGTCTGAAGATTCCAAAAATGTACAGGTTTGCTAATCCCAAAATTTTGAACGAAATTATATTTGTTAACACAGTGAACCTGACTAATAAATGCAAAGATGGAAATGTCAAACAGGTCAAAATGCATTTTCTCTATCCCATCAATTGATATTGTGATGGTAGTGGGTCTAGAGGGGACTTTTTGCACCTCCTGGATGGAAATAGAGTATATATATAGACATAATTATATATATATGAGTAGGATTAAAGCTAGTCATGTCATGTTGTATTCTATTTAGCTCTTAAGAATTGGCTGTATTTATGTTGATAAGTATGCATTGTGACCGTTAGTTAGTTAATGTAAAAAATTCCAACCTGTCCTTTTGATGCAAAAAATGTAGGGTTGTTGTACGCAATTTTGGTTTTCGCCTGAGTTTATAAGGCTGAATAGTGTGCAATTGCAGAATTTATAAAGAAACTATTTCACATGTGCATGGGCATGAAATTCACACATGTGAAGTAAATTAACGTACATGGTAAGTTGGAGGTGACGAAAAGAAGGTGGGTTGGTCGGAATCTAAAGCAGGTGTTATTGTATTTATTTATTTTCTACAAAACCTGGTAAAAACGCAATTCGAGGTTGTCAATGACACAAGATACAAGTACAGATACATTCAAGGTACACCGCCCCCATGCCAAATAAATAAATAACATATCCTCCAGCAGGGCATTTCCGGGGTGCCTGCGGCGCCCTGGGATGCCGCCATGGAGCACATGCAGACGGTATATCGAGGGAGAGGTGTACAATAATTGATTGATTAATTGCGTAATTAAAATAAATAACCAATAATCGTAACATAATTAATTTCTTAATCAATTTGCTAACAGCATACCGAAACACTCCACCGATCTGGGCATTGTGGCAGAGTGGCCAGACGGAAGCCTCTCCGCAGTGAAAGACACATGAAAGCCCACAGAATCTTGTTTCTCACAGTCTGAGATTCCTTAAGTGCTTTTCTGCAAACTACAAGCAGGCGTTCAAGTGTCTTTCACTGTGGACAGGCTTCCGTCTGGCCACTCTGCCATAATGCCCAGATCGGTGGAGTGTTGCAGTGATGGTTGTCCTTCTGGAAGTTTCTCCCATCTCCACACAGGATCTCTGGAGCTCAGCCAGAGTGACCATCGGGTGCTTGGTCACCTCTCTTACCAAGGCCCTTCTCCCCGGATTGCTCAGTTTGGCCGGGCGGCCAGCTCGAGGAAGAGTCCTGGTTGTTCCAAACTTCTTCCATTTAAGAATTATGGAGGCCACTGTGCTCTTGGGAACCTTCAATGCAGCAGAGATTTTTTTTGTAGGCTTCACCAGATCTGTGCCTCGACACAATCCTGTCTCTGAGCTCTGCAGGCAGTTCCTTCGACCTCATGGCTTGGTTTTTGCTCTGATATGCATCGTCAGCTGTGAGACCTTATATAGACAGGTGTGTGCCTTTCCAAATCATGTCCAATCAATTGAATTTACCATAGGTGGACTCCAATCAAGATGTATAAACATCTCAAAGATGATCAAGAGAAATGGGAGGCCTCTGAGCTAAATTTCCAAGTGTCATAGCAAAGGGTATGAATACTTACGTAAATGTGATATTTCAGTTTTTTCTTTTTAATAAATTTGCAAAACTTTCTAAAATCCTGTTTTCTCTTTGTCATTATTGGGTATTGAGTGCAAATTGATGAGGGAAAAAATGAATTTAAAAGATTTCAGCATAAGGCTGCAACATTACAAAATGTGAAAAAAGTGAAGGGGTCTGAATACTTTCTGAATGCACTGTATGTGCAAGTACACATTCACATAAATAAATACAAAACAATCACCAGACATTTGAACACAAATCATAAAACAATTCCGGAAGCGGTCGAAGTTGTTGGTAAGGCTTCTTCTTCTTCTGAACGTCATCATACTTAACTCAGAAACGTGATGAATGGCACATTCAGCAGCATATGTTCAACAAAAAGGTAGAAATGACGATTTGACATTTGTGATGGATTCTGATTTGGTTGTAATTGCTTCTCCATCATATTTGCCCTCATTTCAAATGAGCTTTATTTTCAACTTTACAACAAGCCACCTTTGCTGAAGTATTTTCCATCCCAATGTCTCAAAATGGTATATTATAAATTATATAAATTAATGCTCACCCCCCCCCCCCCCCCCCCCACCACAGGTTTGATTTTCTCAAGAACAATGACGCAAAATGCTGAGATCGAGTGATTCAATAAATGATTTTCGGTAGTAGTTTCAACTGAAGTGCGTGATGGATTGTCATAATTTTGATGAAGAAAAATTGATTCGATGACGGCGCTTTTTATTGGCGAAATGTTATTTCTAGGAAGAAAGAAAATTTGCATAAGTTTGCAATATCCATCGCAGGGAAATGAGTAATGACTTTCATGAGATTATGATTGAAAACTGCTTCGCGTAGTGTAGTAGCTTAAGGAATTAAGGCTTTTTAAAATGTCTGAAATGTTACAATAGGTTTCAAGGTCTGCACTTTGAAGTTAAAAGCCTTTCAATAGGATGATCTTTGAAATGTCTGGTATCGCCATATAGGAAAGTCCAAACTGTTTTTCAATACTTGGTGGAATATCTAATCAGATTTCCCAATGCATTTTGATTTCTTCACAAGGTCATGGTTATTTATCCTTGAACATCTCATTAGTAAGATAGCCAAGTGTCCCTTTTCCTTCAGAGGTGTAATACAGTGTCCAAGTGAATTTTGTATTTCTGTCTGATAACCTATATAAATAAAAGCCTGGAGTCTGTTTGTCTCCTATCTGATCATTTCATCAAGCATCATCATCAAACTTCATCTAATTTTTAAAATTAAAAACACTACATGTATTCTGTATGGCCCAACTGAAAGTAGACCTTTCTCAAAGCATTCTCCATGCTGGATAGCTTTGCCGCATTCTGGTGGATGTTGCTTCCAGGTATTGTTCCGTCACAGGATTGCTCTTTTTCTTCTTGCTTTTCTTGTTGCAGTTCTGTGGTCCTTACGTCCAATCAAATCCCACACCATCCCATCACCCATCCTTGATGGGTATATCCGCTGGTTTTGTAATATTTCTACAAACTCTTGCATGTTCAACAATTGCAACAGAAAATAATCAGGTGTCTCAATAATGCGGCTGCCGCAGTGATCTCGACCGGGAAGTGTCCTAATTATGAATGAATGAATTATATCCCTTAATATTACCATCTGCATCCCACATTGGTCTAGTGAGTCCATGACATGATACATTTTCAATTGCAATTGTGTTTTGAATGTGTACAAAGCAAATTGTATTTTTCATCAAAGGAAACAATATTCCTTGGAGATTTGTCATGCACGTGTTCATTGTGTTCACAATATTGCCAACACGGTCCAGGTTCCCCCCTTTCGATATGTAGGGATAAGTTGTCAGATAAGATAAGTTATGGATAAGTTGTGTACATTTCCATCTACATTTTCATCGGATGCCTCATACATTTCTTACAAAGCCCATTATGTGTAAAGTCCTTTGTGAAATGGGTCTTCTGGGGGGTAAATGTGTGGCTCTCGTTTCAGTATGCACTGAGTTATTGTCTGTAAAATTCCAAATCGCTGTTTTTTCCTTTTCCTTTGATTTCCTATGACTGCTTTCCATTGCATTTTGAAAGGGCTTCACCCCCTTCTGACATGCATAGTGTTAGTCACCGAGGCCTCTTCGGTTCAAGCACAATCCATTTATCTTCAAATTCTCTGGGCAGTTGAAGCATTATGTTTCTGAATGGTGCCATCTTGCTCCAAATAGATCTCTAAAGTGCAGTTTCACCAGAGTTGCACTCTTTGTCTTGGAGAATAGTAACCATCTGACTCTTATTGTCTGCTGATAGACCATAACCTCGAGGCGCCATGCACCAAAATCCACCAAGCTGTTTCTCCATAAAAAAAATTCTGAATGCGTACAATGTGTTGTTTGACACTAACAATCACTTCTTTTCAAAAACTACAATGAAAAGAAACCGTCATCATTTTTGGGCCACCCTGCACTATCTAATATATTGGAAGAATTTGTTTTGGCCGAATTAATGGTGTGAAGGTTTAAAAAAAAAAAAAAAAAAAAATGGGCAAAGATAAAATGGGATATTTCATATCTGCATCATAGTTTGGAGGCTGGATAGCCAACTTGATATCCCCTGCAAAGGAGAGAAAACTTCCTCCACAGCTCCCCTACACTCACTCCCCTTTCACTACGATGCACCATTTTGTTACTTTACTTAATGTTTTTTTTCCTAAATACCCCCATCCACTTTCCAAACCCCTACGGATGTAGACAGTCCCCAACTCTTTCACATGCACTGCCTTTGATGACAGTTCATTATGGTGGAAAATGGGACTCAATTCAGATTAAAAGCAGTGAGCTCATCATGAAATCTCATGGAAACATCTTATTCCCAGAGATTCTTATCCAACTTCATGCTGCTCAGTATCCATCTGGTATTATAATCACATTTTACCTGACTTCTGCTACTTCCTGTGTCTTGGATGGTTTCTTGTTATTGTATCTATGCTCCATTCTGATTCCATCTCCAGGAGCTGCATGACGTCATCGCTGGGCACCAAAGGGGTTTGTATGTTTGTTTTCTTGTTTGTTTGTTTGTCCGGATGATATCTCAGCCATCCTTTCAGCTAGGCAAAAACGTTATTTTTAGTTTTTGATTAATCAATCCTTTCTTTTTAAAATTTATTAATGATTATATTTATTAATTAATAATTATTTTATTTCTCATCTGGGCAACACCCCAGGCACCTTTTGAGCTAAGAAGCTGATATTTGGACATGACAATGACCAAGTGATTTGGCTGTAAAGGGTATTTTTCATTTATTGATTAACAAATTAATCGATGAATTAATCAATTATTCGGTTAATTAATTTAATTTTTTTTAAAGGTTACAGATTCGGATGACACGGTGGTGGTTTTGGTATGCTATTAGCCAAGTGATTAATAATCTAATTATTTTATGATTATTATTTTTTATTTTCATTATTAATCACTTGTTTAATTTCTCTCTTATCTGGCCAATATCTGAGGCACCTTTTGAGCTCGGAAGCTGATATTTGGACACGACAGTGCCCAAGTGATTTGGCTATAAAATATATTTTTGATTACTCCCGCCAGGGAGTAATATAATGCATTCAATCGTGTCCGTCCGTGTGTGTGTGTGTGTGTGTGCGTATGTGTTCGTGTGTTCGTGTGTTTGTGAACAAGATATCTGGAAAAGTTCTCAATGGATTTGGATGAAATTTGGTGGGATGATTGCCCTTGGGATAAGGAAGAATTGATTAGTTTTTGGTGAAGCTCAGGATATTATTCCGAATCCAGGAATTTTTTGAAGGATTTTTTACCATTGGAAGATAGGGCTCCAATTTGACCCACGGCGGGAGTATGCGCTCTACTGAGTGGCGTTCTAGTTTATTGATAAATCAATTAATTTTTTTAGCAATTATTTAATTAATTTCCGAAAAGTACAGCTTTGGATGAATCACTGGTGGTTTAGGTATGCTATTAGCCAATTAAGAAATTAATGATGGTATGATTATTATTTATTATTTTTAATTAATCAATTATTGTACACCTTTCCCTCGCAATACCGTCTGCATGTGCTGCATGGCGGCATCGCCGGGGCGCCCCGGCAATTCCGCGCTGGGGGATATTTATTTATTTGGAATGGGGGCAGTGTACTTTGAATGTATCTGCACTTGTTTTTTCTTTATTGATTTATTTTTATTTTGTTTTGCTTTATCCTTATATTTTTCTCACCTTCACTTTGCCCCTTACTTTATGTATCTGCAAGTATCTGCAAGATACTTCAAGTATCTGCAAGTGGCTTTATGTATCTGCAAGTGGCTTTATGCCTTGTTTGTGGAGATTTCCATAAAATAATATTTTTTAGCTGAATCAAACATGTAGCCTGAAATAAATTATCATGCAAACCGCATATGCTTTTAGTCCCTTTCCATTTACATCCGTCACATACACTTATTGGAACACATTCCTTTTTACTAACAGCATCTTGGGTGAAAATACCAATTATCCTTGTGATCCAGAAACTTCGAGTTTCTGATAAACTGCTATTATCACAAGGCCTCGAAGTTCCCTTTAGCAGCTGCTAATTTTCTGCCTGGAGACACTACCACAGTTGCAGGCAGAAAGGAGGTCAGGTTGCTGTAGAATCCAAGGTTGGAACTTTCAGTTATTATTATTATTATTAATATTAATTATTAGCATCATCATCGTAATCACCCTTTGTGTATGCATAATGGATGTTGTTTAATTATTTCCTGCTTTACAGGCGCAGGGTGTTGTTCAGCATTACTGTTTATTCCCCCACATGCACAAAAAGTGAAAAGTCGGGTTAAGCAATTGGATCACTTCGTCTGTCTGTCTGTCCACAGTCTATGATCGAGCTACTGTTTAATTTTAGTTGAATTTTATAATTTGAATACTGTAGAACACTAATCAAACATGAACCTGTAGTTTAGCATAACTTTGGCTCTGAAATTTACAAAATCTACAGAATCTCATCCCGATCATGCATGCGCACAGAGGAATATGGTAATTGTTTCAGTCTGTCTGCCTGTCTGGCAGTTAACCTAATTTGAAAATCATTCCAAGCAGAAAAAAATGCTCTTTTTAGGGTGCTCATAAAAGACACAAACAACAGGCATGAATAACTAATTTAACGCGTTAAATAAAGTGGTGTAAAAGACGGTGCATCAACAGTGGGAAACTTCCAAAAAAAGTTTTTGTTTATTTTTCTACAACCTTTAAAACCTTAATTTTATTTCAATTGAATTATATACCTGAACACTGTAGAACACAAATCGTCTTCTTGGCACTTTCAAAAACCTGTTTAGCAATACTTGGACAAAATATTTATGCCATTTAATAACCTGACGACTGGGTAACGGTGAGATTCAGCATCTAGACAAATATGGCGGTGCCTAGCACTGTTTGTTCATTGCAAAATGCAAAGCAAGAGTTCAAAAGACCCTTCACATGGCCATTTTCTCCAGACTGCGTGGGGTAATGTGTTCTATGAACTCTATAGTTTATTTTGCTTCCACTCTGAAGTGTGCCGGTTTAGTATTACTATTAATGTTCGGCTGAAGGGCAGTGGAATATATAACACAACCCAATGGAATTTGGTGTACTGGTAACATTCCAGTATTATCGTAACGTGTTACATCGTCACAATATTTTGCCTTCCTTTTCTCCCGCCAGTGTCGTGGAATTGAATTGTGTCAGAAGAGAGCCTTGAATGAATCTGAGTAAGAGGGCCTGACAATGCCATCTTCAAAACTTCGGCTAGCACTGGAGTTATCCCTTCACATGCTAATTAAAATCTGAAGGAGGAATTGTGTTATGAGGAAGGGTCAAAAGGGTTTCTTTTCCCAAACCACAAAGGAATGGTCCTGTGTCGGTCCTCCTCCTACTCTCCCCACATCCCCATCTTTCAACTTCATCTATTCCATCAACTTTCAACAATCTGGAGGTAATTTATTTATTTGGTCATTGCATGAGCTCAAATATCTATTTATTTTCAAAGATACCATGCTATATATTTTACTTTTGTAATCCCAGAATGCTCTGCTGGATTATCATCCAATCCAAAACATGGTATGATTCATTATTCTGTGCTTCCTTGCTGAGTTTTAACGTGATGCAATTTGGCTGTGGATTTAAAAAAATAATTACACAGCTGTAAGGCAAACATCAAACCAGTGAGCTATCCTAATCCCCCCAACTTTATATAATGTACACTTGTAGTGCGGCATTATATAGCAAAGTATAGTGTAGTATTGTACATTATATGTCGCTAAGTGCAAAATGGAAGAAAGGTGATCTAGGACACCAACTGATGGATCTGTGCACGATGTGTTGGCCAGGCCTAAGGTTTGAAGCCGCCAAGATTTGCGGTTGTGAGTCTGACAGGGCCGTCTGCAAAACTGATGGCAAGGCCTGCAGCCTGCCCACTCCCAACTATCCGAGGAGATAAAAACAAGACGAATGGAGACTTTCTCTCTCTCCACAGGGCCAGTTGTAAAGCTGTGGGGATTTTCCGGGCACGCGCACCGCCCTTACCCCCTCTTTCTCCCAAGACAAAGAAAATGAACAGTCTAGGTTAAGATCCATCTGTTTGAGCTTATTTTAAATGATGGTGGCATTATATAAACAACCTATAGGCATATCATGAGAAGTGTACTACAGGGCTGAAGACCCCTTGAAGCAGGAATTGGTTTACTTCATGAATGAGGATGTCTAACATAATTACATTATCTGTATTATAAAACAGGAGTGTCTGTCTGTCTGTCCATTCCAAAACAACTCCCTCAGTTTTGGGTTGAGCCACACCAAATTTTCTGTGGACCTTTAGGGGTGTTGCAGGTGTCCTAAGGTGGGTGAGAGGTTTCATAAATTTCTCAAAACAATTAAGATTTTGATTTTCCACCCATATAAAGCTGCTCTCTCTCTACAGCCTGGTGTTGGCTTAGCGGTTAGGGTGCTGGCTTGGGATCCTGGGTTTGAATCTGGTCGATCGCTGAATTAACGCCAGGGGGGTTGACTCAGCCTGTCATCCTTCTGAGGTCCGCAAATTGAGTACCAGCTCACTGGTAATTCCCTGTGTGTGGCAAGAGGCGACTAACAGGGTTGGCAGCAGGAAGGGCATCCGGCCATAAAACTTTGCTTCAAAAAGGGGACCACGGTGCCCGAAAACGGCCAATCCCTGCTCTGCGGGGAAAAATGGTCTCCAAAGGTGGTTTTATAAAGTCTCTCTCTCTGTCTCTGTCTCTCTCTCCCTCCGCATGTAAATTAATTCACAGGTTCGGTAGCAGCAGTTTTGTCATTTACTGCATGTGGAAATATTCGTTGGTTCGTTAATATCTCAATACAATTGAGATTTTGTGTTTCCACCTGTCTGATGCCGTAATAGTTCGTTCACATTTGCGGATTCGGCATTTGCAGTTTCACCATTGACCACGTATAGAAACATTACACAACTTCTGGTGGGGTGAGGTGAGTATGGTAAGTGTTTTGCCCAAGTCCTTCACGAACTAGCTGTCCATGCCTGACGTTCAACTGAAGGTGGCACAGGAATTTGGAATTGATTGGTTCATGGTTTAGCATTCTGCGTTTCTGCACTGTCTGTTCACTTTTGGGCTCTCACCAGAGTCCGAGTCCGAGACCTCGCTAGTCCGAGATAAAAGTGTAAAGAAAAACATTATAAAGTGAATATTTTTGATTGCCTATTCAACGAAGAATTCTTCCCACTGGTTGCATCATTCCTGAGGAGGACTTGTGCTGCTTATGCAGAGGAATTGGCAATTTGTTCATGGTGCTGGGGATAACTCACCTGCTCTTCGTGAAAGATACCGTGGAATATTTAAGTCCACCAACAAACATCAGCATACAGGACAGCCACGTGGGATGGTGCACTTTGTGAATCACCAATCCAACAGTTTATAGTCACATTGGGGATTGAACCCAGATCAGAGAGCTAAGTGAGCTCACTTAGCTCTCTGATCTGGGTTCAATACTCAATGTGACCTGTGACCTTTCCATTCTGATGAGCAGGTTCAGTAATATTTAAGCACAATTAAACATTGCCAGTCATGACAACTCGTGGCCATGTTGACAGTCATTGATAATCCAATTTCTAACTTTAGGTTTTCTGTGTTCCTGATGTGAGCTGGCATCTGAGTAACAGAAAGGGAAATGAGGATATGAGAGTAATGGGAAATTAAGTGAAATAAATGATAGCATACAAAGGGGATGACCAGGAGAATAATGTTATTGCATCATTGGTTGATGGAAATACTACAGAGATGCTCCAAAGGATGACCAAATAAATAAATAAATAAACGATGTCAGAAAGTGATACAGAGGGAAGGAGAAGAGCTGAGAGAGAAGACGGATGTGAAATTGGTTTGATCAAGGCAGCAAACACTGGGTATCCATCCTGAATTGTTCAGACTTTCAGATCGCACAAGGACGTTGTAACAGGTACAAACCGAGCTGTGCTTGTCAAGGAAAGACATCCTCCCTTTTCGTTCACTATCACTCATTCTCCACTCATTCTGATTCCTTATACTGCCTCGCACTCATCTTCCCTCATCTTATCATTTCCTTCTTTCCCCGTTCCCACATTTTTGTTTGGGACTTGTAATATATAATTTTGTGATACATTCCGTCTTTCCCTTTGTTTCGCTCAAACTTGATACATTAAAGAAAGGTATGGGATGTTGTATCCGTTATTGTCTTATTTGTCTGTTTGATTTTTATGACTAAGAGGTTCATTGTCGTGGAAATCCCCCAATAAATCCTTCGGCCACCTTGACATCAAAGTGAAAGAATTTCATTCTAAGAACCGATGTTGTGTAAATATCAGCAAAGTGCAACAACTAGTAAAGCAGACTAACATGATGTCTCTGAAACATGATTCTGACATCTTGGATTTACATCTTTTGAGTAAATCCTTGAGCTTTTATACCTTTTACTTACACACCTGCAGGACAAACACAATGTGAGACATCAGTTTGCTGTAATGTGAATTACAAGGACATTATTAGACAATGGACGACCACATATGATAAAGGGGATACGGACATCATGAGTGACTGGTTCCGATGGAAACCCTAAACAGGACAAGCCGAATTGATTATATTTCAGATTATTATATCAGAACTGACAGCAGTCACCACATTAACCCAACCATCAGAGTCCATAAATGACCAGGCAGGTAAACTAAATGGTGCGAAATGTTTCTGGAGTGGATCCCGAGTCCCTTAGAAGCTTTATATCACTTTTTGTCCGCATGAGTTTCACTGATCCGAGGAGATAATTGAAGGTTAAACCTTTACCAATGCCAGTGTTTTCAGAATCTCCATTGCTGTGCTTAATCAAGAAATGAAGGAACAAACTGGAAAATAGAAGAGTAGTGGTATATAAAAATGGAACTGGTGAGATTGCATTAAATACGATATTGAACTATATACACTACCGGTCAAAAGTTTTAGAACACCTCAATTTTTCCAGTTTTTATTGAAATTTACGCCGTTTAATGTCTCAATGTACTCTAAAATTAAGCAGAGAACAAATAAACAATTGGAGATTAAAAAAAGAAATCATTGAATCATTTTGTTTAACAAAATTTAATTTAAATTTTTGACTCGGCAAAGTAGCCACCTTTTGCAGATATAACCACCGAACACACTCGTGGCATTCTTTCTACAATGGAAATCAAATATTGTTCGGGAAGTTCTTCCCAACACTGTTGCAGAAGTTCCTACAAATGTGTTGCATTTGTAGGTTGCTTTACTTTCACCCTTCTGTCCAGTTCATCCCAAACCAGCTCGATGGGGTTTAAGTCTGGAGACTGTGCTGGCCATTCCATGATTTGAAGCCTACCGTCTTGTTCTTTTCCTCGAAGGTAGTTTTGACATCACCTGGAGGTGTGTTTCGGGTCATTATCTTGCTGTGGGATGAACCCCTGACCAACTAGGTGTATACCAGAGGGTATTGCATGGCGCTGCAAAATGCTGTGGTAGCCCTTTTGGTTCAGGGTGCCAGTCACTGTGCAAGTCACCGACTCTGGATCCAGCAAAAGAGCCCCAAACCATCATGCTTCCTCCTCCATGTTTGACAGTTGGTGTCACACACTGAGGAACCATCCTTTGGCCTACTTGACGGTGTATAAAAACCCTGCGTGATGAACCAAAGATGTCAAATTTTGATTCATCGGTCCATAAGACCTTCCAGTCTTCATGAGTCCATTGGCGGTGCTTCATGGCCCAGGCAAGCCTCTTTTTCTTATTTTGCCATCTTAGCAATGGCTTTCTTACTGCCACTCGACCTGTCAAACCTGCAGCTCGAAGTCTTCTCTTCACAGTTGAAACTGAGACTTGCATACTTCGACCAGTGTTAAGCTGTGCTTGAAGCTGTTGTCCTGTGATCCGCCTATCACACAAGCTGTTGACTTTCAGAAACTTGTCTTCTGATTCTGTTGTGGCTTTGGGTCTGCCAGACCTCTTCCTGTCAGAGTTTCCTCCAGTTTCAAATATACTACTTTCTGCAGTGCAATATTGTCCAAATAATGCTTCAGATGGTGTAATAACAGTCTGTTCCAATACTGCTTTTATACAGACAGGGGGTTTGTAATCAAGTAATCAGCAGAGGTTGGGACACATGTAGGAATTGTTTGCATCAACTTTCAAGGCTTAATTTACTTACATTGCTGCAGAAGAGCTGTAAGTTGTTAACCCATTACTTGTTCCCTGAAGAAGGCCTTTTTCTTACCAAGCCATTTGTCCAAGAAGAGGCTCCTTCGACACTTGGTACATGAATAATCCTCGGTAACACCTTTTTTTTTTTTTTTTTTTTTTTGTATACAAGATCGAGGCTCGTGAAAGAGCGAACATTAATCACACAGAAAGACAAACAGACACACAAAACAAATAACATCGGGAGCGGTAGACAAGATGGGGAGAGAGGGGGAAGGACACAAACACAACATTTGAGAGCAGGGACCAAGAGACATGGAGACATCGAGAGAACTGTGGGAGGGAGAGGGCTTTGGGGGGGAGGCATGGGAAGGGGGGAGGGGTGGGAGAGGTATAAAACATATGGACACTGCCAAGACTTCCAGGAAAGAAGTTGGAATTTCAAACAAGGTGGATCTGGGGTGAATTAGTGGGGGTAGAAAAGATCAAGGTTTTGGATGGGGGAAGATAAGAGATGGTGGTGAACAGCTGTTTTGAAGACCTGGAGGGAGGAGTGTGATTGAAGTGAGTGTGGGAGTTTGTTCCAGAGGCGGGAGAAAAGAGGAATGAAAGAGTGAAGGTGAGCAGAGAGCCGAGATTTCGGCAGTTTAACCATCAGAGGGTGGCTGGCAGATCTTGTGCGACCTGTAGGAATATTTGGGGGACAGAGCACAGAGAGAGCTGGGGGAGCAAGGCCGGAGAGGAGTCGGTAGAAGACAGAAAGACCACCTACCTGCCTGCGGTGAGTGAGTGAAAGGCCCTCAGAGATAGCTTCATCGCGGGAGATTCCAATGATTCTGAAAGCTTTGGATTCAACAGCGTGAAGCCGAGCCAGGTGTGAGGCAGGAGCACCAGCCCATAGGGGAGAACAGTATTCCATTGAGCTGCGGATGAAAGCCTTGTATGTGGTGAGGAGCTCAGGTGTGCCTAGGAAGGACTTCGCACGACGGAGGGTGCCCAGTCGGCGACTGGCTTTGGAGGCCAGCTTGGAAATGTGGTTTTCCCAAGAAAGATCATGGCAGATGGTGAGACCCAAAAGCTTGAGCGACAGAACTTCTTGGAGAGGATTGTTGAGAAAGTAGATGGGAGGGTTGTCCAGTCGATCTTTTCGGAGAGACATCGTAAGAGTGTGAGATTTGTCAGGATTGAAAGACATGTTCCACATGTTTGACCAGTCTGTGATTTTGTCCAGGTCTTCAGAGAGTGAGGAGGCTGCAGACTGCCGATCTGAGGGAAGAGGAATGGAGCGGCAGAGAGTGGAGTCATCAGCAAAGAGATACAGAGGATTTTCCAGAGAGTCGGAGAGATCATTGATAAAGACCAGAAAAAGCACAGGGCCCAGCACACTGCCTTGGGGAACTCCAGCCTGAACGGGAAGGGGAGATGAGAGAAATCCATTCAGGGCCACACGTTGACTACGACCAGAGAGGAAGTCCGCAAGCCATGCATGGAGATTTCCATGGATACCATAGGAGGAGAGTTTGGTGAGCAGAGCTGGGTGCCAGACCGTATCGAAGGCACGTGATATGTCAAGGGAGACAGCTCTGATTTCCTGTTTGGCATTGAGGACCTCCATCCATTGTTGAGACAGCAGAAGCAGCATGTCCAGAGTAGGGTGACCTGGTCTGAAACCAAATTGACGATCAGAGATCAAGCCATTGGAGAAGAGGAAAGATTTCATATCCGAAGCAATGATGGATTCCATGACTTTGCTGATAATTGGGAGCAGGCTGATTGGTCTGTAGTTGCAAGGATCTGTTTTTGCACCTTTTTTGTGTAAAGCGATAATGTTTGCTGATTTCCAGGATGCTGGCAGATGACCTTGAGCAAAGGATAGGGTGAAAAGAACAGAGAGAGGGTGAGATAGAGCGGCAGAGCAGGATTTTAGGACCCGTGGGCTGATGCCATCTGGTCCAGTTGCAGAATCAGAGTCGAGGTTTGACAAAAACTCCTCCACCTTGTCAGGAGAGAAGGTCACAGAGTCCAGGAGCAGTTTGGTTCGACTGGGAAAGGTGGGAACAGAGAGAGATGGGTTTGGGACTAAGGATTTTGAGGCAAACACAGAGTTGAGGCATTCGGCTTTGTCACGTGCGATGTCAACTGTGTGGCCATTTGAGGTAAGGGAGGGGATGGAGGGTGAACAAACACCAGAAACGGATTTGACCAGACGCCACCAGGATTTGGAGGAAGGAGACAGGTTTGAGAGTTCATTCTTGAGTGAGGAGAGATAGTGCTTCCTGGCACTCCTGAGGGTAGACACACACTTGTTCCGAGCTTGGTGGAAGGAACTGAGATTTCCTTCAGTTGGATTAGCCTTCCAAGAGGCAAAGGCAAGTTGTTTCAGGGCAACTGCCTCACCACAAGATTCAGTGTACCATGGACGGGAGGAAGGGTAAGACAACTGAAGGCGAGATGGGATAAATCTGTGCATGAGAGAGATCAGTTTGCTTTGGAAGAATTCCCAGGAAGAATTGATGTCAGAGGCAGTGGAGATGGGAGACCAATCCAGACGATTGATGGCTGCTTGAAGACCGTCCCAGTCGGCCTGAGTGAAATGCCAGACTCGTCGACGCTGAGGAGGCTCTCTGAGAATGGCCAGAGAGATGTCCACTTTGACAAGCACATGATCAGAAGAACCGATTGGAGCAGAAGAAGAGCAGCAGACATTAGCAGGGAAGTTAGTCATAACCAAGTCCAGAAGAGAAGATACTCCATTGGCTGAGATCCGGGTCGGGAAATTGACAGATTGTGTCAATCCCAGTGAGTCACAGAAGTCCTTTGCTGAGGTGCCATGACTGGTGAGAGAGGAACCCACACCCAACCAGGTGGCATGATGACAATTGAAGTCACCACATATGAGGAAGAGAGAGTTGGGATGAGTGGATAGAAGTTGGTCCAACCTCCTTTTATTGCCGATCATGTAGGTGTGCCATTCTTGGAATGATTGGGAGTGCTAACATCACTTTTTAGGCCTGTGCCTCTGGGCTTCCGTGAACCTACCGTACATCATACAGTGCCTATAGAAAGTCTACACCCCCATTTAAAATTTTTAACCTTTTGTTGCCTTATAGCCTGGAATTAAATTGCATTAAACCAGACATTTTCCACCTTTATTTGCACATCATAACCCACAACTTCCAAGTGAAAAACAAATTTGACAAATTTCAGAAAATTAATAAAAAATACAATACTAGAATATCTTGGTTGGATAAGTTTCCACCCCCTTATAACACCAATTGTAAATTATCTCAGGTGTAACCAATCACCTTCAAAATCACACACCATGATAATTGGCCTCCACCTGTGTTAAATTGCAGTGATTCTGATTATTTCAGAATAAAATCAGCTGTTCCTTTAGGTTTCCTCTGCTGGGTAGTGCATTTCACAGAAAATACTCAACCATGAGCACCAAGATGCTTCAAAAGACCTCCGGGACAAAGTTGTGGAAAGGCACAGATGAGGGGATGGGGATAAAATATTTCAAAGGCCCTGATTATCCCTTGGAGTGCAGTCAAGACAATCATTAAGACATGGAAGGTGTATGGTACTACTTAGACCCTGCCGAGATCAGGCCGTCCCTTCAGACTGGATGATCAATCAAGGAGGAGACTGATCAGAGAGACCACCAAGAGGTCAATGGCAACTTTGAAAGAGCTACAGGTCTTTATGGCAAAGACTGGTCGTTGTGTGCATGTGACAATAATATCCCAAGTGCTCCACAAATCAGACCTGTATGGTTGAATGGCAAGAAGGAAGCCATTACTCAAAAAAGCCCACCTTGAATCCCGTTTGAGGCATGCAAAAAATCACTCCGGCGATTCTGAAGCCATGTGGCAAAAGGTTTTGTGTCTGACGAAACAAAGATGGAACTTTTTGGCCTAAATGCAAGACGTTATGTTGGGCACAAAACCAACACAGCACATCACCCAAAGAACACCATCCCAACTGTAAAGCATTGTGGTGGCAGCATTATGTTATGGGAATGTTTCTCATCAGCTGGGACTAGGGCACTTGTCAGGATCGAAGGGAAAATGGATGGAGAAAAATCCTAAATGAAAATGTGCTATCCTCTGCAAGAAAGCTGAAATTGGGGCGTAAGTTTACCTTTCAGCATGACGACGACCCGAAGCATACAGCCAAAGCTACACTGGAGTGGCTAAGGAACAAAAAAGATAAATGTCCTTGAATGACCCAGTCAGAGCCCTGACCTAAATTCAATCAAAAATCTGTGGCATGACTTGAAGATTGCTGTCTATCAACGCTCCCCACACAACTCGATTGCGCTCGAGCATTTTGTACAGAGGAATGGGCAAATATTACCCAATCAAGGTGGGCAAAGTTGGTAGAGACCTATCCCAACAGAATCACAGATGTAATTTCTGTCAAAGTTGCTTCCACCAAGTATTAACTCGGGGGGTGGACACTTATCCAACCAAGATATTCTAGTATTGTATTTTTAATTAATTTTCTGAAATTTGTCATTTCAATGTCATTGTCATTTCAATTATCATGGTGTGTGATTTTGAAGGTGATTGGTTACACCTGAAATAATTTACAATTGGTGTTATAAGGGGGTGGAAACTTATCCAACCAAGATATTCTAATTTTGTATTTTTAGTTAATTTTCCGAAATTTGTAGAATTTGTTTTTCACTTGGAAGTTGTGGGTTACGATATGTAAATAAAGATGGAAAAAGTCTGATTAATGCAATTTAATTCCAGGCCATAAGACAACAAACGGTGAAAAATTTGAAAGAGTGTGTAGACTTTCTATAGGTACTTGCATATGTTGCAATTCAAAAGATGGCACTGAATGTGAGGTATCCTTTGTTATTCCCTTTGAAGGAAGGAATCACAAGGTTTTTTGACTCATGAACTCATGTTCACAAAAAACTCAAAAAAACCATGAATGCACTTTCACTTGAGATGATCTATAGGAAATGATCACTTGAGAGCAGACTGCCCCACTATCTTCAAAGAAGTGTCTGTTCCTCGGGTCACTGAACAGCCGAAGGAGGATTATCGTATCACTTCAGACGTTTCTGTGTCATCTCCTATTCCTGGATAATATTCTGCCGTGGATCAATGGCAGATGGTAAGGTTAGAGAGGGGGAAAGAGACAAAAAAATTAAGTTATATCCAGCAGATGAGGGGGCTGTTGATCACATTGGCCCCTTTGAAGATACAACTGATAAAGACTTGGCAAAGCAACCTGCAATGTCAAGTGTTCAGGAGTTTGTTAAACATTTTTGAGCAAATGGAAGAAGATGAAGATACTGTTCTTCAGGTAACATAGCATGAAAGTGATTGGCTGCCTAGTGGAGCTCAAAGCCTGTCAAAGTGAGAGATGAATTATGTATTACCAAGCCTAGCAAGGTAGTGATGAATAACTGAACTGTAACATAAACTGTAAAGAAGGAGAGTAAATCACGGGATCTCCTTGTTAATTTTA
Source organism: Myxine glutinosa (assembly GCF_964187855.1). Classification (NCBI taxonomy): domain Eukaryota; kingdom Metazoa; phylum Chordata; class Myxini; order Myxiniformes; family Myxinidae; genus Myxine; species Myxine glutinosa. Next base: position 133,647,823 of record NC_136267.1, on the reverse strand, counting down.
TTTCGGTAATGATAAATTAATCAGTGGCATCTCCTGACTTGGCAGAGTCAAATGAGACCGACATGTCTGTCGTGAAGACAATACATCTCAAAGCACCAATAACAACTGTAATGGATCTTCAGAATAAACCAGTGATTGATGCATCAATGGTGGCAGTTGCTCAAGAACTAGCACTTAGGTGTTAAACGAATCTGCAAAGTCCCTTCTTGTTGAAAGAAACAAGCAAAAGGAGGCAATCGTGCCAGCGGCTAAGACATCGCCTGTGTAGACTAAGGTCCTTAGTGTTGCTTTTGCATGCACAGTATGTGCAGATAGAGATGTCGACAAGTGCAGTAAACACAATAACACCTCAAATGGATGATCTCCTTATCCCTTTAAATGTAGCGTCTTCAATTCCTTCAGCATTGCCTTGTGGTGAAGCAATGACTGCGACATTAGTACTGGGCGAATGTTCATCTGAGTTGCCAAATGCCTGTGCTAAGTCTGTTTTAAGTAACAACAACGTAGAAGATTAGGCACACAGTGAAGACATACCAGAGGGGAGAGACCATGACCTCCCAGACAGAGATGAGGAGAACATGGGTGACTGAGAGGGAGGTCAAAGAGCGATGATGAGCTTTGAGATGGAATTGCCTCTAGGGCAGTATTCTTGCAATTCCTGGCTATGAAATATTAGAGTTCCTTTAAAAAGTTTATGTAGTTGGAAGAATGTTGAAACTTGCTATTATTCTTCTGACTTCATTTTTTCTCCAACTCTTTTTATTCTTAGTCATCCTGTAAAGAAGGAGAGTAAATCACGGGATCTCCTTGTTAATTTTATTTTGGCCTCTGCAAAACTTGCACATACAAAACCAGAAAGGCGAAGATTGAATATGATCTGATGCAACATGGCCTTGCATACCTGAAAATTTTATAATGCACAGGTTTCACTTCAGAATTTAAGGTGGCACAATATTCTCAAACTATTGAAAAGTTTCACTATATTTGGACTACAATGATGCACTTACCAATATTTCCCCACAGGGTACTTTGCTTTTACTTGTCTAATTATTAGTCCCCTACGGTTTCACCCGGAGTGGACTATGGGTTTGTTCTCCGTCTGTCCGTCATCCCACCTGCGATTTTTCAGACTTTTTCCCCCTCCCCTTTAACATATTCAACTGAAACTTGGTACATTGCTTTATTATGATAACTTACAGAACAAGACTGAGTTTTGGGGCATTTCGTCAATTTTTCAGAATTATGCCATTTTTCGTGCTCCACCTTGTCCACTGCAGTCATAACCTTGGCCTCTTAACATTAAACAGAAAAACTTGTGTCTCCCCCAGATGAGGCTGACTACACATTTTGATACCTCACTCTGAATGCAAAACACCAGGGTGGCAGTTTATAGCTGCGTCGATGTTCCAACCTCGACTAGACAGCTCAGAGGCGAGTGTGCAAAACTCTGAACTATCCTGCCAGCCATGAACATGATACAGATATATGATTTAATTAACTTAGATTGAGAAATACTGGAAGGTGAAAGTGATCGATCGACCATTTAGAAAAGGAGTTGAAACTCTGAGAAAGGAGTTAGAACCAAGTTCCCAAAATATCACACTTGAACTGTGATTCATCCATTTATTCTGTATTCAGACAACAGATGCAAATCCAAGTCGTTAGAATTGTGATTCTGAGATGGCATCAGGCTAGCTAGCTTTGTTATGCTTCTTGCACTTTATGGCAGTCATGGACTCCTCCCTTTTAATCAAATCCTTTCACTTTGACATCACTTCGATTTTTAAGTGTCTTGGCCACACCCGGACAATAAAGCAACTTCATGCTCAAAAACTCCTTTCTGTGAGTAAATACGCATGCTGTTAAAAGTGGGATTGTAAACATCTCATAGGCAAATGTGACAGTAAATATAACTTCCCTTCCCATTACATACCAAGACAAACAATTTGCTGTTGATGTGAACCCCTGCAAACTCACGCGATGATCGTGTGCTTCCCCTTTTCAAATGATGTTCAGGTTACTGGCCTGTAGAAATCTCCCAACTGATGGATAATTCGAATTGAGGGTTTTGTGCAGGTTATTAACCCTTCCACAGAAATGGTTAATCATTCCGATGCAAATGAGAACGATTTTGGTTATTCAATTTTCGACTCGTTTTGCTGAGTTTTCTTTATTTTTACTGCTCTTTTTCTATTACCGACTGCTTTCATGCTCTAATTTTTCATCACAAAGTAAGATTTCATATTGATGCCTGATTTGTAAACCATCACACGTGGTAATTTGCCCAATATCCCTTGGTGGATGTTAAAAATCCCACAGCATCCTTCAACAAAGAGTAAGGGAGTTATCGTCAGTAGTCACCCTGAACAAATTACTGATCCCTGTCCGAACCAGTTTAGTCGAACGTGAATTATAAATTACTAGCAACAGAACCCGCCCTACGGGCGGGGCTTCAATTGGGAAGCCCAAATGAAAAGGTAACATATCAGAAATTGAAGGCTTTTTTATTTTAAACGATTCATATAAATATCCGTTGAATCATATCACACGCAAATCATCAAAATCTAAACAGTACATGGCTAAACAGTACATGGACAATCACGTACCACGTACGTCTCGCATCTCGCTCGCTCTCATGTTGTCCCGATAATTATCCTTCCGCAGGTTCACTGACGGAAACCTTGTTACGACTTTTACTTCCTCTAGACAGTCAAGTTCGCTCATCTTTTCGGTGCACCGGCACGAGCCGAGAACGGCCCGTGCAGGGGCTGATCCGAGGATCTCATCAAACCGTCCGATCGGTAGTAGCGACGGGCGGGGTGTACAAAGGGCAGGGACTTCATCAACGTGAGCTGATGACTCACGCTTACTGGGAATTCCTTGTTCGTGGGACTTTACCCCCAAATGCCCACCTTGGCATTGGGCAACCCGGGTCCTCTCCTGGGATCCTCGGGCCACACTCAACACTACAACTACCCTAACTGGGGAAGGCACCTCCTGGCACTTTACCCCCCTGTGCCCACCTTGGCATCGGGCAACCGGGTCCTCTCCTGGGATCCTCGGGCCCCACTCACGACTACCCTAACCGGCTCCCAGAGCCTACATGCGGCCTCACCTGGCCGACAAACTACCAGTGGCGGAGTGCCCCAATAACCACATGCACCAATTCAGCCACACGCCCAGCCATTCCACATACTCATGCACCCAACAAAACACTTCGTTTCCACTACCCGCACCACAGGTGTCAATATCCATACAAATTTTGCCTATACCCTCTACTTGGCTTTACACTACCCCCCCCCCCCCCCGGGCTTTTGCAAATGGGTTCCACCTCCCCCCATTCAATCCTTCGCACCATGCATTCCACACCTTTTATTCCACACCAAGCATTCCACACCAAATATTCTCACACACCAAGTACTTCACACACCTTTTGTGCTCACACACCTCTTTTCTCGCACACCTCAAACACAATTCCTTTTATTTTCCACACAATTCCACAAACACACAGCATCATCTAGCTGACTACTTCCCCTAAAACTCGTGCTTCCCCCATCGTCCCTTTAAACTATGCACTCCCTTGTCATTATCATCCTTCTAACCTCTCTACGTCCCCACGACAGTACAAATGTCACTATTTAAATCTTGTCCCTACAGTCTGCTAATTCCCTAATATTATCCTAGCCCTCCCTCGGCTAGCTTCGGTGCCCCATGGGGGTAACCATTGCTGGCACCCCCATGTGCCTGTCACTGCCACCCCCCTAAACTAATGCTCATGGGCCCTGGCCGTGTGAGGAATGGTTAAACTACCATTCCCCCACGTAGGGTACACTACTCTCATCAGTCCACTACACTCGAGCCTCTCCAAGTGGATGTACATTGTCGTCACGGCTCGGCCTCGGAGGGCCGAGCGATCCATGCGGGTGGTTGGTCACCTGTATGTTGGGTCCGTCCGGCATTTTCGATCCAAGGGAGGAGGTATGGATGGGCCTAGGTGCAGGGCCCCATCCCTGCGTGGGGCCTCGCGGTCCCACGCACGATGACCCAACCGGCCACGGTCGGAGCACTTCACCCGACAGGGTGCGTGGCTCCAAAAACTCCTACCTCCACTTGAACCTCGCCGATTGCCTTTGCAGCCACGGCACGGCACCAACCATACAGTGCCGCGGCCGGCACGAATCGTGCACGTCGGTCCTTGTGAAACCGCCGCGGCATTGATCCCTGCCGCTCCCTGCTGCACACAACTCACCGGGGGCTCAAGTTCGCTATCCGTCCCGCTAAACGCTACCCCGGTCGGTGTCGATGATTGAGCCGCGTTCTCACCACTCGCGACCCACTCCGCACTCGCACACCCAGGCACCCCCGTGCCTCCCATACACTCCGTTACTGCACTCTCCTGTGCACACCCTTCTCCTACACACTCAGGTGCACACCACCCAGGCACACTCGTACCTTCCACACATTCCGTTACACACTCTTCCCGCACACAGTCTGGTGTGCATTCTCCCTCACACTCTGTAATACACTCTCCCATTACACACTTCGTAACACCCTCGGGTGTGCACTCTCCTGTTACACACCCAATCATCGCACACTCTGGCGCACACTTTCCTCACTCATGCTTCGGCGCACACTCTCTCTCGTACCGCGCACCAGTCGCCCTCATACATCGCACAATGGACCTTCCGCGACCGCCCGGGTTTTGTCTCTCTCCCAAGCGCGCCAAAAACCCTTTCGCACCAAACACATTCGCACCATAATTTCTCACCTCGGGGTCCTCCTTCCCCGGCTTCTTCGACAGCACCTGTAAACCTTTATTGTGGTTAGCAAGCACGGCATCACGGTGCAAATGCAGACTTTGTACATATTCCATCTCTTTCTCCCGCGATTTGCTCCCCAATTCTACCGTCTCTTCGGCCCCAATTATTTCTTCAATTCCAACTATTTCTTCGACGACAGCCGGCACCCATAAAATTTATTTGTCCAATTCGGCGACCGTCGGTTCTTCTACACCCCGCATCGCCATTTCCATAGCCCCCGTCAACTTGGCCATCCCTGGCTCAAGCTCGCTCCCCACATCACTTCACCTCGTCGTGCCCCATTGCGACCTCCTCGCTCAACCCACGCCTTATGTCCTCCGCTGCCTTTTTCATGTCCTTCTTCAACGCCACCCTAAATTTTTCCAATTCCCGGGTGGTTTTGTCCCCCATTCCTTTCATTTGTTTTTCCAATCGCTCACCCTGAGCCTTTATATCGTCCGTTTGGGCATTCATTGGTTCTTTTAATTTGCCCTTGTTGCACCTTGCTTCGTCCCTCATTTCTTTCAAATCACAACTCCACTCGTCCATGAGCGCTAACAGTTGAGTCATGAATGAATGCACGTACCCTGGTATCGCGGGCTCGGCTCTTGCCGCCACGTGCAAGGTGCCGCCATTTTCTTTACCAACTGCTGCCCCCTTTTCAGCTTCCACCACTACCAACTGTCTCTCCTGCAGGTCCTGGGTTATCCATTCCTCCTCTTCATCTACCCCCACCGGCATTCGACCGCCATGGCCAGCCATGGTACGAATACAATTTTGGATTTACTACTAAATTTCGTTCGCTCGTAATTTCGAGTGTGTGAAGCGCACACCAGGTCCAATCCCACTCCCGGACACCAAATGTTACGGTTTTGCCGAGACCCTCATTCCCTTACCAAGGGGAGATTAAGCCCCTTGTTCTTCTTGGGTCGTCGCAACCGCGAGACTCGAGTCGTCACTTCCGGTCGGACGCGGGACAGGGTTTCGGGACGGTGTTCCCACGTACCTAAGTACCCACGCAGCCGCGGAAGCGGGGATCAAGTCTCGCACAAACCACGCGTAATTTGAGTGCACCCAAGCGGATGGTGCACCACGTGGTCCGTGCTATTACCTTGGTATTGGAACCTGATTAGAGCGATATTATTCGTACCACGCTCAGTCAATGATGGAAAAGATGAGACGGTCGAATCAAATAAATAACAGGTTTAATTATTATTATTTACAATGATCAGTAGCAGAAGCAGAGACACAGGGCAAATCTTATACAGTCTTAACTTATTTTACCAAGACAATGGGCCCACTCACACATTCAGGGGGATGAAGGAGGAAAAGTTCATGCACTGGACATGCCGGCTTGGTCGTTCAGGAACAGCTCACCCGCCGTGGCACTCTGCCGGTCACAGCACGTCCCTTGACGAAGGCAGGCAGGCAGGCGGGAGGGATCCTCGCAGCGCGTATCTCGAACAAAGGCAGGCAGGCGGGAAAATATACGCGCGTCGATTGCCCGGCACGGCGGTCCTTCACAGCACGATTAATCATCGGCGCGCTTTCACTCTCATAACTCAACGGAGGATCTGACTCAAGCTCAACCACAAACTCAACTTGTAACTCAATTCAACAGAGGACCCCGGCTCATAACTTGATTCAACGAACACCGCGCACTCTCAGAACTCCAACTTCGTTCAGCGCACCTCTCCTCAGAACTTGTACAGCGCTTCGAACCGATAACTCAAAATTGTAACTCAGCGCATGTCCTCCTCATAACTCACAAGCGCCTCTCCCCATAACTGAGGTGGGGGCTTCGGGCACAGGGTTATATGGTTCCGCCCTGGCCCGTATCGAATGTTCCAAACCACGCCTTTTGCCGCAGTGCTAAGCCACTCCCCTCGAGCCCTGATTGACAGCTCGTGCTTACCGGTCACTCCCACTTCCCCTGTCCCGCCTTCCTTCAGCCTGGATCGACTTGTCAGGCCGGCCTCGTGGTGATTTGCGCCAAAACTCAAATTATCGAGGCAGCATAAAGCATTGGAAGGAAACCTAACTCTCATTATTCTACTCAACGCAAAACTAACATAGGAAAAGGACTACTCTTACATTTACTATGAAATAACTGAACTATCGCGAGGCTACTTGTTGTAGTGTGACTAAACTATGAGGGGAAATTAACCTTTATTTGTAAAAACACAAAACTGCAACAATATATATATATATCATCCGCAGAATAAATCATGCAACATAATCTGTATATTAAATATCCCCCACCAAGAAAGTACCCTTCTAAGTAACTATTCAGGCATGGGTAGAAACCCGGGGAGGTTAATCCCCCCCCCCCACACGCACGCACGCACACACACACACACACACACACACACACATTTTACTGGGTATGGCACAAAATATGAAATCCCCACCCCACCCCCTCCCTTCCCGCCACCGAGACATTTTAACCTTAATGGTCTTGTTACAATTTATTGAATGTTCTCCAAAATGCAACATCAATGGTTGGTGAAGACCTTTTTTTCTTGCTCTCACCTCCGAGTGTCCACCCCCTCCACCCCCCTCCACACCCCTACCCCCGCTTGTTTTTTTGTTGGTACACCTCTTTATGCCTCCTTTTTATGCGATTTACGCCAATGCATTGAGACGTGGCAAAAATGGTTAAATGTATATAGTCTAGTAGGAAGACTAGGTCCCCCTGCACCCCCCGGAGATATACTTCTAATCAGTGTTTCTAGATTGGAAAAAATGTGTAGAAAATGACTAGCTATGGCCCCAAGCTGAAAAAATGTCCCACATACCATTTTTATGCAAATTACTGCTGCCATTATCAAAAAAACGATTTTTGACATATCTCAGCCAATATTGCAGATAATTGAAAAATGAAGGTGTCTAGACCCATGTTTTGAAGGGCATAGATCATGATAGAACTATTCATAACATGATTACATGTGTCTATGGTATACTAGTATGCATATTAATGCTGTAATTACAAAATAATCAGTTTTACAAATGATAAGGATACGTTAATACTGCAGATAACTTAACATGGTACATAAGGGGTCTAAACCCAGGTATTTTCAAGGTTAAATGTCAACAAGATGCTCCTGAGTCTTGCATAGGGGCGGGACATTGGCAGTAACATTGGTACCACTCAACTTTTCTTCCCACCATTGACTTTGTATTGCGAGAGATTTTCACTTGCTTATTTAAAGGTTTCTCACCCAGCCCACGTAAAATCTACCAACTCCTGCTGTTAACTCCCAAACATATTTTTTTATGTTATCCAATCACAGTGCAGAAATGACAGACTAGAGATCCAAATTAGTGCTGCTATAGCTGCCATGTCTGTGATCGGTTGGTGGATAGGCGTGCAGTAGTCGACTGTTGATTTGCTGGGTGGGGGAGAACCAGTTGCAGAGGTGAAACCCCCTAGCCCAGGCACAGGCTGCAGGCCACAGCTTCCGATGTATCTGATGAAGAGCCAGATGTAGTACTCTTGCATCGTAGTGGCATAGACTGTGTCATTCTCTGCTGGCGGTGTGAATGATGAGCCTTCAGGGAACTTCGGGCCAACGCGAGTAAAGTGCAAGGGTGGGAGAGTTTTTGGTGTGTCGACCTTCAGGCTACGCTGTTGTGACCTATTGATGGTAGGTAGCATTCGGTCCTTGCTGCTCTCGAACCCGGGCTTGACCTCCTGCACCATGATTCCTCCAGCACTGTTTACAATGTTGCTGCCGTGCACACTGGTAGTGGTTTTATTCAAGTTGTCCCACTCACAGTGGAATACAAGGTTGCCCTCTCCTGTCACAATTTGTGGTGTACGATAAGTTGAGACTTCATCCAGGACCTTGGCGAGAGCAGTTTCCAACTCCAAGGCGAAATCGTAGCTCTCAGAGTGTCCAAGCCTGTGTAGTATTGTGGTGAGCTGTTTGCTTCGGAACAGGTGCCTTACAGTCACACAGAGGAGAATGTGCTTTGGTAACTTCCATTTTCCATCTGACACTGCACGGCACAGATCTTGTCCAATGGAGAAGACCAGACGCTTCACCTTTTCTGTCTCGATGCCCTCCTTGCCAGTCATTAGCACGCTGAGAAAGCGGACAAGGTCTGGAGGTAGGATGTCTTCAGGATTGAGCTCCATGTCTTCAGCTGTTGGTGGCCATGGTTGGTCTTTACACTCTCTGAAAGCCTGTAGAATACCCTGGCGAAGTTGGAGGGCAACATTTTGGTTCTTGTTTGTGCTTCCGAGTGTGAATACTCGTGCGAGAGCATTGGAAACTGTTATGTTTGAGCTGTGCACAAGCCAGAAAGAAATGACATCACATTTGTCATGATCAACCTTCGTGAAGTGGATATGCTCCTTGATTGGGTCATTCTGTAGGCGTTTCAGTAGTTTCTCTGACCGATAAATTTGAGTTCTCATATCCATTCAGTTTCAGTTCCTCGACATAGAGCAAGCGCAAGGAAGAAAGCTGTAGAACTTTATTCTGCTGGATGACCTGGGTTTGAATGTGTTCCAGTACTGAGTTGAATGCCTTTTCATGGGCGGCTGACATGCAAGCCTGCTCCTTTGGTGCTTCGGCTCTGTGAATCGCACGCTCATAGTTGTAGAATGCTGTGCGGAAAGCTTTAAAACATGACGGATGGTGTTTGGCCTCACATGCAAAGAGGTCTTTGTTTTTCACCTTTCGATGGAGTCGATAGAGACCCATTTTCTCAGCCCGTGTTTCGATTTGCTCCCATGCATTTTCTTTGTTTTTAAAGGATGGGAAGGTTGTAGGCCTCTCAGTATTGCGATGAGCATCTTTGGTCTCAACTTTCTCACAAAATATACACTCTGGCGGGAAGATGGGTTCAGCAGAACCTCCTGGTTTACGAGGAGAGTGATGCCATGATGAGGTTGATGGCCCTGGTTCTGTATCATCTCCCAGACGATGAAAGTGGCGGACAAAGTGCTTATAACACTTGCTGTGATATCCTACTCTTTCTAGGTCATCAGGAAGAGTTGCCGGGATCTGATCACATACTGATTGCATACGACATGGGGAGTCATGCGGTTGGTTGAGACGTCTATCCCGGATCTTTTGAAGCAGTTGCAGTTTTTCTGAAGCAGATCCTTTAATTTTACGGAGGGGCGTGAAATCCCCATGATCAGACATGGATGGTACATGAAGGATGCATGTAGGAGGAGAGCTTTGGGCTGCAGGTTCTACACTCCGTTTTCTTTTGGGCATGCTTGCTGTCGATGTCTACCATCACTGTTAAATGACAAATAAGAAATCACGAATGATGTTAAAAGTGCCTGTGAAAGGAGGCTCTGAGTTTTCAGTGAGGTAACAGAGGTTCTGAGTCATGTTCTACACTAGGGTACTTTTTAGCTGACTAAACCATGTTTAGTGGCATCAAAAGTGCTAATAGCTAAAACATCTAAATTCTTCCACACTAACGTTAGCTATCTAGGCCAATGAAACATTGTGCTAAGTTACTGTAGCTAGCTCAGCTGTCGTGCCTCTTTCTGGTTCAATTCATATACAGAAGTCAACAGATATGTCTCATGTTTGGCATTAACAAAAGTTTAAGTTACACCGACATTAGGAACATACTGTACATAGATGAGGCTAGCTTTAACGTTAGCTAACATGGTGCTAGCTGGCTCAGCTGTTATTCTGCCTGTTTATGATTTCATGCAGAAACTGAAGTCAAGAGTGTGAGTAACATTATAGTTAGCATCTTACCTGGCTAGATTGGAGGATGAATACCAAGAACAACACACAGATGGAATGGAAGACTGAACTTTCAACTGAGGTATTCAATAACATCAACGTTACCAATTGATACGAGCGCGCGACATTACCAATTGATACGAGCGCGCGAGCGCGCATGTTACATGGATGGAAATGTAAAATGGCAGCTATAGCAGCACTAATTTGGATCTCTAGTCTGTCATTTCTGCACTGTGATTGGATAACATAAAAAAATATGTTTGGGAGTTAACAGCAGGAGTTGGTAGATTTTACGTGGGCTGGGTGAGAAACCTTTAAATAAGCAAGTGAAAATCTCTCGCAATACAAAGTCAATGGTGGGAAGAAAAGTTGAGTGGTACCAATGTTACTGCCAATGTCCCGCCCCTATGCAAGACTCAGGAGCATCTTGTTGACATTTAACCTTGAAAATACCTGGGTTTAGACCCCTTATGTACCATGTTAAGTTATCTGCAGTATTAACGTATCCTTATCATTTGTAAAACTGATTATTTTGTAATTACAGCATTAATATGCATACTAGTATACCATAGACACATGTAATCATGTTATGAATAGTTCTATCATGATCTATGCCCTTCAAAACATGGGTCTAGACACCTTCATTTTTCAATTATCTGCAATATTGGCTGAGATATGTCAAAAATCGTTTTTTTTATAATGGCAGCAGTAATTTGCATAAAAATGGTATGTGGGACATTTTTTCAGCTTGGGGCCATAGCTAGTCATTTTCTACACATTTTTTCCAATCTAGAAACACTGATTAGAAGTATATCTCCGGGGGTGCAGGGGGACCTAGTCTTCCTACTAGACTAATATGTATTATTTATTGTATGGATATACTTCACTAGAAAAAAAGAAAAGTTATGTGTCATTGGCAAATGTACTTTCAAACGCTTGCCTGCAATGATTTTTCACACGTTTTACAGGTGGAAATTAAACTTACAGTACCCATGCTGACCATTGCATCTCCTCATGACAATTTATGAAAAGATATGAATAAATTATTTTCAATTATTTGCACTACATTAAGTCGGTATAAGATGCACAGATGTCCATGTATTGAAACATTTCAGTGTTCATAGACATTTCAATGTCTTGCACAATTTTAAATCCTATCCCAACAATGTACTTGTATGTAATGAATCATGACAGCAGAAATGAATGATATGTTTATTTTCCTTCGTTTTGATACAGAGCCATGTGCTTGAATGAACATTAGATTCTATAAAGGTCTGCAATATATGTTATTACATGCAAATATCATGAAACCATTATTAAATCAGATTAATGATCTTCATTAAACAAGAAATTTAATATTGTAGCGACCCATGGGTCCCCCAAGCGAGACCAGCAACAGAATATCCTTGCTCCAGATGGTGACGTAACCGGCGGGCAAACCACGGCGCCGGGGTGGCCGGTCACGTGACCACCAAAGTGTGCCGCGCGTGCGGTTATAATCCTTTGCACCTGTCGGTCACGTGACCACCAAAGCGCACCTCGCCATTAGAGGCGTGGCTTTCGGTTTCGGTTGTGCTTTCTGGTTTTGATATATATGCAGCCCGATAAACGGGCTTTTCAGAGTTCCCGAGTTGGTTTTTACAATAAACATTAAACATCTTCTCGGACGAGTTTGTGTCTTGCCCGTCACTTCGTCCGTCTCAAGCAAGGGCCCTGCTCTTCAATATCCATATATTTGCATGTAGATCAAATATAGATAAATGTAGGATAAATAAATGTAGATAGATGTAGTAATAAATAAATAAATTATAAATAAATAAATGTAGGATAATGTAGGATAAATATAGATAAATATAGACAAATATACATAAATATCCATTGTTACCATCTGGAGCATGTGTGTTGTGAACAGCTTCCGGGTTGTTGGCGAGCGCAAGCTCACTCTGCCTGCCTGCTAAAATGGCCGCCGAGCGCGTCCATTGGATACTTCACTGTTTCGCACGTGTGGGCTATCTTGCTCCGCTTTACGATCTTTAATAACAACCAACGAAACACCTTCGCCTTTACTTTACTTTTTTTGCGTACATAACACATCGTTGCTCACTCAGCACTGCTGCATCACAAAAAGATGTGTGAACACCGTGGGGACCCACCGTATGTCTCTCTCAAAATACCACCTGTCGCTTCACTGAATATGAAGGAGGGGTCTTATTCTTCTTCTTTTAAGTTTTATAGTATTTTCAGTGTGGGAGGCTCTAGATACGCCACGCGAAGTTGCCTTTCCGAGGGTCCGCCAGTTTTATTGCGATTTTTTCTTTGAAATGGTCTTTTACCTTCCTGGTAAGATTTTGAGCTGTGTAGGCCTGGACATCTGCCCCATCTCCTCCGACATTGGTGTACTACTCTTTGTACATGCCAAGTAAATCACTAGATGCAAATGCTCTCTTGTGGTAGGACTGAGACAAGCTCCCTTCATTGGGCCTATCTTGATCATCAGTCTCCCTCAGGAACTGGACACGGCATGATTTGTGGTATTCTGCTTCCTTTGCGATCAGGTCCATGCCACTCTGAATGAGACTCTTGATACTGTTACGGTCCGCGGTTAAGGATGTTATATTTGCCGAGCGGAGGCCCCGCGACCTAACAGTTTTTCCAGACTCACCCGATTCACCCAGACGTTGGCCGTATCGCGCCACAGCTACTCAATATGGAAAAGACTAAGACGACGAATGCAAAGAGGAAGAAGAAAAAGAAGACGTACAGAAGAGCAACGGGGTTTATTATTATTTACACACACATAACCAAAAAGAGCAGTCACGGGTATTTACAGCGGACATGAAAAAAAACAGGTAACACAGTGCAAATTACTAGCTTATACAGACTTAATTACCTACCCAGGACAGAACAAACAAAGACGACTCACACGGGGAATGATGATAGGAATTGGCTGGAAGGAGAGGAAAGTCCAATTGGTTCGGCAGCACGAATCGGCGCGTTGGGCAGCCGCCGTTCCTCCGCGGCCCTGCTCCAAACCGCCGTCCAGGCCCCAAATGGCTGGCGAGCGTTGTGGCTGCTGGGGACGCTGCTGCTGCTGCTGCTGTAGACGCTGCCGCTGGCGAGCAAGGTGACGAATAGCAGGCTTTTGCGCTTCCCTGGATGACCTCTGCTTTTGGACCTCACAACTCAACTCTTGTCATAACTCATCTCAGATCTCAGCTCATCTCTCATAAAAGCTCCTCTCCTTTCTCAGCCCATCTCATGTCTCTCTTGGGAACGTCCCGCGGCGGGTTTTATAGGCCCCGCCCCTCAACCTTCGCGAACCTCCTTGCTGTTCCTTTCCACACCCTCTCCAAGTCCAACCCCTTGTTCGTGGTTGGTTGAGTGGGGCTGACTCACTCCTCCCCTCTCTGACGAGGTGGGGACCCGCCGTTCTTCCCCAACCCTGCCTCGTGGTCAATGGCGGCAATTGGAGGGGATGTAATTGGCAATCGAGGCTTGGCAATGACGAAAGGGGGAAATGGAGGTTTTTGGGAATGGGAATGAAGGGAATCTATCTCTTTTACTTGGTGCAATGGAGTGTCAGGTTACTGGAAGACAAGGCCTTACTCTAAAACACATAATAAAGATATAAGCTACTGAACAAGGGTTTTATCGTGTCCTTCAATGTGGAGTTTCATGGAATTAACTACCGGGACGCCCTTTTTACCTTTACACAACTCTGGAGGCAGGAGGGGCCATAATCCAACAATGTTACACAGCAATTTCCAATACAATACACACAATCAAAAAAATACAATCCTCATATCCGCAACAATACGTTCGTTTTTTGAAGACTATACCTGATGGCAAAGTGACTCACAACCGGCAACTGTCGCTATCTTCAGTCTGGGCTCCTCGTTTCCATTTTTCTTCTTATGGCTTTAGCCACAGAAAATACAAGTCCCTTTCAACAGGCCCTGCTGATTCGACTTGGGAAAGACACTGCAGCGTCTTGTTTGGATAGAAGCCTTTTTGGCAGGGGGTTCATCATCAGGTGGCAGGGGTTCTTTCGGACGCTTCACTGCTGTGTAATGCTTATGACAAGAAGGGTGATAGCTGACAGTATATTCGTGATCACTGCTTACCAAAAATCTGTTGTGTGACCTCAAAGTATGTCAGATTTCAAATTTTTACGCAAGACAGCAGCATTCTTTAATGTTGTCCATATCCTGTCACTCAACTTTCTCAGCTTGCCGTCCTCTTCTGTGCAATTGTGACAGATATAGCAGCTTGAAACGCCCTCAGCGTCATTGTTCTGGAATGAAAAATAGGGTCCGTTAATGGGGAGTAAAAATTAAATGGTCCAGGGTCACATGTGGATTTAACTGTCAGCTAGAGAAATTCAACTACGTGCAGTCGAGGAATATACCTCCCCCTGCAAGGCAACCGTGTATGTTTGAATGGATATTCTTTGCAAATAAATTGACCTGTAACCGTTGATCTAATAACCCCAAATCTAATCATTTTTCCTCTTCTTCCAAGTGCACACATGTAAAAAGTTTGACAAAAATCCGTCCAACGGTTCTTAAGACATCGCGATAACGAGACTCGGACGGACGGAAACCCGAAAACATAACTTTGTGGCGGAGGCATAATGACGTTTGACATTTGGTTATGGGAATTCCGAATTTCACCTCTGTCCTTGAAGTTAGAAAATTATGCTAACTCAGTAGACATTTTGAGAGGAGATTTCTCTGGTGGCTTGGTGAGTGGCATCTTCTCAGTGCTTTAGAATGTGCAAATTAAGTTTCATTGTGAAGTGTGGTGCTGCGCACACACAACTTGCTTGCCAAAGAGGTAGGCCACAACGCGTTTGTTAAAACAAAAGAGTCTTTATTTCGAAAGCTCGAACTGCAGCACTGAGCGGGCTCGAGCTTAGAGCCCGCATATATGTGCCGAGGCCACGCCTAGTCCCCGGGCGTGGTCGATCGGTCGAGGGGCGGGGCATGTGCCATCGGTCCCCGCCTGGGCGCTCGCGTCACCCAATGGTGCGCGGAATTATAACCCCTTGTGCCCGCCACACGCGCCCCCCTCAGAATTCCCGCGCACCTGAAGGGTGAGTTTGCAGGGAAGCCGGATGACCCGGCTGAAACGCCCCCTAGCGATGGGTGCAGGGCTGGGGGGTGCCGGGGGTCCGACCGCCGGGGGGCGGCCTCGACGCGGAGGCAGAGCTGCTGGCGGGGGTGCCGGGGGTCCGACCGCCGGGGGGCGGCCTCGACGCGGAGGCAGCGCTGCTGGCGGGGGGTGGTCCGGATCGAGGTGGGCCGGCTTGAGGCGGTCCACGGAAATGCGATCCGGGGCACCGCCGATGTCGACCGTGAAACATTTGTCCTCGGTCTCCAGCACGCGGAAGGGCCCGTAGTGGTGCCCGGTGGGCATCGTGCCGGATGAACACGTACTTTGCCGTGCGAAGCTCCGGGGCGACGTGGGAAGGCGGGCAACCATGGTGTGCCGTTGGCACTGGGGCGAACCTCCGGGCGGTCTCCTGAAGGGCGGAGCGCTGTTGCGCCGTGGACCAAGGAGCCGTGGAGTCGGGGATAAATTCACCCGGTACCCACAGTGGTTGCCCGAAGACCAGCTCCGCCGAGGACGCGCGCAGGTCGTCCTTGGGTGCCGTCCTGAGGCCCAGCAGGACCCAGGGGAGTCTGTCGACCCAGCCGCCGTCGCGGAGGCTGGCCCGGAGCGCGGCCTTCATGGAGCAATGAAAGCGCTCGCACAGGCCATTGGCCTGGGGGTGGTAGGCCATGGTGTGGTGTAGTTTCACCCCGAGCCCTTGCGCCACCGGACGAGATGTCGGAGGGGGCACCGAACTGGGCAACCCAAGTGACGATAAAGGCTTGCGCCACCTCAGCCGCAGACGTCGCCGCCAATGGGACGGCCTCCGGCCACCGTGTGGTGCGGTCGACCATGGTGAGGAGGTGGGTGAACCCTCGCGTGGGGGGCAGAGGTCCCACCAAGTCGACGTGCACGTGGTCGAACCGCCGCTCAGGCACCGTAAACGGGGCCAACGGTGCCTGGGTGTGGCGGTGGACCTTTGTGCGCTGGCACACGAGGCACGTCCTGGCCCAGTCGTGGACGTCCTTCCTGAGGCCATGCCAGACGAACTTCGCCCCGACGAGTTTCTGGGATGCCTTCGTGCCAGGGTGGGACAGGCCGTGGATGGCGTCGAATACTGGGCGCCGCCAGCCAGTGGGCACGATGGGGCGAGGCCGGCCGAGGGAGACGTCGCATAGGAGGGCCGTGGCCACGGCGTCGAACGGCACCTCGGTGACGGCGGTCCGCAAGGCCTGGACCCCGGGGTCGGCGGTCTGGGCCTCCGCCATCCGGGCATAGTCGACCTGGAGGTGGACCGCGTGCACGACGGACTGGGAAAGGCAATCCGCCACCGGGTTGTCCTTACCCGCCACGTGACGGATGTCCGTCGTGTACTCGGACACGGCAGAGAGGTGGCGCTGCTGCCGTGCCGACCATGGCTCGGCGACCTTGCCCATCGCAAACACAAGGGGCTTGTGGTCAACGAAGGCCGTGAACAGGCGGCCCTCCAGCAGGTGGCGGAAGTGTCGGACCGCCAGGTGGAGCCCGAGAAACTCGCGGTCGAAGGTGCTGTACCGGCGTTCGTGCGGGCGAAGCTGCCGGCTAAAAAACGCCAGCGGTTGCCAAGCACCATGCACCCGTTGCTCATGCACCACGCCCACCGCGTAGTCCGACGCGTCGGTGGTGAGGGCGATCGGTGCATCGGGCGCCGGGTGCGCCAGCATTGTGGCGTCGGCCAGAGCCAGCTTTGCGCCCGCGAACGCCGCGGCCATCGGCTCCGACCATGCGATGTCACCTTTGCCCGGCTTGCCCTGAAGGGCCTCGTGTAAGGGGCGGAGGAGCCGGGCGACGTGGGGCACGAAGCGGTGGTAAAGGTTTACCATGCCCAGGAACTCCTGGAGCCCCTTGATCATGCAGGGCCGCGGGAAATCTCTAACCGCCTCCACCTTGGCCGGTAAAGGGACGGCCCCATGCTCGGTGATGCCGTGCCCCAAAAAGTCGATGGTGGCGACGCCGAAACGGCACTTGGCGGGGTTGATGATTAGACCATGCTGGCCCAGGCATTCGAAAAGTGTGCAGAGGTGGAGCAGGTGCTCCTCCCGGGACGCGCTCGCGGCTAGGATGTCGTCCAGGTAGAGAAACAGGAAAGGTAAGTCACGCAAGACGCTATCCATAAGCCGCTGGAACGCCTGGGCCGCATTCTTCAACCCGAAGGGCATCCTTAGGAATTTGAAGAGGCCGAAAGGGGTGATGGCTGAAAGGGCCGTCTTCGGGACGTCGTCCGGTTGGACGGGGACCTGATGGTAGCCCCGGATGAGGTCCACCTTAGAAAACACGGTCATGTTGGCCAACCGGGCGGAAAAGTCCTGAATGTGTGGGACCGGGTAGCGGTCGGGGGTGGTGGCATCATTGAGCCGGCGGTAGTCCCCGCACGGCCGCCATCCCCCGCCGGGCTTCGGCACAATGTGCAGCGGAGAAGCCCAAGCACTGTTGGAGCGCCGTACGATCCCCAGCCGCTCCAGCGTGGCGAACACCGTTTTTGCCATGGCGAGCTTCGTGGGCTCAAGTCGGCGTGCCCGGGCATAGACTGGCGGCCCGGCCGTGGGGATGTGGTGCTCCACCCCGTGTTTAACGGCCACCGCTGAGAAGGTGGGCCGCGTGAGGGCCGGGAAACTGGCGAGGAGGCGGGTAAAGTCGTCCGCTGCCGGAAGCGTGCAAACTAAACTCGCCGGGACGGAACCTTCCAGCAAGCCGCTTGGCATGCCGCTCGGTGAGCCGCTCAGTGAGCCGCTCAATGAGCCGCTCAGCGAACAAGCAAGCGAGCTAAAGGTTTCGGCCTGGACGAGCCGTCTGCGCTTCACGTCGACCAACAACCCATTCGCACATAGGAAGTCCGCACCGAGCAATGCCATTGGCATGCTGGCGGTCACGAACGACCATTGAAAGCGCTGCCCTCCGAACCGCAGGGAGAGGCAGTGCTTCCCGAAGGTGCGGATGGGTGTACCGTTGGCGGCAAGCAACGCGGAGCCCCGGCCCGCTTGTCGGATGTGGAGGCGGGGATGACGCTTACCTGCGCTCCTGTATCGCAGAGGAAACGGCACCCGGACAAGGTGTCCGTAATGAACAGGAGGCTGCCGGAATGGCCGACGCTCAGGGCCGCTAATGAGCGCCGGCCAGGTCATTTCCCGACTTGTCAAAAAAGCATGGCGGGCGACACGTCTTAACCTTGTGGCCGTACCTGGCATGGTAATAGCACCAGGTTTGCGGCGGCGGGGGCGGCGGTGGTCGCAGCAGCCGCGGTGTTCTCGGCGGCGGTGGTGGTGGTGGGCGGGGCGCGGCAGCGGCCATGAGGGACGATGTAGCCTCTGCCCCGGGATCCACGACAGCAGCACCGTAACTCGACCGCGTGTGGCAAGCCGCGAAAAACTTGTCGGCCTCTACGGCCAGGGCGCGGGGTTCCTTTATTTTGGAACCGGCCAGCGTGAGGCGTACCTGTAGAGGTAGCTGGCGTAGGAAAAGTGCCCGGAATAAGAAATCTGGGGCTTGGTCACCCAGCAGCGACAGCATAAAATCCATCCGCACAGATGGTCGTGTGTCGTCGAGTTCGGGAAGGTCCAGAAGGCGGTCGGCCCGTTCGATCTCCGTGAGGCCGAACGTGGTGATGAGGAGATGTTTGAGTGCCTCATACTTGCGGTCGACCGGCGGGTGCCGCAGGATGGACACGACTCGGGCGGCAGTGCCGGGCCCAAGAGTGGCGACCACGTGGTAGTAACGGGTCTCGTCCACCGTTATGCCTCGAAGCTGAAATTGAGCTTCGGCCTGCACGAACCACACATCCGCCTGTGCTTCCCAAAACTCTGGGAGTTTTACTGCGACGGCGTTGGTGGCCATGGCGCGTTCGGTGGTCAGCAACGGCTGAACCAATCGGGGTCACCAGTGAAGTGTGATGCTGCGCACACACAACTTGCTTGCCAAAGAGGTAGGCCACAGCACGTTTGTTAAAACAAAAGAGTCTTTATTTCGAAAGCTCGAACTGCAGGACTGAGCGGGCTCAAGCTTAGAGCCCGCATATATGTGCCGAGGCCACGCCTAGTCCCCGGGCATGGCCGATCGGTCGAAGGGCAGGGCATGTGCCATCAGTCCCCACCTGGGCGCTCGCGCCACCCACTGGTGTGCGGCATTATGACCCCTTGTGTCTGCCACAATTGCACTTACCTCTTGATTGACAATAGTGGATGAACGATTTGATCCTTGGGCTGACTCTCCCAAACATTGCTCTTCTGAAGTCACACATGTTTCTTCTGGATCCATCCTCCTGGGTGATTCTTCTGAACCTTGCTCTTCTGAAGCCATCCTCCTGGGTGACGTCGATAATCCAAAGCTAAAAGAATAGAATAATGCATTGCATTAAAAAAAATCCCCAGAGCCACACTTTTGCTAACACCCATTATGAAAAGAAATGACTCCAGTAATATTAAATACTAGCCGAAACCCGTGGAACATCCACGGAAGGGAGGATGTGGTGTATGGATAGAGTGTACCATTATGGATGGCACAGGGGATTTGCTTGTCCGAGTAAGAGTTAGGAAGAAAGATGAGAATGAAGAGTGCGTATATGAACAACGATCGCCAACACCAGCACAAATGCATGCTCTGGATTGTCCACTCAGTGGACGGCTTGCTTTCGCCTTCGCCTGTCCAATCAGCAGACGGCTTGCTTCGCCTTCGCCCAGCAGACGCCAATATTATGGCGTCGTAAGATGGCGTCGTATCGGCAGTTAATCGGATGCTTTTGGGCCCCAACGTCGGCTAATTCAGATTTTTCGAGTATGGCTGTACGTGATAAACTGATAAACAAAGAGCGCGGTTTGTAGATCGTAAATCCATTAGTGCCGTGGGCATCGGGTCACTGGGTGCGGCGTAAAAGGGATAACAAAGTCGAGTCCTTACGCTATTATTATATAGATTATTATGTAGATTAATTGAGAAGAATCAAAATTGACATTTTTCGTAGTCTGGGCATTAGCTTACCTTGAGGGAAATGGTTCAGTCACACGTACAAGAATGATCATAATGGTCCAGTCAGACACGAAAAATATATATGCCTTCATTTCCCTCAATCAAGAAAAGAGTATAAATTCACATTTTTTAGCTTTAAAGTTAATGACCGTACAGCTAAGCAAATAGGCTCCACTTGTAGTATATAGTGTGAGTAACCTTGGCTGCATAAGGTTCATTGACATGTCTATATCAGTGGATAAGGTAGGCCTAATTAATGGACAAGTGGCCCTCCATATGATGGATGGACAGCATCAGCAGGAGGGTGAGGGTTAGGTGAATTATATGCATTTTGTGATTAGGTCTCGGTGCTATTCTGGTAACACACACGTACCTGATGGATTCAAAGGGATGTACATGTACATGTACCGCTTTGCATCATCACAAACACACTGATTTTGAGTATAGTTACAAAGGAGAGACCTCTCTTAAATCTTTAAAGTTTTAAAGCTTGATTAATGAGATAATAGGTGGCAGCATGATATCTATGGGAAGCAATTTAAGTAACAAAACTTACCTCTCATACTGCTTCTAATATCTTCTTGGATGTGTTGATGACTCTGATCATTAATAAAATAAGTTGGGATGCAGTGAAAAGAGAACTTGACTACTTGAGTGATATTTTAAAACTGACTTTATTTCCCACATATATACCGGTAAAAGTGTCACAAAAAGTAATACATCTAAAGTAACACGCCTGGCACCTTGTTGTCTAGGTTCAGGCTTGGTGAAATACATGCTTTATTGATAATTGTGAGTAAATTACAAAGCCACAGAATCAAGAGATAAATTGGGCCTTTTCTTCGAATTCCGCCAAGCTCAATGGAGGGGGGTGGGGGACATTCGGGGGTGTCTGGCGGGCACACCCCACCACTGAAATTGTCTGGCAGTGGTCATTCATGATACCTTGGACAATGCCGAACTATTTCCTGTAGGTTTCACCGGGTTAACTCACAGAGCTGATCTAGCTGAATTTTGGGGTCCCTTTCTCATGGCCCTTCTGACCACACCCAACAGAATATGCCCGCCCGGCAGACGTCCATTTCCTTACATGGACATGCACATGGACCATTGCTATATACATGAAAATTGGTTAACTTTCCAGCTAGGCTGACCCCCCTGGGCTCCCGGTCTAATATTGCCATGGATTTGAAATAGATAATGCACTGAAAATGATCACGAGAAGAAATATGAATATAAATTACATGAGATAACATTGTAATTCAAAAACCAACATTCCATGATGTAAAAAGTAATGAATTGACATATTTATTAATCAGCTGAAGGCTATTTTGTTACCCCAATTTATTTTGTTTTATGTTTTTATTGATATTTACCATAAATAAAGCTGAAAGCCACGAAATGTGTATGGCTGCAAAAGAAGAGAAAAAAGCAGAAAATAATAATGATCAAAGATGAAGGAGGTAGACATTTATATTATTAGTCCCCTACCGGTGTACACCGGAGGGGACTATAGGTTTGCACTCCGTCCCTCAGTCCCTCAGTCCGTCAGTCCGTCACGCAAAGAACAGTTTTCCGGACTTTTTTCTAAACGCTTAACGCTAAAGATTTCAAACTTGGCACATGGTTTCCTCATGACAGGTTACAGGTCAAGTTCGAACTTCACGACGTTTCGATCATTTTTGACAAAGTTATGCACTTTGAACTTTGGGAATTCTGATAATTCTGATGATCCTTAACTCAGTGCCATTTTAAGTTTTAATTTCCTTTAAAAAAGATTTTCTCTGCAATAATTGGACCGATTGAAATCAAATTTTCACCGTAGGAGGGACTCGGTCTGTAGAATATTTTAATGGTAATTATGACGTCACAGGTCACGTGGTTCGGCCGCCATATTGTTTTTCGTGAAAACACAAAAACCCCTTTTTCTCTGCAACGGCTGAACAGATCGAGGCCAATCTTTGCAGGCAGGATCGCATACCCATGACGAACAAAAACGTCAGCGAGCATGACGTCATGCATCACATGGTTTCAGAGTTATGACGTTTTTAGGCATGAACCTTTAAAACCGAGCTCCTCCCTCATTTTTGATCCAATCGAGGGGAAACTTCACAGATCTGTTGAGCATGTCAGTCTGCTAAAATGTCCTTTTGGAATTTGCGATAGGGCACGTGGTTTGGCAGATATCGTTAATTAAACGAAAATATTTTTAAAAATTGATATCTCTTGTTTATTCTAGAGTTCTCCTCAAGCCGCACCGCGCGCCGTCAGCCTCGTTTCGCGAACGTCAACAGCGCGTGCTTTCGGGAGGGGCGGAGCCAAGCCGAACAACATATATATGCACATCGATCATATTGATCGTGAACCGGAAAATATAATAAATTACTGATATTTAGCGACTCAAAAGGTTCTTTATCAAAAACTTATTTTCTCGTGCTTCTGCTGACCTGTCTGCAAGGTGTATAAATCGAAGTCCCGAGTGTGAATCACAGGTGAGCCCATCCTGAGGTAATTAGCGATTGGGAACGATTCAGAACCTGTGGATAAATAACCCTTGGTAATTTCCCCAAGAGTTTTCCGGACGACAGACTGCCGGTAGGGGACATGTATTGCAGGGCAATACTCAGAATGCTTGTTCTTGAAAGAAATGTGGGGAAGCATGTGACCGGCAAATAATTCCCAATTGATGCAGCACATCGAAAAAAAGCCCGTCTCTCTCTGTCCATATATATATTGTTGCGGATCTCCCGAAGCCCGTTCCACGTTACAAAGGGGGAATTAAACCCCCTTTTCCCCTTGGGTCTTCGTGTCCACGAGGCCGAATCGCCACTTCCGCAGCAAGCGTGAAAAAGGGTATTGGGTCGACCCCGCATGTACCTTTAACCCACGCTGCCACGAAAGCGGGGACCGGACCTCGCACGAGCCACGCTTAATCGAGTACGCCCGAGCGGTATGCTTATCACGTGACTTGTGCCATTACTTGTATGGAACCCGATTTGAGCGGTTCTATTCGTACCATGCGAGGCCAATTAATGGAAGGGACGGGAATGGTCAAATAAGAGGAATAACACAATTTATTTTCACAATGTACAGGATTCGGGTAAAGGAAAGGGGACACAGAGCAGATGCTTAACAATGTTAACTTATCCCCAGACACAGGGCCCACTCACGCACACGGGGAGAAGGAGGAAGAAGTTCACGCGCCAAGCACGCTTTGCCGTCGGTCACTCCGGGGCAGCTCGCCCGGCGTGGCCCTCTGGCCGTCACGGCACGTATGCAGGAGAAGGCAGGCAGGAGGAGATCGCGCGTCTGTGGCCTGGAACGGGTCGTCTTCTCGAACGCGCGATTAATACAGTGCAGAGTGCAGGGCACGGGGCATGGGGGATGGGGGATTCGTGTACTGCGTGGCTATTTCAGTGATTCAAGTCCAACACTCCGACTCATTCTCTAGCGCGTTCTCTCTCTCTGACTCGCACACCAGCTCAACTCCTTGCGTTCTCTGAACTGTGCCCACGACTCAACTCATCTCATCTGAGGTGGGGGGCTCGGAGCAGGTTTTTATGGCTCCGCCCCAGCCTTACTCGAATGTTCCAAGCCCCACCTCTCATCGCCGTGGTTATCCACGCCCCTCGAGCTCTGATTGGTGGCTCGTGCTTACCGAACACTCCCCCTGCAGCTCCTCCCTTCGGCCTCGCCAGACTTGTTCAGGCCTGCCACGTGGCATTCCAGCGCCAAAAGACCGCCCTACTCAAGGGCCTGCTCAACGCAAAACTAACACAGGAAAGGACTATGCTTACATTCACTAAGAAATAACTGAACTATCGCGAGGCTTCATGTTGTGGTGCGTCTACCTACGAGGGGGATTATCCTTTATTCCAAAACCACAACACTACACCCCTCTCTCACCAGACTCGTCCCGAGTCGAACGCACCAATGGAACGACCGGTAGATCCTGACATGCAAAATTAATATTCCATTTAAATGTGACACATAGGTGTGGTTCCCCAAACCATTTACTCTGACCCATGTGTGCGACAGTTTTAACACTAAATATGTCCCTCCTATTGCGTTGAGCAGCTACCTAACAGTTTCACACCCACAACTACCCGAGTATTTCCGGAATTTTCAAACTAAACACATAGCCGGTGGGCACATTCTTATATTTACATGCACGTATATTTACAATTCTATGACCCAGGACCTGTACTTTTTGGAAGAGAAGATTGGAGGGGAGAGAAAACACAACAAAACACTCAATATGGCACTTGCTGCTTGCATCTTGCATCTTGCTTCTTCTGTGTGCGTCTAACAAACCGGCTGGCCCCCTGACCGACATACAGGTCATTTGAAGCATCAGGGCCATCTAAACTTGCAGAACTTCTTTATCCCTAGCACACCATAATAAAGAAAATGCTTTTATTTGGCCAGCAGGGCCGTTCTCATGTGGTCCAACTGCGTGGCATCAATGCCACTCAACCAAGTGGTCCGAAGGTGCAAGATGATTTTGCAGCAAGATTCTGCACAGCAGAGGTGCAAGGCCACAAGGCTTGTGGTCCATAATGAGTGACAAGGTGCAGCAAAAAGGTTTGTGGCAGCAAAGTGCTGCAGAGGTCAGCTGCACTGGTGCAACAAGGACATGGCAGCAAGGTGCTGCACAGTTTGGCTGCCCAGGTGGAACAATGACAGGGCAGCAAGGTGCAGAAGGGATGCTGCACAGGTCGATGGTGCTGCACGGTTCGGCCTCCAAAATGGTCCCGGGGTGGGGAGGAGAGACAAAGCACAACAAGCAAGCGGAAAGCACACAGTGGCAAATAGGAAAACAAGGTGGTGCGGCGCGAGGGACGCGGGAGAGCGAGCAGAGCAGGCTCGTCCATAACCGTCTGCACCCCCCACCGTTGGCTACACTACACTAGCCCCCCTTGTATTTACAATCCGTCACTACGTCTTGTCTGCCATATCCCCCTCTAACTCCGAATTCGTCTCCAAATCCCTCCCAAGAAGGAAGGGATGGAACACACACAATGTCACCCTTACGTCGTGATGCGTCTCACCACTCAATCAGTCCACAGAGCATTGGTGTGGAGCTCGTCCTCCTTGGTGACTGGCTGTGGATGGTGCGAAGGGATTTCTCAGCCTAAGTACTCCACTAACATTTGTTCATTCCTATTTTATTTTTGCCTCCTTTACTTACTTTGAAAATGAGAAGAAAATTCATCCCACTCTAGCTAATGGCACACTAAATATTTTCGGCATTTTTGTCTGGCTCCTTCACCTTTGCAGCACATCCCCATTTGCACCAATAGTTTTATCGTTCAATAAATCCAGAACAATTCCGAAGGGAATTGGAAGTAGCCGTCCAAGTAACATGGAAGAAGGAAATGTGAAATAAATTGGGAATATGAAGAAATTCTGAGACAAGAAAAGGTCACTGATCCACAATGACTTTATCACATGCCCCCAAGATTTGATATATACAGAACCATACCCAACCCCAATAGTAAAGCAATCCTCTTCATTTCTTCAACTGGTATACATTACTTAAGACATTAATTGGGGATCATCTAGTTATTATGGAATTATTTTAACCCCCACTCTATGCCCTATATAGGCTCTCACTCTCATCTTCGCCCAAACTTCCTTGGACCCACCATTCCTTCCATCACATTACCCAACCCCTTTTCTCAATATGAATTTGAGATTATTTATTTTGTCATCATTAATGGAGTGATATATTTTTATTTGTTTGTTTTTTGCCCGAATTTGTCACATGATCACATGGACTGAAAGATCACAGCATTGGCAAAGATGTAGTGTGGCCACCCTGCATGCTTCCACTGAGTGTGAACATTGAAAACAAGACAATGCAACTAGATATATTCTTTAGAAGCAAAGGAAAAGACAGCACTGCTTACTGAACGAAATGTTGTTACTTCATGACTTTTGTCTAAACTATTAAAAATAACCAAGGCAGTCAAGTAATTGTATCTCAAACATCACAAGAACATGAGTAGGCAACTGAAGAAAATTGACCTCATAACCAATAAAAGTCAGAGCAACTGAATAATAAAAACCTCCTGGAGTATTTCAAAGATGTCCCAAGAAATATCACAACAAGTTAGTTCCAAATAGAAGCTGCCCGGAATTCAATGACAATCCGGAAATGGCACTTGGAAGCATAGATGGTGATATGGAACACCTTAAAATGCTCCTCTTTTACTTAAGCTTGAAAACACCAACATTTGGTCTTCAAAATGTAACCATAAAAATATGGATAAGTTTCAACCCTGAAAGTGTCTCATTTCACCTTCTGTTACCCACCCACGGAGAGAGACCAAATTGCCAAATGTTTGTTGGCTTTGCACTTGCCGGCCATTTCCTGCCTACTTCAAGCCATGTGTAATGAATGATGATAATGATGACGGTGACAGAAGAGGTGAATTGGTCAAGCAATTATTTATATAAAAAGGATGGAACATGCTTCACATTTTATAGAATGAAATATCATAGACAAATGATCAACATTGTTAATGGAAGGAGCTGCACTTACTGCGGTGAACAAAGGATTGGTGGAAGACATGGTGAGCGTGGATTTTTACAACTGGACGTTTTGTAAGTGTAAGTGGTGGTAAAGATCAGCAATGGACACCTTGTGAAACACTATCTTACAAAATGAGGTGTTCAAGGTTCAAGTCTTAAGGTGCGTAAGGTGCTTGTTGGAGATATATTTCCAGCACGTTTAGGTCGATGCAAGGGGAGGGAGGAACAGGAGCAGAAACGACAAAGAGATGACCCTTCTCCAAATTCTGGTTCCACAACCATTTGTGTCCAAATTCAAAGATAAATTCGTCAGAAAAAGAGAGAGAAATTAAGTTTGGCATGAAGAATGATGCATGGTACTGAAAATGATGTGGGAGCGAGGGGTGGGAGATGCACAAATAAGAGACATTGTAGGGGTGAAAAGGTTGAGAGAGACTTGAATAAAAAAGAAAAGAATAAGAAAATAAAGAAGCAAGGAAAAGTGAGGAAGTAGGGCAGGTAGTGGCATGTGTAGTCATTGAGGAAGATGTGGAATCTTGAGAAGATGGGCAATTAAAATGCAAACGTTGATAAAGAAAGATGTTCAGATTTTCTGAAAGCGACAGGAAGGATTATGGAAGAATGAGAAAAGGTTAATAAGAGTCAAAAACCAAGGAGATGAATATAGAAAGTAAGAGCAAAAATACACTCTCCTTATCAAAATGATTAATGGTGTGTTGGAGGAGAATCTAAAGCACATTTCCCTGACATGTGGAGATTAGAAAGAGGAATATGAATATTTCTTTCCAGATGGAGGGACATTTTTATTTTCTCCTCTTCATCTTCCCTACTCCCTCTCTCCTTCTCTCTCACCCCCTTAACGACATGAATATCACAGCGTCTTTTTCATCACCACCCATTGACAGATGATGTTCACCTCTTATGACTGACTTGTTTGCCAATGTCTCTCCTCTGACCTTGCATCAGTGCTTTTTATCTCCTCTCTCCACATTTCCATATCTCGCTTCCATCGTTTTCTCCCAGGTGACTCCATAATGTGCTGGTTTCACCATCAGCGTGCTGTTCTTTTCTCTCGCAATGTACGAAAGCCTAATGTGTTTGTTTATCCACGGCCACCTCAATTGTCTCCATCTGTCGAAGATACACTTTCTTATACTCTATCCAGCCTTCATTTTTTTTTCTTCCAGATGTCAATGTGACACACCATCAATGTTTCTTGTGTAGCTGTGGATTGTTTGTACTAATACATTTAGTAAGAACATCTATATAATTAGTCCTTTGACCGCATTCTCGTTAACAGCTCCTCACAAAGCACAGACCACCATATAAACAGAGAATGTGTCATTTTATAGCATTACAATTTTTTAGCTATTGTCACATTTGGACAATACTCATTCATTGTGTACCATGTATTTGTGACATATTGTAATATCATATTTGTGACAATCTCACTATAATTCACCAAATGTCCGTCTGTCCGTTCGAAGGTACCGCAAAAATTGCTCAACCGATCAGAACGATATTTTGGGTGGGTATTCCTGGGACCCCTGGGAGTAAAATAGGCTATATTGTTTTTCAAAGTTTTCCATTTTTTCCAATTTTCCAGTTTTTCCAAACACGATGGAATAATATTTACCGATATGAACAGTGATGTGGCTTTTGTTGAAATTCTACAAATACTGTTTAGATTTTGATGACAATTATGAAACTGCCGCGAATGCGGAAATGGACAGATGACGGCAATGCGCGGGTTTGATAATATCCAAATACAACCGTCATTCAATCGTAATGTTAAACATTACTCGTGTTAATCGTTTTGTTAAAGTATCAATTGATGATTGGAATTGAGTGAATACAATTGGGATTTTGAATTCGTAATTGTGTTCACCCAACGGTATGGAACTTCACATCAGGATTTAAATATTTGTTTGTCACAAATGTTGTTAAAAGTTTATTTTTTTATATTAATGTTATTTAATTTGTGATTGGAGTTATGCTGTTTGGAATGAAAAAAGAGAAATCGAGTTCAAGTGAATGACGAAATGCCATGACGGTTTCTACTTTCTAAACGTGAATTCACGGATCGCCATATGCAAATTCGCCATTGACTGGGTATGGAACAAACGTACCCGTTTGTTTGCGAACAGGAACGTTTTTCATGGAAGTCCTTCACGAACTTGCTGTCCATGTCTGACGTGCGACTGAAGGTGCTACAGGAATGTGGAATTTATTGGTTTCATGCTTTAGCATTCGCCATTTCTGCATCGTCTGTTTGCTTCTGGCCTCCCACCCGTGCGTAGCACGGGTACCTCACTAGTATAAGATAATTATCAATCAATATATAAAGGAACCTGGTGTTCGCTTAACGGTTATAGGCCATGGGCTGCTTGCTCATTCTCTATCGTTCAGTTTTGTGATCATGATTGAGGAATTACTCAAATTTTGATATATTGTAGCTGAATAGTTGCTGAATCTTGAAAGCTTTGTTGTAACTTCGACAATTCTGCAGTATTTTTTGTAGACCACTTTGATCAGGGCTGTCAAAAAAGCATGTGTTTGGCATTTTGGCCATTTTTGAGAATTTGCTGTTCTGTAATTTCAACTCTTACCACAATGGAACTCATTCAGAACACAGAACCGAGTAATTAGTTCCAGTAGATGAAGTTTCATGATGCTGACATGATTAGCTGCTGAGATATAGGTAATGAAAATAGGTGATTTTCTTTAATTGGTCTCATTGCATTTTAGCAGAATTAGCAAAACTGCCACTCCACGAATGTTGTTCCTCTGGATATGAAACTTCAGCATCATGGAGACATAAACACCTAGTTCATGCGTATGGGATTTGACACACCTACGACCGCGTCCGATGAAGTTATAGACTCCCAAAGTAGGATTACATGAATGAGCAGCATACGCTATAAAAGACGCATTGTGCTTTCAATTTTCATACTCTACCATCTTGAATGACAAGATCAGATGGCTGATGTCTTCTGCAGTGTATCAAGATCAATGGCAAAATTCATTTCCCATTTCTCCGCCGCTTTTCAGGTAACTATTACGCTTATGGGTCAGGCGTATAAAGGCTGCCCCATACAGGACAGCTTCAGCAGATGCTCCAAATTCTGGGGTTATAGTTTAATGTTTCATTCTCCATAATATTAAGAGTGGATTGGCATGGGTCATCGTGTTGGCAGAGGGAGTTTCGGGCAAAGATATATATATATATATATATGTCCTTCATAAATGTCCAATAGCAGATCGGCACAGCCACAAAACAAGTGGTCCTTGGTTCACAATCGGTGACAGTCCTTTGGGGAGGGCATGACAAGGGTGGCAGGCAACATGCAGGGCAACAGACATGACATGGCAAAGCAACGAGACATGACAAAGCAACGAGACATGACAAAGCAACGAGACATGGCAAAGCAAACCGGGCAGGCAGGTGACGCTGGCCGGCCTCTTGCTGTACTCATACCTGAAGGAGGGGTGGGGAGAAAGTGGTGGCACCGGCAGACCAGGTAATGGGCCAGGTAATTTTCCAGGTAATTTTCTGACCTTTAGTGACCTTGACTCAAGGTCAAAGTTCTAACGTCATTACAGTGACCATACTTCATCCAAAGTATATCAACCTGGGTACCAAAATGTGGTAAATTTCACAAGGAACATTGGTTATGACATTTGTTTCGTCATTTGAATTTTCGTTTTTTTGCAATATGCAAATGAGCTAATTAGAGACAAAAATATGCATAATTAGCATACCCTATTAAACATATATCCCGGTTATACATATAATGGCTAGTACATCCCGTCTCCAGAAAATGTTAATTGTTAGTAATTAATCACAAATGTATCCTGGGTCCTATTAGCTGACTGATGTTGTCAATATTCTTGTGACTCTTGTGACCTTGAACTAAGGTCAAAGTTCAGAGCATATTTTGGCCACAATTCTGCATTACCATGATTGTGTTCCTATGTGCATCTAATGGTTATTGTTGACACACATTGTAAAAAAATTTGCACTGAGTAAACTGGAAACATGTTTTTGCTTTTAGATTAGCTTCTTATATTGTTCACAACAAAGGATCTTCATAATCTTCCTCTTCCTCATCAATCCCAAAATGCATGTCCGTGGTCATTGTTAGTACAGTTGTCATCATCTGCACCACACACACACACATCCCTGTGCAGTTCATATTCTGTGAACTGCAAGAGCAGTGAGAGCTGCATTTTGTTGTCATACATCCACACTTAAACGAGGTGAGTGATGGCATATGGGGCAGGAAGTTGGTTTGTTGAGATGGCCACCAGACCATCACCTTCCACTTTCCACCCAAAGTCTGTAGCAGGTGGGATCAGGTGGGAACATGTCAACAGAAAACAATAAGTAATTCCAGTTTAGGAATAAATATAACATTTTTTTTCCAGTTTAGGATCCAGCAGAACACATTTGAGATGGTAACTAATGATTCGCATTCAATAATAATGCGAAGTGATGGGATTTACGTGTATGGTGAAGACTATATGTTAATAATGCATTTTTTTTCTCTAATTAGGTCATTTGCTTATTAATTTGCATATTGCAAACATCTGAGAGGGCAAATGACAAAACAAATGTCATAATCAATGTTCCTTGTGAAATTTGCCACATTTTGGTACCAAGGTCGATATACTTTGAATGAAGTATGGTCACTGTAATGACGTTTGAACTTTGACCTTGAGTCAATGTCACTAAAGGTCAACAGAAAAAAATGGCGACATCACTTTTCCGATTAGTAGGACCCAGTAGAATAGATTTATAGTGGTTGCCCAAAATTAACATGAACTGCACACGAACTTGAAATTGAGTACATAGGCCCCCCACTATATCCTCATCATTGTCCACGCCCTCTATACCTGTTGGATCCTGCTCCATCCTTGGCACTCTCCTATTCTATCTATCCCCTCTCTATATTGTCCCTGCGTCGTTTGCTCTAGTATATCTTGGAGCCCACTATATCCATCTCAATTCCTTAAAAAAAAAATCCCCAAATCCCATACTAAACCCTTAAGGGAAGAGGTGGATCTGTGGGAACCTCAGCACGAGTTTGAAATGCATCTGCAGGTCCCGAAGCATTCTCAGGTGGGTGAATACAGTGGCTGGTAATCATCTGGGGATGGATGGTGGGAAGTGGAAACACTTCTAAACTATCCTAGCAAACATTACATCATCAATTAAACTCCCCTGAGACTCAACAATACGTCTCTTTAAACTAGGTGGTTCTAATAACCATAATTACCCATCGTCCTGCATATTGGTGCTCACACTGGTTCAGGCTTGGCCCTCTGTTTTTCATCCGTGTTTCTTTTGCAGTTCCACCCACCTGTGTACACTCACACTCAGCATCCGCAGACCAAGTGCTACATCTCATTATTTTTGTTGCACAAGCCTTGAATTTCAAAAGGAAGTGCTACAGATCTGTGCAGATTTGGTTTATAATGAAATTGTACAGGCAGTGAATAAGACCGGGTGCTTTGCTACAATGGCAGATTAGGCCAGATCGTTTAAGACAGAGAAGCTTCCAGTTTGTATCAGATTTAGGTATCAGAAAACCTAGAGCAGAGACAGCTTCCTATGCTTTGT
The DNA here is from genome assembly GCF_964187855.1 of Myxine glutinosa. NCBI lineage: Eukaryota > Metazoa > Chordata > Myxini > Myxiniformes > Myxinidae > Myxine > Myxine glutinosa. Next base: position 133,615,049 of record NC_136267.1, on the reverse strand, counting down.
CAACCGCAAGTCTATCTTCCAAAAAAAAAAAAAAAAAAATGTATGACATCCCGAAATGCAGAAGGCAAATAAACGCCTTGCTCAAAAATTTATTTATACATCATTTATTCATCATCTTCATTTACAATTTATATCTTCATCCTCATTTACATCATCATGATTTATACATTATTTATACAGATTTATACAGATCCTCAGATTTATACAGTCATAAAGGAAGCATTGGAGACAAATGGATAGGAGAATAGTTGCCCAATTCTGTGATGGTCTTAGGGTCATGTCAGGGCGGTAACTGACGTTCAGCAGTGATTGAAAGTTGACCATCCGTTTGCAATATATGGACATTGCATGGCACACAAACTCAACCTCGTTCTTGTGGAGTGCTGTAAAGTGAGTGGTCTTGCATGGTACGGGCTTGCTAAATGCAGTTGAAAAAATTGCATTGAGTGTTTGCAGAGCCAACCAATCATCAGATGCTTATCGGCCTGCAGACAGTTTTGGGTCTCGAGCAAAAATGAATTGTGCTGTCCAGTTATACATGTTAGGCATGTAAGTAGAGAAGTTTTTTTTGCAGTAAAATCTCATTACACTGCCACCATGCAGTGTCTCGGAGATGTAAGCGAACACTGCGACAAGTGGTCAGTGGAAGCAAACGACCTTTTTCAACTTATGACTGCAGTTTCATCTATTGCCTTCTTGATTATCTTTCAGAATATTTTGAAAGATATTCATGTTGTCCACAAAGGACTTCAAAGCATCAAAACCATGCTTGCAAATGCTACCACTATCATCTGGAAAATGATAGTGTACTTTGAAAAGTCAGAAGTGAAGATGGCTTGAATGAAATGTTGAAAAAAGTTATGGAATTTTATGAAGATCATGCCAGAGAAGACGCATGTCACTTGCCAAAATAACTAGATGGTATTCATAGAAAACTTACCCTGCGCAGTCAACTTGGTGCGAACCAACTCTTCTGCTTTTGAAGGGTTTTGTTCTTTGATCCAATATGGCTGCCAGGCCACGTGAGCGATGACGTCATACATTTACATTTTCTAATATTATTATGGTGTAGATCACGCTCAAAGCACGTACGCCACAGACTAAGCGTCATCCTTGTCGAATTATAACGTACGAGAAATAATTAAGGCACTAACCATGACATAATTTCACAACACCTATTCCACATCCTTTACAATGAGCCACGTTTCAGTTTTTTCCATGGAGCAGTTTTGGAGATTTAGAGGTGCAACGTTTTTTTTATTTTTCCAAGATGGCGCCGGTACCACTTGGCCTATGACGTCATACTTGTCATTTAAAAATTCCACAGGAGGAGGCGCTCCTATGGTCAAAATTGTCCATTGGACTAACAGTTGCAGAGATAAAAAAAATAATTCATACTGATCAGATCAAGTGTACTTGTCGAAATATGACGTCATAATGAAGGCACCGATGACGTCATCATTAACATATCTTATTTCCCATTGGGAGTACTTGACAATGAGCCTTGTTTCATTTTTTTTCTCTTGAGTGGTTTTGGAGATATAGAGGTGTAAATGTTTTTCCAAGATGGCGTCCATAACACATGACCAATGACGTCATACTTACGAATGAAATATTCTACAGGCGGAGGCGCTCCTATTATAAAATTTCGTGTCAATCGGACCAACGGTTGCCGATGAAATTAATTTTAAGAATGCAGACACGTATGCCACACGTACGCAAGACGTACGCAACCAAATGCCTAACCCTGCTTTTTGCTTCGTTAACACAGGGCAAAAAAAGAGCAGTGAAATTCCTGGCAACTCTTATGGACTTCAATGTCCCAACAACTTTGGGTCAAAGAGAATATGTAGAAGAGGCAATGAATGCACATGAAATATGTGTGAATGTAACCGAACCTCAAAAGAAACATGTGACATCAGCAGTTGTTCATTCCTGTTTTGGATGCCATAACTGCAAAGTTAGAGATGATTCTCAAAATAATCAATGGGAATTGCTGAAGAGTGTGACTCACTGTTCAGGTGTGACATAAATGGCATTCATCCCCATCCACTCTTGCAGAAATATGTAGAACCAATCAAAATAAATCCTCAACTTGCAGCTGCAAAAATGGACCTTTTTACCATAAATGGATCTGTTGTTATCCTTCAGAGACTTCAAAAAGAAATGCCTCAGAGAAGGTACCTCTTTTCTCCTGCTTGTGGAGCAACTTCCACATCCTCTTCAATCTCATTCTTCCTTTAGGTCTTCAAGAGAGCTGTTCACCGTCATCTCAGATCGTCCTTGATCCAAAACCTTGATCCTTTACCCTCGTTAAGCCCCCTAACCCTCACCCCAATCCATCCTCCTTCCAAGTTTCCAGTTTCCCTCCTTGGAGTTTCCTTCTGTATCCATCTTGTCCACCCCATGCCTCCTCTCCTGTACCGAAACAGCTGCCTGCTGTGGTGCTAACCCCCTTCTCTCTGCTATTTATTTATGTCTTGTTACATCCTGATCCATTCAGTGTACCAGTAATAACTCTTCCACGAGCCACGACTATGTGTACAAAAAAACTATTACAAACTCATTTAGTTAGCTCTCTTGTGGCCAGACGGGACGGCCATTCTGCAATGAGACGATTTAGATGCTAGTGGTACTTAACCACGGGAGAAGAAAGATTTTCTTCACTGGCTCTTCACATAGAAGTCGATTCAACTGCTGAGCTGATTCCAGAGGACATTGTGATTTCTCCATGTTTTCCGCTTCCTTTTCAGTCACCAATATTTGTCGATGTCAAACCATTTCTTTATATCATCCATCCACGTTCTTCTTTGTCTTCCCGGTGTTCGTTTTCCTTAAATGTTACCTTCCATGATGTTAACAAACATTTTGCCACAGGAATACAGGATCCTCTTGTTACATGTCCAAATAAAGCTGGCTTTCTCTTTGCTATTCTACTCATCAATGTTAGTTTCCCTCATACCCTTTCGAGTACCTCTTTGTTGCTAAACACTCCCAGCGTATCTTTAATATCTGCCTATATCATGACACTGTAGCACGACATCTCAAAAGCATTCATTCTTCCCCTCACTTAATTTCCTACTGTCCAGGCTTCTCTGCCATACAAACGTATTACATAGGTATTTAACAATCTTTTCTTTACTTGAATATCCAAATTCCTTCTCAATAATTATTTCACCTCCAAGATAGCACTCTTGGCCATTCTGATTCTCTTTTTTTATTTCTGTTAAATACTCCCCATCCTCCGTTATGCTTGTTCCAAAATATGTGCAAGTTGGAAACTTGTTTCAGAACTTGTCCTTGGTACAAGTCTTTGGGACAAAACTTTCCAGAACTTGTCCCCATGCGTGGCCCCTTTTATCAACCCCCCTTCCCCCATTTAAAACCTCACCCCCCGCCACCCTCCCACGGCCACTTCCACAGTGCCCAAGCATCCCACCTCCCAGACCGGTTTCACCACTCATACAACATACATTTGCCGCAGCGGTGCCATCACATGGGCCAGCTGATGTAACGGTGCCTCTCAAACCATCGTGACCCACAGAGAGGTTTAAAATGCCCCATACGGGATGCAACCACATCAAAAAAACTCCTCTGATACCACCCCATCATCGCCATGCCTGGTTACTGTGCCTGGTTCACAGAGAGGACACGTATGAATACAATTTTCTACCTAATGTCTATGTCAACTCTACTCTTCCCTCCTCTCCCACCCTTCCCCCCTCACGGCAGACATAATAACAGGACAACTTCACTCTAATGGGTCCCTGGTTTAAAAAAGTTCTAACCTACATGAACACATGGATCACGCTTACTTAACATGGTACCTAATACGTACCCCCTCCAAAAAAACAATATATAATCGCACCATATTTATGCTGACTTGACAAGATCATACATTTATTCTTTCTAAATAGGAGAATGGTAATCAATCCAGATTTTACTTTATTCATCTTTGGGTTGGTTTGGAAATCATCTAATGCCACATTTACCTGTGCTGCTGTCTATGCATGCTGGCCTTAATGTGCTGAGGTTTACCCGTGTTGATATTTACCTGTGTTGATCAAGTTTACTCATGTTAAAGTTTACCAGGTTAAGGTTTACCCATGCCTGTCATGTTTACCCATGCTTGTCAAGTTTACCAATGCTGATCAGGTTTACCCAGATTAATCATGTTTACCCATGCTGATCAAGTTTATGCATGCTTGTCAAGTTTACTCTTGCTGATCAGGTTTACCATGCTGATCAGGTTTACTCCTGTAAAAGTTTACCCGTGTTAAAGTTTTCCCCTGTTAAAGTTTGCTCATAGATTGCTCGTCAAAGTAATTTCATTTTTACTTCGATTTCAATTTGGCCTTGCAGCCTTTTAGAACAGCCTATAGGTCTGTGTTCTCTCAAATGTGTTATTGTATCTCCTCTGCAAAGCCAACTTGCATTTTATCACTCTCCCCATTGTGAATTGAACACAGGAGTGCTTGTCTCTCCCTCCCCTTTTGGAGTAATGGCCTCCGCAACTGATAAGGGTGAGCCTTGAGGGAATTGGTGTGATGCTATGGGCATGTGCCCAAACCTTCTGGGCAAGCTCCCAGGGGAGATGACTTATCTTTTTTTTTTTTGCGCTAACCCCTGTGTATATAAACAGGATGCACTGATGATTCTATTTTGAGAAAGGAACTGGCCAGTTTCGTGCCCTCCTATTTTCCCGCATGTGTAACGGCTCCGTAATAAAGCGGCTCATATTCTCAAGGCATTTGTCCCAAGTTCTTCTTGGACAAGCGAATATCGAGCCATGATATTTGGTGCCGTGACTCGGATAGACCAAGCCGTGAATGAAGGAACCGATGACGTCTGGAGGTGGCAGCCAGTCTCAGGGGTACCCAGAAAGGTGAGAGACTTTTTATCTCTCTCATGAGAGCTTGCTGTCATCTCCAGGCAAACTCGGGCCCTTTTCATAGCCTTGCGTGGATCTGAACTGGAATCAAGCCATTGTTATGTGGAGCAGGACAAATTTTGAGGAACTAAGACGGGATCTTCGGTATTACAAGGTGGGACCTTGAGGGAAAGAGTATTCAGTGACTAAGGACCAAGGGAATAATACCCTGTGGTGACCTCACTAAGAGGGAAATAGGGTTTAAGGATCGGGTATCATAATGGACGACCAGGTAAGACAGCTCGCCGATTTGCAGGTACTCTGGCGGAGTAAATCTTGAAAACAGCTGGGGAGGTTTCCATGTACAGTATGCACATCAGTAGGTCAGAATAACCGTCGGACAGACGTCCGCAGGCCCATTGAGGGAAAGTTCCAGAGAACACGGTTAGAAAATTTGAAGAAAGCTTTAACCCTCTAGAGTCTACTGTGGTTGAATGAGGTTAGAGCCGATAAATTCGGCTTGTAGACATTTCGGCGCATGCGTTAAGCCGATGGAATCGGCTTGTAGACTCCAGAGCGTTAATAATATTGAAATTTGTTGTTCTTGAATTGGAAATAAAGTTTTGGGTACATGATGTTCCATAGTGGTTTTCCTTGTACTTTGTGGTCCATGACATAATTCTCAGACCATGTTGCTAATTTTCCGCATTCAGCGCCAGGCCCACAATCACAAGTGGCCCATGCCCCACAGTGACAAAAACATTTTTAAAGTGTACATATCGCGATACAATTCAATAAAGAATATGTCTAGAATCAAATGCTCGAATATGTAAATATGTATAAGTGCTATTCTGCAACGAATATGCTAGAATGTGAATATGTATAGAATATGTACTGCTAGAATATGCATTTAATAGAATATGTAGCTAGGGCATGCTGCTTTAATCCACTGTTTGATTTATTATCTTACTATAATTCACCAAATGTCCATCCGTCCATTCGAAGGTACCGCAAAAACGGCTCAACCGATCGCAACGATATTTTGGGTGGGTATTCCTGGGACCCCTGGGAGTAAAATAGGCTATATTGTTTTTCCAATTTTTCCAATTTTCCAGTTTTTCCAAACACGATGGAATAATATTTACCGATATGAACAGTGATGCGGCTTTTGTTGAAATTCTACAAATACTGTTTTTTCGACGTACCAGGAGAGATTAGATCGACTCCTGACGAACTCTTCCTATATAAACGTGCGGCTCCGAAGTAACATGGCAGCGTGCGCAAAGCGACTGAGAAACAGGTGTAGCGGCCGCTTCCGTGTTACAGATTCGGCACGCACTCTTCACACATAAACGTGCGACTGAGAAAGACGTGTAGCGGCCGCTTCCATTTTGCAGAATTCAATCTTTTTTCAAAATGGACGCCATGTACTGTTTAGATTTTGACGATTTGCGTGTGATATGATTCAACGGATGTTTATATGAATCGTTTAAAATAAAAAAGCCTTCAATTTCTGATATATTGCCTTTTCATTTGGGCCTCCCAATTGAAGCCCCGCCCTTAGGGCGGGTACCGTTGCTAGTATTTTTTAATTTGTTATTAATTTTATGTACACTTGTGTTTATGTCCTTTTGCCCGAAGAGGTACCATTGCTGGTACCCGAGTGGCAGCCACCTACATATAGCGGAAAAAAGTTGCACACCAACCCAAGGTCTTCCAATCGTTTAATGAATGTTTGGTTTGAAGGGAACACAAAATAAGAAAAAATGGGCAAAAACATGCTGTAAATACAATAGGAACAATTAATCAGGTAAATAATGATTAATAACAATTAACCTCTTTGGTAAGCAATACATTTTGATACACTAACATGTGTATCAACAATAATATCCATGTAACACTTTAACCAATAACATCAAGCATACCGAACTGTAATACAGCATCACCTGGGTTGTTACCACGGATCTCCCAGAGACATTAAAACGTGTACCAGCATCAATAGCTCCAAACTACTGCAGCCAAAAATCCATCCCTCATCATTGTGGCTAAAACCTGCGTCTCTGTGCTGCTTCCATACATTACTATCGGTTGCTTTGCCAATTCCTACACAACTTGATTAAAGTAAATTATACAACCATTACAAGCCCCACACAGATCACCAACTCAACAACCGAAAATGGTGCCTTCTTTGCCGATGAGGAACACAAAGGAGCGGCTTTTTAAGAGTGGACATACGTTCACGCCATTAGTTCCGGTAAAAATAAAATCAATCGGAACGGTAATAACACCTGTAGCCCACGGATCTCTGAGATAATTTAATAACTCTGAATCAATCGACACAAAGTGACGCACTTACCGCTCCCACGAGTCCTCGGGTCATTCGAGTCCAAACTCAGAATAACAACCGAACCCAAAGACAACAGTCTGAAGGGGTGAAGAGGTGAATCCACACAGCACCGGCGACCACGCTCCACATTAATGGCTGGGCCTGAGAACGCGCAAAAACCCTCCTCTCTCCACGACAGTCAGGGCGGAAGCGTGCTTTCGATTTATGGTGGCCAATCACTAAACGTAATTTTACATTTTATCACCCTCATGGCACAAATCACCATAAACCACACAACGATCGATCTATCACTAGACATTAAACTGCAGTGGCAAGGAAAATTTAATAAAATAAATATACCAGCCAATGAGAACAACTCCGTGTGGCCACACCCTTCGCTTACAAACATCTGCAACTTAAACTTGTAAATATTGTAAATAAAACTTACATACAGCTGTGTGCTATGTTACAGACTACTTCTGTGCCGATCTCCTGTCTTTTGCAATGGTTACTCAAATGGAAGTACACAAATGTGTGTTGGCGCCAGGCCCACAAAAGCTGGTTCCCACCATTTTTTCTCACCCTCCAGTGGACAAAAATTTTTTTCCCCCTTTTCAAAAACGTCAATTTTTTTTCTCTTTCTTTTTCTATTTGTCTAGATCTAGGAGAAGTGAATTTTTGCAGAAGATCGTTTTCTGTAAGGCTTACTTGGCTGTGCCTGGGTGGGTTTTTGGGTGGAGGAGTTGCAACTGAAACCCAAATCCTATCGAAGTTCCTTCTGATGATTCCATCTTTGTTGTTTACTTATTTGGGTTCCTCCTCATGATTCCAATGCACTATTCGGTCTTCCGTTTGATCAGAGACAAAAACAAGATTTCTCTTCCAATAGATTTGGGGGACGTAATGACCAGGGTGGGGGCGGGGGGAGGAGAGGTGCTATTTTCATCTTTGTGCACTACTTTTTTGACCAGGTATGCACAATTTATGGCTAAGCCACTGGAAAACATAAAGTTGCTGATTGAAGGAGCTGGGGGACAGTTTCAGGTTAACTCATCGTGGAGCAATCCCTGTGGATTTGGAGGTTTACGTAGTGATGCTTGAGGAGGTGCCATGTTTGTTGTCCTGACAATGACATACAGACAGATAGTGCCAATTGTAGTCGGGATGAGTGTATTGCAGACAGGCACAATCTGTTTGTTTGCAGGGGTCAATGAACCGAAACTGGCATGCATAAGGCACCATTCCTTAGTGTGGTGGGACCTGTGGAAATAAATTATGGGAATTCACGTGGAAGATCAGACTGGCCAGGTATGATATCTGCACCAGAAAAGTTAATGCAGATACATTTTCAAAGCATGCTTCAGACATTGGAAAGACCCTGGTTGTAAAACACATCTATTTGGTAGAAGACAACCCTTTCCAATTACCATACCAGCATATTCCTCCACCACAATTCCAGGATATCCATAGCCAGGTTTTGGAAATAGCAGAAGCTGTAATTATCCAGCCGGATGAGAGCCATTATACAGACTTGGCATTTAAGATGGAATTTTTTATTCTTTCTTGACTTGGGTTTACTTTCTTAACTCAGTATATCAATCTAGTGAGTTTCTTTTACACTTTGGTGATTTATTTGTTACAAGAACCATGTCACTGATTGCCTGTCGCAGCAAGAAGTCAACAACAGGATTATATCACAGGTGGCGTGGCAAAATGTACGGACAGGTGCATTTGATGATTGGCTTCACAGTCGGGTATACAAGGGTTGTTGCGTTCTGTATTAGTGGAAAACAACTGCTGCACATCTCCAAAAGTTATTGCCGCTTCCTCTGGAGATGGTCCATCAACTCGACAATGCTGTTTGTCATGGAGTGGTGGCTTTACGAAATTACGGCATGAAACAGCGTGCTATTTCTCGGCAGTATGGCATCACTCAAGGTCAAGTGTCAAAGATCCTGAAACGAAATGCTCAGAGGGGTGTCCCTACTCCAATACCGAGGCCAGGATGTCCCCACAGAACCACAAGGAGGGATGATCGCCACCTGCACCGGTTAGTCCGCAATGACCGGACCAAGTCAGCTAATCGGCTTCGAGCTGAGTGGCAGCAACTGACAAATGTGCCTGTATCCAGAAGGCTTTCCAAAGACACATGAAAACCCACAAAATCTTGTTTCTCACAGTCTGAGAGTCCTTTAGGTGCTTTTTTGCAAACTCCAAGCGGGCTTTCATGTGTCTTTCACTGATGAGAGGCTTCCGTCTGGCCACTCTGCCATAAAGCCCAGATCGGTGGAGTGTAGCAGTGATGGTTGTCCTTCTGGAAGTTTCTCCCATCTCCACACAGGATCTCTGGAGCTCAGCCAGAGTGACCATCGGGTGCTTGGTCACCTCTCTAACCAAGTCCCTCTCCCCCGATTGCTCAGTTTGGCTGGACGGCCAGCTCTAGGAAGAGTCCTGGTTGTTCCAAACTTCTTCCATTTAAGAATTATGGAGGACACAGTGCTCTTGAGAACCTTCAATGCAGTAGAAATTTTTTTGTAGGCTTCCCCAGATCTGTGCCTCGACACAATCCTGTCTCTGAGCTCTGCAGGCAGTTCCTTCGACCTCATGGCTTGGTTTTTGCTCTGATATGCATTGTCAGCTGTGAGACCTTATATAGACAGGTGTGTGCCTTTCCAAATCATGTCCAATCAATTGAATTTACCACAGGTGGACTTCCATCAAGGTGTCGAAACATCTCAAAGATGATGAAGAGAAATGGGAGGCACCTGAGCTAAATTTCAAGTGTCATAGCAAACGGTCTGAATACTTATGTAAATGTGATATTTCAATTTTTTTATTTTTAATAAATTTGCAAAACTTTCTAAAATTCTGTTTTGCCTTTGTCATTATGGGGTATTGAGTGTAGATTGATGAGGGAAAAAATGAATTTAAACGATTTCAGCATAAGGCTGCAACATAACAAAATGTGAAAAAAGTGAAGGGGTCTGAATACTGTCGCACGATCCCTTCGGTTAACACCAGGGCTCGCGGATGACCAAACGGCTTTAATGGAGGTGACGATCAAATCGGATTCCGCTATAAGAGCATGGGAAGAAGAATGAAGAGGAAGAAGCGGAAGCGCGTACCTTTAACCCCGACGGCAACTCCGACCCTGGAGGAAAGCAACTCAAACAAAACCCGAATTCAATGTACAAAAATAAAGATTTATTACGGTACCCGATACAAAGAAACGCGACGATAAAATCTAATTCTAAATTGGGATGTCCCCACACCTCACTTCAGAAACGAGACAAAGGAATGAATGAACTCAACTCAAACATCACCTCTCTGCCAATAACCTGTATGAAACATTCCAATCCGGATTCCGCTCCAACCACAGTACTGAAACTGCTCTCCTCAAAATCACCAACGACCTTCTCCTCTCCTCTGACGCTGGCAACCTCAACATTCCCATCCTCCTCGACCTCAGCGCCGCCTTTGACACCATCAATCACACCATCCTCCTCACCCGACTTGAAAACACCTTTAACATTACCGGCACTGCCCTCTCTTGGATCAAATCATACCTCTCTGACAGACGCCAGTTCATAACCATCAATAACTGCAAATCCCCCACTGCTCCCCTCCCCCAAGGTGTCCCCCAAGGTTCAGTTCTTGGCCCCCTCCTCTTCATCCTGTACCTGTCCCCCCTTGGTCACTTAATCCGCCGTCGTGGTCTCCAATTCCACTGCTTCGCCGATGACATCCAGCTTTTCATCTCCACCAAGTCCATCTCCACCGCCACCCACTCTATCCTGACAAACTGCATCACTGAAATAAAATCCTGGCTTCAAATCAACTTCCTCAAACTTAACTATGATAAATCTGAAATAATCATCATTGGCCCAAAAACGCTCACCAAATCCACCCATAACTTTGCCCTAAACATCGACGGTTTCCCATTATCCACCTCCCCTCACATCCGGAATCTTGGCATCATCTTTGACCAAACCCTCTCCTTCGACAAATACACTAAACAGATCACAAAGACAGCCTTCTTTCCCCTGAAAAACATCGCCCGTCTCCGTCCATCTCTCTCCTCCATGGCTGCAGAAACCCTCATCCACGCCTTCATCACCTCCCGTCTGGACTACTGCAACAGCCTCCTCTATGGTTCACCCTCAATAATCACCAATAAACTCCAATACATTCAGAACTCCGCTGCCCGTCTACTCACCCATTCCCGGACCCGTGACCACATCACCCCCGTCCTTTACAAGCTTCACTGGCTCCCCATCCCCCAGAGAATCCAGTACAAAATCCTCCTCTTGACCTACAAAGCCCTCCATAACCTGGCCCCACCCTACCTGGCTGACCTCCTCTTCAGACACACTCCCACCCGCAACCTCCGCTCTGCTGGTACCAACCTCCTGACCCCCCCCCCCTCCATCCGGACCAAATTCAGATCCTGGGGGGACAGGGCCTCTCCATCGCTGCTCCCACCCTCTGGAACTCACTACCTCACACCATCAGAGACTCCTCCTCACTCACCACATTCAAAACAGCACTCAAGACCCACCTGTTCAACACTGCATTTAACATTTAACCCACAGCATTTAACCCCTGACTATCTCTTCTCCTTCTCCTTCCTTTTGCTTTGATTATTTACCTATTGATTTTTGTCTTTTTGCACTTGTTTTTTGTACTCTGTGAAAGCGTCTTTGGGCTTCTTGAAAAGCGCTATATAAAATAAATGTATTATTATTATTATTATTAATGAATTAATAAAATAACACGTTCGTCGTGGATTTGTGTAAGATGTGGTACATGCTTATCTGTCTGTAGTGTGTCCGTCGTCCAACGCGGCCCCGTCCGGCCCCGATGCTGGCGTGAAGAAACTTCAGTCCGCCTCGCCCGCGCGCTCCGCCGGGTCCTGAGCAACCCGCTCAGCTGCACGCCCCACTCCAAGCTCCTCGTTGGTCGCAAACGAGGTCCCTTTCCCTCACAGCACCGAGCCTCACTCCAATTTCCGAGCACCGAGAACCTGAGCACCGCTCCAAGCACCACAAAGATGACGAACCAACGACCACCAGTCAAGAACGCAGGGAAGAGCGTGAATCAACCCAGGCAAAAGGAGAGCGAAGCACAACGGGTCCAGCGCAGAGGCAAAAAGCATGAAGGGCGATCTCCAACATGAAGGGGTCCAGCGCGAAGAGAGAAAATGTCATCCAGCCAGTCCTTTTTTCACCTGGCGTGTGACGTCAGTTCTGGCGCATTCCCAATCAGAGCCTCGTATCTTCATCTTCCAGAACGTTCTGACTGTGCTGGTGCCCTCCTATTGGCCAAGTGCTTCCCGCCCTGTGGTGTTGCTCGCCCCTCCCCCTGGCCAATCAACAGTCCTCCTGGGCGCGGCTCCCAGCCTTGCTCGATGCCTGGTCGCCCATGGTAGCGTACTGCGCAGCTGCTGTCTGCTTGTCTTCCAAAGTCTTATTGTAAGGGAGGGGAATTAATTAATGTGTGCTCTAAGGGATCTAGCTAGTGTCTATGTGAGTGTGTATTGCCATAAGGGGCACAGGTTTGGCGACAGAGGGGATGACGGACAAAGGAATCTTATCCATAATCCCTGTACTACTTAGCACGCCCCGCCCCTTCGTGGCGGGGACACCAATACAGCTTATACCGACATCCGGCTAACCATAGAACTTATTACAGGTAGAATCCCTATCACGACAGTCGAATACCTACCTATACAGATCTATCTGACTCTATATATCACTCTACCAAAATTCATAACAATACTGTTACAGATCGCGGTTTAAGATGTTAGTTACCGAGCGGTTTGGTATTGCCGCGACCTAACAGGATCCCCGACTCACCCGATTCCACCCAAACGTTGGCCGGGTCGCACCACAGCTAGTCAATAGGGAAAAGACAAAGGCGACGAATGCAAAGAGGAAAAAGAAGGCAAGAAAGGTTTGGAAATACGACTGAATTTATTGGCTATTTACACACAAGCAAAAAGAAAGCAATCAAGGTTTATTTACAACACATAAGACGCAGGTGACACAGTGCAAATACTAGCTTATAGTTATACAGACTTACATTATTCCCAGGACAGAACAAACAAAAGACACTGACTCACGCGGGGAATGACAGGAGGTGGTCCGTTCAGCTGGCAAAGGCAGCCGGTTCGGCTCGTTCAGCCGTCGAGGTTCCGTTCCGACCTCGCGTCGTGGTTTAAAGCGAACACGACAACCGCTGGAACCAACGTGGTTGCGTCGACGCCACGACCCTCTCGCTCTCTCAGTAATGATGGGATTTCCTCTCAGGCAAGGCACGATCTCTCGCGTCAGGCAACCCTCTTGTGCTGTGCACTCATCACCTCTGTTGGTCTCAAGCCTTCTCTCTTCCCATCTCCTAATGCGCTCTTGCTCTGATGACCCAGCTCTTTGTGACCCTCCTTGTCTCAGCTCAAAGTGCATCTCCCTTTGGACACGCCCTGCCTTGGGTTATATAGGCCCCCGCCCCTCAACCTTTGCGAACCTCCCCGATCGCTCTTCCTCCGCCCTCTCTAGCCAAACCCCTGGCTCATGGTTGGTCGAGTGGGGCTGGCTCACTCCTCCCCTCTATGACGAGGTGGAGACACGCCTTTCTTCCCCAACCCTGCCTCGTGGCCAATGGCGGTTATTGGAGGGGAGGTAATATGGGCAATCGAGGCTCGGCAATGACGAGAGGGGATGTAATATGAAATGGAGATTTTTGGGGATGGGAAGGAAAGGGGATCTATTCTCTTTCACTGGTGCAATGGAGTATTTCAATTAATGGAAGACACAGCCTTACGCTAATACACATAATAAGGATATAACTGTCAAAAAAGATATATCGTGTCCTGCATGTATGTTTTATGGACTAACTACGGGAACGCCCTTTGACCTTTATACAACCACAAACGGAGGGAGGAGGGGTGATATTTTACAACCTTTAACAACAACATTTTACCACAACAATAAAATAAATAAAAAACCATTCTCATATCCACAACACTGCACCCTCCTCCCCTTAGGCACGTCCCGGGCCTATAACTTTTACCTTAGTGTGGCACGTAGGTGTAGTTCCCTCTACTTTTAACCTGACCCTGAGTGCGACAGTTTTAAAACAGAAATAAATGTGTCCCGCTGCTCCATTGCACCCTGCCTAACAGACTTACGCCCACAGTTAACCGAATTGCGGAATGGTCTTCAAACTATACACTGACGGTGGGAAGCATTATTTACAATGACGCTATTTTTATTTACAAAACTAACCCAGGACCTGTGATTGTTCTTTCTGGGGGGGAGACAGTCTGCTCTGCATCAATGCACCATGAACGCACCTAAAAACGCACCAATGCACCCTCAAGCACCAATCGGTGCCGTCATCACTGTTCAACAATGTTCAATAAAAATAAAATCAACAACCCCTAACCCTGCAGGTGGTCTCTTGCTCTTCGGCTCCCTCTGCTGGTTATTATTATTTCTTCCAGTTGTTGTCATTCTTTTGCTTTGCTTACTGGCGGCCTATTTTCAATAAAGTGTGCCCAATGTGTCCTTTTTATTTGCTTTATTTATGGCCCACAGGGCCGACTATGTGTGGTTCACCTGTGGGGCATCGGTGCCCTGTGGCCAAGGTCCGCCAGCAAGATTTCGGGCCCTCATGGCCGGTTCCAGCAGAGGGGCCATGCCCCAACCCATGGGGTCCATAAGTGGTGCTCGGCCACAGACATGTGGTCCATAATGTGGTGCATCGATGCAGACAGCTGGTTCTGGGAATTTCGGGCGCACAATGGCCGACCCACGCACGCTCCCCTCGGAACCCAGTGGCGCACAGGTCATGTGGGAGACAAAAGGGGAAAGACAATTGAGCGAGGGGTAAGGTCACAAGGGTACACATCAATAAGGCAATGCAAGGCGAAATGCGAACGGAGGGCGAAGTGAGAAAGCTCGTCCCTACCGTACGTCACCCCCCTGTCACCTACCCTACCCTTGCCCTTACCCCATATGTACAAAAATCTACACATTTACAAATTCGTCACTACTGTCACGTCTTCCCCATATTTCCCCGATACCAAATTCGTCTCCACAATCCCTCTACTTCAAAATTTGCCATCACCAATTCATCATCAATCCTCATAAGGAGGGAGAGATGGAATTACGCACAATGTCACACCCACGTCATGATGCGTCTCACAATCCAAACATTTGCACAGTAAAAATAATAAGACATGGCATGGTGCGGAGTACCTGTCACCTCAGGTGAGTGGATGCAGATGGTGCGAGGAGATCCTTCATCCTAACTATCCTCTAAATGATTTTAACACCCTTTACACTACCCGGGGTCTCTCCCTGCCAATCCATTGGCCAACTTACACTATGGGTTCTAAAAACCAATTCCCATTGACCAAACTGTGGTGCTTTTCAATTTGGGGTCTCACTCCCCCGATTCATCTCCCGGTGCCCTCGCACAATTTCTGGGCCGCGACGTGTAACTCTCCCAGCAGGTCTACCCACCTGCACACCCCCACCACTGCAGTTGCCTCCGAGCTTACCTGCTTCCTGCCCTAACCTAACTACCTGGGGAAGGCCCTCTGGCGCTCTCCCCACTCGGTGCCCTCTCTGGCACTGGGCTACCCGGGTCCGTCCTCCGGATCCTCGGGCCCCACTGACACTAACGGCTCCCAGAGCCCACCTGCGGCCTCACCTGGCCGGCATCCTCACAGTGGTGGAGTGCCCAAACCAACTACACACACTAACAGGCTACACGCCCAGCCATTTCCACAACACTAATGCACCCATCCAAATACCATTCTGTCACCCGCACCACAGATGCCAATATCCAACCACAATTTACCTGTACCCTCTACCTAACACTTACACTACCCGCCCCCCGGGTATCCGTGATGGGGGTCCACTCTTCCCCCATTCACACCTTCGCACCATCCACTCCACTCCACAATTTCCACCATTCTCACTCCACGACCATCCATTCCAATCCTCCAGACCATTTATTCCATACACCTGTCTTTCATTCACCTGTCGTTGCACACCTGTGCAATCCTACCTGGTGCCACCTGCACCCTCCTCCTCTTCCTGGACCATTTGGTCAACACAACACGCAATCACCACTACTCCCTCATACACGGCTCCACACACCTATTCAGTTGCACACCTGTGCAATCACACCTGTTCCATTCTCACCTGTCCAATCCTCACACACACGGCATCATCTCAGCTAACTACTCCCCTCTGAAACTTGCGCTTCCCAGTCGTCCCTTTAAACTATTGCGCTCCCACGTCATTATAATCCACACTAATCTACCTGCGTCCCCACTACAGGTATCAGTCACTAACTAACCTTAACGTCACCTAATGTCATCTTCGCTAGATCCCTACCAATATCCTAACCCGCCGGGCTAGTTTTCACTGCCATACACCCCATAAGCTATTGCTCCTTTGCCCCACTCTGTGAGGGATGGTGGATTTGCCATCCCACCACATCGGGGGTCTCTCCACTATCAATTTTGTTCGTCCAAATTCCAACCAATTCAAAAATTTTCCATTTACTGCCAATTCTATTCACTTTTCTAAATTTCGGATCAAAACACTATCACTATCACGATCACCATCATCACAGTCCGCTATATCCTAGCCTCGGTGCGTCATGACATCATTAAACTCGGCTTCGTAAAGCCGAGCAATGAATTCGGGTGGTTTGGTTGCCTGCAGGTTGAATCCGTCCGGCTTTCGGTTCAAGGGAGGTGGTTTGGTTGGACCGAGGCTCCACGCACCATCTCGGCGCGGCACCTTGCGGTCCCGGGCCCGATGGCTCAATCTCCCCCGGTCGGAACCCCGTCCCCACGAGGGGGCACCGTTCCGCCTCCTCCCACTCGCGCTTGAACCGGACCGGTCGCCTCGCCCGACAAAGCCCGGACTCGACCGTGCGGGGCGGGGCCAAGCCCGAATCGGCAACGACGCTTCGAAGAGAAGCGACGCAGCATCGACCCGCGCCGGGCCTCGCACCCAACAAAGCACCCCCCCTCGCACCGAGCGCTCGCATCGGCTATCCGTCGCCCTAACCGCTAACCTGGTTACCATCGATGCTTTACTTGCATGCTTACAAGCATACGCTACCCCTTTCACCCTCACAAAACCTGGCGTTCCAACGCCGTCCGTACATTCCACCAACGCTCTCCCTGTTACACACCACACCTCTCGCGCACACTTTGGTCCACACCTCTCCTCCATTACGTCCTCCGTAACACTCACCATGGGCGTGCACTCTTGCATCCACCCACTAACGCGCTCACATGGGCTCTCCCACACCCGCGCCATGACCAACTCAGGTGTGCTTCCTCGCACACGTTCCACCACCACCTTACTCTCCGTGTCACACTTCGTACACCCTGACGTGCATTCTCGCTTGCACTCGGTTTCACACTCGCGCTCCGATGTGCCCTCTCGCACCTGCGCCATCACCAACTCACTATTCGTGTCACACTCCGTACACCCCGACGTGCATTCTCGCTCGCACTCGGTTTCACTCCCACACTTTATAGCACACCCACTCGCCGACGCACACTTTTTTCTCCCACGCGTGCCATTTCCACTCACACGGGACCCTTCACCAACGCCCGGGTGCCATATCGATCCCAATCGCGCGACAATTCTTTTGTCGCTAAACATCCATTTACAAAATCTCCCAGCACAATACACAGCACGTCTCACCTTCGGGGTTCTTCTTCCTCCCTGCACCAAAACCTGCAAACTTCCATTTGGATTAGCGAGTACAGCATCAGGATGTGCATTTAGACTTTGAGCAATTTCCATTCCTTCCTCCGATTGTTGCTCTTTTAACTTTAAGTCCCCGGTCTCTCCAATTTCAACTATACCCATAATTTCTTTGTTCACCTCGACGACCGTTGGCTTTAATAAAATTCCCTCTACCTCATCGGTCGCCGGCTTTTCCAAACCCCGGGTCGCGATTTCTACCCCCGTCATTGTACCCGTGCTTTCCTCCGCTTCGCTCAACCAGCGCTTTTCGACCCGCTTTACCTCCTCGTGCACCCCTGGGACCCTTTCGCCCAACTTGCGGTCTCTGTCCCTCTGCTCCCTTTCCTCCCTATCGGCCCTCATTCCGTTTATTGTTGCTTCAATTTGCTCACTCCGAGCATCCATTTTATTACTCAATTTCTCCCCCTCTATTCTCAGCATCTCGGTGAATTGCGCCATGAAGTCCCCCACATCAAAGCCCGCTGGTAGTGGTACGGTCACGGGCGCGGCAAAATTTGGTGCCGCTGTAACCACGTGCGCGAGAGCGCCATTTTGTGCACCTGATACCCCCTCAACCACACCTTCTTTACTCTCCTCCACCACTTTTCCCACTTCTTCCCTGGGGTCCTGGGTCGATTCTACCCCGTCTATCTCTCCCACCGGCATCCCGTCGCCTTGACCAGCCATGGCGCGATTTCAAAATTCAGGTTTTGTAAAACAAAACAAATTTCGGCCGCTCCAAATTTTGACCAAATTTTTTTTTTCCTCTATTCGTTTTTAAAAAAAATTTGGTCGGGCCTCGAATCCCACTCCCAGACACCAATTGTTACAGATCGCGGTTTAAGATGTTAGTTACCGAGCGGTTTGGTATTGCCGCGACCTAACAGGATCCCCGACTCACCCGATTCCACCCAAACGTTGGCCGGGTCGCACCACAGCTAGTCAATAGGGAAAAGACAAAGGCGACGAATGCAAAGAGGAAAAAGAAGGCAAGAAAGGTTTGGAAATACGACTGAATTTATTGGCTATTTACACACAAGCAAAAAGAAAGCAATCAAGGTTTATTTACAACACATAAGACGCAGGTGACACAGTGCAAATACTAGCTTATAGTTATACAGACTTAACTTATTCCCAGGACAGAACAAACAAAAGACACTGACTCACGCGGGGAATTGACAGGAGGTGGTCCGTTCAGCTGGCAAAGGCAGCCGGTTCGGCTCGTTCAGCCGTCGAGGTTCCGTTCCGACCTCGCGTCGTGGTTTAAAGCGAACACGACAACCGCTGGAACCAACGTGGTTGCGTCGACGCCACGACCCTCTCGCTCTCTCAGTAATGATGGGATTTCCTCTCAGGCAAGGCACGATCTCTCGCGTCAGGCAACCCTCTTGTGCTGTGCACTCATCACCTCTGTTGGTCTCAAGCCTTCTCTCTTCCCATCTCCTCATGCGCTCTTGCTCTGATGACCCAGCTCTTTGTGACCCTCCTTGTCTCAGCTCAAAGTGCATCTCCCTTTGGACACGCCCTGCCTTGGGTTATATAGGCCCCCGCCCCTCAACCTTTGCGAACCTCCCCGATCGCTCTTCCTCCGCCCTCTCTAGCCAAACCCCTGGCTCATGGTTGGTCGAGTGGGGCTGGCTCACTCCTCCCCTCTATGACGAGGTGGAGACACGCCTTTCTTCCCCAACCCTGCCTCGTGGCCAATGGCGGTTATTGGAGGGGAGGTAATATGGGCAATCGAGGCTCGGCAATGACGAGAGGGGATGTAATATGAAATGGAGATTTTTGGGGATGGGAAGGAAAGGGGATCTATTCTCTTTCACTGGTGCAATGGAGTATTTCAATTAATGGAAGACACAGCCTTACGCTAATACACATAATAAGGATATAACTGTCAAAAAAGATATATCGTGTCCTGCATGTATGTTTTATGGACTAACTACGGGAACGCCCTTTGACCTTTATACAACCACAAACGGAGGGAGGAGGGGTGATATTTTACAACCTTTTACAACAACATTTTACCACAACAATAAAATTAATAAAAAACCATTCTCATATCCACAACAATACTTTCTGAATGCACTGTACGAGTGTATTTGTGTATATATATATATATATATATATATATATATATATATATATATATATATATATATCTATATATATATATATATATATATATATATAAACAGTCACGTGAAAAAGTAAGTACACCCCATGTAAAGTTTTGACTTTTTCAACATATTTCAACAAACAGCTATTTGATCTTCATTTCAACAATATTGATAGATAAAGGTGATATAATACAACAAATATCATGAAACATTTACATTTTGTAGTCCATTGTATAATTTAAATAAACATAAATGCAAATTTCGCATGTGGAAAAAGTAAGTACACCCTTGTCTCTAAATAGCTGGTATTGCCCCCTTTGGCAGAAACAACCTCAAGTAGGCGTTTCTTATAACTGTCTACCAGTCTCTGACATCGACTGGGAGAAATTTTTACCCACTCCTCCATGCAGAATTCTTTCAGCTGTGTGATGTTTGAGGGCTTTCTTGCATGCACAGCTCGTTTCAAATCCCCCCACAACATCTCGATGGGATTTAGATCCGGGCTTTGACTTGGCCATTCCAGAACCCTCCATTTCTTTCTTTTCAGCCATTCCTTGGTGGATTTACTGGTATGTTTAGGGTCATTGTCATGTTGCAAGGCCCACCTTCGGTTGAGCTTCAACTTTCCGACAGATGGCCTCACATTATCCTCAAGCACCCTCTGGTACAATGAAGAATTCATAGTGGATTCTATGATGGTGAGCTGCCCAGGCCTGATGCAGCAAAGCTGCCCCAAACCATAATATTTCCACCAACATGCTTTGCAGTTGGTATCAGGTACTTGTGGTCAAATGCTGTCTTTGGTTTTTGCAAAACATGTCTTCTGGTACTGTGGCCAAATAGCTCTAAATTTGACTCATCTGTCCAGAGCACATTGTTCCAGATGTGCTGGTCTTTGCCTGGGTGTTCATTGGCAAACTTTAGCCTTGCCCTGATGTTATTTCTGGACAGCAAAGGTTTCCTCCTGGCACACCTCCCATGTAGATCAAACTTGTGCAGCCTCTTTCTAATGGTAGACTCGTGCACTTTGACATCAACAGTGGCAAGAGCTACCTGTCGGTCCCGTGATGACATTCTGGGTTTCTTAGAGACTTCTTTCAGCATCTTGCGGTCTGCTCTCGTGCTGAACTTTCTGGGGCGGCCTGGCCTGAACAAGTTGGCAGTTGTTTGGAATCTTCTCCACTTGTAGATGATCTGCCAGACAGTCGAATGATTGATTTCAAATTGTTTGGAGATCTTTTTAAATCCCCTCCCAGACTCTTAGGCATCTATAACCTTCTTTCTGAAGGCCTCAGAGAGCTCTTTTGATCTCGGCATGGTGACGCCACACACTTCAACAACAAAGAGCAAACCAAACTAAATGTCTGACGTTTAAATAAGACAGGTTCCTCCAAGATCCTCTCTAATGATGTTCTAATCATTTGTACCTGAGGTGGTGCACCTGATTATAATTTTAGGTATTTGAAGTAGTGATAAATGTCGGGGTGTACTTACTTTTTCCACATGCGAAATTTGCATTTATGTTTATTTAAATTATACAATGGACTACAAAATGTAAATGTTTCATGATATTTGTTATATTATATCACCTTTATCTATCAATATTGTTGAAATGAAGACCAAATAGCTGTATGTTGAAATATGTTGAAAAAGTCAAAACTTTACATGGGGTGTACTTACTTTTTCACATGACTGTATGTATATATATATATATATATATATATATATATATATATATATATATATATATATATTTATATATATATATAGTTATATATTATACATTTCCGTAAGCATAAGTATATGTATGCGTATGTACGACTGTACGTGTATGCAAGTATATGTAGAAGTGCATTGGAGATTAACTCATCTATAATTTTTAATAAACAGGAATTAAATTCCTGCGTGGGGCTAGTGTATATATATATTTCTCTCTCTCTCTCTCTCTCTCTCTATATATATATATATATATATATATATATATATATATATATATATATATATATATATATATATATATATATAGTTACGGACACGACTTAGATGTTGTTTGACCGAGCGGAATGGCCGCCGTGTTCGCACAAGTTACCCGATTACACTCGAACGTTGGCCGAATCGCGCTATGCTAAATCAATGAAGGAAAGGACACAACGGCTGGGATTAAGGCAACGACACAAGGGGTACAGTTCTCAAGACCTCCGGAGGAGGATATAATATTGGTTATGCAGAACGGTTAGATTACACGGCAAGAGGTAAAGCAAAGCAAGATGGGCACTTAGACACAGTCTTATCTTATTCCCGACAGACCACAGACAAACGGGACAAGACTGACTCACACGGGGATTGATGGCAGGGGAGGGCAGGCAGTCGATAGCTCAAGGTGCACCTTGGCTCAGGGGCAGAATCGACCCGGTCCGGTCTAGAGATGCGGGGAGGTATCGTCACGCTGGAGGTGGGGTCCTTTTCTCTCCAAGCTGAGGCGCATCTGACGTCACCTCCGTCTTCCTGCGCATGTCCAGCGGGGAGTGACACGCCCTCGGCTCGTTAGCTCCGCCCCAGATGGAATCGGTCCGCCGCTTCTTATTGGGTGCGGGGGGTTACCGGGCTCCGCCCTTGATGAGGAGCTGACAGTGAGCCCCTGCGTGGTAACCCCGTCGGAGCACATGCTCAATGGCGGCTAACCAAGCCGGAGTGAGGACGCACACTCCCCGCGCCGCCGCCGCCCCGCCGCCGCTGTTGTTGTTGTTGGTGTTGTTGTTGTTGCTGAACCATGACGAAGAGCTGCGGGGAGGTATTGGGAGGTCCTAAACTTCCTAACGGTGCCATACAATCACATTCTGGTGCAACGAAGAGTCAGAATTAATGGAAACGAGTCCTTAACTGACATAGACTAAGAATAACTAGCAAGATGTCCTATAGTTGTCTACGTGAGATGCGGTGGACCTGGATGCGACATTTAATGGGGGAAAGAGGGGAAGGTCGGGTCTACAGAGTGTTGTTTACAGAAAATGGGACTAGGGAATGGGGGATTGGGGATAGTTGGGAAGTACTGAGGAAATAGGGGAATATTTACAAGCGGACATGGATGGAGGCCAATCTCATATCCGCAACATTGCACCCTTCTCTACCTCGGGGCGTCCCGACCCGATAAATTTTTACCTACGTTAGTGTGGCACTCAGATGTAGTTCCCTCTACTATTAACTCAACCCTGAGTGCGACAGTTTTACAGATGTTCACAAATGAGTAAATATGTCTCCCTGTGACGTTGCACCCTTCTCCTCACAGAAAGACACCCACAGGATAACCGAATCGCGGAAAGAATCCTCAAACTAAACATACAGCCGGTAGGGAGCATCATTTATACAACACTACACTGATATTTACACTACGATCCAGGACCTGTTCTTTGAGGAACACATGCAGATGTTATGCATAGAGAGAGAGCACGCATGCCAGCATCGATACACCAACCCACGAGTGCCCTGTGGCCCTACGGCCTTTAATAATGTGCAGAGCACCCCATCCAAGCACCAAAAGCACCACCCCATCATGTACAGTCAGCACCATCCGGTGCACCAATAAAGTGTTCAATAATCACCGGTGGTGTTGCAGCCGGCCGATGTTCTGCCGCTGGTCTTGCCTTCATGTAGTGCACTTGGCCTTCTGGCTTCTTTAAAAATAAAGAAAGGCGCCAACCGCGTCCATTTCTAAATTGTGGCCGTCAGGGGGGCCAACTATAAGTGGTTCACCTGTATGGCATAGGTGCCACGTTGACCCATAGGTCCATCAACGGGTGGTGCTTGCCCGCAAAAGAACTGCGGTCCATGGTGGGCGGCCACAAACATTGCGGTCCATATGGTGTATCGATCCAGGCAGCAAGCAGCGAAAGTACAGGCCCACAACTGCGGAGCCAGCACCTCTCTCTCCTCTCTCTCTGCCCCAAGGCCAGATCCTCGGAGGTGGGAGACAAAAGAAGAAGACAAGTGAGTAAGGTGGTAAGGGCGCAAAAGTGCACGCAATACAAGGTGATGCACACTGGGGGCACATGGGAACCAGGTGAGACAGGTACGTTCCTACCGTACCACCCCCCCCCCCACCAGGTAACCTACATTGCCCCTCCCTTACCCCTTACTGTATCCACAAAACACAACACTACCCATAAACATCTACTTTACAAATCAATAAACGTCCCTACTGTCTTCCCCGTTCCTCCCATAAACCAAATTCGTCTTCTCTCCCTCCTAACCAATCAAATTTGCCATTTCCAACTCTCATCAAAATTTGCCATCTCTAATTCAACATCAAAATTTGCCATCACCAATTCATCATCAGTCCCTCCTAAGGAGGGAAAGATGGAATCACCCCAATGTCTCATCCACGTCGTGATGCGTCTCACCAATCCACACAGCAATTCTCATTTCCTGCACACAGAACAAAGAAAACACAGGTGTGGAGTCATCATCATCACCACAGGTAAGTGGCTGCGTATGGTGCGACAGGTTCATCAATCCTAACTATTTCCTAAATGACTTTAACAACTTTTCATTACCCGGGGTCTTTCTCCTGCCAAACCATTGGCCCTCTTACACTATGGGTTCTAAAAACCAATTCCCATTGACCAAACTGTGGTGCTTTTCAATTTGGGGTCTCACTCCCCCGATTCATCTCCCGGTGCCCTCGCACAATTTCTGGGCTGTGACGTGTAGCTCTCCCAGCAGGTCTACCCACCTGCACACCTCCACCACTGCAGTTGCCTCCGAGCTTACCTGCTCCTTACCCTAACCTATCTACCTGGGGAAGGCCCTCTGGCGCTCTCCCCACTCGGTGCCCTCTCTGGCACTGGGCTACCCGGGTCCGTCCTCCAGATCCTCGGGCCCTATCCACAACTCTACCGGCTCCCAGAGCCCACCTGCGGCCTCACCTGGCAGACATCCTCACAGTGGTGGAGTGCCCAAACCAACTACACACACTAACAGGCTACACGCCCAGCCATTTCCACAACACTAATGCACCCATCCAAATACCATTCTGTCACCCGCACCACAGATGCCAATATCCAACCACAATTTACCTATACCCTCTACCTAACACTTACACTACCCGCCCCGGGTACTCGTGAAAGGGGGTCCACTCTTCCCCCATCCACACCTTCGCACCATGCACACCACTCCGTACCACTTACTCCATGTACTCCACACACCTGTACTTGCACACCTGTGCTCTCATACTTGGTGCCGCCTGCACCCTTCTCTCCCCAAGCGCATTCGCGCTGATCCACACACTCACTACTCATACACTGCTCCACACACCTGTCCAGTTGCACACCTGTGCAATCACACCTGTTCAATTCTCAACCACACGGCATCATCTCATCTAACTACTCCCCTCTGAAACTCGCGCTTCCCAGTCGTCCCTTTAAACTATTGCGCTCCCTCGTCATTATAACCCACACTAATCTACCTGCGTCCCCACTACAGGTATCAGTCACTAACTAACCTTAACGTTACCTAATGTCATCTTCTAGGGCCCTATCAATATCCTAACCCACCCGGGCTAGTTTTCACTGCCATACACCCCATAAACTATAGCGCATTTGCCCCACTTTTGTGAGGGATGACAGAGTTGCCATCCCACCACATCGGGCACCTCCCACTACCAATTTCGCACATCAAATTTCAACAAATCAAAAATTTGCCAATCACTACCCATCATCTGCCAATCATTACTGCCAATCCTTTGCCAATCATCAAATTTTGTTTTTCTAATTTCGGGGCCAAAACACTATCCTCGTCATTACAGTCTACTTACTAATGCCTCTCGGTGCGCCAATTTACTTCTAAAGCTCGGCTGCGTACAGCCAAGCCATGAATGCGGGTTGTTCTGTGCCAGCGGCTGGATGCGTCCCGCATTCGGGGCAGGGACGGGGGCTTACCCGGCCCAAGACCCCACGCACCATCTCGGCACGGAGCCATCCCATGGCCCGATCTCGACCTGCCGGTATGCCTCAACAAAAAGTGGTCGCCATGACGATCCTTCCTATCGGGCTGCCCGCTCTGCCTAGTGGAGCACGGACGCGACCGTTCAAAGCGAGGCCCAGCGTGGATCGCGTACGGCGGTCCTTTCGAACCCGCCGTGGCTCGGATCCCCGCTGGTTCTCGCGGCACGCGAAGCCCGGCACGCACCGAGGGCCCGATTTGGCTATAAGTCGCTCTAACCGCTAACCCGGTTACCGTCGATGCTTCACCTGCATGCTTACATGCATACGCTACCCCTTTCTTGCTCATACCTCCAGCTGTTCCCATGCTCCTCGTACCTTTCCTTACACACCTCGGTACACTCATTCCACTCACAGCCTTGGTCACACACCTGACCACCGAACACTTTGGCACACATTCGTTGGTCGCACACCTCACCAACACACCTCTTCGCGCCCCTTCCTCGGTCACCTCCTCTGTGACAATCACAGGTGTGCCCTCACTCGCACACCCAACCACGTGCCTCACTACCAATTCCAGCGTGCATTCCCACACACGCTCTACCATTCCAGGTGTGCATCCTTCCATTCCAGGTGTACATCCTCGCTCACCTGTCACAACCAACTCACGCTCCGTGTCACTCTTACTACTCTCACCTCCACTCTTGACAGCGCACTCACCCTTACTCTCGACAGCGCACTCTTTCCTCATGCACCCGTCCGTTACACACCTTTCTCGCGCACCCCCTTTTTCGCACACCAGACCTGTCGCACACTTCACCAACGGCCTCTCACGAACACCCGGGTCCATCTCGACCCCCCAAGCTTATTAAATCACCTGGCGCATCATACGCACGACCATATTGGTCACCACTTACACCGGGTCCTCTTTCTCTTCGCTTCTCCTCCATCACCTGCGAACCCCTCATCCGGTTAATGAGCACATCATCACTATCCGAACACAGACTTTGGACCAATTCTTTTACCTCCTCTTTTATCTCTTTCTTATCCTCTCTCCGTCGCTTCTTAATTTCGCTCACCCCTTCTTCCACTTCTTCTAATTTCTGTTTCACCTCCTTCATCTCCTCGTGCGCCCCTTTAAGTTCTTCCTCTAACTCCACTTAATTTTTTTCTATGTGCTCCCGCACCTCCCGCTCTTTAACCTCCATCACCTCTACCACCTTGTCCATTTTCCTCGTCAGGTCCTCATGTACCGTCTGACACTCTTTTTTAATTACCCCTACGTCCTTTTTCATCTCCTTCTGTGTCGATTTTAAACCCTCTATTTCCGCTGTGTTCTTCTTTACCTGGTCCCCCAACTCCTTTTGTCCCACTGTCAGTTGTTCTACTCCCAGCGTCAACTCCTCTATACCCTCTTGCAATTTTACAGTCCCCTTTCTCACCTCCTTCTCCATGTGCTCCTTACAGTGCCTCACCTCCTCGCGCACTCCTCCGACCTCCTCACTCACCCCTCTTCTGATCTCCTCTCCCACCACTTGCATCTCCTGCCCAGATGCCACCCTCATCTGCTCCATTTCCTCCCTGTGAGCATCCAGTTTCGTTTCTACCCCCATTCTGACCCCCTCTATCTGCTGCCCCATTTGTTTAACTTCCCTTTCCGCTTGGTCCCTCATGTCCCTCAATTTGCCTTCCATACTGTTTTCTAACCCCTCTAACCCCTTTTGCATCCCTTCCATTTGATTCTCTTGAGCGGCCATTCTGTTTTCTACCCCCGTTAACCCATCCTTTACCTCTTTTATCCCATTGTCTAACCCCTCACCGGTACCCCTCGCTTCGTCCCTCATTACCCCCATTTGGCCCTCCAATCGCTCACCCAATCGCTCACTATCAGCCCTCATTTGCTCACTATCAGCCCTCATTTGCTCACTCTGAGCATCCATCCGATTCCCCATTTGTCCCATAAGGGCCCCCATCATTCTGTTTTCCATTTCTTCATTATTCTTGTCCATAAGGGCCTTCATTTGCATAAAAAAAAGGTTCAAATCTACCAGCGGCGCTACTACGGTCGCGGGCGCGGGCGCGGTCGCCGTGGCCATGTGCGAGGCGCCATTTTGCGCGCCCGTAACCTCGTGCGCGACGACGCTATTTTGCGAACCTGCCACCCTCACTGCTTCGCTCTCCTCATGTCCCTCAATTTGGTCCTGGATCGACCCTGCCTCACTCTCCTCTACCGGAACCCAGCCGTCTTGATCCGCCATAGCGCGACTTTCAAAATTCGGGTTTTTATTTTTGTAAAACACAATCAAATTTCGCCGTTATAATTTCGAGCGCGTGAAACGCGCTCCGGGTCCAATCTCACTCCTCGACACCAATTGTTACTCTAATAGTACAATTGGTGTTCCAAAATTTGGGCTAAATTAATTTAGTCCCAGGTCCGAATCCAACTCCTGACAACCAATTGTTACGGACACGACTTAGATGTTGTTTGACCGAGCGGAATGGCCGCCGTGTTCGCACAAGTTACCCGATTACACTCGAACGTTGGCCGAATCGCGCTATGCTAAATCAATGAAGGAAAGGACACAACGGCTGGGATTAAGGCAACGACACAAGGGGTACAGTTCTCAAGACCTCCGGAGGAGGATATAATATTGGTTATGCAGAACGGTTAGATTACACAGCAAGAGGTAAAGCAAAGCAAGATGGGCACTTAGACACAGTCTTATCTTATTCCCGACAGACCACAGACAAACGGGGATTGATGGCAGGGGAGGGCAGGCAGTCCATAGCTCAAGGTGCACCTTGGCTCAGGGGCAGAATCGACCTGGTCCGGTCTAGAGATGCGGGGAGGTATCGTCGCGCTGGAGGTGGCGTCCTTTTCTCTCCAAGCTGAGGCGCATCTGACGTCACCTCCGTCTTCCTGCGCATGTCCAGCGGGGAGTGACACGCCCTCGGCTCGTTAGCTCCGCCCCAGATGGAATCGGTCCGCCGCTTCTTATTGGGTGCGGGGGGTTACCGGGCTCCGCCCTTGACGAGGAGCTGACAGTGAGCCCCTGCGTGGTAACCCCGTCGGAGCACATGCTCAATGGCGGCTAACCAAGCCGGAGTGAGGACGCACACTCCCCGCGCCGCCGCCGCCCCGCCGCCGCTGTTGTTGTTGTTGGTGTTGTTGTTGTTGCTGAACCGTGAGGAAGAGCTGCGGGGAGGTATTGGGAGGTCCTAAACTTCCTAACGGTGCCATACAATCACATTCTGGTGCAACGAAGAGTCAGAATTAATGGAAACGAGTCCTTAACTGACATAGACTAAGAATAACTAGCAAGATGTCCTATAGTTGTCTACGTGAGATGCGGTGGACCTGGATGCGACATTTAATGGGGGAAATAGGGGAAGGTCGGGTCTACAGAGTGTTGTTTACAGAAAATGGGACTAGGGAATGGGGGATTGGGGATAGTTGGGAAGTACTGAGGAAATAGGGGAATATTTACAAGCGGATATGGATGGAGGCCAATCTCATATCCGCAACAATATATATATATATATATATATATATATATATATATATATATATATATATATATATATTAGCACTGATTTATTTCCCTCATGGAGTGCTATTCATCATTGAAAGATGGTTCCAAAGTGTGTTCTGAAAGTAAATGAGCTGGGCAAAAAAGGAGAGTGGGAAAGCATGGCTTGAGGTCGAAATATGTGAGGATGACCATATCACCATCAAGCACCATCTTTTGTGGACTGACGAGGAACCGAATCCAACTCAGAATGGGTATCAACGGCGTTGTTAATTGAGGTTCACAAACAAAGCTAACATCCAAGGTGTCAAGAAGCATCTTGAGAAGAAGAAGTTGGTGGAAGAGCGTGCTTCTTGAGAAGAACTAACCTCTTTACCAGAGTTGTTCGCTCTAATTAATTGATGTAATCAGCATGGTCCATTCAACATCACCTGTGTCTCTCCATGCCAGATTCGGGGGATTTGCACAACTGATCCTGTTGAAGAAAATGAACAGACGTCAAGCGGAGAAGCACCCACGAGTCAATATTCTATTTGATAGACATCATGTGACCAGCATCGAGTTCCCTGAACATGCCACGGAGAAAAAAAATCAAAAGGATCTATCGAGCTGCGCCACATCTACGACCCAGACCAGAAAATACCTGGCCAGTGGCCCAACATCCTTCACAATGGGAACAATAAGGAAGCTTTAACTTTTATAAAGGAATTAATTGATCGAATTTCTCTATTCAGCATTGTCAGGACGACGTCCGTTCAAGTTCAGTGACATTGAATGTTATATGACTCATGACGAGCACTGTTTATCATTCCATATAGAGGGAGAGGGCATAAGATATTTTTGTTGAGTGCATTGAGTGTAACTGAAGTCTGCTACCACGTGTTCTGTGTAACATCTTCATGTGAACAATCTCTACCTCCAGGTTGGATTGTCTGCATCACCATACCCACCACGCCAACTTCCAGGTAGCATTGTATCGCAGATAGCTTACCCAAGTCATCAAGCCACCATATCCATCTAAACACGGCTGGAAATTACAAGGTGATGAACTCACCATTCACTGGGTGGAAAATCCACCTGCTCCCCCAGAAATTCTCCATCCCATACATTTTGGCTTAAGAAATCGAAGTGTCAGAACAATGTGTGTTCCCTCAAGTCAAATTGTATTCCTTTATGTTCCTGTGGCAATTGTGAAAATACCTCACCAAAAGTTCTAGAAGATTCTATTTGGAGAATGCAGACAATGATCTGTCGGATTCCGATGATTTGGAGTTGGGAGAACCTCCTTCAAATTATATAACCTGGTTCTGGTATAATCATTATGGATATTGTTATTCGGGAAAGACAGTGGTTTTCTTGTCCATTTGTTGTTCCTACTTGAAATTCTAACTTGTTCAATTCGTGTTTTCCTGAGTCAATAATAATCTTTCAGTGAATTGATCATTTCCAACTGTGTGAAACGTGTTCCATTTACTGTCATTATGGATAAATTTCAACTGCTTTGTGGGATGCACATTCAAATACTACTTTAACTGCTGGCTTCAGAACATTTCAATTTGGCTATTCGGATTTCTTGTCTTTCAAATCAAGATAAAATTTAATCAACACCCCATTCTTCCCATGGAAATAGATGTTTAATAAAAAAAAGAAAATAGCAATTTAAGTATTATGATGTAAACAACTTTAATGGACCATGAACTTTCAATACTTTACACTCTTATGATATGAAATGACGAGCTTTCCTCAATCAGAACCAGTTTTCATGAATGGAGCCTTTTCACGCTCGTGACGGAAACTGCATCTTTAATCAAGCATTTAATCAAGAAATCAAGAATCTTAACTGCAGGTTTTTGAACAACCAAACAAGTAGATTCAGATTCCTGAGGTCAAAATCTAAAAGAAACCGTCAGATCTGTGTCGTTCTAAGATGGGTGTCACAATAAATGTTTT
This sequence comes from Myxine glutinosa, assembly GCF_964187855.1. Lineage (NCBI taxonomy): Eukaryota > Metazoa > Chordata > Myxini > Myxiniformes > Myxinidae > Myxine > Myxine glutinosa. Next base: position 133,583,536 of record NC_136267.1, on the reverse strand, counting down.
CTGTGCTAGATAGACCTTCATCCAGTTGACTGTTTCAGCTTCTTCAACTTTATCCTATTCCCCCTCCTCACCTGAAAGAAAAAAAATTGTCACTTCAAAAAACTATTCAGCCTGCACTTCCTTCCTTCGTTCATTATTTATCCCTTCCTTTTTCTTGACGAAGTCGCAGGAGACATTATGTTTTCGAGTTGTCCGTCCGTCAGTCCGTCTGTCTGTCCGTCCGTCCGTCCGTGATTAGGTTTTCGTTACCGCAATAACTTGAGAACGGCTGAATGGATCTTAGTCAAACTTGGTACAGATATGTATAATGATGTAAAGATGAACTGATTAGAGTTTGGGATCAATAGGTCAAAGGTCAAAGTCCGTAATATGTCTATAAATTGAGAACAGCTGAAGTGATCTCATTCAAACTTGGTACAGGTATTATAATGACTGAAAGGTTAACTGATTAGAATTTGGTGTCAAGAGGTCACAGGTCAAAGGTCAAAGTCTGTAATAGTTATATAACTTGAGAACGGCTGAAGTGATCTAATTCAAACTTGGTACAGATATGTACAATGATGTAAAGATTAACTGATTAGAATTTGGAGTCAAGAGGTCAAAGGTCAAAGGCTGTAATAGGTCTATAACTTGAGAATGGCTGAAGTGATCTAATTCAAACTTGGAACAGGTATTATAATGATGTATAGATTAAGTGATTAGATTTTGGGGTCAAGAGGTCAAAGGTCAAAGTCTGTAATAGGTCTATAACTTGAGAATGGCTGAAGTGATCTAATTCACACTTGGAACAGGTATTAGAATGATGTAAAGGTTAACTGATTAGAATTTGGGATCAAGATGTCAAAGGTCAAAGTCTGTAATAGGTCTATAACTTGAGAACGGCTGAAGTGATCTCATTCAAAACTTGGTACCGATATGTCCAATGATGTAAAGATTAACTGATTAGAATTTGGAGTCAAGAGGTCAAAGGTCAAAGTCTGTAATAGGTCTATAACTTGAGAATGGCTGAAGTGATCTAATTCAAACTTGGAACAGGTATTATAATGATGTAAAGATTAATTGATTAGAATTTGGGGTCAAGAGGTCAAAGGTCAAAGTCTGTAATAGGTCTATAACTTGAGAACGGCTGAAGTGATCTAATTCAAACTTGGAACAGGTATTAGAATGATGTAAAGGTTAACTGATTAGAATTTGGGGTCAAGAGGTCAAATGTCAAAGTCTGTAATAGGTCTATAACTTGAGAACGGCTGAAGTGATCTAAATCAAACTTTGTACAGATATGTATAATGATGTAAAGAATAACTGATTAGATTTTGGGGTCTCAAGGTCAAAAGCCAAAGGTCAGAGGTCATGTCAGGTTTATTTCTACCATAATCACAAGGTGTACTCTTGGTAATGTCAACCAAAAATTCTGCCTGTTCTCCACCTCCTGTTTCCTCCACGTACAGCAGCATTTATATACCTTCCGCCATCACTACTTTTGTCACCTCCGACACTCAAGGTGAGTGGGGGATATGTTTTGACTGCAGTCTGTCCGTTTCTCTGTTTGTTTGTCTGTATGTTGGTCTGTGAACAGGATATCTCAAAATTTGTGGATGGATTCGGACGAAATTTGGTGGACATGTTGGGTGTGTGACAGGGCCGAATTGATTAGATTTTGTGAAGAACTGGATCCGGATGTGAGATTTTAAAGTGATTTTTCACCATTAAGTGATAGTGTCAAAAATGATAAATAGCATGATATCTCAAAAAGTTGTGGATTGATTATGACAAAACTTGGAAGTTGAGTTGGTTAAGTAACAAGAACAAGCCCATTAGATTTAGGTTCAGGTGCAATCCAGATCCGGCCTATCAGTGGGATACAAAATGTAGACTATTTATGCAACCCTAACAATACATTCGTGAAACATATACTGACATTAAAATAGTATCCTTAATGTACCTGAAATGGTCCGGAGAGATTATGTTTGGAATAAAACAGCTTTACATATAAGGAAAGGCAAAACACTGAAACCGACTGAAATATGAAACACTAAAAGCAAAATAATAAAGCAAGCACAAAATGTTTATGAAAATAATAAATAACAAAGCAAGCCTGAACATATGATAATAACCTGAGCTGTGAAAAGGGAAAAACAACAAAAACAAAGAGAAGTTTTTATATCAGTAACGATGCGGCACAAATGGCAGAGAGAGTCCCAACAGTCGAGGAATGTGTATTCCCCCATAAAAAGGTAAAATAACTCCCAGGGATACAATGAAGCCACTACCAAGTTGGACCAAACCTAGGGGGGCAACCAGAACTCCAAATAACATGACCTTTTATCTCATGTCAAGTTTCCACATTAGAAAACACCTGCACATGAACAATGCACCTCAGCAAGGGACAAATGCATCCACAATGCATCACACCACCTGAATTAAGGAAAGCACTCGCACCACACCTGGGGAGCAATGTTGCCTCCACATTCAGATTAATGGGAAGTTTCTCGAATGCAGATGGAAGTTTTAAGCCAATTATGGTTAGCATGCACAAAAATGTTTCAGATGCCACAAATACTAAAAAGGTGATATATTAAGTTAAATTAATTAATAATAAATTAATAAATGCTGGAGCTTTGCTGCAAGGCCTAAGGAGGTCCTGTACAATGGAAAACCCCACCACATTGTACATGCATTAACATGGTTTGAAAAGACCAGAGGCAAACCCAACGGCTACCATCAAAATGCAAAATGTGTTACAAAAGGTATAGGCATGTTTTAGCAACTACAAGGTTGTTAGCGCACATATATGATGTTATAAGAGCAGGTTATCCACTCAAAATTCTGGTGTTTGACTCCAAGAGGGTAAAACAAGATAAATCAACTTTCAATTTCGACATATTACTCATCAAATGATTGGGTGCCTCAGGATGTCGTACAGCATGTTAAAGAGTATTTTCACCAGTGGGCAATGCTATATACAACTTGTTAGACATTCTTTCTGAAGCACAACCTTGTGGCCTCACCTTGAACTGATCCTCATTATGGAAAGTGCAGATCATGATATTCAGCATTTGTTCCAGGAGGCCACATGAATATAATACATCCCAGAGGTGCAAATGGCTGAATAAATTGTTACTTCATTACATATACAAATTGTAAGTACAGGGCTTTTTGGCACTTATTTTTTCTCCCTGCTGCAGAAGCAAAGACATGAATGTCATCAGTTATAGGACTGTCCTCTACCACAATGGGATTGTTAATCCCTAAGACTATCTCATCATCACAAACCATAATCACCTATACAAATGATTTTTCCTGATTGATAAGCACCTACGCAAAGATAATAGGCCTGTAGGCTAGCACCCATGAAAACTAGAATTTGACAGATTGATATAAAGGTCGACAAACACATCATTTAAATGGTAATGGAGAATAAATAATGATGGATGAAAATATAGTACAAGATACAAATGAGTCCTTCCTCATTTAGTCATAAGGCTGGCAGGATGGTCTCGACTCTAGAGGTACACACAGTCACCTCTAGGCTGTCTAGCCTGGGTTTGAATCCCTACCCAGCTACAAACTGTCATCCTGGTTTTTCACTGGCAGGGTGATTCATCAATGTGTGTGCCGTCCCTTGGATGGATGTTGAACTGGGAGTCCTCTCTGACGGCATGAGTTGGTGGACGGTAAAGATTCCATAATGTCTTCGTGAAGGTGGCACCTTGACCAAATCCCTGCCCTAACCTACAGAGGTCATTGCATCAGAGGCACAACCACGACCTCAGCCAATGATGCTACTCTGCGGCGTTGTCCTGTATACGGAAGAAGGGGAAGAAGAGGAAGAACTAGTGTAGAATGTACAACGTTTTTTGTATGCATGATTGAGGCTGACGGAGAAAGTGGGGATGAAACAGAAAAGGAACAAACCAACCGCTAAATAACAAAGGAAAAGAAGTGAAGAAAGTGCTTGGGAATGGGGTCATGTGATAGGTATAAAACATCATGAGTATGGATGGAGGAGGAACAGCTGCCTTGAAGTCTTGCCAGTAAGAATAGGAGCGAACAGACTGAGGAAGTTGGTTCCACAGGAGAGAGAGAAAAGGGGAACAAATAAGTGGAAGTGAGCAGGGAGCCTGGATTTTGGTAGTTTAACAAGAGGGTTACTGGCAGACTATGCACACCATGCAAAATATGGCAGGGACAGAACCAAAATAGGGCAGAGGATGCAAAACCAAAAAGGAGGGCAGTAGAACACAGAAAGGACACCAATCTGTTTGCGATGTGAGAGTGACAGGCCTAGACACTCAGCTTCGTCGCGGGAGATTCCAAAGATTTTGAGAGTAATGCTTTCCACGGTATCAAGAAGGGCAAGGTGTAAAGTAAGGGTGTCAGACAAAAGGCGAAAGCAGTACTCTGTCAAGTTGCGAATGAATGTCTTGAAGATTGTCAAAAGTTCACATTGGCAAAGGAAAACCTTTGCACAACGAAGGATACCCACTTGGCAGATGATATTGTTATGAATTTGGGTAGAGTGATATATAGAGCCAGGTATATCTGAATCGGTATCATGCTTCGTCTGTCACGATAGGGAATCTACCTTGTAATAAGTTCTATGGTTAGCCCGGTTTGTCGGTATAAGCTGTATTGGTGTCCCCGCTACGAGGGAGCCGGGCGTGCTAAGTAGTACAGGGATTATGGATAAGATTCCTTTGTTCGTCGTCCCCTCTGTCGTCAAACCTGTGTCCCTTATGGCAACACACTCATATAAACACTTAGATAGGTCCTTAGTGCACACATTAATTAGTTCCCCCTCCCTTACAACAATGACCGTGGAAGAAAACGGGCAGGAGCCAGATCGGGGCACCGCCGATGGGGCCACAGCCAGCCACACCACCAGCTGGGTTAGCCATGCGCCTCGAGCAAGGCTGGGAGCCACGCCCAGGAGGACTGTTGATTGGCCAGGGAGAGGGGCGAGCAACACCACAGGATGGGAAGAACTTGGCCTATGACAGGGCACCAGCACAACAGAACCTTCGAGAGGTCGAGAGACGAAGCGCTGGTTGGGGCAGAGCAAGAATTGACGTCACACGCAAGGTGACAAAAAGGGCTCGCTGGATGACATTTTGTCTCTCTTCGCGCTGGACCCCCTTCGAGTTGGAGATCGTCATTCGCCCTTCTTTTTGCCTCTGCGCTGGACGACATTTTCTCTCTTGGTCTCTTCCATTCCCCTCACTGGGATTGGAGCGGTGCTCGGCTTTTCACGGTGCTTTTGGTGCTGGGAGCGAGTGTTGGTTCTGGGAGCGAGTGTTGGTGCTGGGAGTGAGTGTTGGTGCTGGGAGCGGGCATTGGTGCGGTGTGCGGTGCTTGGTGCTCAGAGCTTGGAGCGGTGCTTTCGGTGCTGTGAGCGAAGGGACCTCGTGTGCGACCGACGAGGAGTTTGGACTTGGAGCGAGGCGTGCCGTGGAGCAGACGAGGCTGGGGCGAGCGGGTTCGCTCGGGGCCTGGCGGAGCGAGCGAGGCGGATTGAGGGAGCCGCGTTGGAAGACGGACACACAGACTACAGACAGATAAGCCCACACCACATTTCACAATACACAACGGGGCATTTATTTTATTAATTCATTCCTTTGTTCGTTTCTGAAGTGAGGTGTGCGGGATCCCGATTTAGGACCTATATTTATCATCGCGTTTCCCTGTCCCAACCTTTATTTCAAATAAACCCTTGTATTATTTTCTTTACCCTTCAAATCTTGTGTTCATTTGAGTTAATCCCCTGCAGGATCGGAGCTGCAGTCGGTTCGCTATAGGTAAGCGCTTCCGCTCTTCTTCTTCACCTCTTTCTCCCGTGCTTTTATAGCTAAATCCGTATTTGGTCGTTGCCTCCATTAAAGCCGTTTGAGCCATCCGCGAGCCCTGGTATTAACCAAAGGGATCGCGCGACAATATTCTTTCTGCCCAAGAAAGATCATGGCTGATGGTGAACCCCAAAAGTTTAAATGTCAACCTTTTCAAGTGGTATGTTTTTTGTAAGTAGATGGGAGGGTTTGTCAGACAGTCCCTTGGAGAGACAGGGTGAATGTGTGGGATTTATCGGCGTTTAAATACATATTCCAAGTGTGGGACCAGCTCCTGATTATATCAAGCTCTCCAGAGAGGGGAGAGGCCACTGCCTCCTCTATGAAGGATGAGAAATGATATGGCAGATGGTGGCAGGATTTTTGATGAGCAGAGATTTTGATGATTTTGATGAGCAGAGATAGGCAGGATTTTTCAGGGAATCAGAAAGATCATTGATGAAGATGAGGAACAAGACTGGGCCCAAAACACCATCTTTGGGCACTCAGGCCTTGATAGGGAGAGGAGATTAGAGAACCCCGTTAAGAGCTACATGCTGACCATGGGAGTGGAGCATGTCAAGGATCCATAAGAGGAGATGACCTTGAATGCCATAAGTAGAGAGCTTGGAAATCAAAGTAAAGTGCCAGACTGTATCAAATGCTCAAGATATTTCCAGAGAGATAGCCCCATGTTTATGTATTGTAGTGATGTTGTCTAACTTCTTGGCAAATGGAAACTGATCCAAAGAGAATGATCGAGTGAATAGAGTAGACAGTGGATGAGCAATAGCAACAGAGCAGGTCTTTAGCTCATCTGGAATGTAGTACCGGGCAGTCCTTCCATCAGTCTGTAAACACTTGCAACTTATTCGCCAGCTGATGGGATTGTGACCAAACCTGGGTAAAATGATATTTGATGTGTTGCAACTCAAGTTTGTTCAGGGCATTAAAAAAAATCGGGATCTAAGGAGGTCTATGGGGGGTTTGATCTCTCCAAAGTAGGTATTTGCTCTCTTCTCCAAAACTACACACAGAATTTTGAAGAAACTTCAACACAACATTCATAATCCGTGATGTACCAATATGCGGAAGGGAGGGGGGGGGGGGGGTTGCACCCCAAACTAGGTATTTTTTGTTTATTTAAAGTCTTATGATTTTGTTAGTATGATTCTACATGTTGTCCTGACTCATAGCAACCTTTGAAATTTGTTTAAAATACCATGATACGGTTTAAAATACCTTTAGTCACTTTAGTATACTGCTTTATTCTACCAGTTGAGCACTCAGGGGTATTGCCCCTATTTTTAGGACATGCACTGATGCCATCTGGGCCTGTTGCAGAATCGGAGTCTGGGTTTGCCAGAAACCTCTCTAGCTTCTCAAGTGGGAAAGACAGTAATCAGGAGAAGTTGGGTATGAGAGGGTTGGGTAGTTGTATGGAGTGAGGAGTTGGGTACACAATATTTGGAAGACAACACAGAATTGAGGTGTTCCGCCTGTTCATAGGCAGTCAGGTGTGATGCCATTTGAAATTAGAGAAGTAATGGAGGGGTAACATACACCAGAGACAGAATTGACATAGTTCCACCATGGATTTAAAGAAGGAGACCGGTTAGAGAATTCACGCTTGAGATTGGCCAGGTGTTGTTTTCCGGCTTTCCTGAAAGTGGACACACACTCGTTGGACACTTTGCTACTGGACACTATTTATACTGTACCACTGCCATTACTATTGCTACAATTGGCCTACTTTATTGGCCTCAATTAATGTCATCTTCCCATGGAGTTGGCCACACAAGTTTTCGCTCTCCAAACTCCTCTATCCTGAGTATCCTTTCTAGGCACCCCACCTTTCTCATGTCCCTCTCCAACACCTCTTTCCACTTCAATTTTGGTCTGCCCCTTCTCTACCTGTCAACTACATCCATATCCTAGACTTGCCGGAGAACATTCTCCTCCTCCCTCCTGAGCACACATCCAAAAAGAACACACTCTCAATATCCACATCTCAATTATCTGCAGCAATCTTTCCCTTTCTCAAGTCCCAAGTCTTAGCTTCATATACTGAGAACAAATCTCATTACAATTTTGTAAATCTTCACCCTCAATTTAAGCTGACAGGATGGCCTAAAGGTAGGCACACTTGCCTCCGAGCTGTCTAGCCTGGGTTTGAATCCTGTTCCAGCTATATACAGTCATCTTGGTGTTTCACATGTTTTCACATGTGATCCACCAATATGTATGCCATCCCTTGGATGACAGTCTTGCTTTTAAGGCAAACATTGTAGCTAACACTGGGGAAGATCTTTTGTTGGTGCCATAATGTTTCTTTTATTTTATTTTTGGGGGACTAGAAAAACTTGTACTTTTCATCATGCATAATCTAGAATTTCAATGAAAAAATTTGAAAGTTAGACAAACGAAAAATACAATTGGACTTGTATCTGAAAACTTCTTTCAAGATGCTTGTGGTCCTCAAAGGGTTAAAAAGGTGTCCCATCTTCCCGGTATTCGTTGACGGATGTTAAAAATCCCATGGTGTCCTTCATGAAGATTACCTTAGGCGAGCTATCGCCGGCACCGTGAACAAATTCCAAATTTCTACCCTAACCAGCAGAGGGCATTGCAACCTTGTGCTGCATACAGACGAACAAACGAACTCTCAATCTAACTTGAATCATGTGATGTATCTCCCCAGAATCATGATCATGTATCTCCCCAGAAACACTCCTCCACTTACTCTACCCTGCCCTATCTCTCTCATCCAACCTGCAACGACCCTCCTCCAAAATATAACCCAGGTACTTAAATTTCCCCACCTGCTTTAACTCCCTGCCGGCCTGAGCTCGAATATCCTCTACAAGTCTATTCAACCATTTCCATTGATGTGACGAAATTGGCACCATGTAGCTTCCATATCCTGATGTTCCCTACTGTTCCCATTCTGGTGTCTCTCCTTCGCTACCCGCTTCCAATATAACACTAATAACCTATCCGACTGGATACTACTGCCTCCCATGGAGCCACTTCAGAATCCAGGATCTGACATGTATCCCTCTGCATTCCTACGGAATCATCGATCTGTCTTCTGTGAGGTCCACTTTTGAAGGTGATTTTATGCTCTTCTCTGCTAGAAAAACCTGAGTTTGCTGCTACAAGTAGTTCCCAACCCTTTTTATTAATGCCACTTATATACACGTACACATTCGCATAAATAAATATAAAACAATCACCAGACATTTTTTTTTTTTTGGGGATACAGGATCGAGGCTCATGGAAGAGCTAACATTTATGACACAAAAAATCAAACAGACACACAAAATATATAATAAGGGGAGCGGTACACAAGATGGGGAGAGAAGGGGAAGCACACAAACACAACATTTGAGAGCAGGGACATCGGGAGATCTGTGGGAGGGAGAGGGCTTGGGGGGAGGAGCCGTGGGAAGGGTGGGGGCTGGGGGGTGGGAGAAGTACAAAACACAAGGACACTGCAAGGACTTCCAGGAAGGAAGTTGGTATTTTAAAAAAGTGAATCTGGGGTGGAATTAGCGGGGGTAGAAAAGATCAAGGTTTTGGATGGGGGAAGATAAGAGATGGTGGTGAACAGCTGTTTTAAAGACCTGGCGGGAGGAGTGGGATTGAAGAGAGTGAGGGAGTTTGTTCCAGAGGCGGGAGGAAAGAGGAATGAAGGAGTGAAGGTGAGCAGAGAGTTTTGATTTTGGCAGTTTAACCATAAGACGGTTGGAGGCAGATCTTGTGTGACCTGCAGGAATATTTGGAGGACAGAGCACAGCGAGAGCTGGGGGAGCAAGGCCGGAGAGGAGTCGGTAGAAGACAGAAATACCACCAACCTGCCTGCGGTGAGTAAGTGAAAGGCCCTCGGAGTTAGTTTCATCGAGGGAGTTTCCAATGATTCTGAAAGCTTTGGTTTCAACAGCGTGAAGCCGAGCTAGGTGTGAGGCAGGAGCACCGGCCCAGAGGGGAGAACAGTATTCCATTGAGCTGCGGATGAAAGCCTTGTATGTGGTGAGGAGCTCACGTGTGCCAAGGAAGGACTTCGCACGACGGAGGATGCCCAGGCGGCGACTGGCTTTGGAGGCCAGATTTGAAATGTGGTTTTCCCAGGAAAGATCATGGCAGATAGTGAGACCCAAAAGCTTGAGTGACAGAACTTCTTGGAGAGGATTATTCAGAAAGTGGATGGGAGGGTTGTCCAGTCGGTCTTTTCGGAGAGACATAGTAAGAGTGTGAGATTTGTCAGGATTGAAAGACATGTTCACTTGTTTGACAAGTCTGTGATTTTGTCCAGGTCTGCAGAGAGTGAGGAGGCTGCAGATTGCCGATCAGAGGGCTGTGGAATGGAGCGGCAGAGAGTGGATTCATCAGCAAAGAGATAGAGAGGATTTTCAAGAGAGTCAAAGAGATCATTGTTGAAGACCAGAAAAAGCACAGGGCCCAGAACACTGCATTGGGGAACTCCAGCCTGAACAGGAAGGGGGAGATGAGAGAAACCCATTCAGGGCCACACATTGACGATGACTAGAGAGGAAGTCCGCAAGCCATGCGTGGAGATTTCCATGGATACCATAGGAGGAGAGTTTGGTGAGCAGAGCGGGGTGCCAGACAGTATCGAAGGCACGTGATATGTCAAGAGAGACAGCTCTAATTTCCTGTTTGGCATTGAGGACCTCCATCCATTGTTGAGACAGCAGAAGCAGCATGTCCAGAGTAGAGTGACCTGGTCTGAAACCAAATTGCTGATCAGATATAAAGCCATTTGAGAAGAGGAAAGATATGATATCCGAAGCAATGATGGATTCCATTACTTTGCTGATAATTGGGAGAAGGCTGATTGGTCTGCAGTTGCAAGGAGCTAGTTTTGCACATTTTTTGTGTAAAGCGGTGATGTTGGCTGATTTCCAATCTGATGGCAGATGACCTTGAGCAAAAGAGAGGGTGAAGAGAACAGAAAGAGGTAGTGAAAGAGCGGCAGAGCAGGATTTTAGGACCCGTGGGCTGATGCCGTCAGGTCCAGTTGCAGAATCAGAGTCGAGGTTTGACAGAAACTTTTCCACCTTGTCAGGAGGAAAGGACAAAGAGTCCAGGAGCCGCTGGGTGCGACTGGGTATGGTGGGCACAGAGAGGGATGGGTTTGGGACACAAGATTTCGAGGCAAACACAGAGTTGAGGCATTCAGCTTTTTCACGTGCGGAGTCAGCTGTGTAGCAGCTTGAGGTAAGGGAAGGGATGGAGGGGGAACAAACACCAGAAACGGATTTGATCAGACGCCACCAGGATTTGGAAGAGGGAGACAGGTTTGAGAGTTCGGTCTTGAGAGTGGCGAGATATTGTTTCCTGGCTCTCCCGAGGGTGGACACACACTTGTTTCGGGCTTTGTGAAAGGAAATGAGATTTCCTTCCATTCGATTTGCTTTCCAGCAGGCGAAGGCAAGTTGTTTCTGAGCAACAGCCTCACCACAAGATTCCATGTACCATGGACGGGGGGAAGGGTATGACAACTGAAGACGAGATGGGATAAATCTGTGCATGAGAGAGAGCAATTTACTTTGGAAGAATTCCCAGGATGAGTTGATGTCAGAGGCGGTAGAAATGTGAGACCAGTCCAGATGATTGATGGCTGCTTGAAGACCGTGTCAGTTGGCCTGAGTGAAATGCCAGACTCATCAATGCTGAGGAGGCTCTCTGAGAATGGTAAGTGAGATGTCCACTTTAACAAGCACATGATCAGATGAGCCGATTGGAGCAGAAGAATAGCAGCAGACATTTGCAGAGAAGCTTGTCAAAACCAATTCTAGAAGAGAAGATGCTCCGTTGACTGAGATCCGGGTCGGGACATTGACATATTGTGTCAGTCCCAGTGAGTCGCAGAAGTCCTTTGCTGAGGAGCCAAGGTTGGTGAGAGCAGTACCCACACCCAGCCAACTGGCATGGTGACAATTGAAATCACCACATATGAGGAAGAGAGAGTTGGGATGAGTCAATATAAGTTAGTCCATATTATCAGACAGCGAGATGTAGATGGAGTCATCACTGTTTGGTGGACGGTACAACACACATATGAACAAAAGGTGGGAGCGAAGAGGAAGCCATAGCCAGGGGTACTCCTGGGGGTGAGGTGGAGAGAGGGCAGTGCAGGGCGAGTGAGGAAGAGAGTTTTTGATAAAGATAGCAACCCCACCTCCAAGACGAGGCTCAGGTCTATCATACCGGAGGAGGGAGTAACCCAGGAGAGATATTAAGGAATCAGAGACATCATGATGGAGGAAAGTTTCTGTTAAGCAGATCAAGTCTGGTTTGTCAGAAGCAACCTGTATGGAGAGATCAGTCAAGTTTGAGCAAAGGCCCCGGATGTTTGAGGTCCATACTGTTAATGAAGTGGAAGGGGGAGCATCATTTGAACACAAATAATCAAACAATACCGGAAGCGGTCGAAGTTGGAAGTAAGGCTTCTTCTTCTTCCTGAACAGAAACGTGATGAACGGCACATTCAGGAGCATGTATTCAACAAAAAGGTAAAAAGATGATTTAACATTTGTGATTGATTCTGATTTGGATGTAATTGCTTTTCTATTATATTTGCCCTCATTTCAAATGTTAGTTTATTTTTCGCTTGAGCAATGCCGGGTACTCCAGCTATAAACACTTTTATACTTTACTCGGGGTACAAATACAACTTTGTCTGGGGGGGGGGGGGGGGGGGGGGCGGGTAACATCGGCTGTGTGGCCGCGGCCTCATTCAGGGGTGTGGGGGCCCGGGAGAGGAGCGTAAATTCTCTTTGTAAAGTGTACCGTGTGGCGCCACCTGGTGATGGTGGCAGAGGGTATTACAATTTCCTTTTATTACCTGGGCAACACTGAGGTTAAAGCATTATTGGCAAGGGTAAGTTTTTCCTCCTTCCCTTCCACCCTCCCCCAAAACTGAGGGGACTGTCAAAGCCACCCCCCACCCCCTCCAAAAGATGTATATCTATATAATAATAGCGTAAGGACTCGACTTTGTTATCCCTTTTACGCCGCACCCAGTGACCCGATGCCCACGGCACTAATGGATTTACGATTTACGAACCACGCTCTTTGTTTATCACATACAGCCATACTCGAAAAATCTGAATTAGCCGACGTTGGGGCCCAAAAGCATCCGATTAACTGCCGATACGACGCCATCTGATGCCGATACGACGCCATTTCTGATGACTCCACTCTCTGCCGCTCCATTCCTCTTCCCTCAGATCGGCAGTCTGCAGCCTCCTCACTCTCTGAAGACTTGGACAAAATCACAGACTGGTCAAACAAGTGGAACATGTCTTTCAATCCTGACAAATCTCACACTCTTACTATGTCTCTCGGAAAAGATCGATTGGACAACCCTCCCATCTACTTTCTCAACAATCCTCTCCAAGAAGTTCTGTCGCTCAAGCTTTTGGGTCTCACTATCTGCCATGATCTTTCTTGGGAAAACCACATTTCCAAGCTGGCCTCCAAAGCCAGTCGCCGACTGGGCATCCTCCGTCATGCGAAGTCCTTCCTCGGCACACCTGAGCTCCTCACCACATACAAGGCTTTCATCCGCAGCTCAATGGAATACTGTTCTCCCCTATGGGCCGGTGCTCCTGCCTCACACCTAGCTCGGGTTCACGCTGTTGAAACCAAAGCTTTCAGAATTATTGGAATCTCCCGCGATGAAGCTATCTCTGAGGGCCTTTCACTCACTCACCGCAGGCAGGTAGGTGGTCTTTCTGTCTTCTACCGACTCCTCTCCGGCCTTGCACCCCCAGCTCTCTCTGTGCTCTGTCCCCCAAATATTCCTACAGGTCGCACAAGGTCTGCCAGCAACCCTCTGATGGTTAAACTGCCGAAATCTCGGCTCTCTGCTCACCTTCACTCTTTCATTCCTCTTTTCTCCCGCCTCTGGAACAAACTCCCTCACTCCCTTCAATCCCACTCCTCCCTCCAGGTCTTTAAAACAGCTGTTCACCACCATCTCTTATCTTCCCCCATCCAAAACCTTGATCTTTTCTACCCCCGCTAATTCACCCCAGATCCACCTTGTTTGAAATTCCAACTTCTTTCCTGGAAGTCCTGGCAGTGTCCATATGTTTTATACCTCTCCCACCACCCCCTTCCCATGCCCCCCCCCCCAAAGCCCTCGCCCTCTCTCAGATCTCTCGATGTCTCCATGTCTCTCGGTCCCTGCTCTCAAATGTTGTGTTTGTGTCCTTCCCCCTCTCTCCCCATCTTGTCTACCGCTCCCGATGTTATATGTTTTATGTGTCGGTTTGTCTTTCTGTGTGATTAATGTTCGCTCTTTCACGAGCCTCGATCTTCTATACAAAACAAACAAAAAAACAAACAAAAAAAAATCTTACGACGCCATCGTATTGGTGTCTGCTGGGCGAAGGCGAAGCAAGCCGTCCGCTGATTGGACAGGCGAAGGCGAAAGCAAGCCGTCCACTGAGTGGACAATCCAGAGCATGCATTTGTGCTGGTGTCGGCGATCGTTGTTCATATACGCACTCTTCATTCTCATCTTTCTTCCTAACTCTTACTCGGACAAGCAAATCCCCTATGCCATCCATAATTGTACACTCTATCCATACACCACATCCTCCCTTCCGTGGATGTTCCACGGGTTTCGGCTCGTCGATATAATAATAGCGTAAGGACTCGACTTTGTTATCCCTTTTACGCCGCACCCAGTGACCCGATGCCCACAGCACAAAAGGATTTACGATCTACGAACCGCGCTCTTTGTTTATCACGTACAGCCATACTCGAAAAATCTGAATTAGCCGACGTTGGGGCCCAAAAGCATCTGATTATCTGCCGATACGACGCCATCTTACGACGCCATCGTATTGGCGTCTGCTGGGCGAAAGGGGAAGCAAGCCGTCCGCTGATTGGACAGGCGAAGGCGAAAGCAAGCCGTCCACTGAGTGGACAATCCAGAGCATGCATTTGTGCCGGTGTCGGCGGTCGTTGTTCATATACACACTCTTCATTCTCATCTTTCTTCCTAACTCTTACTCGGACAAGCAAATCCCCTATGCCATCCATAATGGTACACTCTATCCATACACCACATCCTCCCTTCCGTGGATGTTCCACGGGTTTCGGCTAGTATTTTCTGTCCCTCTCCCCTACCCCTCCCTTTTCCACTCCCTTCCTCACCTCTCGCTCTACTGCCATTCTGCCAAGCCCCCCACCCCGTCCCCACCCTCACCGGCAACGCCAGGTACTCCTATTAGTCTTCTGATAAACGCCTATTTCATGACCTACATGCCCGTTCAAATCACCTCCAAAAATCACGGTCTTCCTCCTCCTCTGGAAACCTCTCACGAAATCCTACAGACAACAGACCCTTCCAGACAGAACTCCTCCCTTTTCTGCACCTTGTATCTCACTTTATTCTCATCTAAGGTGTATCTACAATAAATGGATGCGGTGTGTGTCAGACCCGGTTACAATCAACAATGGCTCCAATGGTTCCTCGACCCCAGACCCATATTCAGAAGGGACCCAGAATGACCAAGATAGATATTTTAAAGTCTACATATTGAGATACGTTTCGATAACGGATATGTGAAAATTGAATGCTACTTTAAAATTTCAATTAAAAAAACCCATTACCATTTCCTGTGGTTGATGTCACCACACTGTGAATGGCGTACAATCCAGTTCCTGTATGGTAAGCTCACGATTTAAGCGGGTTGTGTTGGCGCATTTTTGGAGTAGTGCGCGCCTGTCATTTATACCATTTTTAAATTTACGTTCACGTGCGATTGCAATTACACGACTCGAGTGCGTGAGTAACACTGCGATTAAATTTTCGCCATGAAAACGTGTTCACGATAACACCCGGATTCCGGCTGGATCGCCTTCCCTCTCACCTCAGTTTCCGGAAACGATCCAAGGTTAGCGTTGTGCGTGTCGTGGAGCGTTTCCCTTTTTGTGCATGAATTGTGCCGCTGTAATAAGCGTAACCTTTGCAATCATGACTGTAAATTATTTCTGGAATGCCTTTGCAATACGGGATGTTCTACATGTAATGCTGAGGAGTGTTGGAGGGAAGTCATGCGTTCCTGTATGAAAGGTGTATCAGTATGGGGCAAACCTTGCCATCAATTTGTTCCCGGCATTAAGGGTTTCAACGAGAATAATGATGTATCGAAAGCACGAGGAAACGTCGTCAAGATGGCCAAGACAGACTGTCAGCTTCGCTATTAGTCGCAGCAAGACTTCGCTATTTGTCAGCTATTAGTGGGCAGATATGTGAAAAAGATGTTCATTTCCGGCAGAAAGTGTGAAATTTCGCATCCAGGGGTATTTTGGGGCGCTGATTTCAAAAATTGGCGGATCCAAGAGATCTAACCAATGGACCGGCCGCCATCTTGAATTCCAATATGGCCGCCAAGACGAAATGTTGAAATTCCCTATCTTGGGTTCTAAATGACCTGTGGCGCTGAAATTTGGTACACAAGGGTATGTTGACATGCTGAGTTCAATAATGCAATAATTTGAAATGTCTGACAAACGGTATGGCCGCCATTTTAAATTCCAATATGGCCGCCAAGACAAACATCGATGTTTTCATTGCTTTAATAGCACAGTGTACGGTAATGTCATAATGTTAAATCATTTGAGCATTATTATGATAACTGGAAAATTGTTGCATCTCAAATCTACTGATGGGTTTGTAATTTTGTCGAAGGCAGTAGAAATTTGGGAAATTCAGCGCCCCAAAATACCCCTGTATGTGAAATTTAACACTTTCTGCCGGAACTGAACATTCACATGGCATTCCAATAATTTATTTTTTAAATGCTTTTTCTCTTTCAGATCCAATGTCGAAATCAAAGAAAACATCGTCAACAATTCCAATGCCAACAGACTGGAACATTTGCGCTCTTTGCCAGAAACGTTCTGAAAATGAACCACTAAGAGATGCACGTAAGGGCAGCAATCAGTCGTGTCTAGACGTCTACGAGAATCTTGCTCAAAATCTCAAGGCATTGAATGATTTAGGTGCCTTGCCTTGCGGGATAAACATTTCCCGACTAGATGATGGTTGCGGTATTGCAGAAACCCTAGCTGCGCATGCTGCCAAATGGCACAAAAACTGTTATGTGCAGTGCAGCAGCTCTCGTGTGGCCAGGGCTGAATCAAGGGAAAGAAAGCAAAGTTCAGACCTTAAACTTGGTGAAGAAACTTACTCGCCTGTTAAGAAAAGACTCAGAACAAGTTTCAAATCTCCATCTGTTGAACAGAGTACTGCTAGCACATGTTTCTTTTGTGATAGCATTATCAGTAATGAAGAAATAGTCCACAGAGCGGCAACAAAAAATGTAGATTCCAATGTTCGATTGATGGCAACAGAATTGAGGGATACAAAACTCCTGGCTAGATTGTCTGTAGGTGATATGACGGCATCAGATGCTGTTTATCACAAGAAGTGCATGACTGTTCTCCACACTCGATACAGATCATTTGTAAGAAAGAATGAGGAAGCCAGTTCAAGTGAAAATATGCCACCAGAATCAGTAGCTTTGGCCGAATTGATAGCCTATTTGGAAGAAATGAAGTGTACAGATGACAGTTACACTTTCAAGTTAGCCGATCTCACAAAGCTTTATACAGAACGTCTGGCACAACTGGGAGGTGATATCTCAAAGAGGATTAATTCAACTCACCTTAAGGACAAGCTTCTCAGACACCTTCCGCAACTTGAGGCACATAAGAGCAACCATGAAGTGGCACTGTCATTCAAAGAGGACATTGGTGAAGCTTTATTGCATGCTTGTAGACAAAGCTCTGACAACGACGCGGTCATTCTCATGAGAGCTGCCCAGATTGTGCGCAAAGATATTTTGCAAAAGCAATACCAATTCAATGGATCCCTAGTTAACGAATCGTATAACAACTCACCACCATCATTGGCAGCGTTGATGGAAATGATTCTTGCTGGTACAAACATACAAAAACAAAACGCAAACAACAAGGGAGGCGTCTCTGTGCAATCCTTAACTCAACTTGTAACATTCAACACTATGAAACGAGGAAGGTTGGAAACTACAGCAGTACGTCACAATTTGAAACGTGAAACATCACTGCCACTTTACCTGGGTCTTCTCATTCATAGCAAAACAAGGAAACGGGATCTCGCTGACGTTCTTTTTCAACATGGTTTGTGTGTTTCCTATGATCGCATACTGGAGGTATCCACAGATGAGGCCAACAGAGTCATAGAAATATACAAACATGACGGCGTAGTGTGTCCAACAAAATTGCGAAGTGGAATATTCACAACAGGCAACCTAGACAACATAGATCACAACCAATCATCAGCATCAGCACAAAGTTCATTTCATGGAACCGCGTTATCACTGACACAACATGTTTCACATGACAAAAGTGGCAGCATTCGAAATCATGAGAATGTCACTGAGAATGAGAACAAACAGCGCTCCAAAACCATAGCCGCCCTTCCTGCATCTTACAGTGATGTGCCTCCTGAAACATTTCCAACTAATAATCCCATTCCAAGAAAACCAAAAGGTCCATCCACTCCAAGTGTGTCCTCCGGAATACAGGACAAAGAAAGTCAGTGGCTTTCGTTTGTACAAAGTCTGCAGGAGAAGGAAGGTCTTGAGAGTGAAGATAATATCTCCTGGTCAGCATACATGGCAAATCTGCAGGTTGAAGTTCCTCGGCCTCCTGCAATTACAGGACTGCTACCTCTGTTCCGCGAGAGTGCTCACACATTGGCAATGGTGAAGCATGGAATGAATTTAATCAAGCAGGCGACAGAACTAGTAAACCCCGGACAAGTTCCAGTTCTGACCGTTGATCAACCACTCTATGCAATTGCAAAGAAGATTCAATGGACTTGGCCAGGTATATATGGTGAAGACAAGTTTGTTGTGATGATGGGAGGACTTCATGTAGAGATGGCCTTGTTGAAAGCGATCGGCAGCTTCCTGGAGGGGAGTGGCTGGGCAAGTGTAATGACCAGTGCTGGTGTAACAACAGAGGGAAGAGCAGATAGTCTTCACAAAGGTTCGCAAATATCGAGGTCACAATAGGCACACCAAGTCACAGTAGCGGCGTTGCACGCTCTGCAGCGAAAGGCATACGATGACTACCGGAAAACATGTGAAACTGAAGATTTACAATCATTTGATCTTTGGAGCAAGAAGATGGCTACAAAGTACCCCCAGTTTTGCTACTGGAATAAAGTCCTGCAGTTGGAGTGTCTTCTCTTGGCATTCATAAGATCACAACGGGAAGCCAACTACACGCTCTATGTGGAGACTCTCACGGCGATCATTCCGTGGATGTTTGCCATGGACCATTACCATTACGCCAGATGGTTGACAGTGCATGTAACAGACCTTCAGGAACTTTCAAACGATTCCATGGATATCCATCGTGAATTTGTCAAGGGGAACTTTGTCACTCAGAAGTCATCACACAAGTTCTCTGCTATGGCACACGATCAGATACACGAACAGCAGAACGCTTATGTGAAAGGTGATGGTGGAGTCATTGGAATTACTGAGAATGAAGGGGCTCTTCGCCGGTGGATGGTAGCTGGTGCAGAAATAGCCAGAATCCTGAATGAGTTTGAGGACCAGTTTCAAAGACAGAGGCAAACTGATGTCCGCCACCACGAACAATTGCCTAGTGTCCAGAAATCCTTTGCATCAGATCTCAATAATGCAATCAGTTCCTTTGAAAAACTTGGAAACCCGTTTGCGGAAGACAGTAATGACTTGTATGTGCTTGACACAAAGGTCATCATGCCTGATGAAGTGATAGCCGCAGTGCGATCCATGGAGGACACTGGCAAAACACAATTTGACGGATTTGTGGGGCAGCGAATCAAGGATCCTTCTGACAATTTCTATAATAGCATTTCAAAGAACAATCTGCCACTGTTGAAATCGAAGCCCAAGAAAACACCTGGAAAGTCTGAGGCGAAGATTACACGTATGAAAAGTAATGTGGAGCTCTTCTCACGAATGTACATTTCTTGCCAAACTAAAGATGGTGATCTTAACACATTTTATGAATATGAGTGTCATGGGTGGCCACCTGCATTGGCTGAAGGTATCAATACAATGCGGCCACCAACCGGCAAGGCTGATCTTTTGCCCTGTTTGGAAGCTTTAGCACAACGTCCTCGTGATGCGCCCAAAGGAGAAGTTCGTATTTTCGATGGGGCTGCCTTAGTCCATCATTTGGAGCCTAAGAAGTGCAACAGTGTGATCAGGACATTTGGTGACTATGCACAGAAACAGGTCCTTCCGTACATTGCCCGAAAGTTAAATGAGGGGACTGTGATGCGTGTTGATGTGGTGTGGGACACCTACAGAACGGACAGTCTCAAAGAAGGCACCAGGCTTGGTCGTGGCACTGGCATACCACTCCATGTGACTGAACAGACATCCGTGCCACGAAACTTGAGCAGCTTCCTTCGTGTAGATTCCAACAAAAAGACATTATTCAGTTTCCTTGCTGATTCCCTGCAAACGATGCCTATTCCAGAGGGAAAAACACTTCTTACAACCTTAGAAGAAGAGGTTAAATCAAAGCCCCCTTCTGATGTTTCTCAAATTCAACCATGTACGCATGAAGAGGCTGATTCACGAATGATGCTACATGCTTGGCATGCATATCAGCAGGGGTACAGAAGTATCGTCATTCATGCAACAGACACGGATGTGGTTGTGTTGGCTATCGCGATGGCAAGCATTATGGACGGTTGTGCAATGTGGTTGGCATTTGGACATTGAAACTATTTCAGGCACATTGCTGCTCACACTATTGCGGCTCACATTGGCCCTGAATGCTCATGGGGGCTTCTATTCCTGCATACTGTTTCCGGATGCGATACTGTTTCTGCCATATGTGGGATTGGCAAAAAGACTGTGTGGAGCATATGGAATTCCATGCCAAACTTGGGGGAGGTCTTCAATCATCTCTCACATGCACCAGCGGAAGTAACAGATGATGACATGGACAACATAGAGAGGTTCTTCGTTGTTCTGTACAGTAGAACTTCCCCTCTGAAGAAAGTGAACGAAGCACGCAAGCAGCTGTTTGCTCAGGGAAATCGGCAATCGGAAAATATTCCACCGACAAAAGAGGCACTGCGTCAACATGTGAAGAGGGCAGTCTTTCAGGCCGGTCACATCTGGGGACAGTCCCAAATTGCTAACCCAGAGCTGCCTTCACCTGCAGATTGGGGATGGGCTAAAAATGCAGATGATGTCTGGCATCCATTTTGGACAGTAATGCCAGAGGCGTCAAAAGGGTGCCGAGAGCTGATCAAGTGCAAGTGTAAAAAACGGTGTGCTGGAAATTGCAAATGTTCTGCTGCTAATCTACCATGCACAGAACTATGTTTCTGCTCTGGACAATGCTTCCGAGATGAGCAGTAGGAGAAGTAAAACGGATGGAAAAAGCTTGCAGCATGTTACGGCTGCCAACTGGTACGAAATATACTTTGAAATGAGCTCTTTGACTTGTTATATGATTTGTCAACTAGGGATCCATTGAATTGGTATTGCTTTTGCAAAGAACCCGGGATTTTCAACATTTCGTCTTGGTGGCCATATTGGAATTCAAAATGGCGGCCATACCATTTGTCAGACATTTCAAATTATTGCCTTATTGAACTCAGCATGTCAACATACCCTTGTGTACAAAATTTGAGCACCACAGGTCATTTAGAACCCAAGATAGGGATTATCAACATTTCGTCTTGGCAGCCATATTGGAATTCAAGATGGCGGCCTGTCCATTGGTCAGACCTCTTGGATCCGCCAATTTTTGAACTCAGCATGTCAAAATACCCCTGTATGCAAAATTTCAAACTTTCTGCCGGATGTGAACATCTCGTGCAATTTTTGTTACATATCTGCCCCACTATATGTAGAGGAGTTGCTGGACTCGTACCAGGAGGAGCTCTCAAAGGAGGACCTTCTACTGCTGGAGAAGGAATGCCAGGTGGATCTTCAACATAATTTAAATAAAATAAACCACTGTAATAGTAAAAATAGGACAATAAGATGAGGATTGAGGCAGCACTCACCCTAACCTCCGCTTCTTACTTTATTTATTATGTGGGAATTCGTTTTAATTTACACCTTTTTAATTTACACGTTTTTCATTTACACGTTTTTCATTTACGTGACTAACTTCCCAAATATGGGCCCGTGTGTGTGTGTGTGTGTGTGTGTGTGTGTGTGTGTGTGTGTGTGTGTGTGTGTGTGTGTGTGTGTGTGTGTGTGTGTGTGTGTGTGTGTGTGTGTGTGTGTGTGTGTGTGTGTGTGTGTGTGTGTGTGTGTGTGTGTGTGTGTGTGTGTGTGTGTGTGTGTGTGTGTGTGACAGACAGTCAGGCCAGGTGTCCTGTATTTTATGGGATCGTCCTGTTTTTTTTTACTCAAATGTCCCGCGTCCCGTTTCAAACCTTCCCAGGATGCCATTTCTTCCGTATTTTTCATCTTCCGAACAATATTTGAAAAGGGAAAGGAAAGGCGACATGCAGCGCTGGCGCGTACGCTTCCATCATGGCAACAATATGCCGTCAATAACTGAATAAGGCCAAGCAGCAGCCGGAAAGAAACACTGTCATGGCGTCTTGGGACTCGTCAAACGGGACAGGGAGTGATGAAAATTTGAAGGGCCAAAGTTCACTGAAAAAGAGGAAGGCGACCACAAAAAGGATGTCTCTTTCGTGAGGAATGGCTGCTTTCCACCAGTTATGACTGGTTGATGATACTGGAAATTGTCATGGAGCTTACTGTACAGTGTACAGTATGTTCGTGGAGATTGTCCATTTCCCACGGTGGCTTATCCGATATCAAGCTACAGGAAGCACGCACAAGTATATATTTTATGGTTACCGCATATCAAGCAGCATGCTGCAGGAAGCATGCACAAGTATAAATTGATGGATACCGCATATCAAGCAGCATGCTGCAGGAAGCATGCACAAGTATAAATTGATGGTTACCACATATCAAGCAGCATGCTGCAGGAAGCATGCACAAGTATAAATTGATGGTTACCACATATCAAGCAGCATGCTGCAGGAAGCACGCACAAGCATAAATTGATGGACGCCACAACAGGCCAGGGGATCAAAACTTTCTTAAAAGTAAAAGACTCTTCAGAAGCAGAAAAGGTAACCTGGATAATGAACATTCTAAAGAAAGCTTGGTAATTATTTACTTAATCACATGTTGTGATTCTCATTTTCCCTCAGACTTTATAAGATGCACTTCCAGCATTGTTCCAACTTTTAGTGCAAGTTTCCATTTGGAAACACATTGTGTTCACCTTATTAGTTGAGCAGAACATAGTTATTTCAAAGAGTAAAATCGAATTACCCAAAACGTTTTGCCTCAACATGTAAATATGGTGCTGCTTATCTATTTGATCGCATGAGCAAAGAACCCGATGGACGCGATAATTCTCGCACTTTTGTAATGTCCCTCCCTCCACCCCAAACCGCCAGGAATTCTAAAGTGTTCTAAAGGGTTCAAAAGTGTAATTATAAAGGGCTCTAAAGGGTAATTGTGATGGGTTCTAAAGGGTAATTGTAGTGGGTTCTAAAGGGTAAATGACTAAGTGTCCCGTATTTTTTTTTTTTCCTCAGACCTGGTCACCCTGGTGCGTTTGTTTGTGTGTATATATGTATGAGTGTGTGCACATATATGAGTGTGTGTGTTTTTGTGTGTGCGCACGTGCGTGCCATGCAATCAATCAGTACACCAACTGATTGAGTGAGAACTGGAGATTAATGTATGGGGGATGCAATAATGCATGGAGGATATTAGTGTTCATAAAGGTCTCGGAACGAGATGCTATAGTCCAAGAAAAGTAACTTTTTTGCAGTCCACAAGCATTGTATACAATCACATGAAAAAGTAAGTACACCCCATGTAAAGTTTTGACTTTTTCAACATATTTCAACATACAGCTATTTGATCTTCATTTCAACAATATTGATAGATAAAGGTGATATAATATAACAAATATCATGAAACATTTACATTTTGTAGTCCATTGTATAATTTAAATAAACATAAATGCAAATTTGGCATGTGGAAAAAGTAAGTACACCCCTACATTATCACTACTTCAAATACCTAAAATTAGAATCAGGTTCACCAGCTCAGGTGCAAATCATGAGGAACATCGTTTGAGAGAATCTTGGAGGAACCTGTCTTATTTAAACCTCAGACACTTAGTTGGGTTTGCTCTTTGTTGTTGAAGTGTGCGGCGTCACCATGCCTAGATGAAAAGAGCTCTCTGAGGCCTTCAGAAAGAAGGTTATAGATGCCTACGAGTCTGGGAAGGGATTTAAAAAGATCTCCAAACAATTTGAGATCAATCATCCGACTGTCTGGAAGATCATCTACCTGTGGAGAAGATTCCAAACAACTGCCAACTTGTTCAGACCAAGCCGCCCCAGCAAGTTCAGCCCGAGAGCAGATGCAAGATGCTGAGAGAAGTCTCTAAGAACCCCAGAATGTCATCACGGGACCTACAGGTAGCTCTTGCCACTGTTGATGTCAAAGTGCACGAGTCTACCATTAGAAAGAGGCTGCACAAATTTGATCTACATGAGAGATGTGCCAGGAGGAAACCATTGCTGTCCAGAAAGAACATCAGGGCAAGACTGAAGTTTGCCAATTGTTACATATTTATGTGAATGTATGTGAATTACTATTCAGGTCTTTGCTTATCAATGTGTAGTCGATTAAAGGTTGTTGTGATTAAAGGGTCAGGAGCCCTTCTGAGAAAAAGGAGACTGGAAACGGAAGAAGAAAAGACACGAGGTCCGAGAGAAGCGACGATTCTTCTCTCTTCCTCGCCGAGCTCGGACGCGAGCGGTATCGATTGAGCAACGTAACAGAATCGGCGTTTAAAAGCCCGTCTGGTGAGAGGAGTTACCGGGACGTGTAACTACCCTTTGACACGTCAAGTCACTGTGGGTTCGTGCATGGAACCAAGCAGCTGGCACAGTTCGCCTCACCGTCTACAAGGCTGCGTACGGGTCGCACCTTGGGCCGCGCGCGCTGGGCAAGCTGCGTGTTGCTTTGCCTGCTTTGCTGTACCCGCTTTGCTTGGCCAGGAGGTGCGCGCTGCAGCCGTTGTTCCCGGTACGGGACGTGCCTGGTGAAAGCACGTCAGGAAGGGTCCGTTCAACCGCCCACGTGCGGAGATCGAACTACAGGAGTACGGAGACATTGAGAGAGACATTGACCATGGAGGGAGTCGGGAGTGGGGCTCACGTGAGGAATGTATAAGATGGCCATCTTAGAGTTAATGTAGATGAGTTTACATCTTTGTACTATTGATTGCTGATTGTTGATGGTTGATTGCTCGGGGAATATATCATTGATTATTCCGGATCCTTGGTGTGGGGTTTTTTCTTGGTTGGAATTAATATTGATTGCGTTACGAAAGCGCATAAATAATAGATCTTTCTGGCGGAGTTCCTCTCACGGTCCGGGGGTCACCGAGACCAGGTAGTCACCGGGAGGACCACGTAACACAATGAACACCGAGGCAAAGACCAGCACTTCTGGAACAATGTGCTCTGGACAGATGAGTCAAAGGTAGAGCTATTTGGCCACAGTACCAGAAGACATGTTTGCCGAAAACCAAAGACAGCATTTGACCACAAGAACCTGATACCAACTGTAAAGCATGGTGGTGGAAATATTATGGTTTGGGGCAGCTTTGCTGCATCAGGGCCTGGGCAGCTCACCATCATATAATCTACTATTAATTCTTCATTGTACCAGAGGGTGCTTGAGGATAATGTGAGGCCATCTGTCGGGAACTTAAAGCTCAACTGAAGGTGGACCTTGCAACATGACAATGACCCTAAACATACCAGTAAATCCACCAAGGAATGGCTGAAAAGAAAGAAATGGAGGGTTCTGGAATTGCCAAGTCAAAGCCCGGATCTAAATCCCATCAAGATGTTGTGGGGGGATTTGAAACGAGCTGTGCATGCAAGAAACCCCTCAAACAACGCACAGCTGAAAGAATTCTGCATGGAGGAGTGGGCAAAAATTTCTCCCAGTCGATGTCAGAGACTGGTAGACAGTTATAAGAAACGCCTACTTGAGGTTGTTTCTGCCAAAGGGGGCAATACCACCTATTAGAGCCAAGGGTGTACTTACTTTTTCCACATGCGAAATTTGCACTTATGTTTATTTAAATTATACAACGGACTACAAAATGTAAATGTTTCATGATATTTGTTATATTATATCACCTTTAACTATCAATATTGTTGAAATGAAGATCAAATAGCTGTATGTTGAAATATGTTGAAAAAGTCAAAACTTTACAAGGGGTGTACTTACTTTTTCACATGACTGTATACGAGTATAATTAGTAATCAAGTTTTTTGTTGTTTTTTCATTACTCACCATATATTTAATGCATCAAAAAATGAAGAATAAACCGGCGTTTGTTTCACTTCTGGCTCTCGCCTCAAGACATTTTAAGAACTCTACATTATTTGATTACAGGACACAGCGACAAGGCAACAATCATATTGCATGAGTATTGAGACTTACCAGCACCCAAGGTATGTTATTAACAAAACATGCTTGCCGTCATATTATTATCAAAAAGCCTGGTGTGTGTGTGTGTGTGTGTGTGTGTGTGTGTGTGTGTGTGTGTGTGTGTGTGTGTGTGTGTGTGTGTGTGTGTGTGTGTGTGTGTGTGTGTGTGTGTGTGTGTGTGTGTGTGTGTGTGTGTGTGTGTGTGTGTGTGTGTGTGTGTATACATATACATATATTTTATATATTATTATAAAATAATGCACTGTATATATATTTATATATATATATATATGCACTGTATATGAGAAGTACCAGTTCAATCTCAGTTGGAGGTTGAGAAAGAGGGTTGATTGACATGGTACATTACTGGCGGTGGGGGACACCCATACTCTTGACGGAGTGTCAGGGTGCTCATGACAACTCTTGACAGACTGTCAATGCGGGAATGACAATGTGTGAACACTTCTGTGGATAAGAGACAATCCAAGACAGGTTGCCACTCCATTTCAGGCTGTGGAAATTTCCACTGAGCAGCCATTGGAATTTAACCCACTCCACTGAGGGCAATACCATTAGGCTTTACTCACTCTGATCCAAGCCGCTCACCTCCCCTGGGAATAACTTGATTGTCATGATATCCACAAATATTAGTGATATTGTCCTTTTTGGTGTAGACAACCTCAAATATTTGTTTGGACTCTCATTTAAAGTCTGTCCCAATCAGGTATTCAACCCTACCTGGAAAAAACTACAACCAACATTGGGCAAAAAAAGTGATTGATTGGTGGAAGTATTTTTTGGCTCTGAAACAGAACCAGACTCAGGTGATTAATGTTAGTACACACCGTTCATTCTCTTTGCATTGATTGGTCAATGCAATCTGACATCACCGATGACACATATTGGGCGAAACGAATTAAGCATTTACATCAAGTGTCCCTCATCTGATGTGGAGTCAAACATTGCACAGGTGAAGCCAAAAGTTTGTATTCCAGGTATTATTATTTTATTTCTTACTCATAGAGTTTCCAAGTTGGAATAGCAAACGTTTCTTACATGACAATGTATTTTGGCCTTGGGTCATATTGGATGTGTGTTAGTTTGATAAGCTTTGTATGTATGACTCTTTGGTCTTCAGGCTGACGCACATGTACTTTGCTTTCTCATTGTATAATGTCTGAAATTTCTTCTTTTTTTCAATTAAAAAGCCATTTCTCAACAGAGAAACCACAAGCATTTATTTGATCTTGCTTTTTTTGACCTTTGTGCCAAAGTGCATGCGTTTGTTACATGACCATGTATTTTGGCCCTCGGGCTAGTATTTCAGAGGCCTTGTTGGACCATGTACTTAGGTTTTTAAACTGAAGTGCATACTCTTTAGCATTTTTTTTTTTTTTTTTTTTTTTTGTATACAAGATCGAGGCTCGTGAAAGAGCAAACATTAATCACACAAAAAGACAACCCGACACACAAAACACAAAAAACAAGGGGAGCGGCAGACAAGATGGGGAGAGAGGGGGGAGGACACAAAAGAGAGGGGGAAGAAGGGGAAGGACACAAACACAACATTTGAGAGCAGGGACATCGGGAGGACTTGGGGGGAGGTGGGAGAGGATTAAAACATATGAACACTGCAAGGACTCTGGGGTGAATTACCGGGGGTAGAAAAGATCAAGGTTTTCGATGGGGGAAGATAAGAGATGGTGGTGAACAGCTGTTTTAAAGACCTGGAGGGAGGAGTGGGATTGAAGGGAGTGGGGGAGTTTGTTCCAGAGGCGGGAGAAAAGGGGAATGAAAGAGTGAAGGTGAGCAGAGAGCCTAGACTTTGGCAGTTTAACCATAAGAGGGTTGCAGGCAGATCTTGTGCGACCTGAAGGAATATTGGGGGGACAGAGCACAGAGAGAGAGCTGGGGGAGCAAGGCCGGAGAGGAGTCGGTAGAAGACAGAAAGACCACCAACCTGCCTGCGGTGAGTGAGTGAAAGGCCCTCGGCGTTGACTACATCGCAGGAGATTCCAATGATTCTGAAAGCTTTGGCCTCAACAGCGTGAAGCCGAGCAAGGTGTGAGGCAGGAGCACCAGCCCAGAGGGGGGAACAGTATTCCATTGAGCTGCGGATGAAAGCCTTGTATGTGGTGAGGAGCTCAGGTGTGCCAAGGAAGGACTTCGCACGACGGAGGATGCCCAGTCGGCGACTGGCTTTGGCCAGCTTGGAAATGTGGTTTTCCCAAGAAAGATCATGGCAGATAGTGAGACCCAAAAGCTTGAGCGACAGAACTTCTTGGAGAGGATTGTTGAGAAAGTAGATGGGAGGGTTGTCCAGTCGGTCCTTTCGGAGAGACATTGTAAGAGTGTGAGATTTGTCAGGATTGAAAGACATGTTCCACTTGTTTGACCAGTCTGTGATTTTGTCCAGGTCTGCAGAGAGTGAGGAGGCTGCAGACTGCCGATCTAAGGGATGAGGAATGGAGCGACAGAGAGTAGAGTCGTCAGCAAAGAGATAGAGAGGATTTTCAAGAGAGTCAGAGAGATCATTGATGAAGACCAGAAAAAGCACAGGGCCCAGAACATTACCTTGGGGAACTCCAGCCTGATATGATGAACAGGTAGAGGAGATGAGAGAAACCCATTCAGGGCCACACGTTGACTACGACCAGAGAGGAAGTCCGCCAGCCATGCGTGGAGATTTCCATGGATACCAAAGGAGGAGAGTTTGGAAAGCAGAGCAGGGTGCCAGACCGTATCGAAGGCACGTGAAATGTCAAGGGAGACAGCTCTAATTTCCTGTTTGGCGTTGAGGACCTCCATCCATTGTTGAGAAAGCAGAAGCAGCATGTCCAGAGTAGAGTGACCAGGTCTGAAACCAAATTGATGATCAGAGATCAAGCCATTGGAGAAGAGGAAAGATTTAATATCTGAAGCAATGATGGATTCCATGACTTTGCTGATAATTGGGAGAAGGCTGATTCGTCTGTAGTTGCTGGGATCTGTTTTTGCACCTTTTTTGTGCAAAGCGGTGATGTTGGCTGATTTCCAAGCAGATGGCAGATGACCTTGAGCAAAAGAGAGGGTGAAGAGAACAGAAAGAGGGAGTGAAAGAGCAGAAGAACATGATTTTAGGACCCGTGGGCTGATGCCGTCAGGACCAGTTGCAGAATCAGAGTCGAGGGTTGACAGAAACTTTTCCACCTTGTCAGGAGGAAAGGACACAGAGTCCAGGAGCAGCTGGGTACGACTGGGTACGGTGGGTACAGAGAGGGATGGGTTTGGGACACAAGATTTAGAGGCAAACACAGAGTTGAGGCATTCAGCTTTTTCACGTGCGGAGTCAGCCGTTAAGCCGTTTGAGGTGAGGGAGGGGATGGAGGGGGAACAAGCACCAGAAACAGATTTGACCAGACGCCACCAGGATTTGGAAGAGGGAGGCAGATAAGAGAGTTCGGTCTTGAGAATGGTGAGATATTGTTTCCTGGCTCTCCTGAGGGTGGACACACACTTGTTTCGGGCTTTGTGAAAGGAAATGAGATTTCCTTCCGTTGGATTTGCTTTCCAGGAGACGAAAGCAAGTTGTTTCAGGGCAACAGCCTCACCACAAGATTTCGTGTACCATGGACGGGAGGAAGGGTATGACAACTGAAGACGAGATGGTATAAATCTGTGCATGAGAGAGAGCAATTTACTTTGAAAGAATTCCCAGGATGAGTTGATGTCAGAGGCGGTAGAGATGGGAGACCAGTCCAGATGATTGATGGCTGCTTGAAGACCGTGCCAGTTGGCCTGAGTGAAATGCCAGACTCGTCGACGCTGAGGAGGCTCTCTGAGAATGGTCAGAGAGATGTCCACTTTGACAAGCACATGATCAGATGAGCTGATTGGAGCAGAAGAAGAGCAGCAGACATTTTCAGGGAAGTTTGTCATAACCAAATCCAGAAGAGAAGATGCTCCGTTGACTGAGATCCGGGTCGGGAAATTGACAGATTGTGTCAGTCCCAGTGAGTCGCAGAAGTCCTTTGCTGAAGAGCCATGGCTGGTGAGAGAGGTACCCACACCCAGCCAACTGGCATGGTGACAATTGAAATCACCACATATGAGGAAGAGAAAGTTGGGATGGGTAGATAGAAGTTGGTCCATATTATCAGACAGTGAGATGTAGATGGAGTCATCGCTGATTGGTGGACGGTATAACAAACACATATGAACAAAAGGTGGGAGCGAAGGGGAAGCCGTAGCCAAAGGTATTCCTGGGGGTGAGGTGGAGAGAGGGCAGTGGAGGGCGAGTGAGGAAGAGAGTTTTTTATAAAGATAGCAACCCCACCTCCAGGACGAGGCTCAGGTCTATCATACCGGAGGAGGGAGTAACCTGGGAGAGATACCAAGGCATCAGAGACATCATGAAGGAGGAAAGTTTCTGTTAAGCAGATCACATCTGGTTTGTCAGAAGCAACCTGTATGGAGAGGTCAGTCAAGTTTGAGCGAAGGCCCCGGATGTTTGAGGTCCATACCGTTAATGAAGAGGAAGGGGGAGCATCGGGTCCAGAACAGGGGGGGGGGGGGGGGAGGGGTAGGGTAAGATGTGGAAGAGGAGGAAGAGGTAGGGAGAGCTGTTGAAGGTGTGTCAGAGATTTCAGAATAGCTTGGAGAAAGGGAAGAATGGGGCAGACAAAAGGTTTGATGGAGATTGGGTGAGGCACAGTGAGGTGTTATTTGAGGAGGGGGAAGAGCAAGGCAGGAGGTTTGGGGAGATGAAGGTGAAAGTTGGAAGGAGGAAGAAGCAGGGAGGATGCTTTGAGGAGGAGGGGTGAGAGGGGAGTCTCGGAGGGGAGGAGCGAGGGAGAGTCTCGGAGGGGAGGGGTGTGGGGGGAGTTTAGGAGGGAGGGGAGGGAAGGGGCAAGGGGGGAGATTTGAAAGGGATGGGTGATGGGGAGGATTTGGAGGGGAGGGGTGAGATTGGATTTTGAAAAGTGTACGATTCATGGGAAACGAATATTTTTTGCAAAATGAGTTTGAGACCTTCGAGTCAAAAATACGTTTGAGGACACTGGAGGAGGGATGGAGTTCTGGATAGTTTATGGAATGTAGAAAGGAGGAACTGTAAGAGATGGTATTATATATATTTTTTGGAATGAATAGATTTGGTGAGCAAGACGAAAGCATCCTTTTGTAGGAAAAGAAGAAAAGGGTGTTATAATATATGAGAGAAAATAGTTGTTCAGGGGAGAGATTATACATTTCTAACCGCGTGATCGCGAACGAAGAACGAACGAACAAAAAGAACAACAAATAAACGAATAAGACCTGGGAAGGAAATATTTTTTTGGGTTTTTTAAAATTTTTTTATTGTGAGTACAGATATTAAACAAGGAGGTACGGGGTGAACGACTGGTATGAAACAGAGAACGAAAATAATTTCAGCGCATTCGACGAATCGCTGAGAGAAAAACAAACCACAAGGTCTGAGACGGTACGGTAGTCTAAGCCTACGAGTACTAGGCCGCAGAATACTCGATACCATTAACCGGCGATTGTGTATACATGAACGAAAAATTAGCACCGAAAATTTTCCAAAAGATACGCTGTAGGTACATACACCGAAAGATAGATACAGTCTCGACAAAAACACAATTGAGAAATATCACTTAGCTTCGAAAGCGTGAGCGCATGGAGCAGCTTCGAAAAGACGTGACCTCGCCGTGATCTCGCGAGATCTCGCAATGTTTGTTGCATTGTTTTAATGTTTGAATTTTTGTACACCGCTGCTTTCCTATTCCATTTCCAGGCGCTGCATGACGTCATCACCGGGCACCGAAGGGGGCCCGGCGATGACGTGCGCTGAAACGGAGTACTCAGTTTACACTCGGTTTTTTTTTTTTTTTTTCTTGTCTTCTTGCTTGTCGGCCATCTTGGATCTTATCTGGAAAATGATGTGCATATGTGTCTCTGTGCCTTCGAGCTAGGAAGCTGAAATTTGGGCACGAGTGAGCATGTGCTTTGGCAA
Source organism: Myxine glutinosa (assembly GCF_964187855.1). Taxonomy (NCBI): domain Eukaryota; kingdom Metazoa; phylum Chordata; class Myxini; order Myxiniformes; family Myxinidae; genus Myxine; species Myxine glutinosa. Next base: position 133,551,098 of record NC_136267.1, on the reverse strand, counting down.
AAATGTTATTTTTTGTTTTTTGATTAAACAATTAATTGATTAATTATTATGGATTTATTAAGTACTTATTATTTTCTCATCTGGCAATATCTCAAGCACCTTTTGTGCTAGGAATATTTGGACACGACAATGACCAAGTAATTTGGCTGTAAAGGTATTCTTGACTTAAGGATCTATTGATTAATCAAGTAATCGATTAATTATTTCATTATTTGATCAATTGCTTAATTTTTTTTTTTTTAAGTTATAGATTCGGATGAAACTGGTGGTTTAGGTATGCTTTAACCAATTTATTAAGAAATTAATTATTTTATGATTACTATTTAATTATTTATTTGAATTGCGCAATTAATCAATCAATTATTGTATACCTCTCCCTTCCAATACCGTCTATGTGCTGCACGGCGGCTTTGCCAGACACCCCGGCAATGCCGCGCGCTGGAGGATATGTTATTTATTTATTTGGCATGGGGCAGTCTACTTTGAATGTATCTGTGCTTGTTTTATTTTATCTTTTGAAATTGAAAATAAAGCAGAGGCCATTAAACAGAAACAGCAAGCACAGTATTTGCTGTATCACGATGCTGTTTGGCCTTTGAACCAGAATGTGTGTTTATTTATACAAACATTTGTTTTGTCACTAAGGGCCAGAAGGCATGCATGTGTGTTGGTTGGTCAAGTATGAACATCACATCGTTTTCAAATGCTATCTTGAACCCTGCCCTTTTGTAGTTAGGGGTCATTGTTGTCTCCCGTCGCACCGCGGAGCGAAAGGGGGACTATGGTTTTCCCCTCCATCCGTGTGTGTGTCCGTCCGTGCATCCGTGCGTGCGTACATGCATGCGTGCGTGCGTAAGTGAAGGACCGAATTCTAATTTGGTGTGTGGGTGCAACCCACGTCAAATTCCAAGATGGCCGCCTCCATGTATGTCTGAACCTTGTGAGCGGAATATCTTGAAAAATAAGCGAAGTACCAACTTCGAATCTGGTGTGTGGGTGTATCTATGCATAAGGAAGAACGCTATTGAAAATTGGGTCGCCACGTCAAAATCCAAGATGGCCGCCACCATATATATGTCTGAACCTTATGAGCGGAATATCTTGAAAAATAAGCAAAGTACCAACTTCTAATCTGGTGGGTGGGTGTATACGCATAATGGTGGGTTTTCACGGGACACGCGAACGGTTCGCGAAGGATGCGAATGTCGAAAAAATGGCAAAGTCCAACATTCGTATTTTAGGCTCCAAAAGTTCGCCAAACATGCGCGGGTGTTCGGAAGCGTCGTCAATTGTTCGCAGGAGTCGTTTTTTGTTCGGCGGGAATGTTAAAAAAGTTTTGTTAACTTCGTTAAAGTTAAACGTTTGGCTTTCATTTTGCAGATATTTATTCCTCATGATATTATCTCAACCGGATTGGATCACGGCTGTCATTGGCTGAATTCTGTTGCCTTGACAACCATCTCGGTAAATTGGCTTCTGTATGAGATTTTTTTTTTAAACCTTGAACATTTGGCTTTCATATTTCAGATATCTATTCCTCGTGACATTATCTCAACCTGATTAGTTTACGGCTGTGATTGGCTGAGTTATGTTGCGATGGCAACCATATCGGTAACTTGGCTTGTGTATGACATGTTTTTTTTAAACCGTTAAACATTTGGCTTTCATATTTCAGATATCTATTCCTCGTGACATTATCTCAACCTGATTAGATCACGGCTGTTATTGGCTTAATTGTTTTACCATGGCACCCATACCATCTCGGCAACTTGGCTTGTGTATGCTATATTTCAAAAGCAGTTGAAGATTTAGCTTTCATATTACACAGAACTATTCCACATCCCACCTGAAAGGCGGGTGACCGGGAGTATCAGCTCCTTGTACATTAATCGCATGGAGGATGTTTACATCAGTATGCTTTAATATGAATTACAAGCACATCAGTAGACAATGGACAAATGCATGGGATATGTTGGAGTTGAACGTTCCCTACAGCATGAGCCAATGGTTCTGATTGGAAATCTAACAGGCCATCCCATGAATATGGTAGGCCACTGTGTGCTGTTTCCCCATCCAAATTCCAAATCCTTGTCTCAACTACACCTACAGCAGATTATGGATAACTTCTAAATTCTAAAACATCAAAATGCCTAAATGTCAATTTGGTGCTTCCAAATCAAAAGGTACACTGGACTGAAAAAAACCACTCAAAATGATGTTATACTTAGCCTTTCATTACAAGGCAATGGAAATTTATTTATTTATTGCTGATTTATTAATTTGATTTATTTTAATGCTTATTTAATATTGATTTATTTTACTGGTTTATTTATTTATTTCTGGACAGCCCAATTGTTTTCACCTTTGAAGAAGAGGTCATGGCAAAACAAATCCTGCCTCTATTTTCTGTTCGGTTTTGAATTCATCCATAATAATGATGGGTAAGATATTTTAAAAAGTTTCTCTCAATCCTCTCTTGCTGTCGCAGCAAAAGTATAATTTCCACCATTGCAGCTTATTAAAGCCAGCTGTCCAATATCTGCACACAATTCCATCAGCTCCAGCAATTTGACGATGATCGTATCAGTCCTGTGTATGGGGAAATGTAAACAACAAAAAAACTTATTGGAGCAATGTCAGCTTGCATATAAAGTTTCTCCTTACTGATGAAGTTAGCAACGCCTGAACGCACTCAAATAAGATCAAGGTAACAGGCTTGCTGGCGTCTGTAACCTCAACACAAACGTAGGCACATCTCAAAATGCATATTATAAGCATGCATATTTGGAGCATTAACCATCTGGGAGAATTATGCAAATGAGCATTTAATCTTTTGCATTTTGGAGCTGTAAATTGCATCGCCTGCTTTCGCTGTTCTTGCTCAAAATCAGCTTTGGGTCAACATTGGAGGACATAAATAAGAGGATGTGATGACAATGTCGTTACATTTTTCATCTTGATATTGTCGTCGTTGTCATCGTTCTCAATTAATTGCGGTTAACAGTATGAATTGTGGTCACATTGTTTATTTTTAATATTGCTGTATTTTAAGAGTATGCTATATATGGATTGGGTCTCCCTTCTTTTAAGATTTTTAAAAAGATTTTAATTTATATATTATATATGGATATGATTATATATGGATATGATATATATGGATATTATATATGGATATGATTATATATGGATATGATATATATGGATATTATATATGGATATGATTATATATGGATATGATATATATGGATATTATATATGGATATGATTTAAGATTTTAAGATTTTAAGATTTTAAGATTTAAGCTTTAAGATTTAAAAGTGTATTTTAAGAGTAGCCACACGGCTGATATCTAGCCCATTTTGAATACAAACCTTAGCCTCATGGAAGAGCTTGGTGACTCGATGTTTCAAGACAAAGCACTGGCCACATGGGTAAGAGCACAACACGCAGAGGCAACAAGCAAAAGATGGTATAGGAGAGATGGAGGAACAGGTATAGGAGAGAGTATTAAGGTAAAGCCCCCCACCCCCGCCGCCCCCCTCCCCGAGTACAACCAACAGTTTTCATCTCACTCTGTCCAGCAATTGAGTTGTAATGTTCCCATTTCTTGTAATGTTATGATCGAGAGAGTATGAATTTTACCATCAAAAACACACTTCAAGTGCAACCATCAGTTTTCTAATCGTACCATCCAGCGGTTCAGGAGTGCATATAAGTAAAACAAACAGTATGACATTAAGAATGATAATTCCCCCACGTCTATGATGTCTGTGGTTTTCCTAGAGAATCGGGGTAGTTCCTTACCCAGCGCACGCGAAGGGAAAAGTGGGGTTAAGCATTTGGTTCATGTCTGTCCGTCCGTCTGTCCATCCATCTGTATGTGTGTCTTGTTAGTTTATGATCGCCGGTTTATGATGGAAGAACAACTTATTTAAATATAATGTTATATTTTAACACGAATCGGAACATGAATATGAAGACGAGTGTTTCGTTTTACCGAGCCGTGGCTCAGAATTTGTCCCAATCACACATGCATAGAGAGGTGTGTATATATATATATATTTTTTAACTCCGTCTGCCTGCCTGGCAGTAAGACAAAATTGAAAATTATTCCAAACAGGAAACGTACTGTTTTAAGGACGTTATAAGGGGCACATACAACAGGCACAAAGAGGAGAACAAGACATAAAATGTCATAGCCCCAGTAGTTTTAGTAATTTTTCTGTACAGATGTAAAGGCTGCTAGTCAGCCATCTTTGGTTGAATTACAAAACTAGATCTTCTGCATATGTATACTCATGTATTGTCTTTGTGCCAAGTTTGAAAACAAAATCTGTCCATGCATGTCAGAGAAATGGTTGGGGCCACATTTTAGTAACAAAATGGCCACCAGTCGGCCATCTTTGATCTTGTCTGAAAAAATGATGTGCACATGTGTCTGTGTGCCAAGTTTGAACAAGATCGGTAAATGCATGTCCGAGAAATGGTTGAGGACGTCTTCAACATTGGGTTTTTTACAATTAAAATGGTCACCAGTTGGCCGTCTTTGATCGCATCGTGAAACAAAATGATGTGCATATGTATACCATCATGTATTGTATTTTTGCCAAGTGTGAACAAAATTGGTCCATACATGTCTGAGATATGGTTGAGGATGGACACACCCACAGATGGATGGACGAGACCCAATCCATAAAGCCCCCTTTTCGGACTACGTCCAATGGGGGTTAATAACAAATGTAATGTGTTAGATAGGGTGGTGTAATAGACACTGGGGTAGATGGTGGTAAAACCCAGAAATGTTTTATTTATTTGCCTTTAAACCGCTTAAAACACTTTATTTAAATTGAACTAAATTCTTAACAAATGCACAAAACAAATCTCCTTCATAACAAGGATTATTGTATATATCGATATATAGTATGTGTGGCATGTGTGGCATCAGGGTAAAGAAGAGGACGCCGATATGGCTATATACTGATGAATAAAGCCTCCATCTCCTAAATTGCGACTCAACGTCATCTTATAATACAGTGTATATGGGTGCTTCGTGTATAAGACTGCTTCAGGAGCGCTAATCTTCTGCATTTTTAAACGATCTTTAAAATCATTGGCTTATTACTCCCGCCAGGGAGTAATGCATTCAACCGTGTCTGTGTGTGTGTTCGTGTGTTTGTGAACAAGATATCTGGAAAAGTTCTGAACGGATTTGGATGAAAGTTGATGGGATGATTGCCCTTGGGATAAGGAAGAATTGATTAGTTTTTGGTGAAGCTCAGGATATTATTTTGGTTCCAGGAATTTTTTGAAGGATTTTTTACCATTGGAAGATAGGGCCCTTTTTTTTTTTAACATTATCTTCTATGTATTCTATATTTAACATTGTGATATGAAAATAGTTTTAATATTTGTTGTAAATGTAGTTTAAACTCGTGGTTATGCGTTAGAGCGGTGTATTTTTTTAGCAGCGTCGTCTTCAAGGTTCTTTTTTTTTTTCTAATAAAGACATATTCTGTCATTTTAAAACCACCAAAGTGTGTATTCGGTTTCCCCGTTTCATAAAATGTATCGTTTGATAGTATAATGCTTGATTTTTTTTTTTTTTTTTTTTTTTATAACCTCAGAAGAGGTAAAAACATTTTACCTCAGCGAATGTCAATCGCCGTGTCAGTATTTGATGAACTTATAAAGACTTAGGTGAGTAATAAGTGTGACAAGCATGTGCACAGGATTCTTCCCAGAAGAATGAGTGGTCGCATTAGCTTGTACGACTTAAAATGAGCGAGTTTTGTTTTCACGTTTGGGCCAGTTTTACATGTTGTACCCCTAAGGAATGAAACGAACGTTTTACCTGGCTTACAATAATTTTATTTGAAGTCACACATGCCTCAAAATACACTCACCTATATGGAATTGAACGCTGAATCCGAAAATGTAAGTGAAATTGCGTTGTTTTTTTTAAACATTATCTTCTATATATTCTAAATATATATCTGTGCAGTGTCTGTCTTGTGTTGTCTTGTCTTGTGTCGTCACTGAAGTACTCCCTCAAACTTTTGTGAAATCGTACTATTCCAACTTGACCCACGGCGGGAGTATGCGCTCTACTGAGTGGCGTTCTAGTTAAAATTGAAGTACAGGAGGCCGGGCCTTGTTGTTGGGTTTCCCCTTCACGGATTCACTATCGTAATGAAGTTACTGAACCAATGTTTGCAGATAAAAAAAAACATTCAATATGCTCGAATAACCGAGGGTTAGCAATCTATTTTCCACATTTATATACCCAATTAACATTGGCCGTCAACTCAATAACTCCTTCAAAGCCTCCAACATCACCATCACCATCATCTCCATCAACTCGTCTTGATCGTCGCCATCATCAACATTGCCATTGCGGATCATGTTTAATATCATTATTGTTAAAGATATGTTTCATGATCCTAATAACTGTATTGTATGTTCATAATAGCCGACAGGAAAATGAGCCTGGTGTTTGCTTAACGTTTAACCCTTTGAGTACGGATGACGTCCAGTGCCGCAACCCGCGAAAAAGTTTTGTGTACGGTTGACGTTACTACACGTCATCGACTACACCTATAAATAGATCGTCAGTACGTGGTTGCATTCCCGTACCAAAATGCCAAATTAATCCTGTACCTGGGGTATTTTTATCAAAAAAAAAATCCCGTACTCAAAGGGTTAAGGTGGTTGGCTTAAGATCTTAGTGTCTTGAGATCAGCCGCTGTTGTGCCGTTACATAACACAAGGTGGTTTGACTCAACCTGTCATCCTTCCGGCGTTGGCAAAATGAGTACCCTCTTACTGTAAAAAGGGGGCACTGCATCAGTGGCACAGCCGTGCTCCCAGCAATGATGCAACCAGCAGCCGCAGGCTCAATACAAGATAATCCATAATATAAAAGGAGCTATGTCTCTGCGTGCGTGCGTCCGTCCGTCTGGCAACAACTGTCCTACAGAGATTTGTATGCCTCATGTATGCTCGCCATCAGTTCTGATCGCCATGTTTTTATCAATCAGATGCTGGGCAATCTGCAAACAGTATGATACAGTCGAGTAAGGTGAGGATCGATGAGCCGGTTCAATTTACATTAAAACAAAAGCTCTTCCTCATTCATGCTCTCCACTGAGTGCCGTTCTAGTTACCCTGCGCTCGCGAAGCGAAAAGCGGGGCTAAGCATTCATTATATGTCCGTGTGCCGTGTGCCGTACATGTCTGCATTTAAAAAATTCATTTCCTCGGCAACCGTTGGTTCGATTGACATGAAATTTTCACCATAGGAGCGCCTCCTGTAGAATATTTTAATGATTATTATGACGTCATAGGTCACGTGGTACAGGCGCCATCTTGGAAAAACTTTGCACCTCTATCTCTGAAACCACTGCATGGAATTTTTTTTAGGCCTGGCTCATTGTCAAGTACTCCCCATGGGGAATAAGATATGTTAATGATGATGTCATCTGTGCCTTCGTTATGACGTCATCATTCCTTAAGTACAACACTTATCCGATCATTATTTTAAAAATTTCAGCAACTGTTGCTCTGATGGACATGAAATTGTCACAATAGGAGCCCCTCCTCCTTTAGAATATTTTAATGATAATCATGATGTCATTGGTCATGTTGTACAGGCGCCATCTTGGAAAAACCGAAAAATGTTGCACCTCTATATCTCCAAAATCGCTGCATGGAAAAAATTGAAACATGGCTCATTGTAAAGAACTCCATATGGGGAATAGGTGTTGTTAACGATGACGTCATGGGGGCCATAATTATGACGTCATAATTCGACAGGGACAACGCTTAGTCTGATCAGTTTGAAATGTATTGAGCGTGATCTATGCAACAATTATATTAGAGAATATAAATTTATGATGTCATCGCTCACGTGGTCTGGCAGCCATATTGGATCAAAGAAAAAAAAATGTTAAAAAACAGAAGAGTTGGCTCGCAACAAGTTGACTGCCCCAGGGTAAGTATTCTATGAATACCATCTAGTTATTTTAGTATTTTATGAATGTTGTTTCTAAAGATGTTTCTGTTATTACATTTTAGTTGAGCATTGACCAAGGTGTTTCTTCTCCTTGCTGTCTCATTTCAATTTTGATAATTATTTTTCACTCTGTGTGTTTCTCATCAGCAGAATACTTTTCCATTTGTCTGTTTTATTCCTAGCAGCAAGGAATCCTCTTGCAAGTGTCATTTCAGTTGTATTTATGTCGTTGGTGGTTTTGTACACGCCATAGTTGCAAAGATTCAAACAAAAAAAAAACTTTATTCTTGCTGTTTTGAGCAATTGTGTTTCCACTGCATTTTCTTTGCTTCTCAGTGGCAGAGACAGGGCTATGAAATTCCACTGCACCAAAGAGTATTACAGAAATGGAGGTATCACGTGACTTAAAAACATAAATTTCCTCGTTGTGCCAATCATAACTTTTAGCACCCTGTATAAATTGTTCAGATAAATAATGAGCCACACTCAATACAGAGCGTCGGTGCTGCCGAAGCAGTTTCTATGGCTGGGGTTACAATTCTGGATGGGTCGCCACTCCGACACAGGAAGTCAGGGCAGGTATTTGTAATTTGGCGAGGGTGCCAGCGATGGCTCACCTACTCTTTAAGAAGGACACCGTCGGGTCTTTAACACCAGGCCAGACAGCTGAGAGGAGAGTGTGCATACCTTTAGGCCATCCAGTGTTGAAAGTTTTGAAAATTGACTTAAAACTAGCCAAGTCATGCCGAACTAAAACTAACGGATACTCACACATAACAAGGGTCCTTGACAGATCAGCAGGAAATGCACAACAATGCAACTAAAACAAGTGAATCCTCTTGGATTGCGCTGAGGTTCGGGCATGGAATTTCTAGGAGGAAGTATAATTTGTATGCAATGAAAGTACATGTAATATGGGATCGAGTAAGATCGAGTAAGCTTCACCAGTGCGCGTGCGCGAATTTGCGTCACGTCGGCAGCGAGAAGGCGTTCCCCAACACGAACCAATCAGGAACTGCCACGCCCACTTATATGATCTCAGAATTCCTGTGACAGGAATTAGCGTTACACTGGCTGGAAGTCATTCGCTAGAGGCGCTTCCTCAGCGCCAATCACCAGTGCGCGTGCGCGAATTTACGTCACGTCGGCAGCGAGAAGGCGTTCCCCAACACGAACCAATCAGGAACTGCCACGCCCACTTATATGATCTCAGAATTCCTGTGACAGGAATTAGCGTTACACTGGCTGGAAGTCAATCGCTAAAGGCGCTTCCTCAGCGCCAATAATTGTGTTTCAAAGAAACATCCTTTACCTAATTAAAACTCTTTGGTAGCAACAAAGATATTCAATGTACTATTATAAACAAAGATGAGCCACATATGTAATGAGTCCTTTCAACATTGTCTTGATCATCTCCCTGGAAACTATAACCACACCTTTGACACAGCAACTTAAAACAAACTGGAGTCACATGGAGGTAACCCTGGGTTATGATGCCAGATATTCCACCTTGGAGGAGGTTGATGAACCAGATGGATTTTGGCAACAGTTCCACGTTGACACCGGACTTTATTTGCACATTTGTTCCAATCTTGTTAGGAGGACCATATCTGTCTTCAACTGTTTTTTCTTTCCCTTGTTTGGACTGGTGCTCCATTGCCTCTATGTCAGATCCTTGCCTTTCGCCCTCTGTCATCGGGCTTTTCCATGAGCCTAGATGTTGTATATTAAAACTACCTTCCTCACAAAAATGTAGAAACTATCTTTTTTAATAAGTATGCAAATACAGTATTGCTTTTTTTCACCATTTCCTTACCTATGCTATAAGAGAGCCGTTTGTCTCTGTCGGTCTGTCCCCATTTTTCTCAGAGATGGCTGAACACATCTTCGTCAAACTTTCAGAAGTTCATCATTGAGTGCTGTGGAGTGTTTTTGGTGAAAAAAGTTGAAATTTTTGAAAAAACAAAGTTCCATTTTTGGGGGATTAAAAAAACCCCGATATATGCTGCCTGAGCCTTTGTAACAATGTAAAATGTAATATTAATGTAGGATGTTTTCGGCACCCACAAAAAAACCAGAAAAAAAAAAACATTGATTTCTTCAAAATGCCAACAAGATTAGAACATCACTGGGCAATACCGAGTATTCCTCCAATCAACAAAGGGACCCCCTCAAGGTCCACCTTACTGGTCTAAAGTATTGGTGGCTCTATGTCATCCCTTTAATCGCTATATCCAACCACTCAGTGCTCTCCTATCTGTGCCCCTAACTGTGTGCAATCTCATCCTCAGTCAAGTTGACAGTTGTCCGAATTTGGCTTTGCTCTTAGCCACCTTTCATTTGTTGCATGGCATCCAATTTCTCAGCAACATTGCAGCTTTAAGTTTTCCTCTGGAGTTCCTATTTTCGAGATATTTGCACAGACATCATGGCATCACAAGTGTTATTTGACAGTTTATATCACACAAAACTTTTTAATTGTTCACGTGAAAACTAAAATGTTCACACTCATCCTATCGTGTAATCTTGGTATTTTGTTTGGACTGTTTGCCATGTGTAAATTTCATATTTTACCTTTTCATTTTTGGGGGAGGGGAGGTTGTGGGGTGTACAAACTATACAAGTACCAGCAACATATCTGAATCTGCAATACAGCAAGCTGGCCACACTGTATAACGAAGCATAAGGGCAGTTAATGGTATGGCGTTTGCGTCCCAACCGACCCAGCTAGAATGGCTAATGAAGCTACCTGAAATGGCAACAAACCTTATGTACATTAGGTGTCCAGATAACCTAGTTTCTCAGAACAGATGTCAGATGTAAAATATTCCAATTTGGCAATGTACAGTGTCGGCAATCGCTGTCGTCTTGTGAGATCATAGTGCTTTTATTTATTTTAAAAAAATGTGGGGGGGGGGGGGGGGGGGGGGGGGGGGGGGGTGAAGTCAAGGCTCATGGAAGAGCCAGAACAAAACCAGAACATCATCCTCAGTCAAGTTGAAAGGACCAGAACAAAACGGAATGAGGAGAACATATTGGAAAAGGGGAAACACACCAAGTGAGGGTAGGACAGATGCAAAAAGCGCAAACACAACAAGTGAAGGGTAGGACAGACCAAGAAGCTCAAACACAGCAAGTGGAGAAGAAGAAGGGTTATTGAAGGTAGAAAAGACCATGGGTGTGAATGGCTCTACCAAAATGGCGATCTGTACAGGATTGCAACCTCTAGTCAAGAAATTGCATCGGCAGCACATACCTGCATAGATAGAGCATGGCGTATGACGATGATGAGGAGGAAGAAGTTGGTTCCACAGGTGAGAGACAAAGGAACAAATGAGGATGTGAGCAGTGAGCCCGCATTTTGGGAGTTTCGTAAGAACTGGGTTACTAGCAGACCACATGAGAAAATCTGAGAGAGAGGAAAACAGAACAAGGACAGGGCAGAAGGTAAAACCCCAGAAAGGTGGTGTGAGAAGACCTAGGTCATCGATTTGTCTGTGATGCGAGATTAACAGGCCCAGACTCTGCTTCATCATCGGAGATTCCATTGAGTTTAAGACCTTGTTTTCCACACAATCAAGATCATGTGCAAGGTGTGAGGCAGGGGTACCAGCCCAAAACAGAGAGTACTACTCAATCAAGCTGCGTATTATTATTTCGTGTCGCTACACTTTTCCCAGCCACTGCAAAACATAGGCTCAGGTACAGGAGTTCAGAGCCTTCAGGTCGTCTTGTCTGAAGTGGATGAAGTGCTAATTTGATAAACGTTTGTCAACGAAAGATTACAATGATGCCCAACGTGAGTGTAGTGAATCCTGTTACACCAGCCCATAAAGTGTATATATATTGACTGCAGCATTTACAAAATAGCATTATACAGTTCCAGGGTTAATAGCAAGAATGTGTTTGACCAGCAACTCGTGGGAATGTTTTGTGGTGGTGGATGGGATTTCTTCACAATCATGAAAGATGCATGACCAAACTAAGATTTTACAAGCTCCTCTGCTCAAGGAAAGCACACTCAAAAAACAATCTTAAACGTCAAACAAGTCCAAACAAATAAGACTGCTGCAATAATGTCTCCACAATAGACACGGTGCTGTGAGATACACCTTTGTGTATTGTAATATGATTGATGTGGTGCTTTTCACTTGCCCATTTGGTATAAAATATGCAGTTTATTAATTACTAGCTGAAGTACACAGTGTTGCCCAGGGAAATTCAATGAAATATGTATATAAATATATCCTGCATGACAGTCGCAAAACATATTACTCGATGGCTCCTGGGAAAAACGCGTGCAGGGTATAAAAACATACTCACTCAAGGCCTGAACGGAGGTGTTATAATAAACCTGAAAAAGCAATCTCTTTATTAACAGGCGCACGTGAAACACTATAACAATTAAATTTGTGTTGTTGACACCAAATCATTATATACAACTTCAACATACGATCTTCACAAAACGTATTACTCGATTGCACCAGGAAAAAAAACCACGCAGGCAGTGTATAAGCACAATACCTGGTCGAGGCCTGAAGCGCAATTATCTGATATATATATGTATATATATATATTGTTGCAGTTTTGAGAACCCCTCACTTTGGAAATAATACTTGTAAATATTCCCTTTGTAAAGGTAATCGGAGCACCCGTAGTTAGGCCACAACAACACTTAGGACACCATAGGACTTGTAGTTATTTCCTTAGTATGTGTATCAGATAAGGCTGTGTTCCCAATAGTTGAATCTGCGTTGCATTAATCAAATAACATAGGTCCTTTTCAATTCCATTCAATTCCATCCATTTTGCGGCTCGACTCTCTCCAAATTGTGGTACGCGCCTCTGCTCGCCCAGCAGCGTTCGCTGCCTGGCTCAAAACGCCATTACGCACGCGGTCAAGCTGGAGAAGAAGGGCGGAGCACCGGGAGGAGGCGTGGCCCCCTGTCAACTCGTCATCAAGGGTGGAGCCAGCGAGCCCTCGCCAACCAACCAGGGCTGAGGTGAGCTCGCTGGTGGGCGTAGCCCTATGAAGCGCGGCTTAATCGACGCCAGCGTTATATAACGGCGAGCGGAAAGCCCTTTGACGAACTGCGGATGGGGACTGAAGTTGCGCCACGCTCTCGTATGAAATGCGTGCTGGGACTCGCATGGACTTCTTGGGATTCGGATTCGCACGGCCTTGGTGAAAGAGTGCACTGAGTAACATCTGCGCGAGGCTACACTGAGATACGAACAGTACGAAAGAGAGAGAGAGAGAGAGTTGAGAGTACAAGTATTACGTACGCATCCCAGTTTCCCCCGCTATATTCTTAAGGTCCGGTCGCATGCAAACGACACGAAGGTGCCTACCATTCTTCGCCGCGGACCTGGAGCTTGGACCGAGGCCGGATCTCGTCGCCTGGAACCATCTACTTGGACCTTCCTCCCCTACCCATCACTCCCCGTGTAAGTCTGTCTGTTGTCCTGGGGTTTGTAAGTTCAGATTGTATAGATAAGTTTGCCGTGTGTCCTGCTTCTTCTTCTTCTTCTTCCTTTGTACATTCCCTTTCGTTTCCTCTTTGATTGTTGTAATAAATCCTGTGTTCTTCCTTACCCTTTTGGTTTCTTCTCCATTCGATCGCTTTAGTCTTTTCTCTCCATTGGGTACCTGCGGCACGATTTGGCCAACCGCTCAGGATCGGGTTTAGTTCCTTTGTTAATGGCTCAGGCTTCGGATTGCTAACCGCTCGGCAATTTCCATCTTGTCCGCGGTCCGAGCGGGAATTATCTCCCTGCTTTGCGGTCGGATTGGCACGCAGGTATTTGGGACTCCATTGACCAATCACCCTGGCCAATCTCGACCGCGGAGGAGCGTTATAATTTCCAGGATCGGGGGACGGCCAGCTTAAAAGACAAGGGGATTAACCCCCCCTTGGTAAGGGGAGCGCCGACCCCCGAATTCCGCAACTATATATATATATATATATATATATATATATATATATTGTTGTGGTTTTTAGAACCCTCACTTGTAAATAATAATCCCTTGTAAATAACCCCCCTGTAAATATTCCCATTTGGTAAAGGTCAAAGGTCGCACCCTAGTTAGTCCATATTGCAACACGTAGGGCACCATAGGAACTTCTCTAGTTATTTCATTAATATGTGTTTCAGGTAAGGCTCTGTTTCCAATAGTTTGACTCTGCATTGCATTAATCAAATAACATAGGCCCCTTTTTCAATCCCGTTCATTTTGCGGCTTAGCCCTCTCCAAATTGGGTTACGCGCCTCTGCTCGCCCAGCAGCGTTCGCTGCCTGGCTCAAACGGCATTAACCATGCGGTCAGAGCGGAGAAAAAGGGGGAGGAGTTATCGGAGCGAGGCGTAGCACTGTTAAGGGCGGAGTCGGTGAGCCCTCGCGACCAACCAGGGCCGAGGCGAGCTCACCGGTGGGTGTGTCCTAAAAGCACGCGGCTTGATACGCGAGCGCATAATATAAGCGCTCGCGTGGGACTACTTAGAGAGTCGGCCGGGGAGAGTGACACCATTGGGGTGAGAGTGACGAGAGAACGAGATCCACGACGAGAGACACGGGTGGAGAGTCACGATTCCCCCGATTCACGGACGCAATTCCTCCCCGATATATGAACCCCCCGCATGTAAGGTCTGCTCGCGCCGACAATACCAACCGTGCTGCCTGCCGGGTTTCGCCGCGGAACCGGAGCCTGAACCGAGGTGGAGCGTGGACCGGAGTGGAGCGTGAACCGGGGCCATAGCCAACGCTGGCCCATCTGCTTGGACCTCCCTTCCTGCTATTCCCCTTTCGTGTAAGTCTTTGTGTTGTCCTGGGCATGTTAATTAAGACTGTATAAGGCTGCACTGTGTGTTCTTTTTCTTCTTGGTAGTTGTAAATTGTATAATAAATTCCTGTGTTCTTCCTTTACTTTGGTTTCCTCTCCATCCGATCGTTTTAGTTATTTCTCAATTGAATGTACGTGGCACGATTAGAACCGCTCAGAATCGGGTTAGTCTTTTTGCTAACGGCTCGAATCGCAGATTGCTAAACCGCTCGGCAATTTCCACCTGTCCGTGGTTCGAGCCGGAGTTATTTCCCTGCTTCGCGGAGGGATTGGCAGGCAGGTATTTGGGACTCATCTTGACCAATCACCCTGGCCAATCTCGACTGCGGAGGAGCGTTATAACTTCCAGAGGACTGGGGGAATGGCCAGCTTAAAAGACAAGGGGACTAACCCCCCCTTGGTAAGGGGAGCGCCGACCCCCGGATCCGCAACAATATATATATATATATTCAGTTTTTTCATTTTTTTATAAGCATAACCCTGGATATTCCTCCGGATGAAAAAGGGACCCAAGCAAAGTTTGGTTGCACTGGTGAACAAATGAAATAATGAACAAACAAGAAGAAAAAGACATAAAATGTCATAGCCCCTGTGGTTTTAGTAATTGTGCTGTATGTAGTTAAAGCCATCAGTCGGCCATCTTTGGTCGGATTACAAAACAAAATCTTCTGCATATGCAGTGTATTGTCTTTGTGCCAAGTCTGAACACAATCGGTTCTTGTATGTCGAGAAATGGTTGGGATCACGTTTAAGTAACAAAATGGCCACCAGTCAGCCATGTTGGATCTGATCTCAAAAATAAACAACGTGCATATGTAAGCCATCATTCATTATCTGTGTGCTAAGTTTGAACAAGATCGGTAAATGCATGTGTGAGAAATGTTTTCGGACGTGTTCAATATTGGTTTTTTTTTACAACTAAAATGGCCGCCAGTCTACCAGTCGCCATCTTTGATCACATTGTGAAACAAAATGATGTGTATATGTATTTATTTTTAATGCCATTTTGTATTGTCTTTTTAGCCTGGTGTTGGCTTAGCGGTTAGGGCACTGGCTTGGGATCCTAGGATCCTGAGTTTGAATTCCGGTCGATTGTTGAATTAATGCCAGGGGGTTGACTCAGCCTGTCATCCTTCCGAGGTTGGAAAATTGAGCACCAGCTTGCTGGGATTAATGTGTCAGTGTGTGCCCCGGTTTAGAATAGGTACCCCGTATCCCTGCGTGTCCGTAAGAGGCGACTAAAGGGTTGGCGTCAGGAAGGGCATCTGGCCATTAAAAAAAAACATTGCCTCAAAAAGGGAACCATGATGATTGTTATGGGGCCCGGCCCGCAAGGCTAACCCCCGCTCTAGCAGGGAAAATGGCCTTAAAAAAGGGAAATGTATTGTCTTTTTGCCAAGTACGTATGAACAAAATTGGTCCATACATCTCCGAGATATGGTTGCGGACGAGTGTTCGGACACACACACACACACACACGCACACACACACACATGGACGGACGAGACCCAATCCATAAGCCTTCTTTTCTTGGATTAAGTCCAATGGGGGCTAACAAATACAAACGCACACAAACTTTCTTTTTTATGTTGTCGTGTGACTACCCTAGGTGAATACCGTTGGGTGGCACGGAACGGCCAATAGCAAGCTTAAACTCGGAGGCGATGATCAAATTGTGGACTTTATCTATGTGGGGGAGGAAGAAAGGGGAGGGGAAGATGAAGCGCTTACCTGTGGTCCCGCCGGCGGTCGCAACCTGTGGAAAATAAACTCACGTGAAAACTGATTTTCAAATGTACAGAAAATAACAAAAGGATTTGTTAAAACAGATGCCGATAACAAGAAAACGCCATGGTAAAACTAAGTTCCTAAATGGGATCCTCCACACCAGATTTAAACACAGACAAAGGGATAAAAGAATGTTGGAAAATAAAAACGTGTTGGTTTATCGTGCACTTAACTCTGATCAGCTCGGGGGTGGGGGGGAGGGGGGGGGGTGTCGCCAGGAATCGCCAGGGCCCTGCATGCACGGGAACACGCCCAGCAGGCCTTGATGCGCCTTTGTTCACTAGGCCTCGATGCGACCTTGTTCACCACGCTCATCACGCTGCAGTGGCAAGCCGCGCGTCGTTTCCATCTGCAAAACTCTGCACGTCTCCTGGCGGCGCCTTCAACACGGTCGGTCCAAGCACAAGAGCGCGAGGGAGAAGAACAAGGGAGCAAGAGCGACAATGGAGCAAGAGAGAGGAAGGCAAGAGCGAAGGCAAGGAGCAGAGAGAAGGGCAAGAGTGAAGGCAAGGAGCAGAGAGAAGGGCAAGAAAGAAAATGTTGGTCTGAGAGTTCTTTTAACGTCAGGTCCTGACGTAATTCGTGCTTCTCCTCCACTCAGCGCAGGCAACCTTTTGCCTATCAGCTCTCCACCAGTCAGCGTGCAGTACACCTCTGACATCATCGGTGGTCCTTGCCAATCGGCGCTCTGCTTCCTCCTCAGCCTTCCCTCCCCCAATCAGCGGGTAGCTTCTTGCTCCTGCCTTCCTGTTGGTCAACTCCCGCACAATAGCGTGTTGCTTCTTGCTCCACCCTGGCCAATCACGGCTCCTTGGGGCGTGTCTTCGGCCTGCCAGTCTTCCGTGGCGATGTAGCTGGTGCGTCCAAATGGCCGTGCTCAGAACTGGCTTCCGGTTGGTTTTATTATTAGTCCCCTACCGGTGTACACCGGAGGGGACTATAGATTTGCACTCCGTCCCTCAGTCTGTCAGTCCGTCAGTCCGTCACGCAAAGAACAGTTTTCCGGACTTTTTTTCTAAACTCTTAATGCTAATGATTTCAAACTTGGTACATGGTTTCCTCATGATAAGTTACAGATCAAGTTCGAACTTCACGACATTTCGATCATTTTTGACAAAGTTATGGCACTTTGAACTTTGGTAATTTCCCCAACAGTTTTCCGGACGACAGACTGCCGGTAGGGGACATGTATTGCAGCGCAATACTCAGAATGCTTGTTTATTATGGTTTAATTAATTGGCATTTCCTCACTAGTGTCTATGGTGCGGTGCCAAAATAGATCAAGGATAAATTACTGAGGTTTGACGAACAGGGGAATTAACATAATCCCTATACTAGTTAACATGCCCCATTCCTCGTAATTGGGACGAAGATGCACCTTACTCCGACATTCGGCTAAACAAAACTTATTACATGGTGATGGTTCTTACCCGACATCCAGAGCATGTTAATTTATGCAAATCTACCTGACTCTACATGTCACTGCCTACCCACAGACATAACAATATTTTAGATGTGTCGAGAAAATCTTTCACTGCTCCATTTGATGACAGCAATCGTTCTCAGTGCATCGCTTTCAACATTAATTCCCTTGAACGAGTCATCTGTTTTGTTTTGGTGTCATACAGTATTCGTTCTGACTTTACTGCAATTGTACTTCATCCTCCTTATACATTTGAATAATTTAATAGGAATCGTTATAGATCAATGGTTTTAATGCCCTTCCACTTATCATTACAGCTTGACATTTCACAACATTTGTTGCTGTTTTTTTTGTATGCCGCCAGCTTACAGGCCTCAACCGTCATAGCTAATTGACCGAGTCAAATGCAGCTAGAGTCAATATTTCTCACTACGCATTATTTACACATGACATTTTATTTGTTGTCTTAAAGTGTTTAGCTGTTAGCCATTTACAAGTAAAAGTTAGTGAGGATGTAGCTTATAGCGTGGCTGCAATTTGAGCCGTCATCTCATCTCGACCCCCTGTACTTTGTGTTATTTGAAATCATTGTCGAGAGGAAGGAAATGGATTTTGTTCTGCTTTGTAATTGTCTCCCATTCATTCACAGCAGGAAAACTTTTATTTTACAGGTCCTTCTATCGAACATTGTGTGGAAGCCTCTTTTCTCCGAATCTAACCAAATTCACAATCGTGAAACAGTAGACTCAGTTATGAATGAAATTTAGAAAGATAATATTCACTACTCAGCGCATGTTATATAAGAAGTTACATATCATGTTGCTCATGTGTAATTCTGGGTAAAACCAAGATGTCAGCCAACAGTCATATGTAATGTGGAGTTCCCAGGGACAGTAGAGAGAGTGGGGTACACTATCACCAGGGTTGAAGATCAAAATAGAGAGAGACAAATAATGGGTGCGTAGATTATTGAGGGGTAGAGGAGGAAGCATGGGGTGAACAAGATGAATACAGAAGCAAAGTCTCAGGAAGGAAAAACTGGAAATTTGGAAGGAGGTAGGCTTGAAGGTTTGGGTGAGGATGGGAATTAACAGGGGTAGAAAAGATTATGGATTTGGATGGGTTTCAATTGTGCTGTGAGTTCCAAAATGGCCATGAATTGATGAGTCATCTTTTTTTCTTTTTTTTTCTTCTTCTTGTATACTGCATCGAGGATCGTGAAAGAGCTAACATTTATTTCACAAACAAATCAACCAGACAAACAAAACATGCAAAAAGAGGGAGCGGAAGACAAGATGGGGAGAGGAGGGGAAGCACACAAACACAACACCTGAGAGCAGGGAGAAGCATGGGAGGGAGAGGGCCTGGGGGGAGGAGGCGTGGGAAGGGGGGTGGGGGGGGGGGGGGGAGAGGTATAAAACACAAGGAGACCAAGGACTTCTAAGACAGAAGTTGGTATTTCAAAAAAGTGTAGGATTTGGGGTGAAATTACCGGGGGTAGAAAAGATCAAGGTTTTGGATGGGGGACGATAAGAGATGGTGGTGAACAGCTGTTTTAAAGACCTGGAGGGTGGAGTGGGATTGAAGAGAGTGAGGGAGTTTGTTCCAGAGGCGGGAGAAAAGAAGAATGAAGGAGTGAAGGTGAGCAGAAAGTCTTGATTTTGGCAGTTTAACCATAAGAGGGTTGCAGGCAGATCTTGTGCGACCTTAAGGAATATTTGGGGGACAGAGCCCAGAGAGAGCTGGGGGTGCAAGGCCAGAGAGGAGTCGGTAGAAGACGGAAAGACCACCAACCTGCCTGCCGTGAGTGAGTGAAAGGCCCTTGGAGTTAGCTTCATCGTGTGAGATTCCAATGATTCTGAACGCTTTGGTTTCAACAGCGTGAAGACGAGCTAGGTGTGAGGCAGGAGCACCAGCCCAGAGGGGAGAGCAGTATTCCATTGAGCTGCGGATGAAAGCCTTGTATGTGGTGAGGAGCTCAGGTGTGCCAAGGAAGGACTTCGCACGACGGAGGATGCCCAGTCGGCGACTGGCTTTGAAGGCCAGATTTGAAATGTGTTTTTCCCAGGAAAGATCATGGCAGATAGTGAGACCCAAATGCTTGAGTGACAGAACTTCTTGGAGAGGATTATTCAGAAAGTGGATGGGAGGGTTGTCCAGTCGGTCTTTTCGGAGAGACATCGTAAGAGTGTGAGATTTGTCAGGATTGAAAGACATGTTCCACTTGTTTGCCCAGTCTGTGATTTTGACCAGGTCTGCAGAGAGTGAGGAGGCTGCAGACTGCCGATCTGAGGGATGAGGAATGGAGCGACAGAGAGTAGAGTCGTCAGCAAAGAGATAGAGAGGATTTTCAAGAGAGTTAGAGAGATCATTGATGAAGACCAGAAAAAGCACAGGGCCCAGGACACTGCCTTGGGGAACTCCAGCCTGAACGGGAAGAGGAGATGAGAGAAACACATTCAGGGCCACACGTTGACTACGACTAGAGAGGAAGTCCGCCAGCCATGCATGGAGATTTCCATGGATACCAAAGGAGGAGAGTTTGGTGAGCAGAGCGGGGTGCCAGACCGTATCGAAGGCACGTGATATGTCAAGGGAGACAGCTCTAATTTCCTGTTTGGCATTGAGGACCTCCATCCATTGTTGAGAAAGCAGAAGCAGCATGTCCAGAGTAGAGTGACCAGGTCTGAAACCAAATTGATGGTCAGAGATCAAGCCATTGGAGAAGAGGAAAGATTTCATATCTGTAGCAATGATGGATTCCATGACTTTGCTGATAATTGGGAGAAGGCTTATTGGTCTGTCGTTGCTAGGATCTGTTTTTGCACCTTTTTTGTGCAAAGCGGTGATGTTGGCTGATTTCCAAGCAGATGGCAGATGACCTTGAGCAAAAGAGAGGGTGAAGAGAACAGAGAGGGGGAGTGAAAGAGCGGAAGAACATGATTTTAGGACCCGTGGGCTGATGCCGTCAGAACCAGTTGCAGAATCAGAGTCGAGGGTTGACAGAAACTTTTCCACCTTGTCAGGAGGAAAGGACACAGAGTCCAGGAGCAGCTGGGTACTACTGGGTACGGTGTGTACAGAGAGGGATGGGTTTGGGACACAAGATTTAGAGGCAAACACAGAGTTGAGGCATTCAGCTTTTTCACGTGCGGAGTCAGCCGTGTAGCCGTTTGAGGTGAGGGAGGGGATGGAGGGGGAACAAACACCAGAAACAGATTTGACCAGACGCCACCAGTATTTGGAAGAGGGAGAGAGATAAGAGAGTTCGGTGAGAATTTGTGTGTGCAACAAACTACTGTCACTCAATCAAACATTGAATGTGTTAAACAGCTAAGTTAGGGAATCGCTGCTTTGTCACACATCACAATCTGTAGAAGAATTGCATGTCGGTGTTGGGGGTGTGGAAACAATCATTCATTGTCACTTGAAATTCAGTTAGGTTAGTGCAATGTGTGTACCGAAGGACTCTACCAGACTTAAAACGACCTGGGTAGAGACTCCAGCTGCTGACCTGTACCGAAGGACTCTAGCAGAGATGAGATGGGAAGTTGTAATTCATCTCCCACATAGTCCAGACCTGTACCCTTGGGATACTATATACTTGGACAAACCAAATAACACACTTGGAAGGTTTTATGAAAAAGGAAGACATCGAAATCAGTGTCCTGAAATGGTTGTGTACTTCTTCCAAAGATGCTGCAATGTCCTGCAGATCGGTCACGGTGTATAATATGTAAGATTTGGAAAGAACGTACCATTGCTTCATACGTGAGTCCCAACCCTCAATCGCAGACACAGGTACAACGTACAATGCGAAATATGCATGAACTGGCTGCCATTTTTCATCCATGTGTATTCATTTTGTTACACTCGCTTTGACATTTTGAATAGTACGTTTTCTACTCTCAGAACATTGTATCTAAATAATGTGCAGCAGCATCTAGATTCTAGATGAAGAAAGTCATTATGAATAGGATGGCATGGTCATTGAAAAGGAGACTACCTCAAATAATAGCACACATGGGCATCCAGATGAATACACGAGACAACACAGGACTGTTGGACAGACAAACAGTCATTGGGTTTGGGGGAAGTGCCATCACTTAAACCCCCCTCACACCGGCCTTACGGGGTCGTTACGACGTTTACGGCGGCGTTGCGGCGAAGAAATCGTGCACAACCGGGAGCCTTCCTTGTGGCACCTGGGACATCCTCAACGCTTCCTGGAGCATTCGTATAGATCCTTAAGCGTCCGGGAGGAGTCGTAATTTCTTACGAGAGTTTTGGTCCAGACCAAAACTCTCGTAAGACAATTACGGCAGTGCTACGGAAATCTAGACCGCATCGCTTCCTCAACGCTTCCGCAACTGCCGTAACACCACCGTAAGACTCCGTAAGGCCATCTTAACCATCCGCAAGGATTCTCCCTCTCCTTGGACTCTCTGGGCAGCGGGTGCTCCGTCCATGGCTCTCCTGGATAGGTCTTGCCCCCTTGGAAGTCAGCAGCAGAATGAGGGGAGAGTGGGGGGGCCCCCGTTTTTATATTCTGGGCCGGGAACCGTAAGGAACCGCAAGCAAACGTAGAGGCACCGTATCTCCGCCGTGTATATCCGCAACGAAGCCGTAGCAGTCCGTACTAAACCGTAATAAACCGCTGTGAATCGGTCACGGTCAAGCAAAATCCTCTCCCGGGTGTTCACGATTTTGCTCAAAAAATCGCAACGCTGCCGTAGAAAGAACATCCGTGGACGTCCGTAAAAACCATTTTTTTGGTGTGAGGTACCCTTTACCGGGGCACTCTGGGTACCAGCGATGTCACAACATTGGCGTCACCTTTCTCACCGCACTCAGTGGGGTGTATCCGAAGGAGTAATTTCCTTCTCCCCCATTGATGCCAAACTATGGTTGTTGGTCTATGCTGTATCTTTTTAAAATGCTGAACGTCAAGCAAGGAAGAAGCACGTGGCATTTTAAAATTATTTGGTATGACTCAGACGACGTTTGAACCCCCGCCCTCCCAGACACATAACGGATGCTCCAACCATTACATCACCTAGTCTGGTAGACTACTTGGGGTGTGCCAAGGGAGCTTATTTGGGTAAAATATACATCATAGTCATGGGGGTTTGGGATGGGGGGGGGGGGGGGGGATTCAAATTCTCTATGCAGATGTGTACCGTATAGCTCCCCATGTGGTGGTGGGAGAGTATTACAAGCCATACGTGTAGATGACTTGCAATTTTGCACTGTGCGAGTGTTTTATTGACCCCTGCCAGAGGGAGCGGGTGTTTCTATTTTTTATTTCTTTCTAATTATTTTAATATGATATTCCTTTGTATTTGCTTTTTCTCATAGAAAAATAATCTGTGCCAGCTGTACTCAGATTCCATCGTTTAATCAAACTATTTAATTTTATCGCATTATTCTGATGTAAGAGGAGATGCACCTGTTATTTTTGGCAGTTTTTCCAAAGTTAGCCATAATGCCCACGATACAGCATGCATTTAAATCGCTTCTTCTCATTCACATAAATATGTGAGGATTATGCCAAAATGCCACTGTTTAATCGAATTGTGTTTGATTTTCAGTTCTGACTGCTGTAATAAAATGTGAATATTAAATTTTATAACCTGGAGGCAGAATTCCCACTCTTAATTTTCTTAATCCGCACTGATATGGATATTTTCCGTTTCAGTTTATTCAGTCAATAGTGACCGAATACACTCGACAGCAATAAAATGGCAACTGATATTCTTTTTTCCTATCAATTTCATGACACTTTGTAATTCCCATGCAAACTGATAACACACTATATGATGACCTCCAAGCTGAAGTACCTGGCGTTGCCCATGGAAATTCAATGAAATGTGTGTTTAAATATTTCCTGGAAGAGAATTGGGGAATGCTGGACTTGTGGTTTCATATGAATTACCAATATTGGGTGTTGCAAAATGCACTTGGATGACTTTCCCTTCTTTTAACTTATTTTTATGAATTTTATTTTTTTATATTTTTATTTAACTCTTTGAAATAAAAAAAATTATTTCACTGCAAACTGTCTTTTTAATAACAGGGGCTCTTGCATACTTTGTGATGATTAAATTTGTGTTGTTGACAACAAATCACTACATCCTCAACATACGATCTTCACAATACATATTGCTTGATCGCTCCCGAGAAAAAAACCCAGGCAGTGTATAAGAACAATACCCGATCGAGGCCTGAACACTGATGTGTTAAAATTAATCTGTCAAGCAATCTTTTTAACAACATATGTATGTGTAAACACCATAATAATTAAATTTGTGTTTTTGCCAACGACTATGTACAGCCTCAACATACGATCTTCAAAATACATATTACTCTATCTCTCCCGGGAAAACAACAGCAATGTATAAGCAGCATACTGTTATGAATTTTGGGGTAGGGGCATATATAGATTTAGGTAGATCTGAATAGGTATCATGCTTCGATTGTCGTGCTCAGTGGTTCCCAACCGTTTTTCTGACGTTTCCCCCTTCAACCAGTTCAACCGTCCGGATTTCCCCCCCACCCCTCCCCCCCTTATATATGTATATATATATATATATATATATGTATATATATATATATGTATATATATATGTATATATATATATATATATATATATATATATATATATATATATATATATATATATATATATATATATATTGTTGCGGATATGGGATTTACATCCATCCATATCCGCTTGTAAATATTCCCCGATTTCCTCAGTACTTCCCAACTATCCCCAATCCCCCATTCCCTAGTCCCATTTTCTGTAAACAACACTCTGTAGACCCGACCTTCCCCTATTTCCCCCATTAAATGTCGCATCCAGGTCCACTGCATCTCACGTAGACAACTATAGGACATCTTGCTAGTTATTCTTAGTCTATGTCAGTTAAGGACTCGTTTCCATTAATTCTGACTCTTCGTTGCACCAGAATGTGATTGTATGGCACCGTTAGGAAGTTTAGGACCTCCCAATACCTCCCCGCAGCTCTTCCTCACGGTTCATCAACAACAACAACAACAACAACGGCGGCGGCGCGGGGAGTGTGCGTCCTCACTCCGGCTTGGTTGGTAGGGGGTGTTGGGAGTGCACCATGCCTTTCGAACGAGCCGCCATCGAGCATGTGCTCGACGGGGTTACCAGGTAGGGGCTCGCTGTCAGCTCCTCGTCAAGGGCGGAGCCCGGTAACCCCCGCACCCAATAGAAGCGGCGGACCGATCCCATCTGGGGCGGAGCCAACGAGCCGAGGGCGTGTCACTCCCCGCTGAGCATGCGCAGAAAGAGGGAGGTGACGTAAGATGCGCGCTGAGCTTGGAGAGAGAAGGACGCCACCTCTGAGCGCTGTGACACCTCCCTGCATCTTTTGGACCGTGCTTTATCCTGTCCCTGAGCCAAGGTGCACCTTGTGCTATCAACCGACCTGTCCTTCCCTGCCATCAATCCCTGTGTAAGTCAGTCTTGTTCCGTTTGTCTGTGGTCTGTCGGGGATAAAATAAGAGTGTATCTAAGTGCCTATCTCTTCTGTGTCTTTGCCTCATTACCTTGTAATCTACCCCTTTTCTCCACCACTAATTATATCCTCCTCCGGAGGTCTTGAGAACTGTACCCCTTGCGTCATTTCATTTATCCCAGCCGTTGTGTCCTTTCCATCATTGATTTAGCGTAGCGCGATCCGGCCAACGTTCGAGTGGAATCGGGTGAGTTGGGGGTAATCGGGTAAACTGTGCGAACACGGCGGCCATTCCGCTCGGTCAAGCAACATCTTAAGCCGTGTCCGTAACAATATATATATTATATATATGTATATATATATATATATATATATATATATATATATATATTGTTATGAATTTGGTAATGCAACATCTAGAGCTAGGTAGATCTGAATAGGTAGGTATTCGGCTGTCGTGACAGGGACTCTACATGTAATAAGTTATTGATGTTCAGGCGGTTGTCGGGGTAAGATGTATGAGTGTGGATCTACCTGGAGATTCGAGTGTTAAATAGTGAGGGATTAAAGGTAACGCCCCTGTGAGTATCACCTAGTAATCAAACCTTTGTCCTTTATGGCACTGCAAACCACATAAACATTAGTTAGGTCCTTAGTGCAACATTAAATAATTCCCTTTCCCTGACATTGACTTCGTAATAAATGGGCACCACCAGGCCAAGAACACCGCCACAATACACCGCCACCGTTTACACCTCCAAGGCCTACAAACCTCGCCTGCGCACCTCAAAGGCCTACCAACCTCGCTGGCACGTGTTACACCAGGACCGCGGGGTCACGGACGGGAGATGTCAGGAGTCGCATGCCGCAGAGGGCGTGACCTGGGCGAGTTGGGAGGCTATGATTGGCTGAGGAGCGCGCCAATGTGACGTCATCGGCCACCAATATAGGCGACGGTCGGACGCCATTTCGAGAGTTCGAGTGGAGTCCAGAGTTGAGAGAGTTGAGTCGCAGAGTTCGTTGTTACAGTTCCGTACCAGAGTTCGTGGCAGTTGGCACAGGACACGGTTCGTTGCACAGTTCGTCGGAGTTGGCACAGGACACGGTTCGTTGAACATTCGTGACCACAGCTCGTTGCAGTTGGCAGTTGGCACTTGGTTTTGGTTGCTTCGTGCAGCCCTGCGGTGGACCGTTGGAGCAAAGGAGCTCGTGGTGTGTGTGGGCCGTTGGACCGACGAGGCCTGGTGGCGCTTGGAGGCGGACGCAGAGGGCCGTGGAACTTGGAGCGAGGTGTGCGATCGGGCCGAAAGGAGCGGTGTTGGACGGCAGCCACAAAGACGACGAAAGACCAGATAAGCCCGAATCCGCGTACATTTTGAACGACGTGACGTGTTTTTTTCGTAATTAATCTCCCTCGTTTTGTGTTTGATATCAGTCGTGTGGGGACGTCCCGATTTAGTTATTAGTATTACCGGCGCGTGTTTTTTTCACTGTTATTACTTTTCAATAATAAATCCTTATATTATTTTCTGTACATATTTGAACGCAGTTTCCTGGGTGTTTCATTTTAATAGATAAGGCTGTGGAGCTCGTTGCGTCTGGCCTCCCGCGCGTTTAACTTTGTGTTGAGCTTGAATCCGCCATTGAGTTTTCGCCTCGGGAGTGTAAAGTCTCGCAATCGGTCATCCGTGTTACCCTACGGTGTTCACCAAGGGTAGTCACGCGACAATATATATATATATATATATATATCCCAGTCATTCACAGTAGACAACTGCATCTCCTTCCTTTCTTTCTTCCAACGCAAAATTGACAACATCTACAACAGCTTGAACACCGCCGCACCCGCTCCCCCTCCAACCACCTGCCCCCCCTCCAACCACCTGCCCCCCCTTATCCTGCCTTCCCCTGTCTCAATTCTGCCCGGTCTCCCCTACTGACCTCTCTGAACTCATAGGAATGAAAACTGCCACCTGCAGTCTTGACCCCATCCCCTCCAGCTTTGTCAAGGCCTCCCTCCCTGCTCTCTCTCCACTTATCATTGCAACAATAAACTCCTCCCTGTCTACAGGCATCGTCCCACCATCCCTCAAAATTGCTGCTGTTACCCCCATTCTAAAAAAACCTGGTCTAAACCCTGACACCCTAAACAACTTCAGACCCATCTACAACCTACCCTTTCTGTCGAAAGTTTTGGAACGCGCTGTAGCCACTCAACTCAAACATCACCTCTCTGCCAATAACCTGTATGAAACATTCCAATCCAGATTCCGCTCCAACCACAGTACTGAAACTGCTCTCCTCAAAATCACCAACGACCTTCTCCTCTCCTCTGACGCTGGCAACCTCAACATTCTCGTCCTCCTCGACCTCAGCGCTGCCTTTGACACCATCGATCACACCATCCTCCTCACCCGACTTGAATCCACCTTTAACGTTACCGGCACTGCCCTCTCTTGGATTAAATCATACCTCTCTGACAGATGCCAGTTCATCTCCATCAATAACTGCAAATCCCCCACTGCTCCCCTCTCCCAAGGTGTCCCCCAAGGTTCAGTTCTTGGCCCCCTCCCCTTCATCCTTTACCTGTCCCCCCTCGGTCACTTAATCCGCCGTCATGGTCTCCAATTCCACTGCTTCGCCGATGACATCCAGCTTTTCATCTCCACCAAGTCCGTCTCCACCGACACCCACTCTATCCTGACAAACTGCATCTCTGAAATAAAATCCTAGCTTCAAATCAACTTCCTCAAACTTAACTGTGATAAATCTGAAATAATCATCATTGGCCCAAAAACGCTCACAAAATCCACCCATAACTTTGCCCTCAACATCGACGGTATCCCAGTATCCACCTCCCCTCTCATCCGGGATCTTGGCGTCATCTTTGACCAAACCCTCTCCTTCGACAAATACACTAAACAGATCACAAAGACAGCCCTCTTTCACCTGAAAAACATCGCCCGTCTCCGCTCATCCCTCTCCTCCACGGCTGCAGAACCCTCATCCACGCCTTCATCACCTCCCGTCTGGACTACTGCAATAGCCTCCTCTATGGTTCACCCTCAACAATCACCAATAAACTCCAATACATTCAGAACTCCGCTGCCTGTCTCCTCACCCATTCCCGGACCCGTGACCACATCACCCCCGTCCTTTACAAGCTTCACTGGCTCCCCATCTCCCAGAGAATCCAGTACAAAATCCTCCTCTTGACCTACAAAGCCCTCCATAACCTGGCCCCATCCTACCTGGCTGACCTCCTCTCCAGACACACTCCCACCCGCAACCTCCGCTCTGCTGGTACAAACCTCCTGACCCCTCCCCCCCCATCCGGACCAAATTCAGATCCTGGGGGGACAGGGCCTTCTCCATCGCTGCTCCCACCCTCTGGAACTCACTACCTCACACCATCAGAGACTCCTCCTCACTCACCACATTCAAAACATCACTCAAGACCCACCTGTTCAGCACTGCATTCAACATTCAACCCACAGCATTTAACCCCTGACTATCACTTCTCCTTCTCCCTCCTTTTGCTTTAAATATTTCCCTATTGATTCTTGTCTTTTTGCACTTGTTGTTTTCATGTTTTGTTATGCATTATGTTTTGCACTCTTTCAAAGCGCCTTTGGGCTTCATGAAAAGCGCTATACAAAATAAATGAATTATTATTATTATTATTATATATATATATATATATATACAGTGGAGTGGAACCTTGACTTACGAGTTTAATTCGTTCTGTGACCGAGCTCGTAACTCAATTTGCTCGTTTCTCAAATCAAATTTCCCCATTAAAATGCATTGAAATGCTATTAATCCGTTCCAGCCCGCCAAAAACCACACCAATTTTTTTTTAAATATACAGTATATATATAAATATCTCGCGCTTTATATTTCACCTGTATGCAGCATACAAGTTGGCAGGATGGCCTGGACTGTAGGTACGCACACTTGACTCTAAACTGTCCAGCCTGGGTTTGAATGCCGACCCAGCTATAACCTTACCTGTCATGTCGGTGTTTCACAGGCAGGGTGATTCATCAATGTGTGTACCGCTAAACTGGGCGCCCCGTTTGCGTCCCATTAGTTGTTGGATGTTAAGGATCTCACCGTGTTTTCCACAAAGAGAAGGCGAGCTATCGCCGGCACTCTGAACAAGTTGTGGCCTGGCATGCTCTTCTCCTCTGCCGTTATATACGTCCTCCTCGGCATATTTTTCCAGAAGAGCCCTGTCTCGTCACAGTTGAAGATTTGCTGGGGGATGTATCGTTCGGCTTCTATCAGTTCGGCAAAAGTTATAATAAAATCTTCAGCTGCCTTCACATCCGCCTCACCAAGTCGACAACACGCACACCTCGCTCATGTTGTTCGACGATTGCGTGTTTTATATCCAAGCACATCATCCTCTTCTTCTTCTCAGTACTGCCCTTGGCACTCAATTTCTTAGGACCCATGGTTAAAACTAAGAAATTTTCCAAAATAACCAAAATGCGAAAACAAAACAGCAGCGATATACGGCAGAAATGCTTGCACGGCAAGATAACCACGTGACCGGAACCCACCTGGTGGCGGGTGGCGTTAGCTCCAAAATAACCAAAATGCGAAAACAAAACAGCAGCGATATACGGCAGAAATGCTTGCACGGCAAGATAACCACGTGACCGGAACCCACCTGGTGGCGGGTGGCGTTAGCTCCAAAATAACCAAAATGCGAAAACAAAACAGCAGCGATATACGGCAGAAATGCTTGCACGGCAAGATAACCACGTGACCGGAACCCACCTGGTGGCAGGTGGCGTAAGCTCGTAACTCAAATCTCGGCTCGCATCTCAAAGCAATAAACCGCCCGAGCGACGGCTCGTATCTCGGAAAACTCGTAAGTTGGTGCACTCGTAAGTCAAGGTTCGACTGTGTGTGTATATATATATATATATATATATATATATATATATATATATATATATATATATATATATATATATATATATATATATATATATATAAGTTCAAAACACACCTGGTCACAAGTGTGCCGCACTGACCGGGTCCTCAGTCGAGGTCCTCAGCGTCATCCCGTTTCGGCCCTTCAACCTCGATACGGTCAGCTAAGGTGGGCCAGCAGGGGCACATACACATCCACATGCAGCAACTACACCTGGATGCGTACATACCCCCACCCCCAGCCAGTGCGAATGCTGACTACAATAACAAAATCGCCTCCACATCCAGAATCCACAGCACCAAACAAACATGGTGGAACACTCAAACACCCACCTTTATACTTCCCTTTCTCCCATACCTGGCCATTTCACTCTCCTCCTCACATCCTTTCCCTGCTGAAGTACAACCCCAGGACATACAACACTGTGGCTTGCGACCTGGCTGTTTCTCCCGGCCGTCTTACGTGTCCCCTTTTCAAAGGCACTGTGTTGCTGTACCTCCTCCTCACTCACCTTACGCACACAACCCATATATATATATATATATATATATATATGAACAAGGAAAAAAGTAGCCAAAACACAAAATGTATTCGCTTAATAACATAAATAACATAATAAATAACATAAAAATATAGCAACACTCACACACCCACACACTTCTACACATACATACAAACCTACACATTTGTTAAGTAAAAAGTCGAAGAACAAAATAATTAAAGATTTGAGATTTATTCACTAAAGCACAATATTACACGAATGCTAATATTGTATTTCCCCCCTGGAATCCTAAAATTTTCCCCCAGGTTGGGAAATGCTGGTCGTGCTAGAGAACCTCCCCTGTAATTTCTGTTTAGGCGGTTTGTTCGGATTAAGGTGTATCTTCGTCCCCATTACGAGGAATGGGGCATGTTAAATAGTTATAGGGTCTATGCTAATTCCCACGTGTGTGAAACCTCTGTGATCATTCCAGTGTCCCTTTTGGGTTTGTGTTGAATGAATGTGGGCGAAAGCCACCGAGCCATCTCACTCACCTGTAACACCAGGACAGGGCCCGCGGAAATTTGGAGTGCATTGGGATGGCCCCGCAGTTAACGTTTCATCTTGTGGCATCCACTGGGGGACGCTGTCTGTAGGATGGGGTTGTATAAATGTTTAGCAGTTGAGTTTTTGAATTTTGCAAGTTTAAGGTTAAGTTTGTGGTTAAGTAGTATTTGTGTGTTGTTGTTTGTTTCCTCCCTCCGCAAGAACGACAAATCCTAATGATTGTAAATATTTGAAATGCATGGTTGGTTAAGGGGGTTGGCATGTTAAGGAGCATAGGCAGGTAGCTTCGGCTCACTTCCCACAACCCTCCTGATTTATTTCATAGGCTAATTAAGTATGAGACGGTAAGCGTTAAGACTGGAATGGTAGCGCCTGCAGTGAACCTAGCAGGTGCTACTGTTCCAGGGGGGGTGGGGGGGGGAGGCTGTGTTATGAATTTTGGGGTAGGGGCATATATAGATGTAGGTAGATCTGAATAGGTATCATGCTTCGATTGTCGTGATAGAGAACCTCACCTGTAATAAGTTCTGTTTAGGCGGTTTGTTCAGATTAAGGTGTATCTTCGTCCCCATTACGAGGAATGGGGCATGTTAAATAGTTCTAGGGTCTATGCTAGTTCCCGCGTCTGTGAAACCTCTGTGGTAATTCCGGTGTCCCTTATGGCAATACATCACATACATTAGTTAGGCCCATTAGCGCACACATTAATTAATTCCCCTCCGCCACAATAACAACGGAACTTACGGAAAAGCAGACAGGAAGCGGCCGCGCACAACGTTGGCATTAAGACAGACATCGAACAGGCAGGCGGAGAGCCACACCCAGGAGAACTCTTGATTGACAGGGGGGAGGGGCGAGCAAAGACCAGGGCACCGATTGGAGAGGAAGGAATATGAGGGACATGCGACACTGATTGGCCACCAACCGATGGCATGACAAGAAGGGCAAAGGCGCTCGGCCAATGAGAGGGGACAGACGCGATCGGAACATTCGAGAGGTCAAGGGGCGACGTGCTGGTTGGAGGGGAAGAAAGCTGACGTCACAAGACAGCCAGTAAAACCTCTCGCTCGCCGGCATTTTGTCTCTTCCCTTTGCCCTCTTTTGTTGGACTGGCCCTCTGCGCTGGACCCTCTCTTGCCTTCGGACTTTGGTGGAGGAACGAGGCGTTCACAAGACGGTGGAGAGACGGAGCGCTGACGATTCTCCTTCCCTGCGTTCGCGTGCGAACGACGAGCATACAGGCAAGGCTCGCCGCCGAAGTGTGATGAGCCAGGCGCGAGCGAGGCACTCGGTGAGGCCCGACGGAGCGGTGAACAGGGATGCATTGATGCCTGGTGAACGGGGCGCGGGGAGGCCTGCTTCGTGCCAACACCGATTCCTGACTGCCAGACAAAGCTAAGCCAACACAAACACGCACACAACGGTTTCTTTAATTATCTTCCCCATGCTTGTATTTGAAGTGAGAAGTGCAGGATCCCGATTTAGGAGCATTATTTATTTATCATCGCGTCCATTGTTCTTGGGTTCGGACGGTTCCGTGTAATAAATATTCCTTTTGTACATAATTCCGTTTTCGTTCGTGAGTTACTTTCCACAGGGTGAAGACGCTGGCGCGTGCGGACCGTGAGGTAAATCTCGCCGCTTGTTCTTCCTCTTTCCTCTTTCCTCCTTCCTCCTGCGCGTGTATAGCAAATCCGCCTTTGATTGTTGCCTCATTAAGCTCGATTGTCATTCGCGATTTCCCCGGTCTTAACTGAGGGGGTCGCACGACAATACTAATTCACGGCCTGAATATGGAGGTGTTACAACAAACCTGTGTAAAACATTATTTTTAATAACAGATACATGTGTAAACACTTTATTAATTGTATTTGTGTTTTTGACTTTTCTATAATAATTTCAATTTGTGTTTTGAGGCTCAGTGACGATCCTGAAAAGAGCCCTCCGAAAAAAACTTTTTGAACAATGAAATTTCACAGCTTGGTCCATTAATCATGATCCTTACTGAAACGGAGGTGGATACTTCAAGATCTGGGAGGACTCCGTTCTATCTTCTGAAACCTGCAGATATAAAGGATTGCTGTAAATGATGTTAATTTCACAAAATCCTATACAACAACAACAACAGGCATTTTAAGGCCATTTTCCCTGCAATAATTTTCCCTGCTAGTCAACCAACGACTGCAAGAGCCTGGTGTTGGGCTAGCGGCTAGGGTGCCAGCTTAGGATTCCTAGGATCCTGGGTTCGAATCCCGGTCGATCGCTGAATTAACACCAGGGGGGTTGACTCAGCCTGTCATCCTTCCGAGGTCGGCTAATTGAGTACCAGTTCACTGGTAATTCCCTGCTTGTCGTAAAAGGCGACAAAAAGGGTTGGCGGCAGGAAGGGCATCCGGCCGTAAAACATTGCTTCAAAAAGGGGACCAAAAAACAACAACAACCACGATCCCCGAAAAAGGCCAACCCCCGCTTTGCGGGGAAAAATGGCCTCTAAAGGTGTTTTTTTTTTTTTTTTTTTTTCCTGCAAGAGCGGGGGTTAGCCTTGCGGTCCCCATGACAATCTTCTCCATTTTGCCCTATTTTCTGCATATCCCCTTGTTAACCCCCTTGCCCGCATTTCTTCTTCGACCATCTTTAGCCAAGTCTCGGTCTTCCCCGTCCGCTACTTCCTTCTACATTAATTTCCATCACTCTTCTCAACCAGTCACTTTCATCCATCCTCAACACATGACCAAACCATCTCAAACTGTTTCTCTTCACACAGTGTGCGAAATTAACGCCAGCCCGACAGCCCGTGGCTGGTAACTTTTGTCCCGGGCTGGTATCTTTATTGAGTTGCCAGCCCGGTGGTCTGGATAGATTTTGCCCTACACTTTCCTGTATGCCCCCAACATCCTGGCAGTCATTGACCTGATATTGACACTGCCAGCCAGCTCAGCCGAATGTGAGCGAGGATTCTCACAAATGAAGATCATGAAGAATGATCTCAGGAACAGGCTCAAGTCAACAACAATGTCGGATTTGCTCTGCATCCAACTAGAATCTGTGGACATCACCGACTTTGAGCCTAAGCCAGCAATCAACTTCTGGAACAGCTGTTCCAAGAGAACGAGAAGGCCCAACTTCACCCGGAGCGGAGCAGGGGCCAGCTTGTTGCCAGAGCTGGTGCGGGATCAGGTCATGGAGATAGATGCTGCTGCTGTTGCAGGTGGTGAACCTGAGGGAGCTGGTCTGCCGGAGCCAATATCAGCAGCTGACAAACAGTCGGATTATGAGTCCGGCCCTGACACTGACTGCGAAGACGTGGTTCTGGATGACATTGAGGACTTACAGGCTGCCGTGGAAGATATGTAAAACTAACAAGAAATGTGATAGATCATAGACCGACTACTAGACCTCAAGTTTTTCTCAACTTTGTATTACTTTAACTCACCATCAAGTTATCAACTGTGACTGTCCTGCACATGTTGATCGATCTATGCACAAACTTTTTATAAAATTTCCTCACTTTTCTGACAATAAGACGTATTTGGTGTCATGAAAATATTATTCACTAGTGTTTTTTAATTTAATTATTCGAGAAGACCTATAGTTGCTATTAGGTTTTTAGGGAGTTTATTCCTGAACACTCCTAAAATGCACCAATTTGAGTCCTTATTTTCATCTCAGTTCTTCGGGCTGGTAACTTTTTCTTCGGGCTGGTAACTCTCAAAAGTTACCAGCCCAAATGGCTGGTAACTATATGCCCCAATGTCACACACTGTCTTCACAGCATCCATCACAGGCTCTATTCCCATTATCTTTCGCAATTCATCATTTGTCTTCCTCTCTCTCAACGATACTCCACACATCCACCGAACCATTCACATTTCCACCCTTTCCAGCCTTCGTTGCTGCTCTACGTTCATTACCCATGTCTCACTCCCATAAATCATAACACTTCTCACACTTGCAGCATACACCTTTCCCTTCAGCTTCAACGACACTCCCCTCCTCGTTAGCACGCCACTCAGTTCCCGAAACTTCTTCCATGCACATCTCACTCTAGCAACCGTTGCCGAGTCTGATCCACCTTCTCCATTCAGCATGTCTCCTAGGTAACAAAATGTTTTCACACCTTCCAGCTTCACGCCGTCTCCAAGATCCACCTCAACATTTCCTCCATCTGCAGCTCCCTCTGTGCACACCTTACACTTGAATGTAGCTGCCACACTGGTTAATGACCCTCTCAAACCACTACATTTTTGATGAACCCACTCGGCGCACATTGTACATTAAATGGAATTCACTCCGACACCCTTCCTGCACACAATTCCAATTTTAATTCAAAGAATTTTCACAAAATCCTATATTGAACTTAATTTAAGTAGTAAACCTCAAAACATAGTTCCCTTACCTAAAGTAAGAACCTTAACCTGCAAGCAATTGACCAGTTTTCCGACCGAACGGATCATCAGCTGGGCACCGTTTTTCCTTGAGGCTTTGATCCGTTCAGCCGAGACCTCTCAAAACGATGGATCCACAACCCCAGTAATGGGTCCACATCAGTAGATTATCTACATCAGTTGCGTCTAGGCTGTCAGGCAATCACATATTTACAATTTTTAAAATAAGATATGCCATTTACTATATATATATATTTTTTGAATATCAAATATATGAAATTAACTGATATGGTTCACCTGAGGACCTGGGTTCAATGTCTGGTCTGGGTCTGTAATTTTTTTCCCACATATGTCAATTAACTATATATATATATATTAGGGTGGGCTTCAAAAAATCAAAATGCAGATTTTCTCCGGGACATGGTCTATTTTTGTTCCTTTTGGTGTCAAAGGAAACCACCAAATTTGAATGGAATCCAATAATATTTAGGGGTGCCACATCAGTGATGAATTTTCCCCCATGCAAAAATAGGAATTCCCATTTTTTGGGCTGTATATACACAAAATAAATACATAATTATATATATACATTAAATATAATATTAAAAATAAATATATAGTAAATATACATTAAATAATAAATATACATAAATACACATTATACATTATATATATACAATATATTATACATACAGTTTTGAGACTTCCTATGATCACTATCTGGGCAATTTTCATGCATGTTTTGTACAGGTTCCCGGGGTCAGGGGTACGCTTTTTTAGTGTGTAATATGTAGGCCTAACTTATTGACTGTGGCTCTTTTGTAGAGAGTGACCCTGTGGAGTAAGAATTAACAGGATTTTACCCACATTCTTGCTTATTTTGCAGATATGGCATGTGCTAGTACCAGTGTTTCATTGACAACTCGGGCTCAGGATAATGTGTATCTCATTGGGTCCACTTCTGGAGATGCCATCAAAGGTGCCAAGCTCCCGACTGTGCATCAATCTCTTGTCCTGTTTTTCCATCACCTGAAGAAGGAGAATCGCACTGCCCGGGAGAGTGCA
Source organism: Myxine glutinosa (assembly GCF_964187855.1). Lineage (NCBI taxonomy): Eukaryota > Metazoa > Chordata > Myxini > Myxiniformes > Myxinidae > Myxine > Myxine glutinosa. The sequence continues at coordinate 133,514,098 of NC_136267.1, read as the reverse complement.
ACCCTCACCATTGAAGAGGTTGTGAAGTTCTGGGAAAAAGCTCACCTACCTACAATGACGAAGCAGCACTGCATCCATCGTTTGGAGAGGCTATATGAAGAATGGAGGAGCCTCCAAAAAGGTGCAAAGCGGGGTGGTGCGACCCAAGAGAAAAAGGAAGCATCCTTCAAGGCCTCCTTGGAGAAGACGTTTGATCTTAGGCATGCAGATTCGGAGGCCATAATCACCAACCCCGAGGACAGGAAGTTTCTTCACGATCAATTCTCAGAGAGGAAGGCTTCAATGGGATCTGTAGACACTGTGTTGGAAGCAAAAACGTTCTTGTGTGTTTGAAAGATCAGCAGCCACGAGATGATTATCGTGAACTCCTAGAACTGACTGTCATCTACATGGGAGGAATCCCACCTCGTGGAATCTGGATCATGGCTCCAGGAGCAATGCACAGAGCCAGATGGATGGCAAAAGCACTATATTCACTACAGGTGTTCATGTTTCGGTCAGAGTTCCACTTGACACTTCGAGAGGCGAGAGAACTCCGAGCCTTCAACATTTTTGTCTGCCTTGTGTATGTACAGGCTTGGTTTCGGGCTCCACAAGCTATTGAGGCTCCCCTGAATGACATTAACCTCTTCAAGAAGTTGGAAAAGTTTGAACAAATCAATCAGAAGATGGCTCAGGCAGCCTTGAAGGCACTTGGCCGCCACACGTGGTACATGAGCCCAGTACTAGTGGCATTTGCATTCTTTGACACCAGAATTGACAAAGAAAGCAAGATCAATATGATTGAAGCATTGAAAAATGACGGTGAAAACCCCTCTCCAAAGAGACCAGCTATCAAACGAGGAACCGCCCTGTCAATCGCTGGCCTCATAACAAAACACACCAAGCATTTCTTCAGCATCCTAGGGACCCCAACTGATTGGATGGATAAGGATCCTGGTTCATGGGAGCAAGAAACCAGCTTTCAGGAAGCAAAGAAAGCCGCCAGTGGCTTAGTCGTGGTGAACGACAGGGCAGAAAGGGGTGTCGCATTGATACAAGACTACAATAAGCTCCTTACAAAGGATGAAGAGCAAAAGCAAGCTCTGCTCCAAGTTGTTGCTGCTCACAGGAAGATGTACCCCGATGCCAAGAAGGCAACAGTGGTGAAACAGGCCCAGAAATAGGAGTTACATTTCTCATTATATTTGGGTTTTTAAATATTATGTGATATGGTGTCTCTTCATTTTATGAACTGAACATTTGGATTGTTATCATTGAATTTGAGTTTTCATAGCAATATAGTGCTATTTGTGCAGCTATTGTAAATTGTGTTTGCTAGAATACAAAGAAAGTGAGTGGAGGGTGGATTTTCATAAAACAAACTTCTGGTTTTGCTTTCGATCCATATATAGAAAAGTTTTGTAGACACCTTTAGTTTGAAGGCTGATGTGGCACCCCTAAATAAAATCAGATTGCTTTCATATTTGGTGTCTTTTCATTTTGGAACAAAAGGAACAACATAAAGCCATGTCCCAGTAAATATTTTTTTTAAATTATTTTGAGCACCACCCTAATATATATATATATATGTATATATATATATTGTAACGATTTTGAGAAGTGTAACGGGTTTTGAGAAGTGTAACGGGTTTTGAGGAGTGTAACAATTTTGGAGGAAGGGTAACGGATGTGAAGAGTATGGTTTTGGTATGGTAACATCCTGGTAATGTAAATAATGGTCGCAGCCGTCCTCCTAATTAATTTCATAGAACATACACGCAGGTCACGATATATCTTTTAAATAGTGTATTTCCTTATTCCATGTAGGCTAAGTATGTGTTTTCCACTAGATTGACTTTGCATTGTATCAAACAAAATAAGCGTAGGCCCTTCCAATTTCCCCAAAACCTCCCTTCCATTTGCCTTCCGCATTTTGGTCGGTTTTTCTCTTCAACCACCATTGGCCACGAGGTAAGGTTGGAGAAGAAAGGCGTGTCTCCACCTCGTCAGAAGAGGGCAGGAGTGAACCGGCCCTAACAGCCAATCAACACCGCGGTGAGTGACCCGGTAGGCGTGCCCTCGGAGCCGGCGGCTTAATTCCGCCGGAGGTGATAAAAGCGACTGTAAGGGACTGCTTTGAGAGATGACTAGAGATGAGCTGGAGAGGAGCAACGAGGCTGCACCAAAGAGAGGCCTTGAGAGATACGCTGGGGGATGACCTGGAAGAGGAGCGCAATCCACCGCAAGCCCTACCTGCCTGCAATATCCCCTGTCGTTGGAGAGACGCGCTGAACGGAGGGAGACGGCTCCACCCCAGGAAGAGGAGCAGGTGTGCCGAGCCAGCGCGTGACGGCCGCGGATACGCGACGGAGGTTTTCCCGCCAAAACCGCGAGGGGTTGAAAGCTGCTGCCTCCGACCTTGCCTTCCTCTCAAGCAATCAACCTCGAGCCATTACCTGCCTGCAATATCCACCGTGTGAGTGTGAACGTCCTGTCCTACTCGTTTGTCTTGGGGATTAAGTAAATGAAATAGAATAAGTTAACAATGCACTGTGTGACTGCTCTTTTCCATCTATTGCTGTAAATAATATTGGTCGCTCTAAAATATTGCTTGTGTGTGTATAATAAATCTGTTCTTCCTCCAAACTCTGTCTTTCTTCTCTCTTCTTCTCTTTCGGTCGCTTTAGAGGTTTCCCAATTGAATATCTGTAGCGCGATTAGTCAACGTTCGGTTGGAATCGGGTTCTAATCGGGGAGTAACTGTTCGGACGCGGTTAAATACACCACCGCTCGGTAAAATAACATCCAAAAACCGTGTCCGTAACAATTACGAATTACGGAGTCGGATTCGGACCCGGGACTAAATTTGTTAGGCCCAAATTTTAAAAAAAAAAATCTTGGTCAAAATTACGAGCTGCCGAAATTGTGTTGTTTTATAAAACCCGAATTTTGAGATCGCGCCATGGACAATCAAGGCGATCGGATGTCGGTGGGGGAGATAGACGGGTTAGGGGTAACCCAGGAACCAGGGGAAATGTATGTGGAAGAAAGGGAGGAGGAGAGCAGTAAAGAAGGTGTGGTTGAGGGTGTATCAGGTGCACAAGATGGCGTCCTCGCGCACATGGTTGTTGCGGCACCAAATTTAGCCACGCCCATGGTCGCGGTAGCCGAACCCGAGATGCCAATGAATTGGAACCTGTTTATGAAACAGATGATGGCCTTTATGGTAAAAACAGACGATAATTTCAAAGGGATGGAAAACAGGATGGGAAACCAAATGGGGGTAATGGGGAACCGGATGGATGCTCAGAGTGAGCAATTGGGGGTAATGGGAAACCAAATGGGGGTAATGAGGGACGAAGCGAGGGGTACCGGAGAGGGGTTAGACAACGGGATAAAAGAGGTGAAAAATGGGTTAATGGGGGTGGAAAATAGAATGGCTGCCCAGGAGAATCAGTTAGAGGGGGTGAAAAATGGGTTAATGGGGTTAGAAAATAGGATGGAGGACAAATTGCGGGAAATAGGGGAACAATCCGCCCGGGAAATCGAACAGATGGGGAACCAGATGGAGGAAATACGACGAGGGGTGAGTGAGGAGGTCTCGGGGCTGCGCGAGGAGGTAAAGCGAGGCGAAAAGCGTATAGAGAAAGAGGTGAGAAATAATACGGCAAAGTTACAGGGGGGAATAGAAGATCTGACGAAAGGAGTAGAACAGCTGACAGTGGGACAAAAGGAACTAGCGGACCAAGTGGAAAAGAACACTGCAATCATCGGGGGTTTAAAAGCAACACAAAAGGACATTAAAAATGAATTAATAGCGACACAAAAGGAATGTCAAATGGTACATGAGGGATTGACGAAGAGGTTGGAAGAGGTGACAGAAGTAATGGAGACGAAGGACCGGGAGGTAAGGACGCACATAGAAACGGTTAAAGTAGCGATGGAGGAAGAAATAGAGGGGGCGCACCGGGAGCTGAAGGAGGTAAAGGAAAAATTAGAGGAGGTGGAAGAAGGGGTGAGTGAAATTAAGAAGAGACGGAGGGAAGCTAAGAGGGAGATAAAGGAGGAAGTCATGGAATATGTACAAGGTCTGTGTTCAAATCATGATGCGGTGCTCACTAACCAAATAAAAAGTTTGCAGGTGGCAGAGGAGGTGCGACGAGGTACGGAGGTGAGTGGCAATGTACATGATGTGAGGAAAGCTTCAGTCGGCTTGGGGATTGGTTTGGATCCGGGTGTTCGTGAAAGGCCGTTGGTGAAGTGTGTGACAGGTCAGGTGTGCGAAAAAAGAGGTGTGCGAGAATGTCCGACCATGGGGTGTGTGAGGAAAAAGTGCACGCCGAGGAGTGAGTGTGCCGTCAGGAGTGAGCCGGTCGGAGCGCGTGTGCGAGGGGGTACATGGAAGCGCGGTGTGGTGAGTGTTACGGAGGAAGTAACGAAAGAGTGTACACCTGTGGTGAGTGTTACAGAGGATGTAACGAGGAAGTGTACGCCTGTGGTGAGTGTTACAGAGGATGTAACGGGAGGGTGTGCGCGAGAAAGGTGTGTAACGGACGGGTGCATGAGGAAAGAGTGTGCCGTCGAAAGTAAGGGTGAGTGCGCTGTCAAGAATGGAGGTGAGAGTATTGAGAGTGACAAGGAGAGTGAGTTGGTTGTGACAGGTGAGCGAGGATGTACACCTGGGATGGAAGGATGCACACCTGGAATGGTAGAGCGTGTGTGGGAAGGCACATTTGAGTTGGTGGTGAGGCACGTGGTTGGGTGTGCGAATGAGGGCACACCTGTGATTGTCACAGAGGAGGTGACCGAGGAGGGGGCGCGAAGCGGTGTATTGGTGAGGTGTGCGAGCAACGAATGTGTGCCAAAGTGTTCGGTGGTCAGGTGTGTGACCAAGGCTGTGAGTGGAATGGGTGTACCGAGGTGTGTCAGGAAAGGTACGAGGAGAATGGGAACAGCTGCATGTATGAGCAAGAAAGGGGTAGCGTATGCTTGTAGGAATCCAGGTGAAGCGTCGACGATAACTGGGTTAAAGGTTAGAACGACTTATAGCCGACTCGGGCCCTCGGTGCGCGTCGGGCAGCTTCGCGTGCCGCGAGGACCAGCGGGGATCCGAACCACGGCGGTTTCGAAAGAACCGCCGTGCGCGATCCACGCTGGGCCTCGCTTTGAACGGCCGCGGCCGGGCTCCACTAGGCGGAGCGGGCGGCTGGATAGGAAGGGTCGCTATGGCGACCACGTTTTGTTGAGACGTGCCGGCAGGTCGAGATCGGGACATTGGATGGCTCCACGCCGAGGTGATGCGTGGGATCTCGGCCCGGGTAAGCCCCCGCCCCGGCCCCGAATGCGGGACGCATCCAGCCGCCAGCACAAAAGAATCCGCGTTCAGTGCTCGGCTGTACGAAGCCGGGCTGTAGATGTGAATTGGCGCACCGAGAGGATGTAATAAGTAGACGGGTGATGGTGATAGTGATAGTGATTTAAAACGAAATTTAGAAAAGTGAATAGAATTGGCAGTAAATGGAAAATTTTTGAATTGTTGGATTTGGACGAGCGAAATTGGTAGTGAGAGACCCCCGATGTGGGGGGATGGCAACTCTGTCATCCCTCACCAGTGGGGGCAAATGCGCAATAGTTTATGGGGTGGCTATGACAACCGAGCCAGGGAGGGCTTGGATAATGATAGGGATCTAGAAGATGACATTAGGTAACGTTAAGATTAGTTAGTGACTGATACCTGTAGTGGGGACGCAGGTAGATTAGTATGGATGATAATGACGAGGGAGCGCAATAGTTTAAAGGGACGACTGGGAAGCGCAAGTTTCAGAGGGGAGGAGTTAGCTGAGATGATGCCGTGTGTGGGAGTGATTGAACAGGTGTGATTGCACAGGTGTGCAACTGAACAGGTGGATGGAGCAGTGTATGAGTGAGTGATGGTGATTGTGTATTGTGATGACCAAGTGGTCCAGGAAGAAAGGAGGGTGCAGGTGGCACCAGGTATGATTGCACAGGTGTGCAACGACAGGTGAATGAAAGACAGGTGTATGGAATAAATGGTATGGAGTATTGGAATGGATGGTCGTGGAGTGAGTATGGTGGAAATTGTGGAGTGGAGTGGATGGTGCGAAGGTGTGAATGGGGGAAGAGTGGACCCCCATCACGGATACCCGGGGCGGGTAGTGTAAGTGTTAGGTAGAGGGTATAGGTAAATTGTGGTTGGATATTGGCATCTGTGGTGCGAGTGGAAGAATGGTCTTTGGATGGGTGCATTAGTGTTGTGGAAATGGCTGGGCGTGTAGCCTGTTAGTGTGTGTAGTTGGTTTGGGCACTCCACCACTGTGAGGATGTCGGCCAGGTGAGGCCGCAGGTGGGCTCTGGGAGCCGGTAGTAGTTGTGGATGGGGCCCGAGGATCCGGAGGACGGACCCGGGTAGCCCAGTGCCAGAGGGCACCAGTGGGGTGACAGATCCAAGAGGGGTCTTCCCCAGTTAGTTAGGTTAGGGTGAGGAGCAGGTAAGCTCGGGTGGCAACTACAGTGGTGGAGGTGTGCAGGTGGGTAGACCTGCTGGGAGAGCTACACGTCGCAGCCCAGAAATTGTGCGAGGGCACAGGGAGATGAATCGGGGGAGTGAGACCCCAAATTGAGAAGCACCACAGTTTGGTCAATGGGAATTGGTTTTTTAAAACCACATAGAGTAAGATTGCCAATGGATTGGCAGGGAGAGACCCCGGGTAGTGTAAAGTGTGTTAAAATCATTTAGAGGATAGTTAGGATGAAGGATCTCCTCACACCATCTGCATCCACTCACCTGAGGTGACAGGTACTCCACACCATGCCATGTTTGATTATTTTTTACTGTGCAAATGTTTGGGTTGTGAGACGCATCATGACGTGGGTGTGACATTGTGCGTAATTCCATCTCTCCCTCCTTTTGAGGATTGATGATGAATTGATGATGGCAAATTTTGAAGTAGAGGGATTGTGGTGACGAATTTGGTATAAGGGAAATATGGGGAAGACGTGACAGTAGTGACGAATTTGTAAATGGGTAGATTTTGTAAATATGGGGTAAGAGCAAGGGTAGTGTAGGTGACAGGGGGGTGACGTACGGTAGGGACGAGCTTTCTCACTTCGCCCTCCGTACGCATTTCACCTTGCATTGCCTTGTTTGACGTGTACCCTTGTGACCTTACCCCTCGCTCAATTGTCTTTCTTTTGTCTCCCACATGACCTGTGCGCCATTGGGTGCCGAGGGGAGCGTGCGTGAGGTGGCCATTGTGCGCCCGAGATTCCCAGAACCAGCACGCATTGCGTTGATGTACCACTTTATGGACCGCTGTTCGGCGGCCAAGTACCACTTGATGGACCCCAGGTTCTGGGGCAGAGCACCTCTGTTGGAGACCGGCCATAGTGGCCAGGGAATCTTGCTTGCGGACCTCGGTAAGGTGGCACCTATGCCAAACAGGTGGACCACCCTTAGTTGGCCCCTGAGGCCCTAAATAATAATAAAAAACGAACACAAGTTGTGCTTTTTATTATGTCCAAATAGGCCGCATGAAGCCAGAAGACGTCAGGAAGAACATCGGCCCAGCAGACAAGGAGAAGACCACCACCAGTTGTTTTGTTGTGTTTATTATGAACCATGGTGACTGCGCACCGAGTGGTGCTTTGTGGTGCTTGTGGTGCTTTTGGGTGCTTTTGGGTGCTTTGGTGGTATTGGTACTGGTGCATCGATGCAATGCGTGCTGTCTCCTCCCTCCCAACAGGAATTTCTTTCTCTTGTTCCCTAAAAAGAAAAGAAAAAAAACACACAGGTCCTGGGTTGCGTTGTAAATAAGAAATCACGTCATTGTAAATAATGCTCCCCACCGTAAATGTATAGTTTCAGAATAATTCCGTAATTCGGTTAGCTGTGGGCTTGAGTCTGTTAGACAGGATGCAATGCAATAGGGGGACATACTTATTTGTGTTTTAAAATTGTCACACTCAGGGTCAGGTTAATTGTAAAGGGAATTACACCTACATGTCACACTCAGTTAAGTCTAGTAGGCCCGAGGACGTGCCTGAAGAAAGGAGGGTGCAGTGTAACGATTTTGAGAAGTGTAACGGGTTTTGAGAAGTGTAACGGGTTTTGAGGAGTGTAACAATTTTGGAGGAAGGGTAACGGATGTGAAGAGTATGGTTTTGGTATGGTAACATCCTGGTAATGTAAATAATGGTCGCAGCCGTCCTCCTAATTAATTTCATAGAACATACACGCAGGTCACGATATATCTTTTAAATAGTGTATTTCCTTATTCCATGTAGGCTAAGTATGTGTTTTCCACTAGATTGACTTTGCATTGTATCAAACAAAATAAGCGTAGGCCCTTCCAATTTCCCCAAAACCTCCCTTCCATTTGCCTTCCGCATTTTGGTCGGTTTTTCTCTTCAACCACCATTGGCCACGAGGTAAGGTTGGAGAAGAAAGGCGTGTCTCCACCTCGTCAGAAGAGGGCAGGAGTGAACCGGCCCTAACAGCCAATCAACACCGCGGTGAGTGACCCGGTAGGCGTGCCCTCGGAGCCGGCGGCTTAATTCCGCCGGAGGTGATAAAAGCGACTGTAAGGGACTGCTTTGAGAGATGACTAGAGATGAGCTGGAGAGGAGCAACGAGGCTGCACCAAAGAGAGGCCTTGAGAGATACGCTGGGGGATGACCTGGAAGAGGAGCGCAATCCACCGCAAGCCCTACCTGCCTGCAATATCCCCTGTCGTTGGAGAGACGCGCTGAACGGAGGGAGACGGCTCCACCCCAGGAAGAGGAGCAGGTGTGCCGAGCCAGCGCGTGACGGCCGCGGATACGCGACGGAGGTTTTCCCGCCAAAACCGCGAGGGGTTGAAAGCTGCTGCCTCCGACCTTGCCTTCCTCTCAAGCAATCAACCTCGAGCCATTACCTGCCTGCAATATCCACCGTGTGAGTGTGAACGTCCTGTCCTACTCGTTTGTCTTGGGGATTAAGTAAATGAAATAGAATAAGTTAACAATGCACTGTGTGACTGCTCTTTTCCATCTATTGCTGTAAATAATATTGGTCGCTCTAAAATATTGCTTGTGTGTGTATAATAAATCTGTTCTTCCTCCAAACTCTGTCTTTCTTCTCTCTTCTTCTCTTTCGGTCGCTTTAGAGGTTTCCCAATTGAATATCTGTAGCGCGATTAGTCAACGTTCGGTTGGAATCGGGTTCTAATCGGGGAGTAACTGTTCGGACGCGGTTAAATACACCACCGCTCGGTAAAATAACATCCAAAAACCGTGTCCGTAACAATATATATATATATATATATATATATATATATATATATATATATATATATATATATATATATATATATATACATACATACATACATACACACACACACAGACTTGGCATTTAATATGGAATATTTTTTTTTTCTTGACTTGGGTTTACTTTCTTAACTCAGTATATCAATCTGGTGAGTTTCTTTTACACTTTGGTGATTTATTTGTTCAAAGAACCATGTCACTGATTGTCTGTCGCAGCAAGAAGTCAACAACAGGATTATATCACAGGTGGTGTGGCAAAATGTACGGACAGGTGCATTTGATGATTGGCTTCACAGTTGGGTATACAAGGGTTGTTGCGTTCTGTATTAGTGGAAAACAACTGCTGCACGTCTCCAAAAGTTATTGCCGCTTCCTCTGGAGATGGTCCGTCAACTCGACAATGCTGTTTGTCATGGAGTGGTGGCTTTACGAAATTACGGCATGAAACAGCGTGCTATTGCTCGGCAGTATGGCATCACTCAAGGTCAGGTGTCAAAGATCCTGAAACGAAATGCTCAGAGGGGTGTCCCTACTCCAATACCGAGGCCAGGACGTCCCCGCAGAACCACAAGGAGGGATGATCGCCAGCTGCACCGGTTAGGCCGCAATGGCCGTACCAAGTCAGCTAATCGGCTTAGGGCTGAGTGGCAGCAACTGACAAATGTGCCTGTATCCAGAAGGCTAGTCAACCAACGACTGGTTCAAGCAGGCTATCGTGCCAGGCGTCCCCTGAGAAAGCCATACCTGACCAGACAACACCGCCAGCGCCGATTGCAGTTGGCCAGAGAGCACCGTCAATGGCAGCCAGGACACTGGAATCACGTGATCTTCAGTGACGAGTCTAGATTTCTGGTCTATCGTCAAGATGGCCGCGTCCGAGTGCGCAGACAAGTGCATGAAGCCTAAAACAAAGATTGTATAGTGCCAAGAGTCCAAGCTGGAGGTGGTGGGGTGACCGTTTGGGCTGCTTTTCATGCAGGGGGCAAAACTGACCTGGTTGTTCTGAATAGAAACCTGAACCAGTTCAAGTACAGGGCCATTCTGGAAGAAACATTGCTTCCATTTGCTCGTGCAGCCTTTCGAGGAAACTTTGTCTTCCAAGATGACAATGCACGGCCTCATCGTGTTCGCATGATGCAACACTTTCTTGCTGACCGTGGTGTAGAGCATATGGAGTGGCCTGCCATGTCCCCAGATATGAATCCGATAGAGAACATGTGGGCAGAATTAACGCATCAAATCGACCACTTGGACCAGCAACCGACCTCTGTGCGTGAATTGCAGCAGGCTATTGTCACTGCATGGCAAGCGATTCCTGTCCAAACCTTGGCAAATCTCGTGAACAGCATGCCTCAACGTGTACGTGCTCTCCTGAATGCTCGTGGGGATTACACGAAGTACTGAACTGTAATTTTACTGTCCGTAATCCCAGTCGTAATTTAACTTTTGTTTTTGTTAAAAAAAATTTTGGCTAATGTGCAAAATGAAGAGATACTTCTGGAAAACGTACAGAAGTTTAACACAGTACTTTCCATGAATTGAGTTCGATATCAGTTTTCATCACTTTCAAGGATCAATTTATTTGTTTCGAAATGTCAAATGTGGTTTTTGTTTCTTTTAAAGGTCACATTAACAAAATCTAGAATAATTTCAACATAATTCCAATGAACTTTTGGTTCTTAGACATCTCGAAAAGTAAGTTCACCCCCACAAAAAAATATTCCATATTAAATGCCAAGTCTGTATATGGGGTGTGCCAGGGGAGCTTATATGGGTTAAAAAAAAAAAAAAGCATGGTCATGGGGGTCTGGGAGGGGGGGGGGGGGGGAGATTCCAATTCTCTATGCAAATGTGTACCGTATAGCTCCCCATGTGGTGGTGGGAGAGTATTACAAGCCATCTGTGTGTAAATAATATGTTCTGCAGGACATGCGGGGCTCCGTGGCTTCAAGCCTTCCGGCATGTAGGATAATTCCTTCATGGCCCAGTGGAATTGGAATCAATGCAAGCTATGTAAACAGGATATATTTTATATATGCACATAAGCAAGCTAGCACTGTTTTGACTTCATTACATAACCCGAGTTGTTTTTTCAAGGTATCGAGCAATGAAGCCATTCTTTGCATTTTTATGACTCCGCCGACAGTCGTTTTCATTATTATTTCAGAAGCGAACGAGGCTGTGCTTATACATCACCCACGATATTTTTTGTTTTATTCGGGAGCAATCCAAGCTTTACTTATTTATACACCGTAGGTTTGTGCATTTCGCATTATGCCTGAAGCACATCAAAGAAATGCCGCCTAACATTTTGACCCCTTCATGTTTAGAATCACATTTCGACCCTTTCCTGTTTCCCATTCTTTATTACAAATAATTAATCAGATGTGGGATTGTTGAGTGAGAGGGGGAGAGAAAGGATTGAGTGAGGGAGAGGGGATTGGTGGAGGGAGGGGAATGGGGGGAAGGAGACGGGGAGAGAGGGGAGTGGAGGAGGGAGAGGAGATTCGTGGATGGAGGAGGGTGTGGGGGAAGAAGAAGGGATTGGGGGAGCGAGATTGGATTGTTGAGAGATAGGGTATTGGGGTAGAGAGAGGGTATTGGGGTAGAGAGAGGGTATTGGGGTAGAGAGGGGGGATTGGGGTAGAGAGAGGGGATTGGGGTAGAGAGAGGGGATTGGGGTAGAGAGAGGGGATTGGGGTAGAGAAAGGGGATTGGGGTAGGAAGAAGTGATTGGGAGAGAGAGAAGGGATTGGGGTAGGGAGAGGGGAGTTGGGAAGGGAGAAGGGGATTAGAGGGGAGTGAGGGAGGAAGAGGGGAGTGGGGAAAGGATAGCGGGATTGGGGGAGGAGAGGGTGAGTGGGGGAAGGAGATAGGATTGTTGAGCGAGAGGGGATTGGAGGAGGTGGAGGGCATTAGGGGAGGTAGAGAGGGACAGGGAAGTGGGGGAGAGAGAAAGGAGAGGAATACCTTTGCTAGCATTTCCTGTCACTTGGGATGGGTACTCAATCTTCCGAGTTATGTTATGATACATTCAATCATGCACATCTTCCCTTAAATATATCATGTGTACCACTCAGCTCTTTCACCACATTTACATTTACTGAATCGAATTATTATTCAAATATTCAACTGTTATTTTGCCTTCTCAAACACAAAGCTTGCCACACACCTTATAAAACACACACAGGGAGGTGGATACACTGCGACCTTGTAGGTCTACGTTCCATCTCCTGAAACCCACCCACGTGTGGAGATAGCAGCCAACCACAGCAACTTGCACACACATACACACGTGCATATGCACACACAAACACATACACACACACGCACACACATACATACACACATACAAACGCCGCTTGTTTTAGTCATAGAAGATTTTTTATTCTACTTCGGCTTCTTTACCAGTTTTCCATTCCACTTCTGTGATTGAGACTCTGCACCTGCATCCAGCTTGTTCACACCTTGTGTCCTCCTCCCCTTGCATGCATTCTTCCCCATGTCCTTTCTTCTTCCAAGTCTCTATTTTTGTCCCTCTGCCCTGCTGTTAGTGTGTCCCCTCACCCTCTTTCTACTGTTCTTTTCATTCCGTTATGTCGTGTTCCATTCTGTGTGCTAGCTCCTCCATGAGCATCGACTCTATACAAAAAAGGTAGACAGCAAGGTGAGCAATGTAGGTTCTCTAGTTAGGGAAAGGTCAACCAGTGGCATGTGCAATGATTAGGATGAGGAAGATGAGTCCCATTGTAAACAGAATCTTAATTGCTGAGACTAAAATAGGCTGCTTATTTCCTTTTATTGTTTTTTTCGTACATTTTCCAATAACGATGACTTATCTCATTTTATTGTTTGGTCATGGCTGAGCAAAAGAAGGAAATTGAGTTGCATTGGTAGATTTACAGATGTTTGATTGCCCATTGAATTCCTGAATTTTCTTTAAGAATTGTCTACAGCACATTGTGGAACTTGAACATAAATAACATACAGGACAAGCACATGCAGAGACATGAGTCTTATTAATCCTGAACTTTAGAAATGACTCGCCATAGAAATGACTCGCCATAGAAATGACTCGCCTTAGAAATGACTCGCCATAGAAATGACTCGCCATAGAAATGACTCCCCTTAGAAATGACTCGCCATAGAAATGACTCACCTTAGAAATGACTCACCATAGAAATGACTCGCCATAGAAATGACTCCCCTTAGAAATGACTCCCCTTAGAAATGACTCGCCATAGAAATGACTCACCTTAGAAATGACTCGCCATAGAAATGACTCGCCTTAGAAATGACTCGCCATAGAAATGACTCGCCTTAGAAATGACTCTCCATAGAAATGACTCGCCATAGAAATGACTCGCCATAGAAATGACTCCCCTTAGAAATGACTTGCCATAGAAATGACTCGCCATATAAATGACTCGCCTTAGAAATGACTCGCCATAGAAATGACTCGCCTTAGAAATGACTCGCCATAGAAATGACTCGCCTTAGAAATGACTCTCCTTAGAAATGACTCGCCATAGAAATGACTCGCCTTAGAAATGACTCGCCATAGAAATGACTCGCCTGAGAAATGACTCGCCATAGAAATGACTCGCCTTAGAAATGACTCGCCTTAGAAATGACTCGCCATAGAAATGACTCACCATAGAAATGATGCGCCTTCGAAATGACTCGCCATAGAAATGACTCGCCTTAGAAATGCCTCGCCTAAGAAATGACTCGCCATAGAAATGACTCGCCATAGAAATGACTCGCCATAGAAATGACTCGCCATCAAAATGACTCGCCTTAGAAATGACTCGCCATAGAAATGACTCGCCATAGAAATGACTCGCCATAGAAATGACTCGCCATAGACATGACACGCCTTAGAAATGACTCACCATAGACATGACGCGCCTTAGAAATGACTTGCCATAGAAATGACCCGCCATAGAAATGACTCTCCTGAGAAATGTCTCGCCTTAGAAATGACTCTCCTTAGAAATGACTCGCCTTAGAAATGACTCGCCTTAGAAATGACTCCCCTTAGAAATGACTCCCCTTAGAAATGACTCGCCATAGAAATGACTCGCCATAGAAATGATTCGCCATAGAAATGACTCACCTTAGAAATGGCTCGCCTTAGAAATGACCCGCCATAGAAATGACTCGCCGTAGAAATGACCCGCCATAGAAATGACTCCTGCGAAATGTCTCTCCTTAGAAATGACTCGCCTTAGAAATGACTCGCCATAGAAATGACTCACCTTAGAAATGACTCGCCATAGAAATGACTCGCCATAGAAATGACTCGCCATAGAAATGTCCCACCATAGAAATGACTCGCCTCAGAAATGACTCGCCTTAGAAATGATTTGCCATAGAAATGACTCGCCATAGAAATGACTCACCATAGAAATGACTCGCCTTAGAAATGATTGGCCATAGAAATGACTCACCATAGAAATGACTGGCCATAGAAATGACTCGCCTTAGAAATGATTGGCCATAGAAATGACTCGCCTTAGAAATGACTCACCTTAGAAATGACTCGCCTTAGAAATGACTCGCCATAGAAATGACTCGCCATAGAAATGACTCTCCATAGAAATGACTCGCCATAGAAATGACTCGCCATAGAAATGACTCGCCCTAGAAATGACTCGCCATAGGAATGACTCGTCTTGGGAATGACTCGCCATAGAAATGACTCGCCATAGAAATGACTCACCATAGAAATGACTCGCCATAGAAATGACCCGCCATAGAAATGACCCGCCATATAAATGACTCGCCTTAGAAATGTCTCGCCTTCGAAATGTCTCGCCTTAGAAATGACTCGCCTTAGAAATGACTCACCATATAAATGACTCGCCATATAAATGACTCGCCTTAGAAATGTCTCGCCTTAGAAATGTCTCGCCTTAGAAATGTCTCGCCATATAAATGACTCGCCTTAGAAATGACTAGCCTTAGAAATGCCTAGCCTTAGAAATGACTCACCATAGGAATGACTCGCCATCGGAATGACTCACCTTAGGAATGACTCGCCTTAGGAATGACTCGCCATAGAAATGACTCACCTTAGAGATGTCTCGCCATAGAAATGACTCGCCATAGAACTGACTCGCCATAGAACTGACTCGCCATAGAACTGACTCGCCATAGAACTGACTCGCCATAGTACTGACTCGCCATAGAACTGACTCGCCATAGAACTGACTCGCCATAGAAATGACTCGCCATAGAAATGACTCGCCATAGAAATGACTCGCCATAGAAATGACTCGCCATAGAAATGACTCGCCATAGAAATGACTCGCCATAGAAATGACTCGCCATAGAAATGACCCGCCATAGAAATGACTTGCCATATAAATGACTCGCCATAGAAATGACTCGCCATAGAAATGACTCGCCTTAGAAATGTCTCGCCTTAGAAATGACTCGCCATATAAATGACTCGCCATATAAATGACTCGCCATATAAATGACTCGCCATATAAATGACTCGCCATATAAATGACTCGCCTTAGAAATGTCTCGCCTTAGAAATGTCTCGCCATATAAATGACTCGCCTTAGAAATGACTAGCCTTAGAAATGACTCACCATAGGAGTGACTCGCCATCGGAATGACTCGCCTTAGGAATGACTCGCCTTAGGAATGACTCGCCATAGAAATGACTCACCTTAGAGATGTCTCGCCATAGAAATGACTCGCCATAGAACTGACTCGCCATAGAACTGACTCGCCATAGAACTGACTCGCCATAGAACTGACTCGCCATAGAACTGACTCGCCATAGAACTGACTCGCCATAAAACTGACTCGCCATAGAAATGACTCGCCATAGAAATGACTCGCCATAGAAATGACTCGCCATAGAAATGACTCGCCATAGAAATGACTCGCCATAGAAATGACTCGCCTTAGAAATGTCTCGCCTTCGAAATGTCTCGCCTTAGAAATGACTCGCCATAGAAATGACTCGCCATTGAAATGTCCCGCCATAGAAATGACTTGCCATATAAATGACTCGCCATAGAAATGACTCGCCATAGAAATGACTCGCCTTAGAAATGTCTCGCCTTAGAAATGACTCGCCATATAAATGACTCGCCATATAAATGACTCGCCATATAAATGACTCGCCATATAAATGACTCGCCATATAAATGACTCGCCTTAGAAATGTCTCGCCTTAGAAATGTCTCGCCATATAAATGACTCGCCTTAGAAATGACTAGCCTTAGAAATGCCTCGCCTTAGAAATGACTCGCCATAGGAATGACTCGCCATCGGAATGACTCGCCTTAGGAATGACTCGCCTTAGGAATGACTCGCCATAGAAATGACTCACCTTAGAGATGTCTTGCCATAGAAATGACTCGCCATATAAATGACTCGCCTTGGAAATGACTCGCCTTGGAAATGACTCGCCTTGGAAATGTCTCGCTTTAGAAATGTCTCGCCTTAGAAATGACTCGCCATATAAATGACTTGGCTTAGAAATGACTCGCCATATAAATGACTCGCCTTAGAAATGACTCACCTTAGAAATGACTCCTTAGAAATGACAAGCCTGAGAAAGAAGAGTATCCTGTTTATATCCTACTGATAGGCCCGAACTGGGTCCATACCTGAACCAAAATCGAAACAGCTTGTTCTTCCTGCGTACCAAACTCATCCACCTAGTTTTGTTATAATCCGTCCACATATTTTTGCGATATCCTGCTATATATCGTTTTTGGGCCTTTGATAGGGGATGTATTGTACAACTGTCTGTTTACAAGCCAAATTTTCTGCATCCTTCCACTGGGGGTCCAAATCTGCCATTCAGTTTTACTTTTAATGGGATTGCAACCCCTGCTGTGCGTCTCCTCAGGAATGAGTCTTCAGCCTTATTAGTGCTCAAGCTGGAGTAAGATACAGAGCAAAGTGTCCTCTATGCATTAATCAGTCTGGAATTCTTAATAACTTGATAATTCTGAAACTTGACAATTCTGTAAGGCTTTTGAATCTATTTATTGTCTATCCTCTATAATTTTGACATCTCTGATGCGCCATACTCTGTTTCAGAAGATCGGTGCTGCCGAAACAGTTTCTTGGCACGGGTTATACTGGGTGGTTTGCATTTGCCTTCCCAGATTTTGACAGAACTGTACCTGCAAATAACAAATAATCCACCATTTTGACAGACCCACATCCATTTGACGGTACTTTGGCGCCGCCTTGTGGTGATGGACTCCAGCAAAACTCAGTTGAAACCATCAATATGTCTGCACAAAAATAATCAAATACATTTTGTATGTTGGTACAGTTGTTTGGTAGCTTAATTTTTTTAGGGGGGTGAGGTGGGGAGTGGGATGGGTGCTTGTGGGCTCATAAAGTCAAGATGGAAGAGCAGGTTGCAGAGTATAAGGCAATGCACTTGTGGAGCAGTAAGACAACATGTGGACACAACAAGGAGATGAGCTAAAAGGCGGAGAGGGAATGAAACATTGTAACCTGCAAGTAAAAGGGGAGGGTTAATGAGCATACAAAATCTCATGGGTATAGATGGAGGATGACCTGAAGTGGTGATGCACTGCCAACTTGATGTCCTACAGCGAGTAATGGGATTGAACAGACTGTGGAAAGTAATTCCATAAGCAGGAAAAGAGAGGGACAATGTGTACATCACATCCGATACAAATTACGACTTCGAAAATCTGACAGAGCCAGTGAGGAGAGCTTTACTCGGATGGCAAAAAGCCATGTGCTCCAAAGAGCTACCACCAGGGAAACTCACAAACATGCTGCTCCCAGGTCTACAAACACTATCATCCAACACAAATGTTTTCCTCCATTCAGAAACAAAGACTTTATCAATTTCAAAGTCCAAGTTTATTTAAACTGATTCCAACATTTCCTTTTTGAGCCATTTCCTAGGATTTGTGGTCAAAGCCTTGAAGTCTATTTTGGGGAAGTTTTTGCAAAATATTTAGGACTTTATGAACTTTACATGCACTGGTAATCTCTCAGATGTTGAGGATGTTTCTGAATCTGACCAGATATGTGTTCGCACGGTCGTAGCATGGTTTGATTGTCGTGATGCTAAGATTGTTCCTCATCGTGAAGATGTTGTGGTAAGAAGAGGTAGTTGTCTTCATTCTCTGCATCCTGGAGATTGGTTTGTTACCAGACGTCGCGCATTCCACTTAGTGCCATCTCAGAGTCGGTAGCTATGATGACCCAATACTGTGAGGTCTGTTGGAGACATGATAGCAAAGTCGAGAGTTTACGTGAGTGGTTAAGGCATTTCACTCTGATCTACTGACCCACTGCAAATGAAGGTGGATTTGCTCTCAATCTCTTGTCAGCATATTCTTTCATTTTCTGCTGTTGCTTGCCAATAGCCATTGCTGTTGCTTCAATCTTTGCATCTGTTGACGTGGGTGGTTTTCGGAAATTAAGTGGCAGGCGTAAGTTATGCCCTATCATTAGCTTCGCGGGCATCTTCCTGGTCAAATAATGGAGCGTAGAGCGATGCTAGCGCAACGGAGTATGGATAGCCCGATTCAATGTCTGTCCATCTGCCAGGCTTTCTTTTATGCTCTCGTTGACGACTCTGTTGAACTTCTCAACCCCACAGTTGCTCTGTTCATTATATCGTGTAGTTAGGCAATCTTTGATACTGTCGGCATTGAGATACTGCGTGAATTGCTCAGATGTAAACTTAGGTCCGTTGTCTGTTGTAATAGACTCAGGAAGCCCCAATCTTGTAAACACCTTGGCAAGGATTTAAATAATGAAGGAAGTTGTAATCAAGCTTGTAGCCGCAATCTCGGGCCGTTGCCTTTTGGAAATCGTGGACCACAACTACTTACTTGTGGTTGAGGTGCAGCTCGAACCTCACCAAAGTTGTCCAACTGCACCTGTTGCCACAGTTTTTTCGACCATGATGCATTTGTCGATACCCGGCCACCATACATAATCATGACTTATGTTTCATGTTTATGATCCCGGAATGTCCATCATAAGCAACATGCATTACACGCTGATGTAGTAGTGCTTTTGGGATCACTGCACGGGTGCCACAGGTGAGAGAACATTCATCAAGCACAGATAGCTCATGTTGAATCATATAGTATGGTTGTAGTTCCTCTGCAATTTGTTGAGGCCATTTGGTTTGAAGAAATCTGCACACTATTTGTACAATGCAGTTTCATCCTGTTGAGAGATTGCTATTTGAGCTCGTTGCGAGTGACTAAATTCACAGTTGCGTTTGCTCTGATGGTTTTTACAAAGATGTTGACTTCACTGATCACCTCATTATTGGTGTTCCCTACTGGCGTTATAAGGCTGAGCATGCCCACAACTTGATTGTGGGACCAAGACATGTACTCTATGTCAAAGTCTTTCTGGTGGAGATGGTCTGACCACATGTAAGTTCTAAGTGGGTGATGTCCAGATCCCCATGTTAGTGAGTAGTATTGTCAGTGCTTGAAGGTCAGTGCAAAGGGTGAAATTTCTCCATACAGATACACGTGCCAGTGTTCACATGCTTAGATACATGCTAACGCTTCATGTTCTCCTGGAAGTGATTGCGTTCTGTCCCTGAAATTGAGATGAGAATGCCATAGGCCGTTCACAGCCTACTATCCCTTGCGAAAGTACTTCTTCCACTGCTGTACCTGATGCATCTGCTGTGATGTTAGACTTCACATTTGGATCAAAGTGCCCCAGGACTGGAGGAGGGGTGATCTTCCCCTTCAGTGTGAACAACGCCTGCTGCTGGGTATGAGTCAATTCCCAGGATACATCCTTGCTCAGTAGTTTACGGAAGGTTCAGCAAAGTCTGCCTAGTTGGGTTCAAACTTGAGGTAAAAGTTTGTAATTCTGAGGAACGATAGCTCTTTTGCATTTGACGGAGTAGGAAGAGTCCTAACTACTTCCATGTCGTCCTGTGTCGGTTTCACACCGTCGGTTGTCACATGACATCCTAAAAAGTCAAATGCTGATGCTGCAAAGATACGCCTTTCCTCATTTAGCATTAAGTTGTGCTTCGCTAGTCGTGACAACACTTCATCCAGCAGCTGATCTTGTTCCACTTTGTCTTTCCCATGAACGACGACTTCATAGAGGAGGTGGAGGGTCCCCTCAATACTTGACAAGCCTGAAGAGACAATCTTCTGAAATGCATTTGGTGCAGAACTGAGACTGTATGGCATTCTGCAATACTGAAACATTCCTTTATGAATCACGAATGTGGTCAAACGTTTACTATACTTTGCAAGAGGTACCTGTAGGTAGCTTCTCCTCAAGTCCAGCTTCATGAATACCACCGGGCCTTCATTAATCACGAATGTGGTCAAATGTACACTACTTTGCAAGAGGTACCTGTAGGTAGCTTCTCAAGTCCAGCTTCGTGAACGCTGTCGGACTGTGGAATGAAGCAGATGATTCAATGATGGTTGGAAGCGGGTATTTATCAGGAATAACAGCTTTATTCACCAACATTAGATCGACAGAAATTCTTCAAATTCTCCATTCTTGTCGTGCAATGATGAGATTTAACACCCGTGAAGACAAATCAATGCATTCAATGATGCTCTCAGATTCAAGGCATTTTAGCTCCTTTGAAACTTCTTCGCAAACAACGAAAGGCAAATGTCTCAAGTCTTGAAATACTGGCAGAACCATAGGGTCCACTCGAGAGGCATGACAGTAACCCTTTAACTCCCCAAACTCAATAAACAGGGAAGGATACAGGTGTTTGTAATTTGTACACATTGGCTTTGCCTGCTACCATGTGGATATGTGTACCGGTAGGGTCTAAAAGTTTGAACACAAGCTTGTTGAACAGATTGATACGCCACTAGGCCGACGGCACTGTTGATTGAGGTTTCCGTTCACCTAGACTTTGGAATAAATGCTTCAGAATCCAAGAAAATGCTCAAATACCAGGACCTGAAAAATAAGGTCAAGAGGTCTTGGAAATTGAAGAAAGTTGAAATTGTACCAGTGATAGTCGGAGCAACAGGGATGATCAAGAAAACCCTTACTGAGTACCGGTATTTAAAAAGCATTCCGGGAAATATCACGACAAATGAGCTACAAGTGGAGGCTGTCAGAGGTTCATTTAGGATTCTGAAAAGAGCCCGTGGAATGAAGTTATGAGAATGAGGTTTCACAATCTGGTTCATGAATAACAATCCTTTACCGAAAAAGGAGGTGGAGATTTTTGAGTTCTTGGAGAAAATTTGAGTTCGAAAAGATTTGAATTTGAGAAAAGATTTTGAGTTCTTCCTCCCACATCCTAAATCCTGCAAATGGAGATAACAACCAATGAGATAACAACCAGCATACACACACATCTCGCTTTTTTTTCATTTCTGCTCCTCATATTTCCATCACACACAAATTGTAAAGGTCGAGTTCCCTACATTTGAAGAAATCGCAAGAGTCAACCCAACCGGAATGCAGTGTGTCTCACCATGAGAGCACCACCTTTTTTATCATGGTATCTCTCCCGTAAGGTGTGTGTGTGTGTGTGTGTGTGTGTGTGTGTGTGTGTGTGTGTGTGTGTGTGTGTGTGTGTGTGTGTGTGTGTGTGTGTGTGTCATTGTTATCTTTATATGAGGGTATTAGAAGGTGGAATGGAATCCTCCCAGGGCTCAAAGTATCCACCACCTTTTTGGAAAGCAACCAGGATTCATGGAACAAGCTCGGAAATGTTCTTATTCTCAAAGTTTTGTTCCGAGGGCTCTTTTCACGATCATCATTGAGCCCAGACAGCCTCCAACTATAGTTCCTTTGTAGTAATCTTCTCAGGGATGGTTTTTTAGAACTCCCTTAGGTTCTTCTTTATCATTCCCTTTGCTCCAATTATCACTCATACAATTTTGGTGCTCTTCAGTTTCCAGGATATCTTCACTTCATCACCTTTGGTCCAGCCCCGCACCCTCTCGTTGCTCCTTTCCACATGCATACACCCTATCAGCAGCTTCTCCCCCATTTCCCTATCCGAGTGGACCTCAAACATCCAAGGCCTGCACTCTAACCTGAAGGATCTCTCAATCCAGGCCACTGCTGATAAACCAGACATCATCTGGTTAATATAATCCTTCCTCCCACAGGACATCCCTGACTCTTTAGTGTCTCTCCCTGGCTATTGTCTCCTTCGGTTTGATTGAGTAGAACCCTGTCCTGGTGGTGGAGTTGCATTGTGCATCAAGAACTCCATTTCTTACTCTCCGTATACTGCTCTTACATCTCTCGAACCCCAGGAGTACCTCTAGCTGTGACTTCCCCTCTTCTCCCACCTCATGATTGTCTATGTGTTTTATTGTCCTCCCAACAGTGACAACTCCATCTAAATCACTCTGTCAGACGACAGGGACTAGCTTTTAACCACTCATCCCAACTCTTCTTCCTCATATGTGGTGATTTCAATTGTCACCATGCTAATTGGCTGGGTGTTGATAACTCTCTCACCAGCCATAGCACTTCTTCGAAAGACTTTTGTGACTCCATGGGACTGACTCGATTTGTCAACTTTCCCACTTAGATTTCCGTCGATGGCAAATCCTCCCTTCTGAATTTGATGATGGCAAACTTCCTCACCAATGTATCTTGCTCTGCTTCTGTGTTACGGATTCGTAACTTCCGTGGTTTGTGGTTTTCCTCCACTTGACATATTTCTGATATTATGTACTATTATTATCTCCAAAAGGTTTAGTATTCACGAACAGTTATCAAAAGTTTTTGAGTTCTTCCTCAAAAGTTAAAAAAGTTAACTTTAAATGATACTGGAAACCGGACCGGAAGGCGACGGCAGAGGAGAGGAGGGGAGGCAGAGCGAGAGAGTCGGAGAAGAAGCTGGTTGCTTTGCGGTCTGCAATGAACGTTGTCGAGCAAGAGTCACGTACTTTGGGTTTCCTGGGAAAAAGGAATTCCTGCGATAAATTTGTTATTGCTGTGACGGATCATCCTGCGTGTCAGGTGGCGTTAGATTCCGAAGAATCATCGCTGGGTCGTGACGACTCGAGAACCACAAGCCATCGGCCATTTTAACTCGTGCACTTCGCGCATTGAGCAGACTTTCCTTGCTTCGTCAACAGTTTCCACCGCTTGCAGACGTATCTGTGGTGTGTGTGTGCACCGAGGCTTTTGACGATTACTTTACGGCTCGCCGACCATGAACAGTGAAAGTTCATACCTGGAGGGTGCCGTTGGATTTCCCAGTCGCCGTGAGTGCGCCTTTGTGCCGCTTTAACCACGTGACCATTTTCTCCGCTTTGGGCCGCATGCGCCTTTGTGCCGTTTTGGGCGGCGTGTCTGTGCCTGTGCCTGTGCCTGTCCTCTGAACGAGATTCTGGTTTCGATTCGACATCGTTCCGTTGATCACTGGAGGGGACCAACTCTGAGCTCCAAGATGGGAATACAGAGACACTGGGGAAGGTTATTTTCCACTCACTTGGAGCACAGTGAGTTACCTCATGCATGTTAATGGATGGTACCATCATAGGAGATATTGATTGTACTCTGGATTCCTATTATTGTTGTCCTGTTATTTTTGTGTGATTTTTAATACAATATTTGTTTGTATTATTGGTGTTTGTATTATTTGCAATTGGTGTGGTTCCACCATTGATTTTGACTCAGGATAACATCTTTTTCTGCCGTGGCTCCTCTCGGGGTTTGGAGGTATACCGAGACAAGGAGATCGTAGAGGAACCCGTAACAGAAATTGGGGGCTCGTCCAATTGACTCGTGGGCTCGAAATTGGGTCTTCGTCCGGGATCAAATTCACTAAAAACATCCATTTGGGATTGATCCAGATTGAAATTGGGGGTTTGTACTGTGGGAAAATTGTGGGCTTGGCTTTGCTGGTTAAATTCCCTAAATCTCAGACGGTGGATTAAGTTCCTTAAATTTCTTTCGGGAAAGAATTCCCTAGCATTCCCAAATTTTCCAATTTTGGAGTATTTTCCAACAGTCCCAAATTTAAATATATATATATATATATATATATATATTTTTTGGAAATTTCTTGTGTGAAGGTTAACAGGTGCTAACGGATAGTCACCATGGAGTTTGACGCAGAGAAGTTTGCAGCGACCCCTAGTGAGGCACAGTTCCGAGCGTTACTAAAATCGGAACTCTTGATATTAGCCAAACATTTTAGCTTGGAGGTCCGAGCTAAAATTAAGAAAACAGAGATGCAGACAGTGGTGATAGAATCTATGGTGGAACGAGGAACATGGAAAGAGGGAGCCTTGGATTGGTTACCAGAAGAACAAGAAAATGTGGAGCTCCAAAAAATGGAGATGCGATTGCAGAGCCTGGAAAGGTTAAAAGCAAAGGAAAGAGAACTCGAGGAAAGAAGAGCAGCACAGGAAAGAGAACTCCAGGAAAGGTTAGAAGAGAAAAAAGCAGAGGAAAGGAGAGCTGCAAGAGAGCTCGAGGAAAGGTTAGAAGAGAAAAAAGCAGAGGAGAGAAAAGCCGAAAGGGAGTTAAGGGAACGGGACTCAGCGCTTCAGCAGGAAATTAAACTCAAGGAGCTGGATTTAATGAAAGAATGGGGAGAGGTACCATCCATGCTGACTGGTTCGACACCTAGTCAGAACACCTGGGATGTTCGCAGACATGTTAGGCTGGTTGCACTCTTCAATGAAAAGGAGGTAGCCAAGTTTTTTTTTACACTTTGAGAAAGTGGCTTCAATGCTAAAATGGCCGGAGGAGTCCTGGACCATGTTAGTGCAAAGTGTTCTGGTGGGTAAAGCTCAAGATATTTATTTGGGTTTACCGATTGACCAATGTGCAGATTATGGGATAGTGAAGAAAACCATTCTCAAAGCCTATGAATTGGTCCCTGAAGCTTACCGGCAAAAATTCCGGAACGCCAGGAAGAGGGAGAGTGAGACCCATGTGGAGTTTGCCAGAATGAAAGAAACCATGTTTGATCGGTGGTGTGATTCAAAAGGGGTCGGGAAAGACTACAAACTGTTGCGACAATTGATCCTGGTGGAGGAATTCCAACAGTGTGTCCATGAGGACATTAAAGTACATCTGGAGGAAAGGAAAGTACCAAAGTTGTATGAGGCAGCAGCCATGGCAGATGACTATGCCTTAACACACAGAATGAGGTTCCATAAACCTAACTTCCCGCCTAGAGTTCACACGGAGAGTTATGATACATCCGGTGCGGAGAATGAAGATTCAGGGGGGTGGTCTAGAGATGACTATGAGGACAGATCGGATACCGCGACTCTTAGGGATCAGAGGTCTACAGTTCCAAGACGGACTTATCCTCCGGGGGTGCTCGAGGCAGACCACGAGGTTCTCCTCCGGGCCTACTTGCACTTTTTGCCATAAACCTGGACACTTGATGTCCCACTGTTATGCTCTGGGAAAGGAAAATCAGGAGCGGTGTTCGACTAGTACAACTCCGAATGCAATGGCAAATGTGAGAAATCGCCCTCAAAAGGGTTACCAACCATTTATTTCAGAGGGGTTTGTGTCACTGGATGGAGACTCGACTAACCCGAGACCTGTTAGGGTATTGAGGGACACAGCAGCACATCAATCTTTAATGCTTGAAGGCATTTTGCTATTGTCAGAGGAGACGGCAACTGGTGATAGTGTTCGGCTACAGGGGATTGGTGGCTGTGTTAGAGCTCCACTTCATGTCATCCATTTGGAGTCTGATTTGGTGTCAGGACCGGTCACCGTAGGTTTACAAGCCACTCTTCCTGTAGAGGGAGTATATTTTGTTATTGGGAATGATTTGGCTGGTGGTCAAGTTTCTGGTAACCCGATGTTTGTTGAAAAGCCTAGTAGGAAGCGCCCTGAAGAGAAGAGGAAATACCCTGAAACTAAGGGTCAGCACACCCAAGTCAGGGATGGAGGCAATATTGGCAAGCTCTTTGTAGGGGGACTGAACTTCAAAACAAAGGAAGATGTTCTGGAGTCTGCCTTCAGCAAATATGGACCGCTTTTGGAAATGCTGCTGATAAAAGACAGGGAGACACAAAAGTCAAGAGGGTTTGGCTTTGTCACGTTTGAAAACTCAAAGGACGCCAGAGATGCAGAAAAGGATCTGAATAGCAAGGAGTTGGAGGGTCGGACCATAACCGTAGGGAAGGCATTTCATAGGTGTCGAGGGGGCTACAGAGGAGGACAACGGAGTAGTAGTTTTGGTGGTGGCCGCAATCGATATTATTATGGAGGCTCCCAGAGTTACGGCCGCTCCCGAAGGAAGGATTATCAGAGTAGTGGCCGAGAAGGAGAGCGCTATTCATGTGACTACAGTGACAAGCGGTCCAACAGTGATTATTATGAAAGTTCGGAAGAGTTGAAGCACTGATTGCTGCGGAGCAGCCGAGCCAAGATACCTACACGGATTAACCGTGAACCCCACGTTCCTAAAGGCGTCCATGTAGTGAACTTTCCTACACGGATTAACCGTGAACTCCACGTTCCTAAAGGCGTCCATGTAGTGAATACTTCCAGGCCTCACCACCCAACCACCATGGAACCTGGCTCTCAGCTCGGCCTCCCGGAAAAAGTGCTGTAGATTTGCTTGACTTTGGATTTTTGTTCACCACCCCTTAACCTTCATTCAAAAGAAACTAAAAGTAAAAAAATCAGAGGGTGCTGAGATGGAGTTTGGCTTTGCAGGGGTTCAACTGGGAAATTGAACATGTAAAGGGCAGGGACAATGTCGTTGTTGACGCTTTGTCCAGAGTGAATTAACTTTGGAAATCTCTGTGGGTTGTGTGAAATTTTGTTGCTTTATTTTTGAGATGTTGATAATTGTTGCTCACTGGAATTGGTGATTTGGGTTGTGAGTTTATTTTTGTTTGTTTAAAGAGTTTGCATGCAAAGAAAGTTTTCGCTGTGTTCAAACTTTCTTTCTTGAGGGGGGGAAGTGTTACGGATTCGTAACTTCCGTGGTTTGTGGTTTTCCTCCACTTGACATATTTATGATATTATGTACTATTAATTATCTTCAAAAGGTTTAGTATTCACGAACAGTTATCAAAAGTTAAAAAGGTTAACTTTAAATGATACCGGAAACCGGACCGGAAGACGACGGCAGAGGAGAGGAGGGGAGGCGAAGCGAGAGAGTCGGAGAAGAAGCTGGTTGCTTTGCGGTCTGCAACGAACGTTGTCGAGCAAGAGTCACGTACTTTGGGTTTCCTGGGAAAAATGAATTCCTGCGATAAAGTTGTTATTGCTGTGACGGTTCATCCTGCGTGTCGGGTGGCATTAGATTCCGAAGAATCATCGCTGGGTCGTGACGACTCGAGAACCATGAGCCGTCGGCCATTTTGACTCGTGCGCTTCGCGCGTCGATCAGCCTTTCCTTGCTTCGTCAACCGTTTCCACCGCTTTCAGACGTATCTGTGGTGTGTGTGTGCACCGAGGCTTTTGACGATTACTTTACGGCTCGCTGACCGTGAACAGTGAAAGTTCATACCTGGAGGGTGCCGTTGGATTTCCCAGTCGCCGTGAGTGCGCCTGTGTGCCGCTTTAACCACGTGACCATTTTCTCCACTTTGGGCCACGTGCGCCTTTGTGCCGTTTTGGGCAGCGTGTCTGTGCCTGTCCTCTGAACGAGATTCTGGTTTTGATTCGACATCGTTCCGTTGATCACTGGAGGGGACCAACTCTGAGCTCGAAGACGGGAATATGGAGACACTGGGGAAGGTTATTTTCCACTCACTTGGAGCACAGTGAGTTACCTCATGCATGTTAATGGATGGTACCATCATAGGAGATATTGATTGTACTCTGGATTCCTATTTTTGTTGTACTGTTATTTTTGTGTGATTTTTAATACAATATTTGTTTGTTTTATTGGTGTTTGTATTATTTGCAATTGGTGTGGTTTCACCATTGATTTTTGACTCAGGATAACATATTTTTCTGCCGTGGCTCCTCTCGGGGTTCGGAGGTATACCGAGAGCACGAGATCGTAGAGGAACCCGTAACATTCTGCCCCGATTGGTTCATCTGATCATGTGCTTGTGAAAGTCAACATTTCTCAGGTCATTCTCAGAGAACAGCCTCAGAGCTGAGACTGGCAGTCCACTCAGGGAAACTGGTAAGGACTATAAAGAGCCATTGCACTTCAGGACTTGTCTCCTATATATCCTTCCTCTGATATTAACTCAGCCTGGGAATTCTTCCACAGAAAACTACTCTTCCTTATGCACAGATTAAGCCCATCTCATATTAAGTTATCTTACCCATCCTTCTGCCGATGGTACACTGAATCCTGTGGTGAGGCAGTTGCCTTGAAACAACTTGCATTCTCCTCCTAGAAGGCAAATCTGACTGAAGGCAACCTCAGATAATTCCACAAAACCCACAACATGTGTCTGTCTACTCTGAGGAGAGCCAGAAAACAACATACAGTATGTCCAACCTCAAGATCGTTCAAAACTTAACTCCCTTCTTTTAAACATGGTGGCACCTTGTCAAGTCTGTTTCTGGTGTACGCTCACTCATGTCACCCTTCCTTCTCCTCAAATGGCACCACAACTATCTCCAATGTACCCAATCTGCTCCTGGACAGTGTCTTATACAAATGAGAATATTTTTGCACCTGTTAAGTTTATGGCAACCCTAAACTCTGATTCTGCAACTGGACCGGACAGTATCAGCTCGCTTGTCTTAAAAACCTCCTCTGCTGTTCTTTCTCAACAACCCTCAGTCATGATCTTTCTTGGGAAAACCACATTTTAAAGTTGCTCTCCAATGCCAGTCGCCAGCTGGGCATCCTCCATCATGCAAAGTTCTCCTTGGCACACATTAGCTCCCATCCACCAACAAGTCTTTCATCTACAGCTTGATAGAATACTGCTCTCCCCTCTGGGCTAGCGTTCCTGCTTCACTCCTTGCTCAGCTTGATGCCGTGGTAACCGAAACCTTAATCCTTTGGACCTTTTGCAATGAATCTGAGTACCATTTCAGAGTCGGAATACCATTTCAATGTAGTTGGAGTACCATTTCAATGTAGTTGGAGTACCATTTCACCAATTTTTGTTCAGCACAGTTCTTCCAATTTTTTGTTGTTTGGTGCAAAGAGCTTTAAGCCAGTCATGTACAGTAGATGTATCACCTTTCCAATTTCTTTGGACATTCGTATAGTGGATGTTAGGGTGTATCAGTGTGCTTGCTTATTGAGGAGGTTACTTCGTGGATGCAGAGCAAGGCAAAACAGGAGTGGATAAACGCTGTCTCCATGGAAGATCCCACGTCGCATCTTCACTCCTGATATTTCGGCCTTTTCTTCCGCTGCTGCTGCTACTGTATCAATGTGGTTTAACAGAGCTCTATCGCTTTCTCAATCAGTTTGATTATATGGGGATTGATCTTGTACATTTGCATACATATTACTATCTTTGAATGTGGAACAATATCAAAAGCTTTTTTTTTGTCTATCCAGGAAGTATACAGTTTGGTTCTTCTCATTTTACAGTTTTTCAAATATGGCCTTGGTGGCCTATTGTGCCATAACATGCTCTCTTACATTCCTTCTGTTCTGCCTCAAGCCCTCGTTGTTGTTGTTGTTGTTGTCAATTAGCCCCTGTCAGTTCTGCTCGAACATACCTGTGACACGGAGACAGCCAATCGATCTCACGGGAGCGACCCAGAGAGCAACTCTCACCTAATCCAGACAGGCCTCCTTGTTGAGTTAGATGGTGGCCTCAAAAGCCAGTCTCCGACTGGGCATCCTACGTCGTGCAAAGTCCTTCCTTGGCACTTCTGCACTCCTCACCACATACAAAGCTTTCATCCACAGCTTGATGGAGTACTGCTCTCCCATCTGGGCTGATGCTCCTGCCTCACACCTAGCTCAGCTTCACACTGTAGAAACCAAATCTTTTAGAATCATTGGAATCTCCCACGATGAAGCTTTCTGAGGGCCTTTCACTCTCTCACCGCAGGCAGGATGGTGGTCTTTCTGACTTCTACCGAGTCCTCTCCGGCCTTGCACCTTCTGTTCTGTCTGTGCTCTGTCCCCCAAATATTCCTGCAGAACACACACGGTCTGCCAGTAACCCTCTTCTGGTGAAACTGCCAAAATCAAGACTTTCTGCTCACCTTCACTCTTTCATTCCTCTTTTTCCCCGCCTCTGGAATAAACTCCCACATTCTCTTCAATCCCACTCCTCCCTCCAGGTCTTTAAAACAGTTGTTCACCACCATCTCATATCTTCCCCCATCCAAAACCTTGATCTTTTCTACCCCCGTTAATCGACCCTAAACCCACCTCCTTCAAATTCCGTTTTCTTTCCTGAAAGTCCCTGTAGTGTCCATCTTGATTTTTCCATGTACCCTGCCCCAGCCCTCTCCCTTCCACAGATCTCCCACTGTCCCTGTTCTCCATTGTTGTGCTTCCCTCTCTCTCCCCCTCTTGTCTCATGCTCCCTTTATTATATGTTCTATGTGTTATCTCTTACACGAGCCTCGACTGAGTATACAAAAAAAAGACAAGTGGATCAGTAGACGTGGACCAATTGTTTGGCCACCTAATTCACGTGACTTTTTCCTCATTGGACTATTTGTTATGGGGCAATGTTAAAAGTGTAGTTTACTCATCAAAACAACGCTATTTGGATGAACTTGGGGCTGTGATCACAAATGTAATTCACGAAATGTCTCAGCAGCAACTGGGGAACATTTTCATCGAGTTGCAGAATCAGATTAAACGGTGTATTGCAAAATATGGAGGCTGCGTTGAAGCCTAGAAATTTGAACTGTATTGTGTAAAAACTTCATGAATAGGCAAGGCTGTTTTTGTGACCACCGAATACAGGACCACTTGATGCTCATAATAGCAGACCTGCTGCTGGGCAGTTTGGGGCATACTAGTTTGTGGTGTCTTCAGTATTGGTGTGTGCGCATGTGCGGGTGTGTGCACACATGCGTGTTGGGTTTCAATGATCAATATTCAGGATCTTAGTTTGGGGTGCCTTCAGTTTTGGTCTGTGCTGGTGTGCGGGTTTGTCCATGCGCATGTGTTGGGTTTCAATTATCAATATTCAGGATCTTAGTTTGGGGTGCCTTCAGTTTTGGTCTGTGCAGGTGTGTGGATGAGTGCATGCACACGCGTGTGTTTTTTGTTTCAATGATCAATATTCACGATCTTAGTTTGGGGTATATTCAGTTTTGGTGTGTGCGGGTGTGTGCATGTGCATGTGTTAGGTTTCAATGATCATTATTCAGGATCTTAGTTTGGAGTGCCTTCAATTTTGGTCTGTGCTGGTGTGCGGGGGTACGTCCATGCGTGCGTGTTGGGTTTCAATGATCAATATTCAGGATCTTAGTATGGGGTGCCTTCAGTTTTGGTCTGTGCTGGTGTGCGGGTGCGTCCATGCGTGCGTGTTGGGTTTCAATGATCATTATTCAGGATCTTAGTTTGGGGTGCCTTCAATTTTGGTCTGTGCTGGTGTGCGGGGGTGCGTCCATGCGTGCGTGTTGGGTTTCAATGATCAATATTCAGGATCTTAGTTTGGGGTGCCTTCAATTTTGGTCTGTGCTGGTGTGCGGGGGTGCGTCCATGCATGCATGTTGCATTTCAATGATCAATATTCAGGATCTTAGTATGGGGTGCCTTCAGTTTTGGTGTGTGCTTGTGTGCGGGTGCGTCCATGCATGCGTGTTGCATTTCAATGATTAATATTCAGGATCTTATTATGGGGTGCCTTCAGTTTTGGTGTGTGATGGTGTGCTGGTGCGTCCATGCGTGCGTGTTGGATTTCAATGATTAATATTCAGGATCTTATTATGGGGTGCCTTCAGTTTTGGTGTGTGCATGTGTATGTGTTGGGTTTCAATGATCAATATTCAGGATTTTAGTTTGGGGTGCCTTCAGTTTTTGTCTGTGCAGGTGTGGAGGTGTGTGCATGCGCATGTTGCGTTTCAATTATCAATATTCAGGATTTTAGTTTGGGGTGCCTTCAGTTTTGGTGTGTGCAGGTGTGTGGATGAGTGCATGCACGCACGTGTGTTGGGTTTCAATGATCAATATTCACGATCTTAGTTTGGGGTATGTTCAGTTTTGGTGTGTGCATGTGCATGTGTTGGGTTTCAATGATCAATATTCAGGATTTTAGTTTGGGGTGCCTTCAGTTTTGGTGTGTGCTGGTGTGCGGGTGCATCCATGCGTGCGTGTTGGGTTTCAATGATCAATATTCAGGATCTTAGTATGGGGTGCCTTCAGTTTTGGTGTGTGCTGGTGTGCGGGTACGTCCATGCGTGCGTGTTGCATTTCAATGATTAATATTCAGGATCTTATTATGGGGTGCCTTCAGTTTTGGTGTGTGATGGTGTGCTGGTGCGTCCATGCGTGCGTGTTGGATTTCAATGATTAATATTCAGGATCTTATTATGGGGTGCCTTCAGTTTTGGTGTGTGCATGTGTATGTGTTGGGTTTCAATGATCAATATTCAGGATTTTAGTTTGGGGTGCCTTCAGTTTTTGTCTGTGCAGGTGTGGAGGTGTGTACATGCGCGTGTTGCGTTTCAATTATCAATATTCAGGATTTTAGTTTGGGGTGCCTTCAGTTTTGGTGTGTGCAGGTGTGTGGATGAGTGCATGCATGCACGTGTGTTGGGTTTCAATGATCAATATTCACGATCTTAGTTTGGGGTATGTTCAGTTTTGGTGTGTGCATGTGCATGTGTTGGGTTTCAATGATCAATATTCAGGATTTTAGTTTGGGGTGCCTTCAGTTTTGGTGTGTGCTGGTGTGCGGGTATGTCCATGCGTGCGTGTTGGATTTCAATGATCAATATTCAGGATCTTCGTATGGGGTGCCTTCAGTTTTGGTGTGTGCGGGTGCGTCCATGCGTGCGTGTTGGGTTTCAATGATCAATATTCAGGATCTTAGTATGGGGTGCCTTCAGTTTTGGTCTGTACTGGTGTGCGGGTGCATCCATGCGTGCGTGTTGGATTTCAATGATTAATATGCAGGATATTTGGCATCGATCAGGCTGGGCAAATATATGTTCAAAAGCGATGGCACTTGTATATCAATGGAAATATCTACACAGCAGACAAGGCTCTAGTTCAATGTTTCAATCTACATTGTCAACCATGACCGTGAGGTTGAAACGTTCGATCTGAGTCTTCCCTGCTGGGTCCCTATACTAATTGATGCTGCATTCAATTTGTAATTTAAAAAGGATTTTGCAAATATAACAAGAAAGAGCAATCAGAGATTGCAGACCCTTGCCAATCTATGCAGACCCTTGCCAACCTTGCCAAAAAGATGTTTTTGGTGGTTTTTAAGGCTGTGTTAAAACAAATATGGCGGCCAAACCACGTGGCCGATGACGTCATCGTCTTTTTTCTCCACCAATTTTTCCGTAGATGACGCTCAAGAAATTTCATCTTGATCGGATGAACTTTTGTACTTGTCGAAATGTGACGTCATAATGGAGGAACCTATGGCATCATTATTAGCATATGTTATTCCCCATGAAGAGTCCTTTGCAATGAGCCTTGTCTCAATTTTTTCTATGCAGTGCTTTCGGAGATATAGAGGTGCAAAGTTTTTCGTTTTTTCGAAGATGGCACCCGTACCACATGACCTATGACGTCATCATTGCCATTAACAAATTCTGTAGGAGGAGTTGCACCTATGGTGAAAATTTCCTGTCAATCGGACGAACAGGTGCAGAGAAAATCATATTTATTCTGTGCTGACAAACAGACAGACAAACGGATTCAACTGCAACACCCTCTCCTCAGGCGAGGGTAAAAAAAAAATACGGTGTCAATTTGATACTCCAGGCAAGATGGCCAAACAACATCTTCTTGTTTTGAAGATTCCTCATGACAGAATAGTAAAATGCAACCCCACACAAGAATTTCAGGCTCCTTTATTACGAGGAGACGTGGAACGAATCTGGCACGACTCTCCGTTATGTGACAATGGCCGAAGGGAATGGCTCACATGAATACGTGTGGCTGGTTCGCTCGGCCACATTACTGTGTCTCAGTAGGCCCAAGGTAAACCCGAATCGGGGTCTGATCATCGTCATGTGAAGAGTACTTGTGGGAAATAAATTCCCAGGCATCCCACCCAGCTGGATTCCTCCTGGGAGTGAGGGAGAGTGGAGGGGATGAGAGGAACACGTGGACCGGACAAATGAAGTTTATTCTGTTTAATACCCGCGACTTCAGAAGGGAATGACAGGATCTTGGATTTCGCGTTTGGAAGGCGAGGCAGGAAGGAGGGAGGATTGGTGGGGTGTTTGGGCGGGAACATTGAGGAGAAAGTTTGTGAAAGATGTGGGGGAGGAGTAGGCTAAGGGGAGGAGGGTTGGGTGGTGGTGGACTGGTGGTGGCCGCGTGCCCTGGTGTGTGTGTGTGTGTGTGTGTGTGTGTGTATGGTCGCGCTTCCCGCAGCTCTGAGCCCACAAGACTCCAGAAGGGGATGTCATCACGACGAGGGTCCGCCATGCATGTGCGTGGACTCCGAGCCTGAAAAAGAGCGACGTCCGACATCTCGGTGGATACGATGTTCCGGGTCACCCTGCTGGCGGTCCTTTTGGCGACCCCGCTCCCCGTGATCTCGGCCCGACGGAATGGTGAGGATGTTGTGTGAAGGTCCGACATGCTTGTTGTCCTGGTAGCGCAGGATCTCACGCAGCATTATCCACGGTGGACCGGGGTTGAAATTGGGAGACCTGGATCACGCTCTTGGTGTGCACCATGCACTGGCGTTCATCTTGTAATGTAAGCCTGAACTATCTGTTATAATTATAATATTATATGAATATACAGAGTATTGTTATTATCCGAATGTTCGCTTTACGGCTGCTCCGGTGCATTTCCAGATAATAAACAATTCCCAGAATGACATCTGGCTCGCCAAGACAAAACTCACCCAATCATGTAACGGTTCACTTCAAAGGTCTCTCTTTGGTCATCCATGGTTGTCTTGTTGATGAGGGTGTAAGTTTGGTATATTGGGTCGGTGTGCCCTGTCCCACGTGACCATCACCACTACGTCCGCTGTCGAACACAGCTCTGGGGACACAAGGATCCATGGAAAGAACTGCCATGTTGGAGTCTGTGTCCAAGGTGACCTCGTGATCCACGTCGACCCGTGGGATCCACAAGGCGTATGTGGCAACAAAACCGAAGTTCTTTGCTCGAGTTCTTCCATTCAATATGTCATTCCCTTTACTCCCTTGTTATCCCCTCGCTTTGTCGTTCACGTCGCCCTTTTCAGATGGGCCGGTAGATAAGTGTACACCTGCAAGTTTAACTCTTCGCCCGATCTCATGTATCAATGGTGTCCCCAACAATGGTGTCCCCAAAGGCCAATGGTGTCCCCAACAACTACCTCTATTTTACAACCACAAAAGTTTAGTTACTCCATTTTGGAGCTGTCTTATTCGTCTTTTTGACAATCTTTTGCATTGCAGTTGCAACAAAGATGATAGGCTTATGATATAGATTGATGTTCAGATAATTATGAAGCTTAAACAACAACAAATCACCAAAATCAATTCAATGAAGCAATATAAACTTCAATAAAACACAACAAAAATTTTTTTGGGCATAGTGTCCAACCTCGAGAGCATCCCCCTCTTTCTTCCCCCACTGCCCACCTGTTTGTCAACGACAAAAACAATGCAAACAACAAAAAACACAAGGCAAACAACAAAAAACAAGGCAAACCACAAAAAACAATGCAAACAAAAAGCAATGCAAACAACAAATAACAAGGCAAACAACAAAAAGCAATGTAAACAAAAACAAGGCAAACAACAAAAACAAGGCAAACCACAAAAAACAATGCAAACAACAACAAAAAATGCAAACAACAAAAAACAATGCAAATAACAAGGCAAACAACAAAAAGCAATGCAAACAACAAATAACAAGGCAAACAATAAAAAAACAATGCAAACAGCAAAAAACAATGCAAACAACAAAAACAATGCAAACAACAAATAACAAGGCAAACAACAAAAACAAGGCAAACAACAAAAACAAGGCAAACCACAAAAACATTGCAAACAATGTAAACAACAAAACATTGAAAACAACAAAACGTTGAAAACAACAAAATGTAAACAACAAAATGATGTAAACAACAAAAACGATGCAAACAACAAAACCAATGTAAACACCAAAAACAAGGCAAACAACAAAACGTTGCAAACAACAGAAACAATGTAAACTACAAAATAATGTAAACAACAAAATGATGTAAACAACAAAAACAATGCAAACAACAACAACAACAACGATGCATACAACAAAACCAATAATAATACCAAAAACAAGGCAAACAACAAACCATTGCAAACAACAAAAAACAATGCAAACAAAAAAACCAAGGCAAACCAAAAAAACCAAGGCAAACAACAAAAGGCAATGCAAACAACAAAAAAACAAGGCCAACAACAAAAAACAATGCAAACAACAAAAAAACAAGGCCAACAACAAAAAACAATGCAAACGACAAAAACAAGGCAAACCACAAAAACATTGAAAACAACAAAACGTTGAAAACAACAAAACGATGAAAACAACAAAATGATGTAAACAACAAAACGATGCAAACAGCAATGCAAACAACAAAAACAATGCATACAACAAAACAATGCATGCTTGTCAAAGTGGACATCTCTCTGACCATTCTCAGAGAGCCTCCTCAGCGTCGACGAGTCTGGCATTTCACTCAGGCCAACTGGCACGGTCTTCAAGCAGCCATCAATCATCTGGACTGGTCTCCCATCTCTACCGCCTCTGACATCAACTCATCCTGGGAATTCTTTCAAAGTAAATTGCTCTCTCTCATGCACAGATTTATACCATCTCGTCTTCAGTTGTCATACCCTTCCTCCCGTCCATGGTACACGGAATCTTGTGGTGAGGCTGTTGCCCTGAAACAACTTGCTTTCGTCTCCTGGAAAGCAAATCCAACGGAAGGAAATCTCATTTCCTTTCACAAAGCCCGAAACAAGTGTGTGTCCACCCTCAGGAGAGCCAGGAAACAATATCTCACCATTCTCAAGACCGAACTCTCTTATCTGTCTCCCTCTTCCAAATCCTGGTGGCGTCTGGTCAAATCTGTTTCTGGTGTTTGTTCCCCCTCCATCCCCTCCCTCACCTCAAACGGCTTAACGGCTGACTCCGCACGTGAAAAAGCTAAATGCCTCAACTCTGTGTTTGCCTCTAAATCTTGTGTCCCAAACCCATCCCTCTCTGTACCCACCGTACCCAGTCGTACCCAGCTGCTCCTGGACTCTGTGTCCTTTCCTCCTGACAAGGTGGAAAAGTTTCTGGCAACCCTCGACTCTGATTCTGCAACTGGTCCTGACGGCATCAGCCCACGGGTCCTAAAATCATGTTCTTCTGCACTTTCACTCCCTCTTTCTGTTCTCTTCACCCTCTCTTTTGCTCAAGGTCATCTGCCATCTGCTTGGAAATCAGCCAACATCACCGCTTTGCACAAAAAAGGTGCAAAAACAGATCCCAGCAACTACAGACCAATCAGCCTTCTCCCAATTATCAGCAAAGTCATGGAATCCATCATTGCTTCAGATATTAAATCTTTCCTCTTCTCCAATGGCTTGATCTCTGATCATCAATTTGGTTTCAGACCTGGTCACTCTACTCTGGACATGCTGCTTCTGCTTTCTCAACAATGGATGGAGGTCCTCAACGCCAAACAGGAAATTAGAGCTGTTTCCCTTGACATTTCACGTGCCTTCGATACGGTCTGGCACCCTGCTCTGCTCTCCAAACTCTCCTCCTTTGGTATCCATGGAAATCTCCACGCATGGCTGGCGGACTTCCTCTCTGGTCGTAGTCAACGTGTGGCCCTGAATGGGTTTCTCTCATCTCCTCTTCCTGTTCAGGCTGGAGTTCCCCAAGGTAGTGTTCTGGGCCCTGTGCTTTTTCTGGTCTTCATCAATGATCTCTCTGACTCTCTTGAAAATCCTCTCTATCTCTTTGCTGACGACTCTACTCTCTGTCGCTCCATTCCTCATCCCTCAGATCGGCAGTCTGCAGCCTCCTCACTCTCTGCAGACCTGGACAAAATCACAGACTGGTCAAACAAGTGGAACATGTCTTTCAATCCTGACAAATCTCACACTCTTACAATGTCTCTCCGAAAGGACCGACTGGACAACCCTCCCATCTACTTTCTCAACAATCCTCTCCAAGAAGTTCTGTCGCTCAAGCTTTTGGGTCTCACTATCTGCCATGATCTTTCTTGGGAAAACCACATTTCCAAGCTGGCCTCCAAAGCCAGTCGCCGACTGGGCATCCTCCGTCGTGCGAAGTCCTTCCTTGGCACACCTGAGCTCCTCACCACATACAAGGCTTTCATCCACAGCTCAATGGAATACTGTTCCCCCCTCTGGGCTGGTGCTCCTGCCTCACACCTTGCTCGGCTTCACGCTGTTGAGGCCAAAGCTTTCAGAATCATTGGAATCTCCTGCGATGTAGTCAACGCCGAGGGCCTTTCACTCACTCACCGCAGGCAGGTTGGTGGTCTTTCTGTCTTCTACCGACTCCTCTCCGGCCTTGCTCCCCCAGCTCTCTCTGTGCTCTGTCCCCCCAATATTCCTTCAGGTCGCACAAGATCTGCCTGCAACCCTCTTCTGGTTAAACTGCCAAAGTCTAGGCTCTCTGCTCACCTTCACTCTTTCATTCCCCTTTTCTCCCGCCTCTGGAACAAACTCCCCCACTCCCTTCAATCCCACTCCTCCCTCCAGGTCTTTAAAACAGCTGTTCACCACCATCTCTTATCTTCCCCCATCGAAAACCTTGATCTTTTCTACCCCCGGTAATTCACCCCAGAGTCCTTGCAGTGTTCATATGTTTTAATCCTCTCCCACCTCCCCCTAAGTCCTCCCGATGTCCCTGCTCTCAAATGTTGTGTTTGTGTCCTTCCCCCTCTCTTTTGTGTCCTTCCCCCTCTCTCCCCATCTTGTCTACCGCTCCCCTTGTTTTTTGTGTTTTGTGTGTCGGTTTGTCTTTTTGTGTGATTAATGTTAGCTCTTTCACGAGCCTCGATCTTGTATACAAAAAAAAAAAAAAAAAAAAAAAAACCAATGTAAACACCAAAACAAGGCAAATGCCAAAAACAACGCAAACAACAAAACCAATGTAAACAACCAA
Organism: Myxine glutinosa; assembly: GCF_964187855.1. NCBI lineage: Eukaryota > Metazoa > Chordata > Myxini > Myxiniformes > Myxinidae > Myxine > Myxine glutinosa. The sequence goes on along the minus strand of NC_136267.1, from coordinate 133,474,632 downwards.
AATGATGTAAACAACAAAAGCAATGTAAAGAACAAAACATTGAAAACAACAAAACATTGAAAACAACAAAACGTTGAAAACAACAAAATGATGTCAACAACAAAAACGATGCAAACAGCAATGCATACAACAAAACCAATGTAAACACCAAAAACAAGGCAAATGCCAAAAACAAGGCCAACCACAAAAACAAGGCAAACAACAAAACATTGCAAACAACAAAAACGATGTAAACAACCAAAATAATGTGAACAACAAAAACATTACAAAAAAGCTACACTCCATGCTCAGTGAATAAAGTAATTACCAATGTTGAAGGGGCTTCTTTGGTTTAGTTGTGTGACTTACTGTGCCATTCGTACTATGTAACTTGCTATGTCATGTTTTTACCCCTGTTTGTCTGTGAGCAGGATATCTCGAGAAAGTTATGGACGGATTCGGACGAAATTTGGTGGACAGGTTTTGGTGTGTGACAAGGACAAATTGATTCGATTTTGGTGAAGATCTGGATCTGGATCCGGATTTGAGAAATTTTATGTGATTCTTCACCATTGAGAGATGGGGCCAAAAATAATATTGTTACGGTTTTGCGCGACCCCCGTTCCCTTACCAAGGGGAGATTAAGCCCCTTGTTATCCTTGGGTCGTCGCAACGGCGAGACTTGAGTCGCCACTTCCGGTCAGACGCGGAACAGGGTTTCGGGACAATGTTCGCACGTACCTAAGTACCCACGCCGCCGCGGAAGCGGGGATTAAGTCTCGCACGAACCACGCGTAATTTGAGTGCACCCGAGCGGATGGCGCACCATGTGGTCCGTGTTATTACCTTGTTATTGGAACCCGATTAGAGCGATATACTTCGTACCATGCTTAGTCAATGATGGAAAACACGAGACGGCCGAATCAAAGAAATAACACGATTTATTTACACTAGTATGTACAATGGTTCGGTAGAAAAGAGCAGAGACACAGGGCAGATCTTAGTCAGTCTTAACTAAACCCCAGACAATGGGCCCATTCACACTCACAGGGGGATGAAGGAAGGAATGTTCATGCGCTGAACACGCCGGCTTGGTCGTTCAGGAACAGCTCACCCGGCGTGGCCCTCTGGCGGTCAACCCACGTCCCCCGACAAATGCAGGCAGGCAGGCGGGAGGGATCCTCGCAGCGCGTATCTCGAACAAAGGCAGGCAGGAAAATATGCGCGTCTCTCGCCCGGCACGGCGGTCCTTCACAGCACGATTAATACAACGGTGCACTTGCACTCTCATAACTCAACGGAGGATCTGACTCAAGCTCAACCGCGAACTCAACTTGTAACTCGTCTGCCTCCCTTCCCACAACTTGGCGCTCCGAACCGACTCTTACAACTTGTTCAACACCGCGCACTCTCAGAACTCACAAGCGCCTCTCCCCATAACTTGTACAACGCTTTGAACCGATAACTCAAGCTCGTAACTCAGCGCATGTCCTCTTCATAACTCGTCTCAGCGCACCTCTCCTCATAACTGAGGTGGGGGCTTCGGGCACAGGGTTATATGGTTCCGCCCTGGCCCGCATCGAATGTTCCAAACCACGTCTTTTGCCGCAGTGCTAAAGCCACTCCCCTCGAGCCCTGATTGGCGCTCATGCTTACCGGTCACTCCCACTTCTCCTGTCCCGCCTTCCTTCAGCCTGGATCGACTTGTCAGGCCGGCCTCGTGGTGATTTGCGCCAAAACTCAAAGTATCGAGGCAGCATAAAGCATTGGAAGGAAACCTAACTCTCATTATTCTACTCAACACAAAACTAACACAGGAAAAGGACTACGCTTACATTTACTATGAAATAACTGAGCTAAAACGAGGCTACGTGTTGTAGTGTAACTAAACTAGGAGGGGAAATTAACCTTTATTTGTAAAACACAAAACCGCAACAAGGCAAAGGCAAAACTGCAAAAACAAGGCAAATGCCAAAAACAAGGCAAACAACAAAACCAATGCAAACAACAAAACCAATGTAAACAACCAAAACGATGTAAACAACAAAAGCAATGTAAAGAACAAAACATTGAAAACAACAAAACGTTGAAAACAACAAAACGTTGAAAACAACAAAATATAAACAACAAAATGATGCAAACAACAAAAACAATGCCTACAACAAAACCAATGTAAACACCAAAAACAAGGCAAATGCCAAAAACAAGGCCAACCACAAAAACAAGGCAAACAACAAAAACAATGTAAATAACCAAAACGATGTAAACAACCAAAATGATGTGAACAACAAAAACATTACAAAAAAGCTGCACTCCATGCTCAGTGAATAAAATAATTACCAATGTTGAAGGGGCTTCTCAGGTTTAGTTGTGTGACTTACTGTGCCATTCGTACTATGTAACTTGCTATGTCATGTTTTTACCCCTGTTTGTCAGTTTGCTTGTCTGTGAGCAGGATATCTCGAGAAAGTTGTGGACGGATTCGAACGAAATTTGGTGGACAGGTTTGGTGTGTGACAAGGACGAATTGATTCGATTTTGGTGAAGATCTGGATCTGGATCCGGATTTGAGAAATTTTATGTGATTCTTCACCATTGAGAGATGGGGCCAAAAATAATATATAGTATGATATCTCAAAAAGTCATGGATGGATTCGGAGGAAACTTGTTCCATTGTGCATTTGTCTGTCTATCCACACCATAACTTTTTTTTAAACATTAGTCTCATATGTAGCTGCATCTTGAATAACCTATATTAACGAAAGAAGATATAACATTTTGGTGTAGTTTTTCAATTCTATACTAAAAGTCTTAGTCAAATAAAGAGGAAGGAAAAAAAAATAGGGCTTGCACACAACTTCAGTGTGACCAACGACATCGAGTTTACGAAATATCGGTGTATTTTGACAATATATGATGAGGTGAAAGAAGTTTCACAGTTGTTTCGAAAGAAGTATCACTCATCAGTATACAACTGGCCTTTCATTTACCATCAGGTGCCTGGGATGTATAATAAATCAGGTCAATGCAGGTGGTAGGGTATCCATGTGAAGGACTGATCAGATAGCCCACATGGTTTTCTTTTCTTTTCTGTAACCACGCTCACCTTTGAATACATTAATAATTTGATAACGCTTGAAATTCACAGTTGGTGACATGTTTAGCTTTTTATTGTTCAGACCAAGTGTATGACCAGTGTATGAGTATGACCAGTGTATGAGTTCAGACCAGTGTATGAGTAAAACAGACTGCTGCAGGCTCAGCTGTGCAGGCACCCCAGACAGCTGTTCTCTGTTTGACAGGACAGGGCAGAGGTGAATCAGTTGTAACGCTGCCATCAGAAGGTCACCATGTACCATCAGCACTTCTGCAGCCATTGGAATTGCTTCGCAAGATATACAATTGTGAAGAGAAACTTTTGGCCTAATCATGCCGATGTCCTCTCTACACATCATGTCACTTCATTATTATACTAAACCAATTTTATAATTAACTGGTTTCCCACTCTGACTTTGTCAGTAGAAGTGGAGTTTTAAAGCTACTACAGAAGATCAGCCGCCCCCCTGCATTGCTTTATCGTGATATCGTCATTCCATGAGAACATGCATAGTAATGTCAGCTACAATGGAATGATGTCTGAAGCTTTCAGGATAAGCAGCGGTGGGAAGCACGGCTGTGTATAGGCAACCATACTCATTGGGATATTCTTCTTTCTGCTGTTGTTGTATACCTTTGGAGATTCGACTGAAGGCGTTTACCTTCACACCAGGACATATGGTAAATTGGACAATATCTCAAGGCTCTGTGCAAAGACGAAAGTGAGGGAGGTCCTTATCCAAGAGTTGCTGTTCGCAGATGATGCTGCACTGACCGCACATAAAGAGGATCAACTGCAACGACTGGTGAACCTGCTTTCTCAGACATGCAAGGACTTTGGAGTTACTATCAGAATAAAAAAAAAACCAACGTCATGGGTCAGGATATGGAAATTCAACCCCGCATCACCATCGACAAACATGTCCAAGGGGCAGTTGAGAGCTTTACCTATACGGGGTCCACCATCACCAGCAACCTCTCTCTGGATGCCTAAATTAACAGTGGGATTGTCAAGGCCGGCCAAAATCATCCTGTTATGGCTGAGCAAGAGAGTGTGAAGAAATGGCAAGCTGATAGAGAAGACTCGGCTTTGTGTGTACCAGACCTGTGTCCTCAGCACCATTATTTATGGAAGTGGGTCCTGCACAACATATGCAGGGCAGGAAAAGTGTCTTCATGCCTTCCACCTCCGCTGTCTATCGTGAATCCTTTGTATTTCATGGCGGGAGAGAGTTACCAATGCAGAGGTGCTCCTTTGCACAGGTGTACCCAGCATGCTTGCTCTCATTAGAAAGTTGCATCTCCTATGGCTTTGTCATGTACATCGTATGGAGGATGGTCGAATCCCAAAGGACGTGTTCTATGGCGAGTTAGTCACTGGCACAAGATCAAGTGGCTGCACCCAACTCCGCTTCAAAGACGCTTGTAAAGGAGAGTTGAGGGCAACTGAAATCGGCGTTGGCAGTTGGAGTCCCGCTGTATCATCAGGTGCAAAACTGGCAGATGAGAGAATAGCTGCTTACAGAGAGCAGAAGCGAGCTCAGCGCAGGGCCAGAGCTGCAGCCGGCCATACCCCCACTTCGGTTGTCTGCAGCAATTGTGGGTGAGACTGCCATTCCTGGATTGGACTGTTCAGCCATAACAGATGCTTCTCATCTACTTGAAGTTGAGATAACCAGGACACAGCCCCTTGTCTTTTGAGATGGAGAGATGACTATTCCATACTATTCTATAATAAGGGTCAACATGACCTTCATAGTGACCCAAAAGTATACTACTTTGAAAAATACCATGGAGTCTTCTCCAAACAATATTATTCCAGAAAGCCAGCTTCATTCCCCCTCTAAAGAACACCTTGCTCCATGATGCAGCATATTTGCACCTTTGTGCTTGGGTAACAGCAAGGGGTACTGGAATTTCAAAGCACCAATTGAGATCAAATGCAAATTCCAACAACTTAAGAGATTATCAAACACCTCTTAGCAAATGAGCGAAGGGTTTTTGACTTTTTAATCTTCATTTGTATACAGAATGTGAGTGGCACTGCTGCGAGGCAGCATGGATTCCCGAGCAAAAGTTGCCTTGAGAAAATGGTAGTGGGCCTTCGCTTTAAACTGCCGCAGTCCCTAACTCACCGGGTATTTGATGGGGCATTCCTAGATTTTGATCCAGCTATGATAAAGAGCTGGCAATATATGTCGAAGTAGGCTTGATGGGACAGATCATGGAGATTGTCAGAGCTGTTAAAAGAGGGTAGATGATTTGCTGCCATGTGTCCTGTACACATATTGCAGAGGAACAGAGGGTGGATGTTGGTTGGTTTGAGATCATAGTGAGCTCATTAATTGGGAACAGCTCTATCCTGAGTGGAGTCAATTTTCCAAAATGTTGTTTCAGATATTCCCATCTTGTCGAGTCGTGAATATTGAATTACACTCCTGACTTGACCATTGCAGATGGTGGAGAGGTCTTGAGAAGTTTGGATGCGGTGCGCCACTCCTCGCAGATGCCCAGCTTCTATCTTGCTCTTGCAGCCTCTGTTTATGTAGCTGGCTCAGTTGAGCTTTTAATCAATTTTGACCCCACATGATGTTAATAATGGAAGACTAGCTGGGATTGCAGTGGCTTTTAAAGTCGAGAGCATTCCACTATGATCTCTCTTGGAAATAGTCATTAACGGGTACTTCATAGACATGAATGCAAATTTCCACTTGACAGTTCTAGCCTGGATGTTTTCATGGTTTTACTGTAGGACGGTGTGTGTTATTTAATTATTTCAAGTGCTATGAATGGTGCTGAACACCGTTAGATCATCAATGAGCAGCCCCACACATGACCTTATGGATGAGGAAAGATGAGGAAAACAGCACACTGCCTGGTAGATTGTCTACACGTGTCCTAAGGTTGTGATGATTTTCTCCTGACAACCCTGACCTTCTACCATGGTGTCAGTTATAATTCCAAACATTAGAGGGTGGTCCCTTTGATGCGTATGCATTGACCTTAGCTTTACCAGGATTCCGTGGTGCCAGACTCACAGGCTGCTTGATGTCAATGGCCTAACATAGCTTTATTGAGAGAAGTGATTCTTCACCAATGAGAGATAGGGCCAAAAACTATATTTGGCACGATATTTCAAAAAGTTGTTGACGCATTATGACAAAACTTGGTGGATGAATTGGGTGGGTGACAAAAACAAGCTTATTAGATTTTGGTTAAGATCCGATGCAGATCCGGCCTATCGGTGGGATACAAAACATAAACTGTTCAGCCTAGTGGAGGTATGCGCTCTACCGAGTGCTGTTCTAGTGTTACAAGTAGATTTGACATTGTTATACAGAGTCGATAACAGGAGTCAATGCTGGATAACAATGAACTAATAATGTTCTCACCAGAACCAAGTTATTTTCTTGGATTCTTAAAAGAACAGTAATGTTAGTGAATCTGAACCAAATGCTAACAGATGTTTCCTTCTTATACGCCTCTAGAAATACTATAAATTTTCTAATGGGTTCAGCAATAACGGTGGCAACAACAACGGTTTTCCCATGACAAGTTCCTCCTTTTTTCAGGTTGTTGGTCAAATCATGGTATTCCTCCATACGGATCTAATTATTGCATAAGTTTTGTTCAAACTCAAACATTCCTTATATTTATTGACATTTTAATCAGTCTTTTTTTTCTTTTCTTTTTTTGTATACAAGATCGAGGCTCGTGAAAGAGCTAACGTTAATCACAAAAAAAAAAACCCGACACAAAATATGTAATAAGGGGAGCTGTAGACAAGATGGGGAGAGAGGGGGAAGCACACAAGCACAACATTTGAGAGCAGGGACATCGGGAGATCTGTGGGAGGGAGATGGCTTGGGGGGAGGAGGCGTGGGAAGGGGGAGGGTGGGAAAAGTATAAAACACATGGACACTGCAAGGACTTCCAGGAAAGAAGTTGGTATTTCAAAAAAGTGGATCTGGGGTGAATTAACGGGGGTAGAAAAGATCAAGGTTTTGGATGGAGGAAGATAAGAGATGGTGGTGAACAGCTGTTTTGAAGACCTGGGGGGAGGAGTGGGGAGGTTTTAAGACGTCCTAATGGCTTTCTTACTTCTATAGTACCACAAGCTTCTTGCTTTACTTCCAACTTCATATTCTAACAACTATTGGGGATGACTCTT